>NC_064617.1:310359634-310984634 GCF_023898315.1 Schistocerca nitens
ATGCTTAGAATGACATGGCGTTTTATTAGAACCACCCCATATTGCTAGACGCGTGAAAGATCTCTAGCGCGCGTCGTTTGGTGACGATCGTGTGCTCAGCCGCCACTTTCGTCATGCTTGGCCTCCCAGGTACCCAGACCTCAGTCCGTGCGATTATTGGCTTTGGGGTTACCTGACGTCGCAAGTGTATCGTGATCGACCGACATCTCTAGGGATGCTGAAAGACAACATTCAACGCCAATGCCTCACCATAACTCCGGACATGCTTTACAGTGCTGTTCACAACATTATTCCTCGACTACAGCTATTGCTGAGGAATGATGGTGGACATATTGAGCATTTCCTGTAAACAACAACTTCTTTGCTTTGTCTTACTTTGTTATGCTAATTATCGCTATTCTGATCAGATGAAGCGCCATCTGTGGGACATTTTTTGAACTTGTGTAAGTAGGCTGTTTATGTTTTCTTATTGGCAACGTTACGTAGCGCTCTGTATGAAAATCACTGGCTGAGCTGTTTTATGTTTTCTTATTGGATAACGTTACGTAGCGCTCTGTATGAAAATCACTGGCTGTGCTGTGTGCAGTCGGTGGCTAGTTTGCATTGTTGTCTGCCATTGTAGTGTTGGGCAGTGGCAGCTTGATGTGAACAGCGCGTAGCGTTGCGCAGTTGGAGGTGAGCCGCCAGCAGTGGTGGATGTGGGGAGAGAGATGGAGGAGTTTGGAAATTTGTAAGACTGGATGTCATGATCTGTTATGTATATTATGATTTTTCAACACTATTAAGGTAAATACATTATTTGTCCTCTACTAAAATCTTTCATTTCCTAACTATGCCTATCAGTAGTTAGTGCCTTCCGTAGTTTGAATCTTTTATTTAGCTGGCAGTAGTGGCGCTCGCTGTTTAGCAGTAGTTCGAGTAACGAAGATTTTTGGTGAGGTAAGTGATTTGTGAAACGTATAGGTTAATGTTAGTCAGGGCCATTCTTTTGTAGGGATTTTTGAAAGTCAGATTGCGTTGCGCTAAAAAATATTGTGTGTCAGTTTAAGCACAGTCATGTATAATTTTTCTAAAGGGGACGTTTCACTTGGATACTCTGCAAATCAAATTTAAGTGCCTGGCAGTTAAAAATGTGGAAAGCTCTTAATTCCCCACGTTGATCAATCATATCAGTTAATCTGGAGATTAGCTGGGTAGTGTCCACATTAACGGTTTTCGAGCTTTAGCAGTAACAGCTACACTATGTAAACCAACGTAGACACTATACAGCATGAGTCAGCTGCCCCTACCGAAGGGATTTTATGCAGCCTGCAGCACCTTTCAATACAAGACTAATAATTTTTATATTGTCTCGTTCAGTATGTGCAAACTATTAGCCCAACAGAAAAAAAATATGTACAACTTTCTGTAGGATATTTAATGTAGCCAAACTTTGTGCTGGAATTTGTTTCCTACAAAGGAACTAGTTTTAAAATTATTCAAGAAAAACTTAAGAAAGTGACCTTTCAACGCGTTTTTCTCTAGTAACTCGAAACGTGTAGCGTCCAGTGGAAACGTACCCTAGTACAAAATTTAATTAAATTAAATTTACTATAAGGAACTACTGTTCATTTTTTCTATAGTTCAAATAGTTCGCATGTAGCGAGTGAGAGAGCATGAAAATCTCCCATGTGATTTTTGAATATGTTGCGGGTTGTGTAAAACCTATCCGTAGGGGCAGCTGAGTTACTCGGTATCTACACCTACTATCAGAACCAGCTGAGGTTAGTAAGCTTTACTGGACATAGAAACATTCGGGAAGACCACTTCAGTTTTACATGATGTCCAAGTGGTGAGCAGGTAGGTGAAAGTAAAGGCGACTTTCACTTCCGCTAGGAGACTAAACCACAGCGCACTGGCGGCTGTCAAAGGGAGGGCAGCTGTAGCGCGGAGGAATCCAATAGCCCCGGGCGATGGCGACGTGGTCCTTGTTTGAGCGCGGCGTGTTGACAGTGCGCGCGGATGGCGACCTTCCCACAGGATCCTGTTCCCATCGCGAGCGCAAACACCGCCGCAAACACGCCGGCCGGCGGACGCCTTCTGGCTGCCCGCCTGGGGCTCTGGCGCTCCGTCTGCGCGGCGGACAGGGACAGTCACAACCCCCCACGCACTGCACGCGGCCCCAGAGGCTGCGGGTAAACACGGCGGCGCGAGTCGCCTGAAGCAAATACCAAGGCACGTACATAAATGGCCTGCGGCGGCCACCTGCCGCTTCAAGCATCCCCATACCTCCCTTATTATGAGGCATAGTCACGAAGTACTAATTATGACCTCGAAAAGTTTTCTTTGGAGGGTTTTCTTTGAAACCCGGATAAGCACTTAAATCCACGCGCCACGATAGTGAGACTTCTCCAGAGAGGCATTTCTACTACACCTACATCTACATACATACTCCGCAATCCACCATACGGTGCGTGGCGGAGGGTACCTCGTACCACAACTAGCTTCTTCTCTCCCTGTTCCACTCCCAAACAGAACGAGGGAAAAATGACTGCCTATATGCCTCTGTACGAGCCCTAATCTCTCTTATCTTATCTTTGTGGTCTTTCCGCGAAATGTAAGTTGGCGGCAGTAAAATTGTACTGCAGTCAGCCTCAAATGCTGGTCCTCTAAATTTCCTCAGTAGCGATTCACGAAAAGAGCGACTCCTTTCCTCCAGAGACTCCCACCCGAGTTTCTGAAGCATTTCCGTAACACTCGCGTGATGATCAAACCTACCAGTAACAAATCTAGCAGCCCGCCTCTGAATTGCTTCTATGTCTTCCCTCAATCCGACCTGATAGGGATCCCAACCGCTCGAGCAGTGCTCAAGAATAGGTCGTATTAGTGTTTTATAAGCGGTCTCCTTTACAGATGAACCACATCTTCCCAGAATTCTACCAATGAACCGAAGACGACTATCCGCCTTCCTCACAACTGCCATTACATGCTTGTCCCACTTCATATCACTCTGCAATGTTACGCCCAAATATTTAATCGACGTGACTGTGTCATATGTTACACTACTATTGGCGTATTCAAACATTATGGGATTCTTTTCCCTATTCCTCTGCATTAATTTACATTTATCTATAGTTAGAGTTAGCTGCTATTCTTTACACCAATCACAAATCCTGTCCAAGTCATCTTGTATCCTCCTACAGTCACTCAACGACGACACCTTCCCGTACACCACTGGGTTCTATTACTTAAGAAGTCTTCGAGCCACTCACATACTTGGGAACCAATCCAATATGCTCGTACCTCAGTTAGGAGTATGCAGTGGGGCACCGAGTCAAACGCTTTCCGAAGTCAAGGAATATGGCATCCGTCTGCTACCCTTAATCCAAGGGTCGCAAGGTATTATGTGGAAAAAGGGCGAGCTGCGTTTGGCAGGAACGATGCTTTCTGAGGCCGTGCTGATGCATGGACAGCAACTTCTCTGTCTCAAGGAAATTCATTATATTCGAACTGAGAATATGTTCGAGAATCCTGCAACAAACCGATGTTAAGGATATTGGTCTATAATTTTGAGGATCCGTCCTTCTACCCTTCTTATATACAGGTCTCAGGCTCTAGCTGGGGTAAGAGGCTTTCTCGATGTAGCATACCAGATGTGGCTAGAAAAAAACCGGACTAGTACTGGTGAAACAATAAAACGAATGCAATAAGGCTGAAAGTCGCGTGGCCTGTCACGTGACTCTCGCTCCGCCTACTGCTCGAGTTTCATCTGCCTCCTGCACTCAGTCTGCCCGTGGCGTCTGTTTTAAGTAGTTGACGTTTTGTCTGTGCGTCGGAAAATGTTGAGTGTACAGAAAGAACAGCGTGTTAACATGAAATTTTGTTTCAAACTAGGAAAATCTGCAAGTGAAACGTTTGTAATGTTACAACAAGTGTACGGCGATGATTGTTTATCGCGAACACAAGTGTTTAAGTGGTTTAAACGATTTAAAGATGGCCGCGAAGACACCAGTGATGACACTCGCACTGGCAGACCCTTGTCAGCAAAAACCGATGCAAACATTGAAAAAATCGGTAAACTTGTTCGACAAGATCGCCGTTTAACAATCAGAGCAGTGTCTGAGTTAACAGGAGTTGACAAGGAAAGTGTTAGGCAGATTCTTCATGAAAGTTTCAACATGAACAAAGTCATGGATCCTTCACCAAGACAATGCCCCAGCTCACAGTGCGTTGTCAGTGAAGACGTTTTTGGCAAAACACAACATTCCCATCTTAGATCATCCATCCTACTCACCTGATTTGGCCCCCTGTGACTTTTTTCTTTTCACTAAAGTCAAGTCAGCTTTGAAAGGAACTAGATTTGAGACTGTTGAAGCAGTAAAAGAAAAAGCGACGGAAGTAATGTATGGACTTACCGAAAATGATCTGCAGCATTGCTATGAACAGTGGAAAATTCGTATGGAGCGGTGTAGAGACCGAGGAGGAGAGTACATTGGAGATAACATGAAATTGTAAATAAATGTTTTTTCCAGCACCAGTCCGATTTTTTTCCAGCCGCACCTCGTACATGCACAGTAAGAAGTGGTTCCCCGTGTAGCATTGTAGCACACCGTGCTGTAATCCATGACACGGATTAGTATGACATTTTTGATTTAGTTTGAAACACTGAAGAAACTTTGCTTAGTCACATGTTTATGAGAATTTATTTGTCATGATTTAAGAAAAATACAGATCTGACAAGGGGAGGCAGCCAATTGTGAAATTCAGATTCGATTCATACTGCGCATAATAAAAGCTAATGGCCAGAGGTGTAATGTGGCAAAGCACCAAGATGCACTTCTCAGCCGTTGTCGAGAAAATCGACAGTTAAAAGTAACCGTTGTGGTGAAATACTCTCTACGATTAATAAATACTTACAGCGTCGTGGCGCAGCGGTAACCGCTCGGGTTCGTAATCCGAAGGTCGCCGGATCGAATCTCGCGCCATGCAATTTTTTTATTATTAGTTTTTTTGTAATTCATATATATATATATATATATATATATATATATATATATATATATATATATATATAAACTATTAATGAATTGCTTATGCATCTTGGTGAAGGCGGATCGCTCTCCAATTGTACCGCTTCCATTTTTCCGTTTGTTTAACAGGGTGTACCAAAGCTCTCACGTCCGCACTGATTATATATATATATATATAATTCCCGGTAATCAGTTGCAACAATTATGCATATAATAAGTTGTTGAAAGTCGTTTGTCGTGGAAAAACTGGCGACTTCGAACATCATTATGTTTTCCGCAAAGTTGTATTTCACAAATGTTATTAATTGTCTTCATAATGTTAACCACGTATAGTTAACGGAAGACGTAGAAACGATATTCCGAAACGAATACGTATAGCGTAAGTCAAACGTTCGAATTAGAATAGACCCCCCACGAACACAAATTTGCTGTGGCAGGTATGAAATATAAACTCCGTTACTCGCTCGTTACACTTGAAGGACTGATGTTGAATGGGCCGAAACGAGCCGCCGCATAACAGAGCAGTTGCCTGCTAACTTCGAAAGAAGGTAGATGCGGTCCCTAGCGCAACTTATAACATCGTCGTAAATCAGTGCGGACGTGAGAGCTTTGGTACACCCTGTTAAACAAACGGAAAAATGGAGGCGTTGCAATTGGAGAGCGATCCGCCTTCACCAACGTGCATAAGCAATTAATTAATGTTTGAATTACAAAAAACTAATAATAAAAAAAATTGCATGGCGCGAGATTCGATCCGGCGACCTTCGGATTACGAACCCGACCGCTTACCGCCGCGCCACGACGGTGTGGAAAATCATCAATCGTAGAGAGTATTTCACCACAACGGTTTCTTTCAACTGTCGATTTTCTCGAAAACGGCTGAGAAGTGCATCTTGGTGCTTTGCCATATTACACCTCTGGTCATGAGCTTTTATTATGCGCAGTATGAATCGAATCTGAATTTCGCAATTGGCGGCCTCCCCTTGTTACCCGCAATTAGCACTGAATTAATTTCAATGGCGACAAGTGAAAATTTTTGCCGGACAGAACAGATCACTCATACAGTAACATAAGAACACCTTGATGGTAGTTATAACTTGAGTGTAGATGCTTACTACGTCCAAACTCTTGGCGGAATCACGGAGAGCTATGAGCATTGAGGATAATGGACGTTGGACGGTACAGGTTTAGTGTGCGACAAGTTCAGAATTTTTGATGAAATGGAAGTGTGTCCAGATAGTCGATGTGTTTAAGGCGACCACTCGTGTAAAGTGGAAAATGCGAAATCGAGTCGTAGTCTGACAAATTTTCGCTTCTCACCACTGATTTTAATTCAATGCCCTGTTGGGGATGAGATCTGTTGTTTCTCTTATATACGAATGCAGTATCGAAAATGGTGCCTGTTATATATATATATATATATATATATATATATATATATATATATATATATAAACAGGCACCATAATATATATATATATATATATATATATATTATTCGTGTTTTGCCATTAAACAGCGCAGTTGGATTAAACTACAAGGCCTATTTCTTTTGCTGCCTTCCTTGCTTCCCAAACTTCCCTCATTCACTCGCTGTGTTTCTGTTTCCTCCATGCTTCTTGTTGGCTTCGTGTCTTCGGCTTCACCTTGGTTGCCTTCTTGGTTGCCCATATTTCTTTCATCTTCCGTCTGTGATCTTGCTTGCGTTCTTCCGTCCATTTTACTCCTGTTCGTTTGTCACAGTGTATCTCATGTGCTTTACTTTTCTTAATGATGTTTCTGAATTTTATTCTGTCGTTTATTGTGTCTGGTGTGATGTTGAGTTCGTTTAGGTCGTTTTTTTACCTCTGCCACCCATTTTTTTTTCTAGTGGTTACCCAGTCAAAGATCTGTTTGGTCATTCTGTGTGATGGCATTCTGTATAGATGTCCATAGAATTGTAGTCTGCCTTTTATAATCTTTTCTGTGATTGTCTCCGTATGTTTTTATAGTTCCTCTGAAGGTTTCTTGATCCATATTCCATTGTTGTTAGTTGCGCCAAATATTTTTCTAAGTATTTTCCATTCTACTTTTTTTAGTTGTATGATACATGTATGCCCTAGGATTAGTGTCTGTATGCCTTGTCCAGTTTAGGTTTTCCTTCTTCGTTTGAGTCTGTTATGTCCGCTCAATTGTAGTGTTTTACCGAAGTATTTGAAGTTTGCCGTTTTGTAAATAGTGCCGTACTTTGTGTTCGTAGATAAGAGTTTCTTTGTGCTCATAAACTTTGTCTTTTCGTAAGAGATCTGTAGTCCAGTTTTGGAAGCGATTTCGTGTAGTTTTTCAATAGCTTCTTTTGTTTCGTTTATACCTTTCCTTACAATAGCCAAATCGTCAGCAAAAGCGAGGCATTTGATCTGTAGGTTTCCTAAGATTATCCCCAGTTGTGATATTTCCATTCTTTTATTACCTTAGCTAATACTAGATTGGAAAGGAGAGGTGAGAGGCCATCGCCTAGTCGGATACCTGTGCGAGTTTCAAAGGGCTATGATTGTTCCCCACAGAACTTTACTTCTTAGGTTTGTTCAAGGTTTGCTCTATGAGAATCCGTGTTTTTTTGTCTACTTTGTTTTCAGCTAGAATTTTGAATAGAGTTTTCCGGTCGATAGAGTCGTACGCCTTTTTTAAATCGACGAAGGTAATGATCAGGATCTGTTTGTGTTGAAAAATCATTTTCAGGTTCCAAATTTGTTCCGCACAAGACCGCCCTTTACGGAAGTTTGCTTGGTATTCCCTAATCAAGTGGTCGGTTTGGCATTATAATCTGTTTAGTAAAGCTTTAGAGAGGATCTTGTATGTGATCGGTAGTAGGGATATTCCTCAGTAGTTGTTAGCGTCACTCTTGTCATCTTTTTTGTGTAGGGGGTGTATCAGGGCAGTTTTCCAATCGTCTGGAATTTTCATGGTCTCCCAAATATCTTTCAAGATCCTGTGGATGTCTTTGGTGAGTTCTGGGTCTTGTATCTTCCAGATTCCCGCGATGATGCCGTCTTCTCCTGGTGCTCTACGATTCTTGAGTGACTTGATTATTTCTTTAACTTCTTCTAGAGTTGGAGGTTCACTATCTGGATTGTACATGCTCGTTTCTGTCATCAGTTCTTCCGTAGGGGGTCCGTGTTGAGGAGTTTTCCAAAGCAATTTGCCAGAATGTCACAATTGTTTTTGGTATTGGTTTCTAGGGTTCCATCCGGTCTTCTGAAGCACAAGTTTGGTGGTTGATATCCAGTCATATTTTCTCTGAACCTTCTGTAGAAGTTTCTTGTATTGTTCTTCGTGAAGTCCGATTCGATCTCCGTCAGTCGTCGTTTATCGTACTGTCGTTTTCCACTGCGAATAATTTTGCTTGGCTGTTTCTGTGTTTTCAGGAAGTTCATCCAATTCTCTATGGATTTATGGCTACTAAATTTTTTCCACGCACTGATTCGTTGGTCAATAGCTTGGTCACATTTGTGTGTTTCCTTCAGCGTAGTGCTTCTGCTAGTTTCATGGCCTCTCGGATTCTTCCTGAAATTTGTGTCCAGTCTTTCATTTTCTCCATTTTAATTTTGTCTAATATTTGTGTCTGGTTTAAAGTAAGGTATTCTGGATCTGGTCTAACAATTATGTTCCTCTGGAGCTTTTTCTTGGACAAAAGACAAATCCCGATCTGTAGTAGGTGGTGGTCTGAGTCGAAGTAGCCTTTACGTATGTCTGTCCAAAATTTCTTTTTGTGAGGCTTTCTGGACTATTACGTGGTCGATTTGTAGTTCTTGCTTTCCGCTGAGGAATTTCCATGTGATAAGTTTCCGTGCTGGTTTCTTGAATTTTGCTGACATAATGGCGAGGTCGTGGCTTTTGCAAAAGTCTATCAGGTGTTCTCCATTTTTGTTTGAGTCATGTGGAGTATGTTTTCCTGTTTTATGTCTATATTCCTTTTCTTTTCAGAGTTTAGCGTTGAAGTCTCCCAGTATTATTTTGACTCTATGTGCAGGAATTTTCCTGATAGTTTCTTCCATTTTCGTCCAGAAGTCAACAATTTCGTTTGGGTTTCTCCTGTTGTAGTCATTATTCTGTGCATGTGCGTTGATTATTGTGTAGGATTTGTTGGCTGATTTCACTGTGATGGTGTTCATTCTCTCATTTTGTGACGAAAAGTCGACTATGCTGTCCGTGATTGACCTGTGTACTGCAAATCCTGTGCCAAAAAGCCGTATGTTTTTCAGTTGTCTTGATGGTTTTCCTTTGTATATCCTAAGGTTATCCATGTTGAAATGGTCTTCGTCTGTGAATCGTGCTTCTTGCAGTGCACATATTTTGATTTTGTTCACGTCGAGTCTGTCGATGTAGTGTTTGCGTTTGTCTTGGGGGAGTTTGAGAAGCTCCGAATCTTCTCATGATGTCCGTGAGCCCCCGGAATCCAATGCTCACGACGATCTCAGTCTAGTGACTGGGGCCCGGGGTAATGAGATTTTTCTCGTTGTTCCATCATGATGTTTGGTAGTTGGATATATGGCACGCTGCCGAGTACAACCTGACTTTCCAGGTCAGGAGGTTGGTTGAGGCCGCTACTGACATGTGGAACAGACGCCTTTTGTAGCCGCCCACTGTGGGAACAGACGCTACTAGTAGTTCTGGTCCGCTCCGAGTATTTAATTTCCTCGGTACCAACTATACCTAGCCGGTCGCTCTGGCCGAGCTGTTCTAGGCGCTTCACTCTGGAACCGAGCGACCGCTACGGTCGCAGGTTCGAATCCTGCCTCGGGCATGGATGTGTGTGATATCCTTAGGTTAGTTAGGTATAAGTAGTTATAAGTTCTAGGGGATTGATGACCTCAGATGGTATGTCCCACAGTGCTGAGAGCCATATGAACCATTTTGAACCTATATCTAGGAGGCATTCGCCTATCTGCCACCTGGGCGGGGGGGGATATATCCTTTTGGTTTGCCCATCTTCAGACGGACTCTCGATTACTGTAGAGTTTTTCACATTTGGTGGCTTTAACAATTCACAAATAAACAGTCAAAGAAATTCACCTGGTTTTGATGACAGAACTGATGTGTAGCGTAGCTAGAGACCTAGGTTAGGTTGAAAGATGACAGTCTGATTGTGAGTTGGGAATGCAGCAAGTGTGAAAGGGAATATCCTGGCTGTGGTGACAGGCTCATCTTACCTGTAACTTAGAGCGAGGGCTAGGTGAAGTGGGACTGTAAGATTATTGTTGTGTTTCCTGCCAATCGTCGTATTTTGACTTACCACTTTGATGATACCCTGTATGTGCGAGTTTCGGAGCGAGAGGCCCTGGAGCCTTCATCAACCGAAGCAGCAGAGTGGAGAGCAATTGACTGGTCGCCAGAAACCGTGACGGAAGTTGAGCTGGAAGGGGTGTGCGGAGCAAGTTGGCAGCTTTGGAGTCAACGATGAACGCACGATGAGGACAAGTTGTTGTGCACATCGCTTACCTAAAGGGCAGACGGTTGCCACAGAAGATGTCAACCACAACCAGTACACATACGAGTGGTGTCTTTATTGCTGTAATATACACACTAGGAGTGTGCTTTATTGCCTAGTAGTGTTTGGTATGCCGGTGACAAGTTGACGGATTGAAATTACTGTACGGTGACTACCATGTAGGGTGAAGACAGCCTTTGACTTCTGTATGCGTTCTGAATATAAAGTGTTCATTACAAGAACCAACAGCGTGCACGTGGGACGTAAAGAGTGTGCTCCCGACACTGAGGTTCTTTGTGTGTTAGCTTTGTACAAGATAGAGTTCCGTAGTCTGAAATTGGGCTGAAGGCATGTTCAAGAATTGTGTACGGTCTGACTTCCTGTTTTTTTTTTTTTTTTTTTTTTTCCTTTGCCTAATGATGACTGGGTGTTGTGTGATGTCCTTAGGTTAGTTAGGTTTAAGTAGTTGTAAGTTCTATGGGACTGATGACCATAGATGTCAAGTCCCATAGTGCTCAGAGCCATTTGAACCATTTTTGTTGTTTTTGTAGACAACAGAGTCTTGATAGACCTGTCGTATGTTGGAGCAGTAAGTACTTGGTGGAGGTCGTTGGTAAAACAGGCAGGTGCTGCTGTGATTTTATTCGCTTATTGTGCTGTGCTTATATGACTACTAAATTTTAATTTGCTACCAACGGAGAGGTGTATAAAGTTTAAATATTTCATTGTTTTTGATTTAGGAACACTTGTGCGTAACGTGGGCTGAAAATCATTTTTGATATGTGTATACTGTATTGATTAAGAAAACATTTTTACCTTACTATAGTACGGGGTGTTCAGAAAGTCTCTCCACAGTGCCATACGATTGTCAGCCGCGCGTTCCGTGTGATTGTTCGCCTGCCTGGGTTTTTCAACGAAACAATAAACGCACAACGATTCTGCAGTGATATTCTGTACTCATTCATAGGAGAATTTGTGTTAAGTGAAATAGTGAACGGTCATTTTCAACAAACAAAGGAACTTCACAGCAAAGCCTTGCAGACAAACAAAAATTACACGAAGCGAAATGTAGTGTGAGGAGGACTACGCGAGAGGCGTTCAACGAATTCTAAAGTAACGTTCTATGTACTGACTAAACAGAAAATCCTCAGAAATTGTGGTCTTATGTCAAAGCAGTAGGTGGATCAAAACAAAATGTCCCGACACTCTGTGATCAAAATGGTACTAAAACAGAGGATGACAGACTAAAGGCCGAAATACTAAATGTCTTTCCCAAAGCTGTTTCACAGAGGAAGACTGCGCTGTAGTTCCTTCATTATATTGTCGCTCAGATGACAAAATGGTAGATATCGAAGTAGAAGAATAGAAAAACAAAATCGCTCAAAACAGGAAAGGCCGCTGGACCTGATGACATACCAGTTCGATTTTACACAGAGTACACGAAGTAACTTGCCCCCCTTCTTGCAGCGGTGTACCGTAGGTCTCTTGAAGGGCGTAGCGTTCCAAAACATTGGAGAAGGGCACAGGTCATCCCCGTTTTCAAGAAGGGACGTCGAACAGATGTGCAGAACTATAGACCTATATCTCTAACGTCGATCAGTTGTAGAATTTTGGAACACGTATTATGTTCCAGTATAACGACTTTTCTGGAGATTAAAAATGTACTCTGTAGGAATCAGCATGGGTTTCGAAAAAAACGATCGTGTGAAACCCAGCTCGCGGTAATCGTCCACGAGACTCAGGGGGCCATAGAGACGGGTTCCCAGGTAGATGCCATGTTTCTTGACATCTGCAAGGCGTTTGATACAGTACCCCACAGTCGTGTAATGAACAAAGTAAGAGCACATGGACTATCAGACCAGAACGGAACGAAGCATGTCATTCTCAATTGTCTTCCGAAGTAAGAGTGATTTCACGTGTGCCGCAGGGGAGTGTCGTAGGACCATTGCTATTCACAATATACCGGGTGATCAACAAGTCAGTATAAATTTGAAAACTGAATAAACCACGGAATGATGTAGATAGAGAGGTAAAAATTGACACACATGCATGGAATGACATGGGGTTTTATTAGAAACAAAAAAAAAAAACGAAGTTCACAAAATGTCCGACAGATCTCTTGCGCGCGTCGTTTGGTGATGATCGTGTGCTCAGCCGCCACTTTCGTCATGCTTGGCCTCCCAGGTCCCCAGACCTCAGTCCGTGCCATTATTGGCTTTGGGGTTACCTGAAGTCGCAAGTGTATCGTGATCGACCGACATCTCCAGGGATGCTGAAAGACAACATCCGACGCCAATGCCTCACCATAACTCCGGACATGTTTACAGTGCTGTTCACAACATTATTCCTCGACTACAGCTATTGTTGAGGAATGATGGTGGACATATTGAGCATTTCCTGTAAAGAACATCATCTTTGCTTTGTCTTGCTTTGTTATGCTAATTATTGCTATTCTGATCAGATGAAGCGCCATCTGTCGGACATCTTTTGAACTTTTGTATTTTTTTTGGTTCTAATAAAACCCCATGTCATTCCAAGCATGTGTGTCAATTTGTACCTCTCTATCTGTATTATTCCGTGATTTATTCAGTTTTCAAATTTATACTAACTTTTTGATCGCCGGGTATATAAATGTACTTGTGGATAACATCGGAAGTTCACTGAGGCTTTTTGCGAATGATGATGTAGTATATCGAGAGGTTGTAACAATGGAAAATTGCACTGAAATGCAGGAGGATCTGCAACGAATTGACGCATGGTGCAGGGAATGGCAATTGAATCTCAATGTAGACAAGTGTAATGTGCTACGAATACATAGAAAGAATGATCCTTTATCATTTAGCTACAATATAGCAGGTCAGCGACTGGAAGCAGTTAATTCCATAAATTATCTGGGAGTAGGCACTAGGAGTGTCTTTAATATGGAATGACCATATAAAATTAATCGTCGGTAAAGCAGGTGCCAGACTGAGATTCCTTGGAAGAATCCTAAGGAACTACAGTCCGAAAACAAAGGAAGTAGGTTACAGTACACTTGTTCGCCCACTGCCTGAATACTCCTCACCGGTGTGGGATTCGTACCAGATAGGGTTGATAGAAAAGATAGAGAAGATCCAACGGAGAGCAGCGCGCCTCGTTACAGGATTATTTAGTAGTCGCGAAAGCGTTACGGAGATGATAGATAAACTCCAGTGGAAGACTCTTCAATGAGACGCTCAGTAACTCGGTACGGGATTTTGTTAAAGTTTCGAGAACATACCTTCATCGAGGAGTCAAGCAGTATATTGCTCCCTCCTACGTGTGTCTCGCGAAGAGACCATGAGGATAAAATCAAAGAGATTAGAGCCCACACAGAGGCATACTTACAATCTTTACTTCCACGAACAACACGAGACTGGAATAGAAGGGAAAACTGACAGACGTATTCAAGGTACCCTACCCCACACACCGTCAGGTGGCTTGCGGAGTGTGGATGTAGGTGTAGATGTAGAAGAGAGTGCAACCGCGCATACAGCTCGCGTTTAAATGTCACTGCTTGCTGATGATTTTGGTGATCGCATAATTTCACAGGGACTTTGGCCTCCACGATCGCCTGACCTAACACCACCTGCCTTTTTCTTCTGGCGCGCAGCGAAAGCAACTGTCTATAAAAACCATCCAAAGTCCATTGATGAATTGAAAACTGCAATATCCACTTTCACTGCTTCTGTTACAGAAGAAATGTTACAGCTTGTCTTTGGCAACATGATTAGACGAATTCAACAACAGGGGGGACACTTTCAATATTTACTGTGAAAATTTGTAAGTAACAATTAATATTCAATAAATTAATAACTTGTATTTCACTGAGTTTCATTTCGGTATATTCACTGCGGCATACGGCACGCGCGGCTAACAATCATGCGGCACTGTGGAGACATTTTTTGAACAGCTCGTATTTTTATAAAAGGTTAGTTCTGGGTAGAAAATGGTTAATTTACTGTTAACTACACAACATTTCATTGATGCCATTGGGTCTGTGTGAATATACTTACGGAGTTAAGAAATACTTCCATAAAATAAGCACACTCCTATAAAACTCCCAGCCCAAGCTCCACACCACTCAGACTTTGGACCATTGTTGCGAGTTGTAGAAAGCAACGAATGTGAAGGGAAAAAAAACTACCTGAAATCTTCTGCGCAGCGCATATATATCAACGTATTCCATTTCTGACACAGGTATCATGCCGAACAGGAGTTACATAGTTCCTTATCAAGCCGCTAGAAGAGGCAAACCGAAACGGCGCACCCCATGCCCTAATATTGAGTATCGCTCTGTAATTTATTTTCTGCGTTTATTGGGGACCAGCGTTGTAACAATCCATGCTGAGTTCATGGAAGCTACAGCAACAATGCACTACCACGTAATAGAGTGGTCAGTTGGCGCAGACGCTTCCAAATTTTTCAGAGAGATTAGAATGACAAAGACCGAAGTGAGAGACTGTCTCTCTGTGAAGATGAAGGAATCGAAAAGTAAAAAGCGATTCTCGTACTCAACGACCGGCTTATTACAATGAAGATGATAATGAAAGAATTAAAACTTAGTCGCGGATTAGTTTCCAAAATCTTGTACGATGTTTTGAACATGGTGAAACACGCTCACACCTCTTTCAGAAAATCTGGGATTATCACTATAACCTCGAGGCAACTGAACAGTGTAAACAGCTGAAACATTCGGATTCACCCGCGCTGAAAATGAAGTGGGCCCAATCATGATCGCCCAAGGTAATGTTGGGTGATTTTTGGGACTGCTTTGGCTTCCTCTTAAAAGATGTTTGGACAACATGGTTATGGATTAACACAGATTAGTATAAATTAGTATTAAGAAAACAGTCTTAATCGCGTTTTTTATTTATTTAGTGCGCCCGGTTTCAGCCCATCGAGGGACCATCTTCAGGGCGAACATATGGTCGACTGCTGGCGGTGGGCTAAAACCGGCCAGGCACTAAATAAATAAAAAAGCGATTAAGACTGTTTTCTTAATACTAACTTTTCTGTTAAAAGATCATTCTCGTAAGGGGCAAATCGTCACAAGAACATACTACCGAGCGAGGTGGCGCAGTGGTTAGCACACTGGACTCGCATTCGGGAGGACGACGGTTCAATCACGTCTCCAGCCATCCTGATTTAGGTTTTCCGTGATTTCCCTAAATCGTTTGAGGCAAATGCCGGGATGGTTCCTTTGAAAGGGCACGGCCGATTTCCTTCCCAATCCTTCCCTAAACCGAGCTTGCGCTCCGTCTCTAATGACCTCGTTGTCGACGGGACGTTAAACACTAACCACCACCACCAAGAACATACTACTGGAATCTACTGGGCGGTTATGGCTGCTGTTCTATGAGTTCTCGAGGTGTGTGGCGAGCAGTGAGACAAGAATTTTTACTAATCTAGAGCATTATTATTTGTTGGCTGGGACTTTGACGTTAACGGAGCGGGGACCGGTCGTGTGTAGTGGACAGTAGGCGACATATTCAGAGACAGCGGCGGCTGGAGACGGGCAGCAGTCATGCTGAATAGCCAGTAGTGCAGACTTTTAGAGCCAAGGTCTCCTTCACGTCATCTATTGTGTTGCACTGAAGGGGACCACAGACTTTTTGTCACTGCATACCTCTTGACATTTTTAGAAATTTGGTCTTACCACTATAGCTCTTCCACTTTTTAACGAACCCTTGAGTGGGGTGGAGAGGAGGTGGGTGTGCGAAATGTTGAGCGATGGCAGCCACGGGGGCTTAATAAAGGAGGCTTCATGCTTTGATTTGGAACCTTTTCTAATCATGCAAAACGCTGATGAATTGTTTATCACTAGCTTCCATACTGGCCTTCACCGTTAAAATAACTTTCATCATATTTGTGGTTGGGTCCTGGTCTTTTAACTGCATCATTGGAAGTAGAGAGTGCTTCCTGGCTTCATGGTTAACTTAAAAGACAATCATATGTCAGTCACACAATCAAGCTAACCTTCACATCACAACTATAGTTGTCAACAATGGGCTTGTTGTAATACCACACTCCTATTAAGATACGAGTTTCCTTCGTATCACGGTGCCATTTAACGTAATGCCCGACAAAATGACAACAGAAATAAACCGTTCCCTGTGTCATGAATACTGGAGCGCCACAAATTGGTACACCGCGTGAAGATGGCAGCTATTGACAAGCGGAACGAAAATTTTTTTATAACAGCCGGGAAGACCCGATCATAAAATCACCAACGTTAAAATAGCAATGACAAATGAAAGGAGAAATGGGAAGGGTATAATCCGATATTGCCGTGTCCAGCGTTCAGTGCGAAATGACCGACCCTTGATAAATCCATTTTCTGTAACATCACACTGATGCCACCTTTGTTTATCAGTTTCCTCAAAGCAAAGTATCGAAAGACAATAATTTTATTTATTTTAATTCGTGTTGTCTTGCTTACTTGTACGGGTACCACCTGAAAAGCCCTTGCGCACCACCGTCTGGGAACGCCTGACATAGGTGAAGGACTGGCACCATAATCTAGATTCAAGGTCGCAGCTTGATTTTTCCGAGGTGACTAACGCCTGTATCTGAACTCCTTCTGTCAACTTTACCACTCTTATTTTTACCAACATTACGACGACTTCTGACCTCCATAATCTATCCGTATCAGTAAATTAAGGTATCCTGCCGCGTTTTCGTGCATGTATGTAAAGACGAATTTCAGAAAACTGTAGAGTTTTTGATACGGTTTTCACTACTACATACCGTGATTCACGACGAACTTTTATGTATATCACCTGTTACCGCTACGTCACAGAATTTATCCAGCCGTAGATTCTTTCAAGACGAAGGTCTCAGACACGGCTAACCTGTTCGGTTCATATTTGGCAGGTCGTTTGTGTAAAAACTAAAATCAAAACCTAAATTATACTCTGGCTCAACACCCCCCCCCCCCCCCCCACACCTCCACGTCTATTCTAAGAAAACCAACCCCAAAGTACATTACCCGCAATCGAATCAAAAGTTACGGGGTTGATTCCGCGAACTGAAAATTGAACATTTTTCATTATCACTTATGTGGGCCAACCACGCTAATTTTCAATCCTGGTCGCTTTAATATGACTTTCTCACTTACTCTATAAAATGTCCTCAATTTCCTTCAAAGAACTAGATGGTTACTACCTCTCATGCAAACATTCGAAGCAAATATTCTCGCTGCGCCAAGAAGCTCTGATGAATGCTACACTGTGTAACTACATCGTTCCTTCGGAATATTCGGCGGCAAACAGACGTCGTTCACATTTTATAATATGCCGTTCCTGTGAATTAATTTTGATGTATACCGTGCATACAATAACATCGCCTGATAAATCGGTGCTGAAACTCGATCATGAATTATGCTGCGAATTGTTATTTCATCCGTGGTTGTGCGATTTCCGCGGGGTTTACAGAAAAGGATTGCAATTTCGAAGCCAGGAAATAAAGTTCTTTCCTTGCCGATAAAAATAAACATCGCATACATAAAAGAGATGTGCAAGTCCGTTGACCCTCGTCATCTATAAACATGCTAACATACATGATAGTATTACCTTCACGAGAACAGCCAAATTTATTATCATATACCATGGATTTAGAATGCTCTTAAGATATGTTTTGTAAATTGAACTGGTCGCTTTCCTTTATTTGGAATCAGTAATAAACATTTTTGAACGTTGCGGTTCAACCACTAACCTCTTCTACACCCCTAGGGCCCAATTATAATTACTTCGTTGTATGCACAAGAAAACCTTACGCAATCATTCTTCAGACGCTGTGATGGAACAATGCGACTTGTAGGAATATGTTGTTTTATGTACGCTACCAACTGCGAAAGAGATTAATTTTTCTCCCTTTCGTTTTTCTCGTTTATGCGATAACGTGTGTCGAATAGTCGTTTCCAGAGCAGTCTTCCTAGCAACTGTTTTCATACAACGAAGTTTAAAATTTTAATTCTGTACAAATCAAAACCTTTTGAGGAATTAATTCGACTGCCTTCTTCTTAGTCCCTGCTGATTAACTTACCTTATCAACCCTTCTATTCCTGCCAATTTCGAAACGGAAAGAAATATAAACGAGTAACACTATAGTATGCATTTCGAAATCTGTCACACGTTCTCTGCTCCGTAGCCAGTTTTTTTTAGGAAAATATGCATTTGCTTGTCTCATACATACGAGTAAAATGCTTAGTGATTCAGTACCTAACGATCACGTCCCTTATTGGTTCGACTCTGAATGTCTTGAACTCTACGGATGGTTTCCTCAAAAACGTAAGGGGCGGGGGGGGGGGGGGGGGGGTATTGAGCCAAATATCTTAGTCTTCCATTTTAACCAAGCGACCTGCCAAATACGAGCCGATTCTATTGGGCGTGTCTGAGGCCTTCCCCTTGTTAGCGTTACCCACGTGAAGCGGGGAAGGGTCGCTTTGTTTCCTATAAATCCAACCACTCAGGAAACTGATGATTCAAAAAGTGGTGACAAACCTGGGTGAAGCTACTATCACTCGAAAATGTTTCTTTGTTTAAGACAACCAGTTTCAGCAGTCTTAGCTGTCACTTTCAGGTCTTAAACTTTTTTATGTAGTAAATCATGCTCAGTTTATGCTGACCTCATTTTTACACATTTGACATCTTCTGCATGAGGTCAGCGTAAAATGAGCATGTTTTACTACAAAAAAAAAATGCTGAAGACCTTAAGATGACAGCTAAGACTGTTGAAACACTTTGTCTTTGATTAAAAGAATAGTATGTGCGATGTTGGCTTTTGAATGATTTATAACAATTAAAACAGATCTCTCTTCAGTATTCCCAACATGAGAAAATTCTATCATTCTCACTATCACATAGTACGGGGATAGGCTTTTTATATATGTACACCACTTGATAAAGACTGAAATTAGATATGTTACGAAAATGATGTTTAAATAAATGCGGACGAAGGGGAATATTGCCACCTTCGCCCAATAAATAAAACATACCGTTGCAGTTATTGTTATTATCATTATTATTATTATTAGTTAAGAATTCGGACATGGACTGCCGGGAGACACAGCGATCGTTGTAATTAACTTGCAGATAAAACTACCACAAGTTGCGCACAATTTCTATCAGTTTCGCTTGTCGTATGCAGTATTTGACAGCAATGGCAGACAGATCCTACAAGGCGACAAACAAAATGGGAACTTAAGAATCATTGTCGTGGTTGCAACATATCACTAGTTACCGCAGTCCAACGCGAAGTCATGGTTGGTTATTTGGAATGGTTTTTTCTGTCATCTGTGATATTGTTCTTAACCGCGCTTAAAAAACCGATAAAACGCTGCTAAACTTGGAAGTCCGTCTCTTGGTTCAAATGGTTCAAATGGCTCTGAGCACTATGGGACTTAACAGCTGAGGTCATCAGTCCCCTAGAACTTAGAACGACTTAAACCTAACTAACCTAAGGACATCACACACATCCATGCCCGAGGCAGGATTCGAACCTGCGACCGTAGCGGTCGCGCGTTTCCAGACTGTAGCGCCTAGAACCGCTCGGCCACACCGGCCGGCCCGTCTCTATGCTCTACCCTCGTACACTCTGTGTTATACGGCGCGCTCCCACGAGAGCTGGCAGTGGGAGTCAGAAGCGTGTCGTTTAATGCCTCGTGACTAAGTGAGGGCCCGGGAAACGCATTAGTTTGGGGCCGGCAGACGCGGTTACGCCCGGGGCGCGGCTCAAGCCGAGGCGCCGGACGGCTGCGACGGCGCTCTCATCCGCAGCGCGCAATGCACTTAACGCTCGTAATCAGGGCGGCGGCCGTAGGCGGCGCTGCTGTCGCTGCAGCGAACGGGCACCTGAAGAGGATCACTCAGGAGAGGCCTGAAATGTACCCGACGGCAAGGAAGAACCAAACCCTGAGCCGTAGGGTAATCCCTTAAAGATGATCGTTTTATATATCTCTCAAGTATTGCATATTTCCTTACATGCTGGCAGCTAAAACAATCTGGCTCTCACGATAGATGAATGTAAAATCATACTCAGTAAACCATCTTACAGTGTATAGCGGAAGATTCGTGAGGTTTTATTACATTTCCCCACTTCTGTTCCACGGGAGACTGATGCCCAGGAAGAATGATCATCGTGCCTTCCAGGCAACAAATATTTGTGGAGTAATACCATCCTCAAAACAATACGTGTACCAGTATCTCATCAATATATGAACAGGTACGGTTCTCTCTCTCTCTCTCTCTCTCTCTCTCTCTCTCTCTCTCTCTCTGCCCCTCCATTTATCTACCCTCTACCTCCTACCCAGCCAGATCCAAAGAAACTGGAACACTGCCTAATATCGTGTAGGGCCCCCGAAAGCACACAGAAGGACCACATGATGACGTGGCATGGACTCGACTAATGTCTGAAGTATGCCGGAGGGAACTGACACCATGAATCCTGCAGGGCTGTTCATAAATCCGTAAGAGTACAAGGGGGTGGAGATCTCTTCTGAACACTACATTGCAAGGCAACCCAGACATGCTCAATAATGTTCATGTCTGGAGAGGTGGTCAGCGGAAGTGTTTAAACTCAAAAGAGTGTTCCTGGAGCCACTCTGTAGCAATTCTGGACGTGTGTGTTGCACTGTCCTGCTGGAATTGCCCAATGGACATAAGTGGATGTAGGTGACCAGACAGGATGCTTACGTGCGTATCACTTGTCAGAGTAGTATCTAGACGTATCAGGGGTCTCATATCACTCCAACTGTACACGCCCCACACCATGCAGGGCCTCCACCAGCTTGAATAGTCCCCTACTGACATGCAGGGTCCATGGACTCATCAGGTTGTCTCCATACCCGTACACGTCCATCCGCTCGATACAATTTGCAACGAGACTCGTCCGACCAGGCAACGCGTTTCCAGTCATCAACTGTCCTATGTAGGTGCTGACAAGTCCAGGGGAAGTGTGAAGCTTTGTGTCGTGCAGTCATCCAGGATACACGAGTGGGCCTTCGGCTCCAGATGGCCATATCGATGATGTTTCGTTGAATGGTTCGTACGCTAACACTTCTTGGTCCAGCATTGAAATGAGCAGACATTTTGGGAATGGTTGTTCTTCTGTCACATTGAACGATTCTCTTCAGTCCTCTTTGATCCCATTCTTTCAGGATCATTTTTAGGCCGCAGCGATGTCAGATATTTAATGTTTTACCGGATTCCTGATATTCACGGTACACTCGTGAAATGGTCGTACGGAAAAATACCCACTTCATCACTGCCTCGGAGATGCTGTGCCCCATTGCTCGAGCGCCGACTGTAACACGACGTGCAAACTCACTACAATCTTGATAACCTGTCATTGTAGCAGCAGTAACCGATCTAACAACTGCACCAGCCACATGTTGTCCTATATAAGCGTTGCCAATCCCAGCGACGTACTCTTCCTGTACCGTACCGTATTTGGATACGCATTCCTATACCAGTTTCTTTGGCGCTACTGCAATAAGGCTGAAAGTCGCTTGGCCTATCACGTGACTCTCGCTCCGCCTACTGCTCGAGTTTCATCTGCCTCCTGCA
Source organism: Schistocerca nitens (assembly GCF_023898315.1). Taxonomy (NCBI): domain Eukaryota; kingdom Metazoa; phylum Arthropoda; class Insecta; order Orthoptera; family Acrididae; genus Schistocerca; species Schistocerca nitens. The sequence goes on from NC_064617.1 coordinate 310,381,696, forward strand.
CTCAGTCTGCCCGTGGCGTCTGTTTTAAGTAGTTGACGTTTTGTCTGTGCGTCGGAAAATGTTGAGTGTACAGAAAGAACAGCGTGTTAACATCAAATTTTGTTTCAAACTAGGAAAATCTGCAAGTGAAACGTTTGTAATGTTACAACAAGTGTACGGCGATGATTGTTTATCGCGAACACAAGTGTCTGAGTGGTTTAAACAATTTAAAGATGGCCGCGAAGACACCAGTGATGACACTCGCTCTGGCAGACCATTGTCAGCAAAAACTGATGCAAACATTGAAAAAATCGGTAAACTTGTTCGACAAGATCGCCGTTTAACAATCAGAGCAGTGTCTGAGTTAACAGGAGTTGACAAGGAAAGTGTTAGGCAGATTCTTCATGAAAGTTTCAACATGAACAAAGTGTGTTCAAAAATGGTTCCAAAGTGTCTCACAACTGAACAGAAGGAACGCCGAAGAATGATTTGTTCTGACATCCTGGAAAACGTTGAAAGTGATCCCACCTTCTTATAAAATGTTATTACTTGCGATGAATCGTGGTTTTTTACTTACGATCCCGAAACTAAACGCCATTCGATGCATTGGAAAACTCCTGGTTCTCCATGACAAAAAAAAGCACGAATGTCAAAATCGAAATTCAAGGCAATGATGATTGGTTTTTTTTACATCAAAGGGATTGTGCACATTGATTGGGTACCAGAGGGACAAACAGTGAATCAGCATTACTACATTAGCGTCCTGGCTACCCTACGTGAGCGAGTACGGAGAAAACGGAACGATTTGTGGAGAAAAAAGTCATGGATACTTCACCAAGACAATGCCCCAGCTCACAGTGCGTTGTCAGTGAAGACGTTTTTGGCAAAACACAACATTCCCATCTTAGATCATCCACCCTACTCACCTGATTTGGCCCCCTGTGACTTTTTTCTTTTCCCTAAAGTCAAGCCAGCTTTGAAAGGGACTAGATTTGAGACTGTTGAAGCAGTAAAAGAAAAAGCGACGGAAGTAATGTATGGACTTACCGAAAATGATCTGCAGCATTGCTATGAACAGTGGAAAATTCGTATGGAGCGGTGTAGAGACCGAGGAGGAGAGTACATTGAAGGAGATAACATGAAATTGTAAATAATTGTAAATAAATGTTTTTTCCAGCATCAGTCCGGTTTTTTTCTAGCCGCACCTTATATATAATTAATAAAATTCCTGCACCAGTTCCGCCATTCTCTTTTGTTTTAGAAACCACGACCGCATTAACCCCACAAAGTCATTACTGAGAAGTGTCTACATAGTATCGAAAGCAAAGTACACCAAAATTATGAAGTTAAAAAGTAAGTCTTGTTCGCGTAAGAACTTTTACTACAATGATGACCGGTTTCGGTCTATTTGCAGACCATCTTCAGACCAATGACGGCTGTCGGACGTTGTGAGTGGGAAAGCTGTTGAAAGACGAACGTCAACTTTTAACTTTAAAATTTTGCACTTAGATCGCCAGATATTACATAAAATATATCATGTTGAAAACCAATTTTTTAACAAACAACGTAACAACAAAAATATTGTCTGAAATCGTTTACAATTCAAGAAATAGACATATGTCACATGACCTTACACGTTTGGCGTCCTGAGCGGCCACAGAACGACTGCGGAGACGTGCCGGGAGGTGGCAACGAAGTAGGAAGGAGACAAGTTCTAGGCAGCGCCAGCAGAAGGCAAGTATTTAAGCAGGAAAATGCTAGTGATGTGATAAAATTTGACAAAATAATTGAACATAAAATAAAATGCAGAACAATATGACAACTAAAAGATTTTCGTCTATTGTGGGATCTATTTTTATAATAATACTTGTTACATATTTGCTTCTTCATCATCTTTCTGTCGATTTCTTAGGTTGTATACGACTACAGGTAATATTTATGTAATTATGTTGTTCTGGTGATTCCTGTTAGGAAGTTAATTTTCAACATTACTTACTTTATGTAAGGTTCATCTCTTTTTAATGACAGACTAATTCACACCACACTATTTTTTATTTTTTACTTTATATTTTTGTCGAAGATGTCTGTTTCTACATTTCTAGTTGACTAATTCAATTGCACCCTGTAGTTCGATAGTATATAGGTAACCCTGAATAACTACCGTGGCGCCTCAAACCGGACGTTGTTTTCCAAATAAAAATGAAAGTGCAACTGTTTTTGGCATTTTATTCAGAAACAGGACTACAGTTGCCGAACCTGCATCAAGACTTCTCGTATGATAGACAAGAAAATAAATATAGCCTGTTTTCATTGCTGTGGCTCCCCCTTTTAACATACCTAATTTTTTAATATGAATAAAAATAATTATAATATGAAAATAATAATTTATTTACATCAGTGCTTAGTGCGCTGCTGTAACATGACGTCCAACAAATTCCTATTCAGAGAAACATAAAATTTGAAATGCTTACCAGCACGCTCAGAATTCTGAGATATACATATAGACATTAATTTAAGAACTGTAAGAGCAACAGAGGTTCACATCTTTGACAATGTCATGATCTGAACATAATAAAGTGTGCGCTCCTCATTATCTGTATTGTATTAGCACTACGATTGTGAACACAGGTCAGTGTACGGTGGCTATGTGAACGTGTAAATGATGAGAATCCAATTTCCCTCAGTTCTTGCCATGTACGCTCATTAAGTCATCCCTTAGGTTATTTTTTCTTTGTGTGGTGGCGGGGAAGGGTTGTGTGTGTGTGTGTGTGTGTGTGTGTGTGTGTGTGTGTGTGGTAGGGGGTGGGGGAGGCAGTTTTACTGTATCTGCCCTGCTTTACTCAATCGGCATGTATTACCGGATCTACCTGTTGATTCACAATGTCAGATTTGTTGTTGGCAGGTTGCACCAAGTATGTCCGTCTGGTAACTGGCCCCTTTACGTGGCTGCAATGCTTCCTGCTGGCGTTCACGTTGGAAGCCCTGAGGTTAGCATTTGAACACTATCCTTTGTGAAATGTAGATTACAATTTCTAGAATTCCTTGCTGTTTTCGAAACAACTTTTTAACCTTTGCGCGATCGATGGATCGCGCCCCAGTCTCTACTAAAACATCCTTGCCTTAGGAGGGCGCGGTTCGTGCGTACATCGGAGGTGCGAGTGCAGTGACAGAGTGGGAAGGTGGAAGCAGTTCGCTTGGGGTGAGATGGCCAAGTTGGAAACTGGCTGCGAGGCGAGCAGTGTGCCGGCAGTTGATAGCTCGAGTAAGGTAGGCAGTTAATAGTCGCAGGCCCTGAGCGTAGCAGCGATACGAGGAAGAGACACTCAGGAAGGTTCCTTGACTGCGAACCATTATTACTTCGGTTGTGGTCGGCTGCAAACCTTTGGACGTGAGGGGCGCGTACCAGGGCGTGTGGTTTGCTTCGGTGACTGACCAGACTGAAGATGGAGGGCGGACCGCCGCTGTGTTGAAGTTGTGTGTCGGCTCCACGCTGCCCTTCCTGGAATGCTGTACGGATATGTCTGCTGAGCTTCCGATTTAGTTTATCGTATGCAAGTGAGCCGAGCATCAGCAGTAACCATAGCGATGATTGCGATTTCCTGTACCAGTACAGTGATTGTTCAGTTCGGTAGTTTTCTGGTTATTAGAGGCTCCCGTCCGGTTCCATATTAGACTTGTGGCTACTGATCTCGCTTCTATCTCTGGGCAGGAAAGCTCTGTGTGCACTCTTATAAAACCACTAAATTTGTTTAGGTACCTAATGCTCCTGTCTAAGTGTTACTTGCTGTAAGGCGTGGCATTTGTGACGGCGGGCATTCATGTATTAAGTGGGTTTATTTCATGTGCCACGTCCTGCATCTACTATTACTGGACCTCACAATTTCATCTGTGTGTTTGGATGTTTATCTACCAAATTTGACTGCGGCCTTTTTTTAAAGGATGGTGCTTCGTAATCTTAATAAGTCAGTCTCTCTCTCTCTCTCTCTCTCTCTCTCTCTCTCTCTCTCTCTCTCTTACCGAGGACTTTATTTTGAGTTTGTTGCAACTAGCTTGTATGTGGCTGTAATGTTATTTAAAAGGTTATGTTCTATGTGCCGTTAGTCAGGGGTTCGTTACCCAGCTGAAGGCGTTAGCTTCGGGTTTAGTGCTCCAGTGCTCCGCTCCACTTGTTTACCCCTCACCCACGTGGCGCGAGTATGGTACAATCTGTGGTTGGCAGTCGAACTTCCTGCCTGGTAATTATATGTTTTAGCCACATTACAAGATTTATTGATTTGACTCCATTAACTCAATGAAAACTTATTTACTTGTTTTAATTTTTGCTGTAATTCTGACTGCCATGCGGCGGCGTTCGATCTATCGCAGAGGCCCGACCCAATTCCTGTAATAAATTCTATATTGGTCTGTTAATTAGGTTACTATTTGTGTTTCTTTGGGTGGGACGTAGGTGAAATCTGCCTGCTTGATAGAGCAAGCGCAGCGTCGGAAACCTGATTCAAATACTCTATCGAACCAACGGCCGGCCGGTTGCAGGTGCTAATGCAACACATCACCTTTCACAGCCCACTGTGTCTTGCCAAGACGGAGTTGTACATCACGTCGATGTATTTATTTATACCTTAAGCATGGTGCGCCTACTGCAGCTCTTCTTTTAATTTTTTTTATGGCTCATCTAAATTGTTGAAGTGTTAACCGACTAAGTTGACACTTGAGTAATTATTAGATTTGTTTACTTAAATATGTTTATGTAAGTGTTGCTAGGCCAATTGAATGTTATTAATCTTACTCCTTGTATAGACTGTTGGTTTTTGAACTGGCCAACACTAGGAGATTTCAGACCTGTCAATTTCATAAAGGTTCTGACTCTCTATTTGTAGTGCGGTAGCGTTCTCGCTTCCCACGCCCGGGTTCCCGTGTTCGATTCCCGGCGGGGTCAGGGATTTTCTCTGCCTCGTGATGGCTGGGTGTTGTGTGCTGTCCTTAGGTTAGATAGGTTTAAGTAGTTCTAAGTTCTAGGGGACTGATGACCATAGATGTTAAGTCCCATAGTGCTTAGAGCCATTTGAACCATTTGAACCACTATTTGTATCATTCAGGACGGAGTATTTGAAGCCAATTTTCTCTGGTTTGCACGCCTTGCGTACCTCCGTTATCCCGGGGCATAGTAATTTTCTTGTATGATGCTTCTTGGAAACAATTTTTACCTCTTTTATTGTACTACTACTGTTTTTATTGTTGTTTTTAATGTGTTTGCTATCAAGCAATCTAGTACAGTTTTATCATTGTAAATTACAAGGTGTTTATAAATGAATATCGATATTTTATCGCTTTATAATATTTGTTGCATTAAACTTACAGTTACAAATGATATTTCAAATGAAAGAGCAACTCAAACAGTTATCTGTGGCACCTGACTAGCATAGCGAAGTACACGATTGGTTGAACTTCACTGTACCCGAGCGCTGGATAGCCCGCAAGGGGTCCAATGACAGGGCTTGCTTTGCATGGCCTCCACGTTCACCCAACATAACTCCATGCGATTTTTTCCTTTGGGGCTTCATCAAACATCATGTGTACGTGCCTCCGCTACCAGCAGACCTCCCTGAATTACGAAACCGGATTGAAGCAGCTGTTGCTACAATCACCGAAGACACACTTATCAACGTGAAGAACTCGGCAATGAACTCTATGTGTGCCGTGTGACAAATGATACTCATATTGGACATTTATATGGTTCTTGGTAAAACTGTTTGAGTTGCTCTTTCATTTGACATATCATTTATAATAAGTTTACTATAATAAATTCCTATATTCATTCATAAACACTATGTGTTTTGTTTGCTAGTAGTCAGTGCAACTGAGATGTTTAATAAATCTGACGTAGTGTGTTCTTTTAAAGTAAAGAGAAAGGTCACAAGACGAATGATGCTCAACATACAACACTTCAGCCTCAGTTGTGAATAGAAACCAATATTTTGCAACTGAGGCTGACGTGTTACATGTTTAATTATCACAGTTGCTGATGGGTCTGCATGATGTTAAAACTTCTACGAATGATGTTCAGTCTCCCTTTGGCCCGTCCTTCCTACCACAGATATCCTGACGCGTGTACTGCGTACCCAGTTTCCATACTACTTTATTCTCCGATACTTAGCAGTTCAAAAATGGCTCTAAGCACTATGTGACTTAACTTCTGAGGTCGTCAGTCCCCTATAACGTAGAACTACTGAAACCTAACTAACCTAAGGACATCACACACATCGATGCCCGAGGCAGGATTCGAACCTGCGACCGTAGCAGCAGCGCGGTTCCGGACTGAAGCGCTTAGAACCGCTCGACCACAGCGGCTGGCACACTTAGCAGTAAAATTTGTGTTTTGGTATATGAAAAAATGTAAATGAGTATACTAAAATATCTTTCTTGAGTAGAACTATAAGCATAATGACCCTCGGCCCGTACTATCGACGCCTGCATGTGACTTCGTAGTGAAGTTATCATCAACGATAAGACGTGAAACTGTATTGAATTATCAGCACTTACATACAATCAAGTGGTAAAGAAAATTGTAAATTTGTGGTAAGTAGTATGGGACCAAACTGCTGAGGTCATCGGTCCTTAGGCTTACACACTACTTAATCTAACTAAGTTACGGTAAGGACAACACACACACACACACACACACACACACACACACACACACACACACACACACACATGCGCAAGGGAGGACTCGAACCTCCGACGGGGGGGAACCGCGCGAACCGTGGCATAGCGCCCAAGACCGAACGGCTACCCCGCGCGGAAATGAAATGGTACAGTGATAAACCAAAAGAATTTACTACTTATTTGTTATTACTGTTTAGTTATTCCTACCGAATGAATGTGTTGATCAGTAATACGAGCATTTTTGATAGCAGTTTACTTCTATGAATAGCCGCACGCTTAGAGGCGCCATGTCACTGACTGCGCGGGCCCTCGCGTCGGAAGATCGAATGCTCCCTCAGGGATGGGTGTGTGTGTTGTTCTTAGCATAAGTTAGTTTACGTAGTGTGTAAGTCTAGGGACCGATGACCTCAGCAGTTTGGTCCTTTAGAAATTAACATACATTTCTATTAACGTAAGTATTTACTGAACGTGCGTACGACGGGAAGCACTTGTCAAAGTTTCAGTTTATTTGCCCTGTGACAGTTAAGAAGTACTTGTACCAGGATGTCCGTGTGTAATCAGAGGAAATTTTACGCGTCTTTACATCCAGCTGCTGATAAGACGCTGTCCAGAAACATTAATGTGACCTCCCGTCAAAAGCCTGAACAACCACCTTTGGCAGCGCGGGCCGCTGTGAAACCTGCAGGAAGAGAGCCAGTGATGTTCTGGAAGGTACCGACAGGGCTTTGGAGCCATTCCGAATCCAGTGCCGTGAGCATCTGCGCCAGGTTTCTCCACTGAGGACCCATAGCACGAATAGCCCGGTCGAGGTGTTCCCACAGATTCTCGAGTTGGTTTAAATGCGGCGAGCTTGATGGCCTGGGAGGTAAGCTACACTCTCCCTGGCTCTCTTCGACGCACGCGTGTACACTGTGAGCAGTGTGACACGCTGCATTGTCCTGCTGGTCGATACCATCTTGCCGAGGAGAAACAAACTGCATTTAGGGGCTAACATGATCCCCGAGGATTTTCGATGATTGTTCCAGGGTCTCTACTTTCAGATGTTTCACGCCGTACATGCCAGCGGCCATATGTCTTCTGAAAAGGCCACCCGTCGCCACTCTGCGGAGTACTGGCGTTGACATGCAAATTCCACCCTTCGTCGTCTATGAAAAGATGTGAGCATGGTGCATGAACCAGGCGCCTGTTGCAGAAGCCCACACGCTGCAACGTTCGCTATTCGGTCGTTGAGAAGACACTGTTGCTAACCCTTAGTTCACGTGGTCGGTCATTTGTTCAACAGTTGCTCGTCTATTCGCACGTACACGTCTCCGCAGCCAACGTTCACTTCCTGTCATCTATGGCCCGTGGTGCTCTACAGTTGCCTCGGCGGCTGTTTTGAACAGCGTCATTTCGCCATCTACAGCATACTTTAACCGCGGCGGCACGCAGACAGTTTACAAACTTAGCCGTTTCGGGAACGATTCCACTCTTGGCCCAGACCCCATTATTTATGCCCATTTCGACATTTTTTTTCACTTGCCGCCCTGATTTTACGACCTACCACCTAATTGCTTAAGGTGGGTCTTCATTGACCACTTAGCCTCTGCGATCGGTTTACGGGCGCTGATGTGGCTAGACCCTCCACACCAGTTTCTGCATCCGTACGCACCGTTGCCCATGTCCCGCGACGTGGAGGCGGGTCATAGTTTGAAACACGTATGTATTCATTACCAGCGATGGCGAGGCATGACAGAATCTCTGACCAGAGAGTTATTTATCGTTGCTAGTCTGCGCTTGACCGCGCGAGACGACAGTTGCGTGTAGCGAGTCGGCAGGAAACAGTAGTAGTCTGCGCGAGTCTGCAGTAGTAGTTAGTCGACAGGAGTAGCGAGTGGACGGTTGTACTGAGCGGAAGTCGGCATGCGTCGGCGGTGTGTTCTTCTCGCGACTCTGGTCAGGATTGTGGTGGACGATGTGTATTGTTGTAGAAGGTAATGAAGCACCATTGCGCACATCTAGTAATGTAAGTTAATTGTAATTAATTTGTTCAAGAAATGCCCCAATAATAATTTTTTATAAAGTAAATCTTTTAAAGAAAAGTAATCATTTAAATTTAAAGAACTTTTCCACTCTTTTGAAGAAAAAGCATTCATTTCAATTCAAAAAATATTTCCTATGCATTCCTTCCAAGAATCAAAAAAAAAAAAAAAAGATGAAGTTTTTATTGAGGTAAGAATTTTTGCTTGTTTTATTCAGAATACAGGGCCGAAGGTCAGCGCTGCTGTCCTTATAAAATTTATCAGGTTTAATTATTTCACAGGGCCGGTCAGCGCTGCTGCCGTTATGAAATTTACCAGATATTATTATTTCTGTTAAGAGGCTCCATTTGGGTCATGGTTCACTATTTAATTAATATTGTTGTGTGGTTTATGAACAATTTTCATTCTATAACTTTTGTGTGAGGAGATTACGCTTGGATTCATTTCAATTTAACGATATTTTGTAAGGACTTAACATTTGGCTCCAATTTCCATTTTTATTTAATCAAAATTGTGTGGCGAGGCTCCATTTGCATTTCATTTTCATTGTCACATTTTTGCGGGGAGGTTACACTTGGCGACATCCGGACCAGGATCGTATTTCTTTGTGAATCTTCTGAGAAGTAGTCAAATATCTGCTTTTATTTACTTAAATGTAATTAGCACTTGGCGCAACGCATTTTCTAATTTGTCACTCTTTCTTCCACAGATCATCGGCAATTTGTTTCTCTTTGTTGTATTTGTATTTGTTTGATTTTGCATTCTCTTTGTTTCATTTGTGGATAATTGTGATTTGTGTACAAATGCCACGAAAAACTGTTAACAGTACATCGCGATGTATAATGAGTGAAATAACCGACTTAAACAACTTGACTGATAGTACTTGCGACACGCAGTGTAATGATGACAATCCTCCATTCACGGACAATCAGTGTGTACCGATCGTAGTGATGAACAAATGAATTCAATTGTGTCCTCTGTTAATTTAACGACAATTGATGACGCGGGGCGTTCTCTTGGAGTGAGCGCTGCCCAGCTTGAAACACCCGGTTTGCAAAATGTACGTAATGAACAGACAAATTTTTCTAACGGAAATGAACAGTGTAATCAGAGTACGACAGATTTATTTAATTGCGGTGTAGTGACTAACAGTGCACATCCGATTGGCAAACATTTTCAAGAATCACAAAAGACCGAATGGTTACACAAAACGTGACAATTACAGGTACGCCATCAAATAGCACAGAGAATAGAGCCGATAATTTTGGCTCGGATACAATTATGGCAGTGTTGCTACAATTTAGGGAAGATTTCAAACAACAGAGTGAAAAACAAGACAACCTTAACGAAAATTTCAAACAGTTTAAAAAGGAACAAGACAACAATCACAAACAACTTATTCATGAAATTAATGAAAAACTAGACAACACTTCCAAACAGTTGAATGAAAAATTAGACAACAATTCCAGACAGCTTAGTGAACAGATTACAGCCGTTGCCGCACAATGTCATGATACTAAAGAACAATTACGTGAGTAAATTGAGGCTTGTGCTAGGAAAAGTAGTGAAGAAATTAGATCTGTTGCTCAAGAATTAAGGGATATGCAAACAGCCGCAACAGAATCACTTAGAGACGAAATTAGTGCAGTCGGTAAACAATGCTCTGAAAAGGCAACACAATTACGCGACGAGTTTGAAGTAATGACAGCAGAACTTTCGCGGACACTGGATGCTAAGGTAGACGCGAAATTCGACCAACAGAACAGTCAAATTGACGAACGTTTTAATCATCACCTACAAAACAGTGATACGCGTTTCCGTAAATTTATACAGGATCAGAATAAAGTAAAACGACAAGTCATGGAAACAATTACTGCACAGAGACAGGAAGATAAACGTAAATTGTTTGCGAAAGCAAAAACATACGTAGACAACAATATTGCTACAGTGTCCGACGAAATTAATACCATTAAACAGTTGAACACAGAATTACGTGATGAAATTTCCGATCTTAAATCGAAAACAGACACACACACAGCAGACTTTCAGACAGTGGCAGACAGACTCGAACAATTAGAACTAACACAGGATTCTGATGTCATTAAAGCAGACGTTAAAAAATTGAGCGAAACCACACGTAAAATACAAAAACAAATTAATGCTTCTGACACTAAAAACGATGATCAGGTAAAAATACTGACTGAAAAATATAATGAATTGGCCAGTCGTATTGATGTTATCGAAAGTAATAATGACAGCAAATCAGACGATACTGCACCGATTTTGTTTAACCAAACACCTGAATTCCAAAATTTACAGCAGACAATCAATGAGATCGATTCGTCTAATAACACATTACGTAGAAAATTGTCAAGTTTACAGCAAGAGGTAACAGAGATAAAAAATATTTCAGTTAATAACACGTCACAGCATACGGCGAATTCCGAACATTTCTCACACTCTCACAGCCAGCATAATTTAGGTCATCTACAGAGAGTACGTGAGTTGGATTCCGAACAGTCACAGTCAAACAGATTCCCATACAATCCGGAACCTGTTCCGTCATACGGAGACGATAATTTTGATTACAAACATTTTCTATCAGTGAGAAAATTTAAAGTATTTAAAAATGACAGAACAAAGATTCACCCACTGGATTCGATACAACAATTTAGCTTTGCTTTTCCACCGACTTGGCCCGTAACACATAAACTTGAATTTATTTGCAGTTTTTTGGAAGGCGAACCGGCAACTCGTATGAGACCGATCGCGAGGCAATGCTATTCGGTAGAAGAGTTTCAGAATGCTTTTCTGTCAGCGTATTGGTCGAAGACGACACAGCGCGGAATTAAGGATCAACTAATTAGTTTACCGAACTATGAGAACTCAAATTTTCCCAGTGCCACTCAATTTTTTGAGCACATGGTCCAACAAAATCAATACTTAAGTGAACCATACAGTGAATCTGCACTTATACAATTATGCATTTCTAAATTACCACGGTCATTAAGAGTGTCACTTTTAACGGATCAGCAGAAGGAAAACATTTCGGCATTCGGAGATCTGCTACAGCTTTTGGAAGTGCAGCAATCGGATTATTCCTTTGTAAACAAATTTTTTTCATATAATAACCAAGGCCAACAAACGTACAGTAATTACGATCAGCCACGCAATTTCAATAGCAAAGGTAATAGACGCTTTAGGAACGACAACCACCAGAACTTTAATAACAGGCAAAATTTTAATTATCAGTGTCGTCAAAATTATCAGCAACAGCAAGCACATTTTGGTAACAATAGAGGTTTTTCTCCGCAACAGCATGAAAGCCAGCCGGTTAGCATACCTAACCAACAATGCAGTGTGCAAGGTCAGCCAGGCTTCAATGTTTCGCCGCGTGCACGTATCGTCTCAGCTCCAACAAATAGTAACGCACAGCAGCAAGGAAATAACTATGTACAGAAAACACACTATTTCAATTCCTATCGCAATGCGCCGTATAGAAATGACTATCACGACAGACGTAAAAACAATGAGCACAACTTTCAGCGTACATCTAATAACAGTCGGTCTTACCAACAACAAAATCATCCGCAAGAACATATTCTCATGAATGAACCAGACAGTAGATATCATCCAGAACGTAATACGTCTGGAAGAAATAACAGAACAGTTCAAATAGTCGAAATGCCACAGAATCCTCCTGATAACAATAATACATCATATAGAATTTGACTAGATACTGTACAGGTCGCATCTTCCAGTAACACAAGCACTACTTTAGACACGCAGAATGTTGTTCACGAAAATGTTATTACTTTTGACGACATCCGAGACACTCTTTTGCAGGAAAGACGAATTGTTCAAAAAACCATTTCACACCATGTCATTGACATTAAAATTGGATCATCGAAATTTTCAGCAGTAATCGATTCTGGATCACATATGTCAGTTATAAATGAAGAAACTTTCAACGAGTGTAACAAAGAGAATACCTATCCTACATTACCATTAGGCAAAACGAAAGTAAAAGGAGCAGTATCGAGTAAAGGAGTAGATGTTAAATTACAGACGCATTTATCATTTTGTATTGCAGGTCATACTTTTCACTCAAATTTTTGGATTGTTCCCTTATTGACAACAGATGTTATTTTAGGTACGAATTTTCTGATACAACACGACGCAGTTATTGACTTTCAAAATTCATATTTAATGTTAAAGGACGTAAATGTACAACTGGCTTTAGAATTTCAGCACTCATTATCTGCGGAAGAACAAACAATTAATTGTACAGAGGTCATTTCCGTATCACGTAGCATAGACTGTAATTCCACATTGTTCACAGATACGTACGTAGACAACTATAATACTGCAGACGAAGACGACTATGACGTAATACAGACGATTTCTGATAAAGTTAAACAGATCTGTGCAAATACAGACGACGAACGCACGCAACTACACAAAATTCTTTTACAGCAAGCTCCAGTTTTTGACAACGTTCCTGGTACTATGACCGGTTTTATGTATGAATTTCAAGTCAAACAACACGACACATTTAAAGCTAAGCATTACCCCATTCCGTATATTCATAGAGAACAAGTTAAGAAAGAATTGCAAGCTATGCTTGACCAAGGAATTATTGAACCGGCAGTTAGTCCGTACATAAACCCGCTCCATATTGTTAAGAAAAAGGATGGCTCACTTCGCCTTGTGCTTGATTCGCGTCACATCAATGACATTATTATTAATGAAACAGATCGCCCACAGACACTGGACGAACTTCTACAGAAATTTCACGGTACTGCTATTTATTCCACGTTAGATTTGAAATCGGGATTTTGGCAAATTCAGCTCCATCCGAACTGCAGAAAGTACACAGCATTTCTCTGTTTTGGTGACTGTTATCAATTTTGTAAATTACCATTCGGCTTAACCATTTCTTCAGCAGCTTTTATTCGCGGTTTGAACACAATACTTCCGACAGAACTTAAAGACAAAATCACAACGTACGTAGTCGACATTCTTATTGCAGAAGCTAATTGGTCTGAACACAATCTGATTCTAGAACAAGTGTTGCAAACTTTTCGTGCACAAGGACTCACAGTTAATCTCAGTAAATCGCACTTTGGTAAAACTTCTATAAAATTTCTTGGACATGTAATTTCAGCAGAAGGCATTGCGCCTGACCCGGAAAAACTTCAAGCTTTACGTGACATTACTGTTCCTACGACAAAAAAACAACTACGCAGCTTTATGGGTTTAATTAACTTTTTTCGTAAATTTATTCATTACTCTGCTTTAGACACCCCTAGATTATGTCAATTGACAGGTAAAAACACTATTTGGTCTTGGGATAAGCAAGCACATTCTGAATTTATGAACCTGAAACATGCTTTGTTGAATGCTCCACTTTTATCGCACCCAGATCTTACCAGAAATTTTTCTATTGCCACCGACAGTTCTAACACCGCTTTAGGCGTACATATTTTTCAGGAAATTGAAGAAGATGGTTCTACAGTAATTAAAAACATAGCCTTTGCGAGTCGCATTCTGTCAGCTGCTGAGCGCAATTATTCTAACTTGAAACATTATGTGTTGTATGGGCTTTTACGAGATTTCGACTATTCGTTTATGGAAGACATACCACCGTTTACACAGACCACAGAGCGATACAGTTTTTACTTTCGGCTAAATTTTCTCACGACAGATTATGCAGATGGAAACGTTATTTGCAGGAATTTAATTTTACAATTGTTCACATTCCCGGCACACAAAATGTTGTAGCAGACGCACTTTCTCGTTCTCTTAGCAACAATCAGCAAGACATCGCAACCAACTTCTGCAAAGCAAATTTCAGCGTCATGTACATTCAACAAGTTACATTTGAAAATTTCATTTCGTCGTCATTACAGGACATAGCACAAGAGCAGAGTAAAGACAACGTATGGAAAGAGATTAAACACCTTTGGCAAGATAGGAATAATGTTACCATTAGAAACCATTACACTGTACGCAATCACATTCTGTTTCGCCGCTCTCATCCTGACAGCAACAATTGGTTATTATGCATTCCTGATGAACTTGTTAGCAAATTAATCTGGTATACTCATTTAAGTTATGCACATTACGGAGCCAGAAAATGTTTTCTTATACTGAGACAGAACTGTAATTTTACTAACATGGAGAAACGTATTCGACGAGTTTTAGCGTTATGTAAAATCTGTCAGAAAGCTAAATCAGACACGACTTCACATATTCCTCCATTACATCCCATTGTACCTGTTAAATTGAGACATATGGCCGCTGTAGACATTTTTGGTCCGATTCCCAGAACTAATAGAGGTTTTTGCTACATCTTTGTCGCTGTTGAACTCACTTCAATATTTGTTACCTTCACTCCGTTACGCAAAGCTACTGCTAAAACTGTTTCGAAAGCATTTATAAAACATTTTCTATTTCATGTAGGGCATGCGTTGAAAGTAATTTCCGACAGTGGATCACAGTTTCGATCTGCTATATGGACACATATGTTACGAGCTAGAAACATTTCTCCGATCTATATATCCAGGTACCATGCTTCTTCGAACCCTTGTGAACGATTAATGAAAGAAATTGGTAAACTGTGTACAATATACTGCCATAAAAGACATATTGATTGGGACACACACATACTCTCATTCCAGGATGTAATTAATTCCATACCAAATGAATCCACTATGCTATCTCCGTCTATTATACTGAAAAATGTTGAACCACCTAACAAAATTAAAGAATTAGTAAACTTTCCTAAATCTCGTCGACTACGCCACCATGAAATAATTGACATTGCGCTGAACAACATCAAACGTGCCGCAGAGCGCCGGAGAAGACAGCAAAAACAGGTTTGTACGCGCCGTAACTTTCACATTGGACAGAAGATTTTAGTACGTACACACTATTTATCGAACAAAGGGAAAGGTAGGTGCAGTAAATTTGAGCTTCTATACGCAGGTCCATATCGGATTCGCAGCATTCCTCACCCCAATGTTGTACACGTCGAAACTTTGAGAACCAGAAAAACCAAAGGAAACCACCACATATCGAATATCAAACCTTTTATTGAATGAAGATACTTTATGATTTAACATGCTCATTTTTATGACCACTTATGCAATTATATTCACATGAATACTTACTGATGATTGTCGTATTTTTTCTTGGCAAGTGCCCGGCAAGATAAGGTTAGCAGGTCGCTCTTCTTGTCGTTACACATCAGACCGTGCATATTTTCCATTTTTTAAGTATGT
This sequence comes from Schistocerca nitens, assembly GCF_023898315.1. NCBI lineage: Eukaryota > Metazoa > Arthropoda > Insecta > Orthoptera > Acrididae > Schistocerca > Schistocerca nitens. The sequence continues at coordinate 310,397,648 of NC_064617.1, forward strand.
ATGATTGTTTTTCCTGTTTTGTTTGTATGCACTATGAAATAGTTAAGATATAGCAAACGCCAGTTGACTTTGACATTTTTGCCTTATGATATCTCAACATCGTGACTACTTTACTGTTACATTGTAATACACTGAGTACATTTTTACCTCTGAACACTATCTATGTCTTTGACATATTACGTTTTCTGTCATGCTATGCTGTATGCTCAATTGTGCTACTATAAACCAGTTTTTATTTAATGAGTATATGGTTTAAATGCAAGACATTAATCTTTGTTCATCATTTTCAGAAAGAAATAACGTGTAAAGGAAATAAATTAAACAGAAATGGGAATTTCACCTTCGGAATGAACGAAAGAAGATGCAAAAAACCTCATGAGGAAGAGTAAATGGATCAGGATTAACAAGAATTAACAAGAATATACACTCCTGGAAATGGAAAAAAGAACACATTGACACCGGTGTGTCAGACCCACCATGCTTGCTCCGGACACTGCGAGAGGGCTGTACAAGCAGTGATCACACGCACGGCACAGCGGACACACCAGGAACCGCGGTGTTGGCCGTCGAATGGCGCTAGCTGCGCAGCATTTGTGCACCGCCGCCGTCAGTGTCAGCCAGTTTGCCGTGGCATACCGAGCTCCATCGCAGTCTTTAACACTGGTAGCATGCCGCGACAGCGTGGACGTGAACCGTATGTGCAGTTGACGGACTTTGAGCGAGGGCGTATAGTGGGCATGCGGGAGGCCAGGTGGACGTACCGCCGAATTGCTCAACACGTGGGGCGTGAGGTCTCCACAGTACATCGATGTTGTCGCCAGTGGTCGGCGGAAGGTGCACGTGCCCGTCGACCTGGGACCGGACCGCAGCGACGCTCGGATGCACGCCAAGACCGTAGGATCCTACGCAGTGCCGTAGGGGACCGCACCGCCACTTCCCAGCAAATTAGGGACACTGTTGCTCCTGGGGTATCGGCGAGGACCATTCGCAACCGTCTCCATGAAGCTGGGCTACGGCCCCGCACACCGTTAGGCCGTCTTCCGCTCACGCCCCAACATCGTGCAGCCCGCCTCCAGTGGTGTCGAGACAGGCGTGAATGGAGGGACGAATGGAGACGTGTCGTCTTCAGCGATGAGAGTCGCTTCTGCCTTGGTGCCAATGATGGTCGTATGCGTGTTTGGCGCCGTGCAGGTGAGCGCCACAATCAGGACTGCATACGACCGAGGCACACAGGGCCAACACCCGGCATCATGGTGTGGGGAGCGATCTCCTACACTGGCCGTACACCACTGGTGATCGTCGAGGGGACACTGAATAGTGCACGGTACATCGAAACCGTCATCGAACCCATCGTTCTACCATTCCTAGACCGGCAAGGGAACTTGCTGTTCCAACAGGACAATGCACGTCCGCATGTATCCCGTGCCACCCAACGTGCTCTAGAAGGTGTAAGTCAACACCCTGGCCAGCAAGATCTCCGGACCTGTCCCCCATTGAGCATGTTTGGGACTGGATGAAGCGTCGTCTCACGCGGTCTGCACGTCCAGCACGAACGCTGGTCCAACTGAGGCGCCAGGTGGAAATGGCATGGCAAGCCGTTCCACAGGACTACATCCAGCATCTCTACGATCGTCTCCATGGGAGAATAGCAGCCTGCAGTGCTGCGAAAGGTGGATATACACTGTACTAGTGCCGACATTGTGCATGCTCTGTTGCCTGTGTCTATGTGCCTGTGGTTCTGTCAGTGTGATCATGTGATGTATCTGACCCCAGGAATGTGTCAATAAAGTTTCCCCTTCCTGGGACAATGAATTCACGGTGTTCTTATTTCAATTTCCAGGAGTGTACTATGCACATCGTAGAATAGCAGTCTTAACTAATTTTTTCTTTCAGAATACAAGGCGATTGATGCAGGCTGTCAGACAGAACTACACATCTTAGTTTAGTGACGAAATATGCTAGAAATAAGGAATAGTTGTGTAATGAGTAATGAAGTGACCTTTTTTTTGCAGATGATAATGAATGGTGATGAATAATGATGAAGAATATGATAATATGGATAATGAAGTTTTTCTTTACAGGTGATGATAATAATGGAGCTATGATGATATGGATAATGAAGTTTTTTTTTGCAGATGAAAATAATGATGTTTATATATTTGCTGTTAGTTAAGAGATGCTATGTAGTTATTTAAGTATTTGTTGCAGTTCGTTTTGACAGTATGTTTTATATCGTATGGTATGATGACTGAAGGTTTTGGAAAGGACAGCTAGAGAACATATACACTCCTGGAAATTGAAATAAGAACACCGTGAATCCATTGTCCCAGGAAGGGGAAACTTTATTGACACATTCCTGGGGTCAGATACATCACATGATCACACTGACAGAACCACAGGCATATAGACACAGGCAACAGAGCATGCACAGTGTCGGCACTAGTACAGTGTATATCCACCTTTCGCAGCAATGCAGGCTGCTATTCTCCCATGGAGACGATCGTAGAGATGCTGGATGTAGTCCTGTGGAACGGCTTGCCATGCCATTTCCACCTGGCGCCTCAGTTGGACCAGCGTTCGTGCTGGACGTGCAGACCGCGTGAGACGACGCTTCATCCAGTCCCAAACATGCTCAATGGGGGACAGATCCGGAGATCTTGCTGGCCAGGGTAGTTGACTTACACCTTCTAGAGCACGTTGTGTGGCACGGGATACATGCGGACGTGCATTGTCCTGTTGGAACAGCAAGTTCCCTTGCCGGTCTAGGAATGGTAGAACGATGGGTTCGATGACGGTTTGGATGTACCGTGCACTATTCAGTGTCCCCTCGACGATCACCAGTGGTGTACGGCCAGTGTAGGAGATCGCTCCCCACACCATGATGCCGGGTGTTGGCCCTGTGTGCCTCGGTCGTATGCAGTCCTGATTGTGGCGCTCACCTGCACGGCGCCAAACACGCATACGACCATCATTGGCACCAAGGCAGAAGCGACTCTCATCGCTGAAGACGACACGTCTCCATTCGTCCCTCCATTCACGCCTGTCTCGACACCACTGGAGGCGGGCTGCACGATGTTGGGGCGTGAGCGGAATACGGCCTAACGGTGTGCGGGACCGTAGCCCAGCTTCATGGAGACGGTTGCGAATGGTCCTCGCCGATACCCCAGGAGAAACAGTGTCCCTAATTTGCTGGGAAGTGGCGGTGCGGTCCCCTACGGCACTGCGTAGGATCCTACGGTCTTGGCGTGCATCCGAGCGTCGCTGCGGTCCGGTCCCAGGTCGACGGGCACGTGCACCTTCCGCCGACCACTGGCGACAACATCGATGTACTGTGGAGACCTCACGCCCCACGTGTTGAACAATTCGGCGGTACGTCCACCCGGCCTCCCGCATGCCCACTATACGCCCTCGCTCAAAGTCCGTCAACTGCACATACGGTTCACGTCCACGCTGTCGCGGCATGCTACCAGTGTTAAAGACTGCGATGGAGCTCCGTATGCCACGGCAAACTGGCTGACACTGACGGCGGCGGTGCACAAATGCTGCGCAGCTAGCGCCATTCGACGGCCAACACCGCGGTTCCTGGTGTGTCCGCTGTGCCGTGCGTGTGATCATTGCTTGTACAGCCCTCTCGCAGTGTCCGGAGCAAGTATGGTGGGTCTGACACACCGGTGTCAATGTGTTCTTTTTTCCATTTCCAGGAGTGTATTTTTTTATACACATTTCACTACCTGTTAATTCGAAGTTCATTACTTTTCAGCATAATATGCGTTTCTTCTTTCAGCTCAATAATCCATTTTGTATTTTTTCCAGGAGAAACTTCTCATGATACTTACTAAACCTGTTACTTATTAAACCTGTTCTAGTACTTGCATTTTTTTACCCAGTTGTGTCTATCATTTATAAATGTGATCACATATACTGCCCTTGCTTCATAACCTTGCTACAGCTGACTCATGACTAATGACGTTACACATCTTCATTTGAAGCAATAACTCAAAAGCAAATATTTTCATTTTCCAGTAATTACCCAACGCAATGCATAGCTAGCACAAAAAAAAAAGAAAAATAATAATGCTTTGTAACTGGCCAATGAATGCCAATGACTACTATAATTAACTGAATTATGTTAATACTATGCCATTCATTAGCTTCTGTTTTGAATGATGACTTCTAATGGTTTATAACTGGCCAATGAGTGCCAATGACTACTATAATTAACTGAATTATGTTAATACTATGCCACTTATTAGCTGCTGTTTTCAATGATGACTTCTAATGTTTTATAATTAGGCAATGAGTGCCAATGTTCTCTGTAAAACGACTCATGAACATTATTCTGTAATACTATGTCATTTATTAGCTCTTGTTTTCAATGATGACTTCTGATGGTTTATAATTAGGCATTGAGTGCCAATGTTCTCTGTAAAACGACTCATGAACATTATTCTGTAATACTATGTCATTCATTAGCTCTTGTTTTCAATGATGACTTCTGATGGTTTATAATTAGGCAATGAGTGCAAATTTTCTCTGTAAAACAACTCATGAACATTATTCTGTAATACTACATACATGGTACAGAAATGTTCAATAACTGGGCAACTATTAGTGTAATTCTCATTGAAGACTAGTATGTGACTTAATGTCCTTCACCTTCTGACCTAATTACCTGGAATTACTGCAATATCCGTTTGTCCTGAATATCCTCATGATTATGGAGCACTATATTTGGTTTTTGCATTAATTCTACGTTGGTGTACCTTGCAAGAGCGTGGTGTTGACACGACATGCTGTCCACTACCGTGAGCGATGGAGATGCTATTATGGTCCCACTGTTTGGTGTACCTAATGTACTACCAAAAAGATAACATGGAATATTACTACGACATTTCAGTATCTTCGCTACGCTGATTGATACTTCTGGGAAAAGAACTTCAGATTGTCTCACTTGGTGTTGTGCTTCTGTAGAAAGATATGGACTTTCAGTGCAGCTGAGTGCAACCTAAAGTGCTACAATCATGATGCAATCCTTCCCTTTCCTATCCTAATTCTTGTAACATAGTGAAAATCATTTTTGCTAACATGATTTGTATTCATGACTTATACATTTTTGATTTGCTGATATGTTCTGAACTACAGTGCATGTGCACTTATGTCATTTGTTAATTTGTTTTGTACTCATTGTATATATATTTTGTCATTACCTGATATGTTCTGTACTCCTTGATGTGCACTATATGTATTTTATGTTCTACACCTATATATATCTGTATATTATGTGATTGTAAAGTTAGTTAGTTAAGAAAAATTTGTTGCAAATGGCAAGTCCAAATGACTCACCATCGCTGCCAAATTTTTGCCCCCCAGTGGAGGGTTATGAAACACGTATGTATTCATTACCAGCGATGGCGAGGCATGACAGAATCTCTGACCAGAGAGTTATTTATCGTTGCTAATCTGCGCTTGAGCGTGCGAGACGACAGTTGCGTGCAGCGAGTCGGCAGGAACAGTAGTAGTCTGCACGAGTCTGCAGTAGTAGTTAGTCGACAGGAGTAGCGAGTGGATGGTTGTACTGAGCGGAAGTCGGCATGCGTCGGCGGTGTGTTCTTCTCGCGACTCTGGTCAGGATTGTGGTGGACGATGTGTATTGTTGTAGAAGGTAATGAAGCAGCATTGCGCACATCTAGTAATGTAAGTTAATTGTAATTAATTTGTTCAAGAAATGCCCCAATAATAATTTTTTATAAAGTAAATCTTTTAAAGAAAAGTAATCATTTTAATTTAAAGAATTTTTCCACTCTTTTGAAGAAAAAGCATTCATTTCAATTCAAAAAATATTTCCTATGCATTCCTTCCAAGAATCAAAAAAAAAAAAAAAAATTATACGCCAGCATTGCACGAAGCTGTGTCAATAAATAAGAGCAGATATAGATGAAGTTTTTATTGAGGTAAGAATTTTTGCTTGTTTTATTCAGAATACAGGGCCGAAGGTCAGCGCTGCTGTCCTTATAAAATTTATCAGGTTTAATTATTTCACAGGGCCGAAGGTCAGCGCTGCTGCCCTTATGAAATTTACCAGATATTATTATTTCTGTTAAGAGGCTCCATTTGGGTCATGGTTCACTATTTAATTAATATTGTTGTGTGGTTTATGCTCAATTTTCATTCTTTAATTTTTGTGTGAGGAGATTACGCTTGGATTCATTTCAATTTGACGATATTTTGTAAGGACTTAACATTTGGCTCCAATTTCCATTTTTATTTGATCAAAATTCGTGTGGCGAGGCTCCATTTGCATTTCATTTTCATTGTCACATTTTTGCTGGGAGGTTACAAGTTGTTCATACTTTGTTTTTGTCTTTTGTTTTTGTTTTCTTTCATTTGTTATCTTTGTTTGCTTTTTGTATTATTAAAAACAGTCTTGATCACGATTTATTTATCAAGGTGATTCTCCAACAGAAAGAGGTTCCTACTAAATGGTCTGAAGATGACCACAGTCGAAACCGGCCACTTTGATAAATAAATCGTGAGCCAGACTGTTTTTAATAGTAAATATTTATAAGACGTTGATCACTGCCACTCCCATAATGTATTCAAAAGTAATTAGTTTGCTCTGTTTTCTTTTCTTTTTGCAGCTTTCCCAAACCATTTCACAAATATTTACAAGAAATTTAAAAAAGAAATACAAAAAGTAGTTGAGACTCAAGAAGCGGAAAGAAGACAGGAAAGGAAGAAGTTTGTAGTCTCGCCACCCTGGGGTACTGAGGATGTAAGCCTTGGAATTTGTCGTCAAGCCATTGATCCTCAGACTCCAATACCTTTAATTACCTTTAGACTATGCTAAACTATAACTGCTAAGCTAATTACTAAAGCCATTACTAAAATAATTACACTATTGACACGTTTGAAGTGCCGTGTTTGCCTGTGGCAACTGCGACGGCGCGCCGACACTGTTTACATCTACGTTCATGTATTGGTCTAGTTGTGTGTTATCTATTGTAATAGCTGTACAGTATGTTTAGACTCATGAGTTTGTGTCGGGTCTTATTTTCTGTCTTGGTTTTCATCCTCCACACAATGGTGTCTATGTAGGTGCTGCATAGTCTTTGTACGGTCTCTCGCGCCTGTACGGCATTCATCTGAAATTTTTTCTATCAGTACTTTTAGTTCGTCCCATCGTATATGTGTCGTTCAGTTTGTAAGTGATGTATTCCTGGTGTGTTCCTGTGTTGTCAGTATTTCCCGCAGAACCGGATTGTGTGTTCGGGGGTTTCCAAACCTCCGCTTGTACATGTAGATGTCTCTTAAACTCGCCCGGTCAAGAAATGCACCATGCCGCGGCTAGGATCGGCATGTTTCATTCTTAACCATTGCGTGATATGCGGAAAAAATATGTGTACTCTCCGTTCCTTATCACTTGTACCCCATTCCTCTTGCCATGTATCAATTTTCCATTTTCTGAGGTCCCGCTCGTTGTTCAGCGGAGAGCCAGTTACTATGTTAACCAGGTCTAGTCTACCCATTTGGACAGCTGAATCTCCCCTTTCCGCACTGCGACGAAAACTATACTTTTATCCGCGTCTTTATATGCCCTTCACCTGCTAGTGCTGCCACCTTCCGTCTGTGAGCGGCTATTGCGCGTTGACGAACAAAGGCAGTGGTCACGTTAACGTGGCAGGAGCGTGGTGAGGTTAGCCTCGAAGCCACGCGGGGTAGCCGCGAGGTCTAAGGGCGCCTTGCACGAACGCGCGACTCCTCCTGTCGGAGATTCGAATCCTCCCTCGGCCATGGTTGTTGTGTTGTCCTTAGTGTAAGTTAGTTTAAATTAGATTTAAGTAGTGTGTGTAAGCTTAGGGACCGGTGACCTCAGCAGTTTGGTCCGTTAAATCTCACCACAAATTTCCCAATTTAACCTCAAGCATATCCGTCTGCTGATAAACAAAATACTGCAATAATCGATGACGTAAAGACAGATTCTGCAACTGTTAAATTTTTTTAAAATATTTATTGCGACAACCTCTGTTACATATTGTAAGAGGTCCATGATTAAGGAATTTGTTGCTACCGCACTCGAGCAGATGTAATTTCGATGGATTGCTCACGCGCTGCCTGCGATATGTAAGCTATAAGAGAATCTCAGACCAGAGAGCAGTGTAGACTGCAGTAGGAACTGTGTAGCAGCTGTAGTAGTAGTAGTAGTAGTAGTAGTAGCGAGCAGTCGTTTGTATGAAGTTGGCTGGGCCGGTCGTGGGGAGCGATGGCGGTGCCTGAGCGTTGCAGTATAAAAGCATCCTCGCGCATATGTATTATAGTTACATCAAGTCCCATGTAAATGTTTTAAAAAATCTCTTAATAATAATCTTTCTTATAAAAATTAACTTTTGACAATCATTCATCTCAATTTAAAGAATTTACTAATTTCTCCAATCCATGGTCGTCCAGATTATTGTAAAGAAAAATCAGTTATTTCTTTTCATTCATTACAAATCTATCGGCCAGCATTGCACAGGGCTGTGCCATAAAAATTTCTTATAGGAGCAGATATATATGCGTCATCCGGCGACCTTATTGAGGTAAGAATTTCAATTTATTCAGAATGATCTTTCAGGGCCATGACGCAGCACTGCTGACGTCCAAATTTACCAGTTAAAATTCACAGTCAATTATTGAAAGGTTATATGTGAGTCGCAATTTTATTGAGAGATTAGTCACGTTATTATTGTGAGGTTACGGAATTTATCTGTTGGTAGGCTAGACAGAATGTGAATAATATATGATTATATTTTTTACTGTTGTGAGGTTACACTTTTTGTGGAAAGGATACAATATTATTCCACTCGACAACTAATTTCGATCACATTTGATGATCATATTGAGAATCGATTAATCAGGGGGTGTAGGAAGTCAATTCTTTAAGAAAGAATACAATCGTAGAATATAATGCAAAAGGAATAGCACTGGAGTACGTCGGGAAAACATTTCTGTAGCCTCACTCATTACACTAATTTTGAAATAAGTTATTCTTTCGTTTCGCACAAGAGTACATTGGGACAACATACCGTGGCTTCACTCGTTATATTACTTTTGTAACAAGTTAGTCTTTTGATTCATGAGTTTTCGAGGGCTATCTGCCGCCTGTGTGTAGTATACTGCCAAATTAGACAAAAATGATGTTATCGTTCCCAAAATGCTTTTTTCTTTTTCAACCAAGAGCGAAGAAACTAAAGGATATAGGATATAGTCATTATGATCCCCTGGCGGTGAGCCAGAGTGAGAGAGGGTTCATAATTAGGAAACAAAAATGTCAAAAGTACAAGGGCCTTATAACCCATCGGCTGTCAGTTCTGTCAGTAATACTTAAAAGAAAGAAGTGAATTCTAGTTTCCCTCATTTATTAATATAATGCTTGTAATAAGCTATATGATTCTACTCTGGTATGAAATTTATGTTTATGGCTTCTTCTCTAGACTTTACAAATGTAACCACCACAAACGGCTAATATTATATTACATATTTGTGTATTGTTCGTTCCACGCGGGCGTTGTCCGATGAATATTATGTTTTAAATTAGTGTCCGTAATGTTCAGTCTTTTGAGAATCATGTGAGTTGTAAAACTAATTAGTTTCAACTGAACATCAGTTTCTCCATAATTAGTAAAGGAAATAATCAAGCGAAGAAAGTGGCAGACCATGCTATCACGACAGAGGAGAGAAGCGTGGAAATTTTCTTGCTTCGTCTCTGTTTTTCGTAATCCATCTCTCCATTTCATCTCCAGAAACACGCTTCCATGTGACGTCACGTTAATTTGTCAGAGGCAGGGTAGCGTGTAATGTAATGGGGTCGGTCCCATCTAGCAACGAAGAGAGGAGCACGCAGCTGCGATACGTTATCAGCCGCATTACACGTTTCCACGCAGCGGGCAAAGTGAAATTGGACCACTCCGTGTTCTGGACACACCTGGCTCTCTACGTTGCATATCTTGCTAGCGAGATGCAGAATTTCAACAGAACTGGCGCACGAGTCGGGCTTCACATACGATGATTTTCGCTAGTGGGTGAGACAAATTGCGTTCTGAGTCTTTGAAAGGGGTCGAAATACGTTACTGTCAGTTGCACCCAACATATAAACTTTATTTGATAAAACACACAATCACACAAGGTTTTAACGAAAGACCTCCTTTGATTTAATTTAGGTCGGCTGAAGGCCACATCGAAAATCCAAGGCACAACGCCTAAGCAAGAAATTGAGGTATACGAGTTCTTCCGGAGGTTTCATTTCTTTATAAAAAAAATTTACCTTCAATATAAATAGGCTGAAAGCCTTAGCTTAAATTTTTCCCATAGAACTCTGCTGAAGGCCACACATTATACACATTAATCAAGAAGAGTGTTTACCGAGCGAGGTGGCGCAGTGGTTAGCACACTGGACTCGCATTCGGGAGGACGACGGTTCAATCCCGTCTCCAGCCATCCTGATTTAGGTTTTCCGTGATTTCCCTAAATCGTTTCAGGCAAATGCCGGGATGGTTCCTTTGAAAGGGCACGGCCGATTTCCTTCCCAATCCTTCCCTAACCCCGATTTCCTTCCCAATCCTTCCCTAATCCGAGGTTGCGCTCCGTCTCTAATGACCTCGTTGTCGACGTGACGTTAAACACTAACCACCACCACCACCACCAAGAAGAGTGTTACAGTTTAAGGTCTAAACAAAGATTTTCAGTTTTAATCTAAAACTCGGAGTGCACTTAGCCCCGTGATGCCAACTGAAAAGCTTCTTGACCGAATAGTAGCGGCTCGGGTCAATGGAAACGAACCGAACGACCGGGAGAGCGGTGTGCTGACCACACGCCCCTCCTATCTGCATCCTCAGCTGAGGATGACACGGCGGGCGGATGGTCGCGATGGGCTACTTGTGCCCTGAAGACGGAGAGCTTTTTTTTAATCTAAATCTCGGCTGAAGGCCGCATATCAACAGGTTTAACTGCTTAAGGCCTAGGAAGAACTACTTTCAATTTGAGACGGCTAAAGGCCTTATATTAAAATATTTCGTGTAATACTCGGGTGAAGGCCTCATACTAAAGAAGAACAATCTTACGATTTAAGGGCAAGACAAGGATTATGAATTTTTAATTTAAGAAAGATTAAAACCCGGCTGAAGGCCATACAGAGTACTTTAGACTAAAAAGGGGATCACTGTGTAAAACACAAGGAGCAGCGCTCAGAAGGTTCCAAGAGTCGGCCTGGGGAGGTAACACTAACGCACGTTTAGGTGAGACAGGCAGCCAGACCGACAACGTCTTAATCGAAAGGCAAACCAACTGTAAGCCAGCCGACGAACCCACCAATAAGGTCAGTTCTGTTCCACCCGACTGGCAAAACGACAAGAAGACGTCAAGAGCACAACGTTCTGGAGACTGGTGCCCAATCCAGCCAAGCAAGTATAAACGCCCAAAACTACGAGCAACACCTCAGCTGTCGAACTACACGCCATGCTGGACAGCATCAACACGACGAGAAAAATACACTGCCGAAAACTACGTCAACGACCAGGGCACGTAAGCGGAACGTCAACGGCCACAAGGCAGTAGATACCGCTGCTACACTTCATTAATGAAGGAATGAATTAAATTAAGTTAAACACCACACAGGAAGACGACTGCAATTCTAGCCGACTTCAATGCACACATGTTGTTGCTCGCGGGAATCTCCCAGAAAGCGACGACCAGGATCAAACGAAGAAATGTGATAGCAGTTGAGGCTTGATAGTGGGATAAGTGAGCACTGAACTTTAGTGGCCAAGATCGGCCGGCGACGAACTTGGTAACCCTCGCAAGAGGCGCCTCACAACCCCAAGCGCACTTGCACGTCGACAGCGGCTCCGGCCTGGTTACGCGCCACGGAGACTTCCTCGCTGCTCTGCCCCAACCGACCGACCGCCGTACGCAGACAGCATTTCAATCACTGCCCAGTGGACAAGCCACAAGCTACACACAGTTCCACGAAAACACTTCCACAAGGAACTCTAACAATCGTAAAATCAACCAATGAGCAACAACAAAGACTAATCACAAGTCTACACAGGGAACCGATAGGCTGTCAGCTACCAAATACATGTCATCTGATGCGACGACCGACCGAAGAGCCAAGCAAGGCCATCGCCACCCAAGTCATGTGTGTGAGCAACGGTCGGGCGAATCATGGCTGTCCGGAACTCACTGCTGCTGCGCCCCGACTGAACTCCGGACATTCGACGACACGGAAATACCAGCCGTCGCAGCAAAGATAATATGACAGTGCAGTTATCGATAAGCGCTGCTGCTGCCACTCACTGGTAGGCAAGCCAGCAACTTAGTGACGCCAGTAATTCAAATAAAATAAAAAAAGGAGGTGCCAATACTGTAAAAACAAAAAGACAAGTAATAAGCGGCATGAACACGAGCCACGAACGGCTCAACCATCTGTACATAATTTCTCACACCTTCATGAGAGTCAAGCCATTTTGTTGTAAGGAAATATGCTGATAAATACGGCTCAATTGCTATATAGAGCAACAGTACAAAAAATAAAAATGAAAAAGCGGTTCTAGGCGCTACAGTCTCGAACCGGGCAAACGCTACTGTCGCGGGTTCGAATCCTGCCTCGGGCATGGATGTGTGTGATGTCCTTAGGTTAGTTAGGTTTAAGTAGTTCTACGTCATAGGGGACTGACGACCTCAGAAGTTAAGTCACATAGTGCTCAGAGCTATTTGAACCATTTTACTATATAGAAGTAATGCCGTTTAAAAACCAACCATAAGACAGAAATTTGTTTCGAAATTTTACTGAAAAACGTAGGCCTCCTAATTTAGCACTTTCAAATCTCATTTTGATAAAGATTTTACAGGTTTGTACGGGGTGAGTAGAGATGTAACGGCCCTTTAATTTTGTGAACGGTTCACGCTATACGAACATGGGTGTCATAAAACGACAACACAAAGAGGGAAATATACGTGTGTTACAGGGGTAATTCTCTTATCTCTCTTATCAACCGAAATATCGAAGCTAGTGCAGAGGCAATGTTTTTTTAACGAAATACTATACATTTATTTGTGACATTATAAATGTGTTGGAAACACAATTACAGTGAGAAATGTACTGTAAGAGGGGGAGGGAGGCAAGGCGGTGGCTAGAACCAATTGAGGTGAAAAGAACGTGGAGCTTACATGTGAAGATATTTTGGTCTGCTTTGTACGCTGGAGATACTGGGTCAGCAACGATTTTTGTAAATGGAACTGTGTTCTAACTTTTATTATGCAGCAAATGGTTCATAAGAATGTTTCTAATTTAAGTTTTCCCAGTGCAAAATTGCTTTGCGAACAACTACGCTCGCATCAGGAAATTTTCTACCTTATCTCCAAACCAAAAAATCGATCTCATGTTGGTGACATTATTATGAGTCATGAAAGAATTTTCTCTATTTGCCTGAGTGTAAGCTTATATGACGTTTCCTGGCAGATTGAAAATGTGAGCTTTGGAAGGCAAGAGCTCGACCAACTGAGGTTTCCCAGCACCTCTCACTTTTTGTAGCTTGAGGGTGGTCCGTGAATAGTGCTTGTGTGGCTCAGCCGATAGAGCACTTGCCCGGGAAAGGCAGAGGGCAGAGGTTCGAGCACCGGTCCGGCACACTGTTTTAACCTACCAGGAAGTTTCACTATCAATCCTGCATTTGCCCATAGACGACCAGGTGGTCTGTGAACGACTTGGAAAGACAAGAAAGATTCTCACTGCCGGACTTTCTTGACTGCAGATTCCATTTCAAATTGCAATTATACGAAAAAAACTTTTGCGCAAAGTACTCTTCTGCGCATTGACATTTTGCAAAAATCTCGTTTGAGTATCGTGAACGTGGACGAACTCGAGTGGATGTAACGTCTTACACGCCTTACGCGGGCCATCTCATGTATGACAGGGTCGTACTGTGGGCTATTATTGTTGTCTTGCCCAGAGGTGATAAGGAAATTTGCTGTAAACAAGACAAAACGTGATTAAAGTAGTCGTGTACGGCTCACCGTCTAACTTCATTAACAAATATTTATGCCACAACACATTTTGTTACATATGCGTCTATATCTGTGATTCGTGAGCCATAGGAACATGATAGAAAAACGGTAGTTCAATAACTAATGCAGTGTGGATTGAGTTACTGTTTGTATGGCTCTATAGTCCGACGCGATAGCCGAGTGGCGTCAGCACGGTAGCTCAGCGTGTTCGCTCAGAGGTGTTACGGTTTTTTTATGGTTTTTTTAGGGCGCAAAACTGCTACGGACACTACCGCCCAGTCTGTGACTTAGGAAAAGGCAGAAATGGGAACGAAACTCAAAAAATTTGAGAAACTAAAAATAGAAGGAAAGCTTAAAAAACCACTATATAAGTGGTTTTGTTGTCCCCAAAAAGAGCTTCAAATGATTGACTTCATCTCACTGGCACTAATAAACTCGAGAACGCGATCGGCTGAGCGCGTGTCATCTGCTAAAATGGAAGATATATCAGGCGACATCTGTAGACGGACGCGTAACGGAGTAAAATAGGGGCACTCAAGTAAAAGGTGTCTTACCGTCCACAGCTGAGACCAGTGGGGACAGAGTGGGGGAGGATCACCACTTAAAAGAAGTCGATGGCTAAAAAGACAGTGCCCTATCCGGAGTCTAGTTAAAATTACCTCCCCCCGAAGACGCGTTCGGGAGGAAGAGGTCCAAGCACAGGAAAGAGCTTTCACGTCCCGCAATTTATTATTGGGAAGTGTCGACCAATGTGGGTGCCATAAAAGAGTAACACGACGACATAAAACACTCCGTAGATCAGCGAAGGGAATCGTGCGAATAGCTGGCTGAAGAAGAGAGACTGCAGCCTTGGCCGCAATATCGGCCGCCGCATTTCCAGAGATACCAACGTGTCCTGGGATCCAGAGGAACGCCACAGAGACGCCTCCCAAGTGGAGCAAGTGGAGGTAGTCCTGAATCCAGTGGACCAGAGGGTGGACAGGGAACAGAGCTTGGAGACTGAGGAGAGAGCTGAGAGAATCTGAACAGATAACATACTGTATCCGCTGATGACGACGGATGTGTTGGACAGCCTGGAGAACAGCGTAAAGCTCCGCGTACAAACCGAACACTGGTCGGGAAGCCGAACTCGATTTGGGGTGTCGCCAACAATATAGGCACTCCCTAGACCTAACGATGTTTTCGAGCCATCAGTGTAAATAAATGTGGCTTCCTTCATTTGTGCACATAGAGCAGCAAATGCCCGACGATAAACAAGTGAAGGGGTACCATCCTTGGGAAATTGACCAAGGTCACGGAGCAGGCAGGTCCGGGGACGGAGCCAAGGCGGTGCTGTATCCCAAGTTGTCAAGAAGGTTTTAGGAAAGCGGAAGGAAAGAGAATGGAGCAGTTGACGGAAGCGGACTCCCGGTGGTAGTAGGGAGGAAGGGCAGCCTGCATACCCTAAATCCAAGAAGGCGTCGAAAAAAATGTCATATGCCGGATTAGCAGGCATGGAAGATAGATGGCTAGCATAACGACTCAGAGGGACAGCTCGTCGATTGGACAGCGGTGGTTCAGCAGTCTCAGCATAAAGGCTTTCCCCAGGGCTGGTGTAAAAGGCTCCAGACACTAAACGTAATCCACGGTGGTGAATAGAGTCGAGACGCCGAAGAATAGACGATCGAGCAGAGGAGTAAACTATGCTGCCATAGTCCAATTTCGAGCGCACTAAGGCGCGACAGAGGCGGAGAAGGACCACTCGGTCCGCTCCCCAGGAGGTACCATTCAGAACACGGAGGGTGTTAAGGGATCGCAGACAGTGAGCCGAAAGATAGGAAACGTGGGAGGACCAGCACAGTTTTCTGTCAAACATAAGACCCAAGAATTTAGCGACGTCCGAAAACGGAAGGTTGACAGGGCCTAGATGTAAGGAAGGTGGAAGAAACTCCGTACGACGCCAAAAATTAACACAAACGGTCTTACTGGGAGAAAAGCGGAAGCCTGTTGCGATGTTCCAAGAGTGGAGGCGATCGAGACATCATTGAAGACGTCGTTCAAGAAGACTGGTCCGTTGAGAGCTGTAGTAGATCGCAAAATCGTCCACAAAGAGGGAGCCCGAGACATCGGGAAGGAGACAGTCCATAATTAGATTTATGGCAATGGCAAACAGAACAACACTTAGCACGGAACCCTGGGGTACCCCGCTTTCTTGGGAGAAAGTACGGGAGAGAGTAGTGTTCACCCGCACTCTAAATGTGCGCTCTGCCATGAATTCGCGAAGAAAACGGGGCAGCCGACCTCGAAAGCCCCAAGAGAACAGTGTGCGGAGGATGCCTGTCCTCCAACAGGTATCGTATGCTCTCTCCAGATCAAAAAATATTGCTACCGTTTGGCGTTTCCGGATAAAATTGTTCATGATATAAGTGGAGAGAGCAACAAGATGGTCAACTAGAGAACGATGCTTTCGGAAACCGCATTGGGCAGGTGTTAAAAGACTGCGGGATTCCAGCCACCAAGCTAAACGGCAAGTCACCATACGCTCCAAAACCTTACATACACTACTCGTGAGAGAAATGGAGCGATAGCTAGAGGGGAGATGTTTGTCCTTTCCAGGTTTCGGAACAGGAACGACAATAGCTTCCCGCCATCGTCTGGGAAAAGTACTGTCGGTCCAAATTCGATTATAAACGCGAAGGAGGTAACGCAGACTATGGGTTGATAAATGTAGCAAGAGAGTGCATGTTGGAGTTCCCGCATGGGGAAAACAGTATTATAGCTTTCGCGATTTTGAGAGGAGAAAGCAAGAGGTTGCACTTCCGATGCACGTTTCTTCGGGAGAAACGCTGGCGGGTAATTTGAAGAGCTCGACATCTCAACAAAGTGTTGACCCAATGAGTTAGAAATTGCGACGGGGTCCACTAATATATCATGCACGACAGTGAGCCCAGAGGACGGGGAGAAACTAGGCGCGCCTGATAACCGTCGAATCCGACTCCAAACTTCCAAGGAGGGAGTGAAGGTGTTAAATGAGCTAGTAAAGAAGTCCCAGCTTGCCTTCTTGCTATCGCCGATGACGCGACGGCATCGCGCACGGAACTGCTTATAGCGGATACAGTTGGCCAAAGTAGGATGGTGGCGGAAAACGCGAAGAGCACGTCGCCGCTCACGGCATGCCTCGTTCCACCAAGGAACTGGGGGGCGCCGGGGCAATTCGGAGGTGCGTGGTATTGAATGTTCCGCAGCTGTAAGATGAACGTCTGTAATATGTGTGACATCGTCGACGCTAGGAAAGTGATGGTCATCGAATGTCGCTAGAGACGAAAAAAGTGTCCAATCGGCTTCGGCAAACTTCCAGCGTCGCGGGCGCGTATATGGCAGTTGAGGCTGCAGTCTAAAGACACATGGAAAGTGGTCACTCGAGTGTGTATCATCAAGGGCGAACCATTCGAAGCGCCGAGCTAACGGAACAGTACCGACCGAAAGGTCCAAATGAGAGAAACTTGTCGTGGAGGCAGACAAAAATTTAGGGTCCCCAGTGTTGAGGCAAACAAGAGCCGCTTGGTGGAAGACGTCTATTAATAGTGAGCCACGCGGACAAGGATGTGGAGATCCCCAAACCGGGTGGTGGGCATTGAAGTCCCCAACCAGCAAATAGGGGGGTGGAAGCTGACCAAGAAGGTGAAGGATATCAGCTCGTGCCATTGGTGTGGACGATGGAATGTATACAGTACAAAGAGAGAAGGTGTATCCAGAAAGGGAAAGACAGACACAGCGACAGCTTGGAAGGAAGTGTTTAAGGGGATTGGGTGATAATGGAGAGTATCATGGAGAAGAATCATAAGTCCTCCATGTGCTGGAGTGCCTTCAACAGAGGGGAGATCAAATTGGATGGACAGAAAATGGGGGAGAACAAAGCGGTCGTGGGAACACAGCTTTGTTTCCTGAAGACAGAAGATGACCGGCGAGTAGGATCGTAAGAGGATCGACAGTTCATCCCGATTGGCTCGAATGCCGAGGATATTCCAGTGGATAATGGACATAGGGTGAACAGAAAATGGAGGAATGTGACCAAGGTTGCCGTCAACTCAACGACTGCTCAGAGCTTGCGACCGACAGCATGGAACGGCATTCAGCCAAAGGCAGAAGATCCTGATCCATAGGTTGTTCAGGAGCAGCTCCTGCCACCAGCGATCGGCCGGTTGATCGGCCGCCAGCAGTGCACGTCGGCGACACAGAAGATGGCCGAGGGCGGTAACCACCAGGTGGTGCTGTAGATGAGATATGCCTTGACAGAGAAGGAGAGGAACTGAGTTTCTTATTAGCCTTCTTGGAAACATGATGTTTAGATGAAGGAGGAACCGATGGTTGTGAAGTTGGGGTACATCAAAAATCTTCATGAGTATGCTCTGTTTTGGAAGTCTTTGTGTCTGACTTTTGGGCCCGAGATTTAGCAGAACCCGATGAAGGGTGAGCCATAGAGTGAGCAGGCGAAAGTGGGGAGGTTGAACTGGCAATCTTTGCGCTGGCCGATCTGACGACTGTGGCACTAAAGGTGAGATCACAAGTCTGCGTGGCCGCCTCCTTTGTTGGCTGAGGAGAGGCAAGGACAGTTCTGTATTTTCCTGTCTGAGGCACAGTGGTCTTTCGACTGGCGAATAACTTTCGAGCAGCAAAGGTTGACACCTTTTCCTTCACTCTGATTTCCTGAATGAGCTTTTCGTCTTTAAAAATGTGGCAATCTCGAGAGGAAGCAGTGTGGTAACCCATACAGTTGATGCAACGAGGGGATGGAGGTGGACAAGCACCCTCATGGGCATCCTTGCCACATGTAACACATTTGGCCGGATTGGAACAGGACTGGCTGGTGTGATTGAACCGCTGACATCGATAGCAACGCGTAGGGTTTGCGATGTAAGGCGAACGGAAATTATCTCATAGCCCGCTTTGCTTTTCGATGGGAGTTGAACTTTGTCAAATGTCAAGAAGACAGTACAGGTTGGAATGATGTTCGTGTCAACCCTTTTCATGACTCTATGAACAGCCGTTACGCCCTGGTCATACAGGTAGTGTTGAATTCCTCATCGGACAATTCGTCGAGGGAGCGTGTATATACGACACCACGTGAGGAATTTAAAGTGCGGTGGGCTTCCACCCGGACAGTGAAGGTGTGGAGCAGTGAAGTACACAGCAATTTTTGTGCCTGGAGGGCACTGACTGTTTCTAACAACAAGGTACCATTTCGTAATCTAGAACAAGACTTTACAGGACCTGCAATTGCGTCGACACCTTTCTGAATAATGAAAGGGTTGACCGTTGAGAAGTCGTGACCTTCGTCACACCAAGAAACAACAAGGAACTGTGGCAACGATGGAAGGACTGTTTGTGGCTGAGACTCATTGAACTTACGCTTGTGAGCAGACATAGTAGAAGATAAGGAAACCATTGCGAAATTATCCCCCATGATTACCGGCGTCTCCGATGGCGCACTCCTTCCTTATGGGGGCCCTCTCTGAGGGCACTCTCGCCTTAGGTGATTGTACACAGGTCACACCTGCCGAGAAACGGATGGAGGGACCAATGGGCACTTTCGGAAGGTATCAGCTCGGGTAATCACCACTCCCTGGGCCTGGCCGTTACCAGGGGGTACGTACGTATCCTACCTGTCTACCCGGGGTGGGGAATTACGCGTTACCCCGTCACCGGCTCCACATGGAAATGAGTGGGTCGGCCTTCAGACACACACAGGGAGGAGAAAAGAGAAATGGAAAAAAACAAAGGGAAAGGAAAGAAGAGAGGTCTCAAACGCCGCAGCGGAGAAAAGGGCAGAGAGAAGAGGCAAGGTAAAGAGAAGGACAAAGGAAGGATGAAGAGTTGCAAGCAGAGAAAGCAAAGAATGGTTACATTTTCGAGCGTCCGTCTCTGGACGTAGGCACAAAACATACTCCCAGAGGGGGAGAAAGGGAAGGAAAGAGGCGGAGGTGAGGGGGGGGGGGGCGAAGATGGGAGGTGGGGAAGGATGCGGAAAGGGAAGGTATGCAGCCCGGAAAGGAAGGAAGGCCACATTAACTCGGGGTCCCGTACTCGCTACGCACGTATCCACGAAAGAGTTGTGGACCCCCTGGTGAGTTCGGTCAGAGGGTTAGCTCCCTCTGTAAAAAAATAATAATAATAATAATAATAATAATTTAATCGATCAACAACGAACTTATACGGATGTCTTACGACGTCCGCCCCGATCAGATGCAACGAACAAAATCAAACAAAACGGAAAAAAAAATAAAAGAGTGGCCAGTGCGGCGGTCTGTCGAGCAAAGAGGCCCGGGTTCGATTCCCGGCTGGGTCGGAGATTTTCTCCATTCAGGGACTCTGTTTTGTGTTGTCCTCATTATCATTTCATTATTATCAGTGGAAGGCAATGGGAAACCACCACTGGAATCACTTCCCTAGACACTCATGCGGTGGACCTCTCTGACGATGCTTTCCCCGTGACAAGACCTGCCGTAAGGCAGAACACAAAGTTTTTAAGTTGTATGGCTCTATGTTGTTGCTTTTAGGAAATTTTATGTTTCTGATTCTATGATACCTCCATGTATGGAAACGGCGAGTAGTCCTAGATACAACGAGGAAAACAGATTTTGAGAATTTTCTAAGAAGGCTTTCAGGATGCAGCAGATAACCTGTCTGAGTTTAATGCTTTGATCTGACTGAATATTGCCACAGTTTCTATCAGGTCACACTGGTATTCACTTCATAGAATCAGACCACTTGATACCGCATTGCAACATATTAACCTGCAAAAGAGGTGATACCGAAATACTAATCACAAAGATTCCTTAAAAAAAGATTTAATGCTAATTTCTGGCCAATGGATTTCTGACGATACGTTCCTTGTAGCTCGGGAAGATTTTCTTTGAATGACAGTTTCGTCGTTTAATTGTCTTTCGAAATAGTTTTACTTATTTGTCAATCATTCATTTCAGTAACAATAAGTTGAGCGTGGTGTCGTATTACATAGCGATTCTGTCTTG
Organism: Schistocerca nitens; assembly: GCF_023898315.1. Classification (NCBI taxonomy): domain Eukaryota; kingdom Metazoa; phylum Arthropoda; class Insecta; order Orthoptera; family Acrididae; genus Schistocerca; species Schistocerca nitens. Next base: position 310,418,698 of record NC_064617.1, read on the forward strand.
GAGGAATTTAATTCTAACTGCGATGGATTTGAAGCAGCTCTTGTTATAATAACTTTCTTCTATTTACGATATAACTTTAAAACTCGTCTGGTGTTTCCTGGCTTACTGGAACAAGCCTCACTCTTTGTACAGATCTGACTTGTAGCTTAGTGACAATACCAAAATTGTGGACCTGTACGGCTAATATCGCGGTAAGAAGTTTTGAAAGTAATGGGAAAAAGGGACTGAAAACACAAGCAAGATATAGCAGAAACTGCGAACTTTATATTAGCCGAATCAGCATTCGCAGACGTAGAAGTGCAGAAAACGGACCACACTTACGATACAAATGTCGTATCATCTGTATACAAAGCAGCAGTTTCCTCAAAACACATGCAACGACAGACGTCGAACTCGGGGAAAAGAATACGCCGTGTGGAGTTCAGTGAGGGAAAACTTCACCTACTGTAGGTTGTGTGGATAGACGCAACATAGAAACTACTACATTTAACATATGAAGATCACAATGTAGGCCAAAAATATATAAGCTGCAACGATTTAATAGGAATTACAAACAAAAGCAGAAATGATGAGTAAATGCTAAACATACTGATATGCAGTATGGATAAATGGAGAGAGTGTTGCCTTACAATTAGTAGCGGGCAGCATATGTGCAGCCAGATGAGAAAAGATATGTTTATATGGTAGGAAAATAAGTGTAAGGAGGATTCAAATTAAACAAATATGAAAAATTCAGAACAAAAATACAAAGCCAAAGGCTGAGTGCAGATTTTTTTATTATTTATTTACTTATTTATTTTGCATACTCGTCCGCACTTGTAGGGGACTTTGTATTTTTATTCTGGATTTTTCATATTCGTTTATTTACATTTAATCCTCCTTAAAATTATTTTTCTACCAGAAAATTGTATCTTATCCCATCCGGCTGCACATATTAGCACATACGCTGCTCGCTACTAATTGTAAGATAGCACTCTTTCCATTTATCCAAACTGCAAATCAATATGTTTTGCATTTACTCTTAATTTCTGCTTTTAGCTGTAATTCCATCAAATGTTTATAGTTTCTACTGTTGTTATGCATTATAACTGTTCATTATATCTTAAATACAGTAATTTTTATGTTGCACCTATTCACGCCATTTAGGTGAAGTGTCTCTCACTAAATTCACTCGACGTACAGTTTTCCTCCAGTTCGACATGTATGATTAAGCGTCTGTGGTGAGAAACTACACAACTGTGTATACAGATGACATCTGTAAGGATTTACAAGCTTGTTCCTGTTTCTGCCTTTCTACGTTCGTGGATTCTGGTGTGCCTAAGCTAAGGTTTGCGATTCTTGCTGTGGCTTCTTTGCGTTTTTTCTCCCTTTTGCCTATTACTTTAAAGACTTCTTAACTCGATATTTGCCTTACAGGTCCACACCTACCTGGCACGGTTTGATGAATGTTTATTTGTAGAGTACTACGTATGTCTTTCGTTACGACGGTTTTTAAATTAGATATTTACTCACTGTGGAGGTGCATGAGAGACCCATGGCCCCATTTCCTGTTAATATTTTTCTTCATTCCCTTGCTTTGTAGCTACGGTCGCAGGTTCGAATCCTGCCTCGGGCATGGATGTGTGTGATGTCCTTAGGTTAGTTAGGTTTAAGTAGTTCTGAGTTCTATGGGACTGATAACCACAGCAGTTGAGTCCCATAGTGCTCAGAGCCATTTGAACCTTGCTTTGCAGGCCGGCGGTTCTAAGCACTACAGTCTGGAACGGCGCGGCAGCTGCGGTCGCGGGTTCGAATCCTGCCTCGGGCATGGATGTGTGTGATGTCCTTAGGTTAGTTAGGTTTACGTGGTTCTGAGTTCTAGGGGACTGATGACCACAGTCCCATAGTGCTCAGAGCCATTAGAACCATTTTGAACCTGGCTTTATAGATAATCTGATGATATTCCTAAAGGGTGAAACCCGTTAGTGAAATATCATTATTTTGCAACAAAGAGTGTTTTCTTTTTGAAATCTAGAAGTTACTTCCCGTGATTCCACTAAACCTCTCGCTCAGCCAATTTGTGTCATCTCTAAAATTATTGTGGCAAGACACGTCTCAAAACCGTCTGCCTCACCTATATCATGAATGGAAATTTTAGAATTTTACCAGCCTCGCCCTAGATAAATTCCTGTGCACGTTAATCATTGGACAGCTCAGCCGGTAAAGAATGCTCAGCGCGAGGCCAGCTTCCGGGTTCGAGTCCCGTCTAGGCACGCATTTTTCATTTTGCAGGAAGTTCCTCTAAGTGATACGCCATCTCATTTTTCTTGGAGAGAACAATCTCGGAATTTTAAGAACGTACCTCTCCGTGATACATTCCATATATCCGCTGTAGTTGGTAGTCGGTGACGTTGATGACGTTGATGCAAGAACCTGTGTTTAAACACACAGCTCTTCTGCGAATTTTCTTTCACTCTTCAAGTAACCCCACCTGTTCATGGTCCCGCACTGGTAATCGTTTACCAAACATCCGTCGGAGGGTTTCGCAGTGTCACCTTTTCACATGTGAAGAGCTATCGTTATGATTCATGGACTGAGCTAAGCATGGCATCCGTTTCCTACTTTTTTTTTGGTTGTTCTAGCTTAGCTCACTCCCAGATACACGGCATATTACCGTCGTTTCCAATGACTGGCCACTAACTGGGTAATCAAAAGGAAACAGGTCGTTGAGTCAATTTACAGGAAATATGCTACATTTAATTATTTTTAGGATGAACTTTCCAATCACTGCACCAACTTCTGTGCGCCTTTCTACATTTCACTCAATTTTTCTGCCTTCACGACCCTGCAATGTACCGTGCTATCTTTCACGAAGAGCTTCACTGAAAAAATGTTCAAATGTGTGTGAAATCTTAGTGGACTTAACTGCTAAGTTCATCAGTCCCTAAGCTTACACTCTACTTAACCTAAATTATCCTAAGGACAAACATACACACCTATGCCCGATGGAGGACTCGAACCTCCGCCGGGACCAGCCGCATAGTCCACGACTACAGCGCCCTAGACCGCTCGGCTAATCCCGCGCGGCATGCTTCGCTGAAATTCCGAAGTTATACATCACATTATTTACACGAACAGTTAAAAACAAGTTTTCAACTCCTCTCATGACTTACATACTAGTTCGCTGCCTCCCGGGGAAAGTGAAGTACCGAAAACACTGCAGCGGCGGATACGTAAATTACACCGGTCGGTTGGTTGGTTGGTTGTTTTGGCGAAGAGACCAAACAGCGAGGTCATCGGTCTCATAGGATTAGGGAAGGATGGGGAAGGAAGTCGGCAGTGCCCTTTCAAAGGAACCATCCCGGCATTTGCCTGGAGCGGTTTAGGGAAATCATGGAAAACCTAAATCAGGATGGCCGGACGCGGGATTGAACCGTCGTCCTTCCGAATCACCGGACGGTATCCGGGGGACGAAGAAAAGTGATCTTACGTATTTTTAAAAATTTCAAAAGAAGGGTTACAAATACTGGTTCTCATAGCAGAAATTAATTATAAGGCACAGTCAGACGAAAACGAGACAAATGGGGAGGGGGGGGGGGGGAACAGGGCAGGTGCGAGTTGGACCCCACACTGAGGGTTTCGTTCAAATTTAATTATGTGTATCGACAATTCATCCGTTCCGAGAATCGAGAATTTCAACGATATCTGCCCGTTACCACAATTGACATAATATCGATCCCAGGAATTCCAGGATTTTCGAAAATTGTTTCATTTCAACCATACAGGGTGACAATTATTGAACCATGAGAAAAAAATACATTAGTTACAAACTACCACGTGCACGAACTTTATTCAACATGTAAACGTCACTACAGATATTCGGATTTAGGTTATGACATATTCAATATGCCTGCCATCATTGGCGATGATATGGCGCAAACGAATAGCTAAATTCTGCAAAAACTACCGAAGTGTCCCTGTCAATGGCCTCCTGAATGGCTGTTTTCAGCTCAGCAATGGTTTTGGCGTTATTGCTGTACACCTTAATATAGCTCCATGAAAAGGAATCGCGTATGTTCAGATCCGGAGAATATGGCGGCCAATCAAGGCCATTGCCAGTGGCCTATGTGTACCCCAGAGCCAGAATGCGGTTCCCAAAGTGTTCCTGCAGGACATTAGTCACTCTCCTGGTTCGATGGGGTCGAGCACCGTCTTGCATGAACCATATTTTGTCGAAATCAGGGTCACTTTGGATAATGGGAATGAAATCATCTTCCAAAACCTTCAGGTACCGTTCAGTAGGCACCGTGCAATCCAGGAATATCGCACCGATTATTCCGTGACTGGCCACTGGACACTAGAGATGGGCAAAACTGTTCTTTTCAGAGATTGGATCAGAACTGTTCACTCCCTGAAATGAATTAGCTCTTTTTCATGACTCACCACTCATTTACAATAGAAAATAAATGGCAGGCACATTGCCCTTTAAACTTGGTTTATTCCAGTACTATACCTGTATTTTGATCTTATTTGATCCTATTTTGAAGTAACACAGATAATGAGTAAGAATTTTGTATTGTTTATTGAAATTTCCACGATATGACAAAGTTTTTGATTATTGATTTATTTTGCACTATCGTGGTTTTTTGGGTGATCGGAAAATGTTGTAACTTGAGATTTACATTAACAATATATTTGGCTATAATGTATTAAAATTTCATTAACCTCATACAAATACATCGCAAGCCATATATTTTTAAAGTGAACGTTTCCTTCCGAAGACGCCTAAAATCGCAAAATCCGTACCAGAATAAGAAAAAAAAATATAAATTTGACTGTAAAACGAAAGTGCTGCATATAGCCTTACGCAGAATAAAACAAGGAAAATATTGGTGTATCACATTTTGCGATACGTTTATCGGTTCGCTCGTAATTAAAGCGTTAATTCGAGTGTCCATAATAAAAATCCTATGGTAAGAGGAGTCATCAGGAACCTAATCTAATCAGTTTAAACAAATAAAAATAAAATAAAAACGATTGATGTATACATAACATAATAATGTAATATACATAGCGGTATTACTACGAAGAACAATATCCAGTGGGGACGAACTCCGATGCAGAGGCGCTGAGTCGAGCAGGTCGAGCCGCGAGCTGTATTACTGCATGAGCTGAGACCGCAGAGACCAGAGTGACACCTGAGTCGCTTTGCTCAACGCTCTGGCTAGAGTCGAGACGGTGGGGTGAGCGTTGAGCGGGCGAGTTCCGAGGGTGGGGGGAGCGGTGAACTCACCCGCTCCGAGACAAATCGTCCGTTCCCTTGCGAGCAGGTTTTTGCAAGTAGTTCCTATGTTATCCGCTAGGTGGCTCTCTGTCCTGTTGCTCGCATCAACTGCCCAGAGGGCAGGACGTGCGACTGAAACGATTGCCGACACAGTGTGATGCGAAGTTAAGCTGTGCCAGACACTGCACACGGCAGACGACGCACAGAGACGGCACGGCATATGTGAAACACAAAATCCAATGGGGCACTGCACAATGCAGGCAGCCAAGGTAGAAGCAGGGCAGAGGCCGGCGCTGGCTGTGTTGTGTGGCGTGCACTGTGCTCTGACCAGCAGAGGCGCTGCTGATATGCTCCGTCTCTCTCTCTCTCTCTCTCTCTCTCTCTCTCTCTCTCTCTCTCTGCTGTGGGAAACGTTTGGAGCTACCGTTCTTTTTTTCTGAATCACTGATTGTTCACTCCTTTGAAAGATTCAACTCTATGAATTAGTTCAAGAGCGGATCCCCCATCTCTACTGGACGCAACAGAGTCACCCATTGAGGGTGAAGAGACTTCTCGATCTCAGGCTCCCAAATGCACCAATTTTGCTTATTGACGAACCCATCCAAATGAAAGTGAGCTTCGTCACTAAATCGAGCTACTAATTGCCATCATGCCTGCCGCCATCCACACAATTTGAACGTCCTAACGCAAACCGTTCATGACGATTTTGTTTCATACAGTTCAATAGTTGTCACCCTGTATAAATGTAACAGTCATGCAGGACGTTAACGACCATTGCTATAATAATCGGTAGTTCTCCATTCAGGTTGAGTGGGTCGCAATGAGAAAAGTCGAATACTAGGCAAGGAACGACTTTATTGCTCATTTGACGCGTTTCGGATTTTATCCTAATCAGATATCCAGGGGCGATTGCGACTCATAGATATTGCTTTTCAAGTTGTATGTGAAACAGATATTCGCAGGCTGTGTGACCAAGTTTAACTTGATACAGCTACCAGTTCCTGAGAAGAAGGGGTGTTAACATCCGGACGAACAGACAGAGAGTCTGACAAAAAAATGGGAAGTTTTTTTGTGATATAGTTACAAATTTACAGTTATCGGATTTTTGCTTTGGTTGTACTGTGGACTCTTGCAAAATTTCATTTTTCGAGGCTAACGTGAAGTACCCCAAATCTTTGATGAGTGACCTTGCGAGCATCAAAATACGTGATGTAAACGGCCGTATCTTTTGAGTCCACTGACATAGAAGCTTCGATATGTTATTTCGGCAAGGGACTATAGACTTTACGCTACACGTGTCCCGTTCCTGAAAACAGAGGTTTTTTAGCTGTCGGTCAGACAGACGGATAACCAAGTGGTCCTATTTCTACCGAATGAGGTACGGAACTATAGAAACTAAGTAAAACGTTTATTATTTACAAAATAATGGCCGTAATTGATAATGCATTTATCCCACTGTGAGGCAAGGTGATCAGTACCTTCACGGGAAAATGTTTGCGGTTGCCTACGGGATCATGATATTCCCCAGGCGAGCACCTCTTCGTCCGAAGCAAATCGACGACCACGAGTATCTTTCTATAGTGGAACCTAAAATAGGGAAATCGCGTGGGAAGAGATCGGAACTGTATGGAGGGTGTTAAGGGCGTCCCCACGAAACTTCCGCAGCCTAGTCGAAACAACCTCAGCAACATGTGGGCTGGGCCCCCTTACACATTCTCCATACGATCCCGATCTCTCCTCACGCGATTTTCATATTTTTGGAATCCTGACGACAGACAACCTGTCACCTCAGTGCCTGGCACAGCATGTGATCTGTGCTGTTTATACACCACCATCACTCTGAGCATAGTTTTGTAAGCGTTTGCTCCTGACACCGATTGCGAAGTGCAACACGGAAAGCCAGTTCGTCTGACTTTATACCCAAGTATAATGACGTATAAATATTCACATACCTGTAAATTTTATTTTATTTTATTTTTTTTTATATGTTACAATACAGCATCACCGGTCTATTGCGGTCTAACTGTTGGTGAGGCAGTAAATTTCCACAGGGCAGTGACTGCGTCACTGCAGTTCACTTTGGAGGTGTGGTGGTGGGACTTGTAGTCCCGTACCACCCTCTGACGGTGACAGTACTACATGAGTCAGGCAGAAAAATTTAGCCTAACATGGGCAGGTATGATTGGAAAGTATTGGACGTAGAATGGGGGCTAGTCCCGCCAAAGGATGCGTCCGTGGTGGGCGTGCCAGACCTATTGTTAGCCATGGTCGGAATCCGTTTCCTCTAGGATGGTTAGGGGAACCGGATTTCGATGCCAGCGGCGTGGAAGTGTGGTCCCAACCTGGCGTAACCCATGGACAGTGTCCCGCAAGGCATCCACTTTCTCATAGAGCCGCCGCGCGTTGTTGCGTATGGTCGTCTTTAGGGGGACGATATCCGCTTCCTCGTGGAGAGTGACAATTCTCGTGAGTGGCGGGGCGTGCAGGCTCCACCTGAGCACCTTGTTCTGCAGGCGCTGCAATGTCCGCATCCTGGTGACACTAATCGTGGCCCATGCAGCAGATCCATACGTGAGGGCAGGCAGGATAACTGTTCGGTAAATGCGGAGCTTGGTATGCAGGTTAAGTTCCCTACTGCGGAAGAGCGGGTACAAAGCCCTGGTTAGCTTTTGCTCCTTGTTGGTGACATACTCCGCATGACAGTGGAAGAGCAGCTTGTGGTCCATCTGGACCCCGAGATAGGTGGTTGTCGGGGACCAGGGCACCTGCACACCTGCAATCGAGATATTGCGGCGGAGGACTGGGCGCCGTTTCGTGAAGTAAACTGCCGTAGTTTTGGCGGCATTGAGAGCTATTTTGTTTGTCCGGCACCAGGTGATAGTGCCGTCCACCTGTCGCTGGAGGCGGGCGACGACGGCGTCAGTAATGCGGCCAGTGGTGTATAGCGCTGTGTCGTCAGCGTATTGTGCAAGGTGGTACTCGGGGATGACCGGCATATCATTGACATAGATATTAAATAGGATGGGAGATAGCACCGATCGTTCTCGCTTCCCACGCCCGGGTTCCCGGGTTCGATTCCCGGCGGGGTCAGGGATTTTCTCTGCCTCGTGATGGCTGGGTGTTGTGTGCTGTCCTTAGGTTAGTTAGGTTTAAGTAGTTCTAAGTTCTAGGGGACTTATGACCACGGCAGTTGAGTCCCATAGTGCTCAGAGCCATTTGATTTTTTTGAGCACCGATCCTTGCGGAGTGCCTGCCGACAACTGGCGAATGCCAGAACGCATTCCCCGTTGAGCCACTAGGAAAGTCCTACCACGGAGGAAGTCATCCACTATCTTGACATAAATATCCGGTATAGGGGTCTGTGTCAGCATCTTGTGTACGAGGTTGTCTTGCCAGATCTTATCGTAGGCATTTTGCAAGTCCAGAAAAACGGCAGCTGTCGACTTGGCAGTGTTGAAGCCTTTGCTGATGTGTTCAGTGATCCGTAGGACCTGAAGTTCAGCAGAGAGGTGCGAAGTGAATCTAAACTGTTCAGGACGGATCGTCCCAGCTGCTGCAAGAGGTTGGGAAAGTAGGTGAAGGATCACAGATTCAAGGACCTTCGCCATAGAGTTTAGGAGGCTGATGGGCCTGTTGTTGGTGGGGACTGTAGGGTCTTTGAACCTCTTGGGGATCGCAGTCAGCTTGGCTTGTTTCCACTGAGGGGGGAAAAGGCCAGATGTGAGACAACAGTTTAAAATCTTGGTGAACAAGATGAGTGGTGTGCAGGGAAGAAATATCCTGGAATTGTAAATGAACATACTCGTAAATCACTATGGAGTCCATTTTAAGCCGTCAGTCAAACAATACGACTGCGAGAAAGAGACCTGCGCTCTCTCTCTCCCTCTCTCTCTCTCTCTCTCTCTCTCTCTCTCTCTCAACAAAATATAAGTAGGTTATCTGACTGCGACAAAATGGCTGTGTTAAGTGTTGGCCCTGGGTATTGGACGGATCTTTGTTAGTTTAAAAAACAATTGCTGTACTAAAACTGATATCGTAATCACACAACAAATGAACATTGAATAAGACGGATCTGACGTTATGTGGTAACTTTGTTTGAAATCATCATGTATCACTGTCATAAAATATTTCACTCGCATTAAACCTCTCGACTTACACTGACATTATTCTCTGCACTGTGCACTGTGAGAATCAGTGTGACTGACTCTGAATGTGAACTACGATGATAATGAAAGTTATGCCTTACTTGTGCGCAATAAGCTACTCGTCTGCTCTGCAACCTTACTTTAGTAAAATACTGATCTAACTATCAACATTTTCACTCACCATACTCGCCATACACATGGCGAGTATGGTGAGTGAAAATGTTGATAGAGCAGTATTTTACTAAAGTAAGGTTGCAGAGCAGACGAGTAGCTTATTGCGTATGGCGAGTATGGTGAGTGAAAATGTTGATAGTTAGATCAGTATTTTACTAAAGTAAGGTCGCAGAGCAGACGAGACGTGATTTCATCACTACTAAAAATGTTGATGATGATGATGTTTGGTTTGTGCGGCGTTCAACTGCGTGGTTATCAGCGCCCGTACAAATTCCCAACCTTTGCTCAGTCCAATCTCGCCACTTTCATGAATGATGATGAAATGATGAGAACAACACAAACACCCAGTCATCTCTCAAAAATGTTATCAGCACACAACTAGCGATGTGCAGTGCGAGTGTGCAGTCAAATAAAACCATGAATGCAAATGAAAAATAGGGTACTAATCTCACCGACAAAGAAATGACTGAATCGACACAGTAAGTTTCAACTGAGTTCCGTTAAGTCGTAGTAACAATACCACTTTCCACACTTCCCAGACATAAACTAACTCGGAAAATGTCTCTTCAGAATTTATCGCTGCAGTGAAAGACAAAACCATATGACTTCATTACAAAAAACCTTGCAGAAAATCTAAACCATAAGTACTGCCAAAGCAATCAGTACACTACGTAATGGCAAATATAACAATCAACGTTATCTGTAAGTCTTATCTTCTTTCAAACAATACTATAATCCATCTGCTTAATACACTGGACTCGCATTCGGGAGGACGACGGTTCAATCCCGCGTCCGGCCATCCTGATTTAGGTTTTCCGTGATTTCCCTAAATCGCTCCAGGCAAATGCCGGGATGGTTCCTTTGAAAGGGCACGGCCGACTTCCTTCCCCATCATTCCCTAATCCGATGAGACCGATGACCTCGCTGTCTGGTCTCCTTCGCCAAATAACCCAAACCCATCTGCTTAATATCTCTCTTTAAACATCATATTTAAAAAAATCTCCAAATAATACTGTCTCCACTCCATAGCAGGCCAGCTTCCGTTCATTTCAAACCAAGTACACTACTGGCCATTAAAATTGCTACACCACGAAGATGACGCGTTACAGATGTGAAATTTAACCGACAGGTACGAGATTCTGTGATATGCAAATGATTAGCTTTTCAGAGTATTCACACAAGGCTGGCGCCGATGGCGACACCTACAACGTACTGACATGAGGGAAGTTTCCAACCGATTTCTCATACACAAACAGCAGTTGACCGGCGTTGTCTGGTGAAACGTTGTGATGCCTGGTGAAACGTTGTTGTGATCCCTCGTGTAAGCAGGAGAAATGCGTACCATCACGTTTCCGACTTTCATAAAGGTCGGATTGTAGCCTATCGCGATTGCGGTTTATCGTATCGCGACATTGCTGCTCGCATTGGTCGAGATCCAATGACTGTTAACAGAATATGGAATCAGTGCGTTCAGGAGGGTAATACGGAACGCCGTGCTCGATCCCAACGGCCTCGTTTCATTAGCAGTCGAGATGACAGGCATCTTATCCGCAGGGCTGTAACGGGTCGTGCAGCCACGTCTCGATCCCTGAGTCAACAGATGGGGACGTTTGCAAGACAACAACCGTCTGCACGAACAGTTCGATGATGTTTGCAGCAGTATGGACTATCAGCTCGGAGACCATGGCTGCGGTTACCCTTGACGCTGCATCACAGACAGGAGCGCCTGCGATGGTGTACTCAACGACGAACCTGGGTGCACGAATGGCAAAACGTCATTTTTTCGGATAAATCCAGGTTCTGTTTACAGCATCATGATGGTCGCATCCATGTTTGGCGACATCGCGTTGAACGCACATTGGAAGCGCGTATTCGTCATCGCCATACCGGCGTATCACCCGGCGTCATGGTATGGGGTGCCATTGGTTACACGTCTCGGACACCTCTTGTTCGCACTGATGGCACTTTGAGCAGTGAACGTTACATTTCAGATGTGTTACGACCCGTGGCTCTACCCTTCATTAAATCCCTGCGAAACCCTACATTTCAGCAGGATAATGCACGACCGCTTGTTGCAGGTCCTGTACGGGCCTTTCTGGATACAGAAAGTATTCGACTGCTGCCCTGGCCAGCACATTCTCCTGATCTCTCACCAATTGAAAACGTCTGGTCAATGGTGGCCGAGGAACCGGCTCGTCACAATACTCTTGATGAACTGTGATATCGTATTGAAGCTGCATGGGCAGCTGTACCTGTACACGCTATCCAAGCTCTGTTTGAATCAGTGCCCAGGCGTATCAAGGCCGTTATTACGGCCAAAGATGGTTGTTCTGGGTACTAATTTCTCAGGATCTATGCACCCAAATTGCGTGAAAATGTAATCACATGTCAGTTCTAGTATAATATATTTTTCCAATGAATACCCGTTTATCTTCTGCATTTCTTCTTGGTGTAGCAATTTTAATGACCTGAGTTCCCAGTTGGGCACACCGATAGCGCAGAAAGATACGTATATAGCTTCTTTTCTGTGTTTACTTTGTAGATTCTTACTTAAATTGCGTGTGAGTTTCGTATAGGAGGTGTAATTTCGAGTTTTAGTTACTGTAATCTTAAATTCAGGCAGATTGTAGCCCAGTTGTTAGTCATTTGTTTTGTTTTGGTACGTCAGTGGTACTTGTCTGTCTAGTAGGCTCTCAGAGACCAGTGTGGCCTGAGCTCCCAGTTGGTGCACATCGACAGCACAGAATGATACGTATATAGCTTCTTTTCTGTGTGTACTTCGTAGATTCTTAATTAAATTGCGTGTGAGTTTCGTATAGGCGGTGTAATTTCGAGTTTTAGTTACTGTAATCGTAAATTCAGGCAGATTGTAGCGCAGTCGTTAGGCATTTGTACAGGTCAGTTCATACATTCTTTACGTGTTTCCCTTGCGTTATCTAGGCACGGACTCGTGTTTCAGTAACTGTTGTTCAACATCGAATGGAATGGACAGGGACTGTGATTGCTGTGTTCGGATGAGGGCTGAGTTGGCATCCCTGCGCTCACAACTGCAGGCGGCGCTGACTTCGGTCGTGCAGCTTGAGGCTGTTGCCAATGGGCACCACTGTGGAGAGCCGGACTTGGGTATCACGGGGATGTCAACCTCGTCCCGTCTGTCTCCAGATTGGTCACTGCTGTGGTTGCCCCAGTTGCTGCCCGCAGTGGGGCTGAGCCCTCGCCTGTGGTTGATTGGGAGGTCGTTCCAAGACGTGGCAGGCCGCGGAAGACGTCCCTGGAGGCTGATCAGAAAGCCTCCCTGGAGCGTCTCACAAACAGGTTTCAGGTACTGTCTCTGGCTGAGCCAGATGCAGCTGCTTGCCCTGTTTCAAGGTCCGGGCAATCACAGAGGGTGGGCTTATTGGTAGTTGGGAGCTCCAATGTTAGGCGCGTAATGGGGTCCCTTAAGGATATGGCGGCTTTGGAGGGGAAGAAATCTAGTGTGAACTCCGTGTGCATTCCGGGTGGAGTCATTCTTGATGTGTGAAAGGGTCCTTCCGGATGCCATGAAGAGCACAGAGTGCAGCCAGCTGCAGGTGGTGGAACACGTCGGCACTAATGACGTGTGTCTCTTTGGATCTGAGGAAATTCTCTCTGGATTCCAGCGGCTATCTGATTTGGTGAAGGCTACCGCTCTTGCTTACGAGATGAAGGCAGAGCTCACCATCTACAGCATCGTTGACAGAACCGACTGTGGACCTTTGGTGCAGAGCTGGGTGGAGGGTCTGAATCAGAGGCTCAGACGGTTTTGCGACCGTGTTGGCTGCAGATTCCTTGATTTGCGCCATAGGGTGGGGTTTCGGGTTCCGCTGAATAGGTCAGGAGTTCACTACACTCAGCTGGAGGCTAGACGGGTAGCGGAGGCTGTGTGGCGTGGACTGGGCGGTTTTTTAGGTTAGAATGCCTCGGGAAAGTACGGGGTGGGCTGCAATCTCAAAGGGTGCATGGCAAATACAGGACGTGCTTGGATCAAAGAACAGTCGAAATTGTAGTTGTAAATTGTTGTGGTTATGCTGGGAAAGTCCCTGAGCTTCAAGCGCTAATAGAAAGCACAGAAACTGAAATCGTTATAGGTACAGAAAGCTGGCTAAAGTCTAAAATAAGCTGTGCAGAAATTTTTACGAAGTCTCAGACGGTGTTCAGGAAAGACAAATTAGGCAGAATTGGTGGAGGAGTGTTTGTGTCTGTCAGTAGTGGTTTATCTTGTAGTGAAGTCGAAGTAGATACTCCGTGCGAATTGGTATGGGTGGAGGTTATACTTAACAGCCGAACTAAGTTAATAATTGGCTCCTTCTACCGGCCCCCAGACTCCGATGATATAGTTGCTGAACAGTTCAGAGAAAATTTGAGTGTCGTAACAAATAAATACCCCACTCATACGGTTATAGTTGGTGGGGACTTCAACCTTCCCTCGATATGTTGGCAAAAATACTTGTTCAAAACCGGTGGTAGGCATAAAACATCTTCCGAGATTGTCCTAAATGCTTTCTCCGAGAATTATTTCAAGCAGTTAGTCCACGAACCTACGCGAATTGTAAATGGTCGCGAAAACACACTTGACGTCTTAGCCACAAACAATCCAGAGCTAATAGAGAGCATCATGACTGATACAGGGATTAGTGATCACAAGGTCGTTGTAGCTAGGCTCAATACCGTTTCTTCCAAATCCACCAGAAACAAACGCAAAATAATTTTATTTAAAATAGCGGATAAAGTGTCACTAGAAGCCTTCCTAAGAGACAATCTCCATTCCTTGCGAACTGACTATGCAAATGTAGACGAGATGTGGCTCAAATTCAAAGATATAGTAGCAACAGCAATTGAGAGATTCATACCTCATAAATTGGTAAGAATTGGAACTGATCCCCCGTGGTACACAGAACGCTGTTGCAGAGGCAACGGAAAAAGCATGCGAAGTTCAAAAGAACGCGAAATCCCGAAGATTGGCTAAAATTTACAGACGCGCGAAATCTGGCATGGACTTCAATGCGAGATGCCTTTAACAGGTTCCACAACGAAACATTGTCTCGAAATTAGGTACAAAATCCGAACTCGTCGTATGTAAAGTACACAAGCGGCAAGACGCAGTCAATACCTTCGCTGCGCAGTGCCGATGGTACTGTTACCGACGACTGTGCCGCTAAAGTGAAGTTATTAAACGCAGTTTTCCGAAATTCCTTCACCAGGGAAGACGAATGGAATATTCCAGAATTTGAAACACGAACAGCTGATAGCATGAGTTTCTTAGAAGTAGATACCTTAGGGGTTTCGAAGCAACTCAAATCGCTTGATACGGGCGAGTCTTCAGGTCCAGATTGTATACCGATTAGGTTCCTTTCAGATTACGCTGATACAATAGCTCCCTACTTAGCAATCATATACAACCGCGCGCTCACCGATAGATCTGTACCTACAGATTGGAAAATTGCGCAGGTCGCACCAGTGTTTAAGAAGGGTAGTACGAGTAATCCATCGAACCACAGACCTATATCATTGACGTCGGTTTGCAGTAGGGTTTAGGAGCATATACTGTATTCAAACATTATGAATCACCTCGAAGGGAACGATCTATAGATACGTAATCAGCATGGTCTCAGAAAACATCGTTCTTGTGCAACGCAGCTAGCTCTTTATTCGCACGAAGTAATGGCCGCTATCGACAGGGGATCTCAAGTTGATTCCGTATTACTAGGTTTCCGGAAAGCTTTTGACACCGTTCCTCACAAGCGACTGCTAATCAAGCTGCGGGCCTAGGGGGTATCGTCTCAGTTGTGCGACTGGATTCGTGATTTCCTGTCAGGAAGGTCGCAGTCCGTAGTAATAGACGCAAATCATCGAGTAAAATTGAAGTAATATCAGGTGTTCCCCAGGGAAGCGTCCAGGGACCTCTGCTGTTCTTGATCTATATAAATGACCTGGGTGACAATCTGAGCAGTTCTCTTAGGTTGTTCGCAGATGATGCTGTAATTTACCGTCTAGTAAGGTCATCCGAAGACCAGTATCAGTTGCAAAGCGATTTAGAAAAGATTGCTGTATGGTGTGGCAGGTGGCAGTTGACGCTAAATAACGAAACGTGTGAGGTGATCAACATGAGTTCCAAAAGAAATCCGTTGGAATTCGATTACTCGATAAATAGTACAATTCTCAAGGCTGTCAATTCAACTAAGTACCTGGGTGTTAAAATTACGAACAACTTCAGTTGGAAAGACCACATAGATAATATTGTGGGGAAGGCGAGCCAAAGGTTGCGTTTCATTGGTAGGACAGTTAGAAGATGCAACAAGTCCACTAAAGAGACAACTTACACTACACTCGTTCGTCCTCTGTTAGAATATTGCTGCGCGATGTGGGATCCTTAACAGGTGGGATTGACGGAGGACATCGAAAGGGTACAAAAAAGGGCAGCTTTTTTTGTATTATCACGTAATAGAGGAGAGAGTGTGGCAGATATGATACGCGAGTTGGGATGGAAGTCATTAAAGCAAAGACGTTTTTCGTCGCGGCGAGATCTATTTACGAAATTTCAGTCACCAACTTTCTCTTCCGATTGCGAAAATGTTTTGTTGAGCCCAACCTACATAGGTACGAATGATCATCAAAATAAAATAAGAGAAATCAGAGCTAGAACAGAAAGGTTTAGATGTTCGCTTTTCCCGCGCACTGTTCGGGAGTGGAATGGTGGAGAGATAGTATGATTGTGGTTCGATGAACCCTCTGCCAAGCACTTAAATGTGAATTGCAGAGTAATCATGTAGATGTAGATGTAGTGTACATTACGACCCTGTTGCTACTACCACAATCTTACTCTATTATGACAAAGCTAACCTCTCTGACCAATGTCTTTTGTCTCTAACATAGTTCCAAAGTGTGTAACGGTAATGTGAAACCGATATTAGAAAGCTAGAGAACTCAAGAAATATACAATTTAACTCATATTTGTGACCCATGACTTACACAGAATTATGACAATAGAAAGGACAGCCACCTTTCAACCCCTTTGCAAGGCCACCCGAGCAAAAACTGGAGACCAGCTGATAAATCAGGTGAACGCCTGCAACGAGTGCGGTGGGTGGAACGTGCCACGCTGTACGGTTTCCCGTACCAATCTGGGTGCGGCCCCTGCGTTGTACGTGAAGCAGCCCGTACAGTAGTGAGACAGTCCAAAATTAACGTCAGGAATGCATTAGCGAGTAATAATGCCCGTTACGGATCATGTGACTGCTAGCTCTGGTGGCTATTGAAGCAACGTCCGGCTGCTGACGTGTGATGACGCGTGACGCATCACGCTGCTGATCTCTGCGCGCCTGTATCGGCCTTTGCCCTCGCCGATGAGGAATTACCGTTGCTGGTGTACAGCACGGGACGTTGCCGCGCTCTGGCGCAGTCGATAGATTGCATTCCGCACAGCGTTCACATATTAGAGACACGGCTCATTGCTTTACTGTTCAGTCGGCTTGCCTTTGAAACTTTGTGGCAGTCGACGAGGCGTTCTCCGGCGGTTTAGCTGCTGCTGTACGGAACCGCTGCGGAAAGCAATTGTCCGGAGTCACGCTGGTGGTGTACTTGCCTTATGCGTCGATGAATGGAACGTAATTCTGTCATACGCATATAATGTGAAACGTCCCTACTTCGAGTGTGAGTGGAAATAATCGTGTGTAAGGCTTGGTAACACTTAATATGCAGGGGTGAAGTCTCATGGACTGTGCGGCTCGTCCCGGCGGAGGTTCGAGTCCTCCCTCGGGCATGGGTGTGTGTGTGTGTGTGTGTGTGTCTTTAGGGTAATTTAAGTTAAGTAGTGTGTAAGCTTAGGGACTGATGACCTTAGCAGTTAAGTCCCATAAGATTTCACACACATTTGAACATTGTTTTGAAGTACTGTTTCTGAAACAGGTGTGTACAACTTGTCACTTATAATCCCGCTTTAGTACTTGTACTGTAATAGGCCGTGAAACAGTAGTAGCTCCAATTATCTCCCATACTCCGTTTTTGACGATTCTCTTGACCACCAGTATTGGCTGCACCTGTCTTCTCTGTTGCCTCCAGGAGTTCGCTTCCGTTTGCTGTTTCGACAGCTTTGCTTTACGCTCCCTGCAATGTTTCCCGTGGGTAAGAGCTCTTCAACGCCCTTGCTTCGTGCCGAGATACGTCTTCGTTTCGCTTATTACGAATACTACTCCTGGACTGGTTTATCGCAGCGAGTCTCTCTCGCATTTCACATGCGGCTTGGGGACAGTGTGTTCGCATACACGGACACTTCCAAGACCGACCATATTGTTGGTTGTACCATTGTACTTGGCGATGATCCTTTTTAACACTTTGCCGTCCTCACTTCTCGTACAAATATATTCGCTTGGCGCCGGCAGTGTTAGTTCGTATTACTTGGCTGGTCGCCGGCCGTTCTTAACGTTATCGGGGGATTATAAATTTTTAAGTTTTACTAATCTCGTCGTTAGTTCTCGTAAGTTCACAACCCTCTTCCCCTACTTTCATAAAATTTCGAAGATATACATACGTGAATAAATACAAAATTTGTTTGTTTCATATATTTGTATATTTGCATTACCTTTGGTTCAAGAATGGTTCAAATGGCTCTGAGCTCTGTGGGACTTATTTTCTAAGGTCATCAGTCCCCTAGAACTTAGAACTACTTAAACCTAACTAACCTAAGGACATCACACACATCCATGCCCGAGGCAGGATTCGAACCCGCGACCGTAGCGTTCGCGCGGTTCCATACTGAAGCGCGTAGAACCGCTCGGCCACTACGGCCCGCTGTCTTTGGTACTTAGTACTTCTCTTTCTTATGATATGCAGCAAAACAGTCTCCAAGATGTAACGCAACTCCACAAGACTTACACATTAAGTTTGTTTTTCTCCTTTTTTTGTTTTTGGAACATACATGGCAGTTCCTTCGTTTTCGTTTATTCGTTTCGGAAATAAGTATCAGCTGGTGTTGCTTCATGTGACCGGAAAGTCTGTCAACAGGATCATGATGAGACGTATGCGATGTAGTGGCAACCCCCAAGTTTTGCTCAGAAGCAGGTACAAGGTCTTTTATCCAAGAATCAGAAAGTTTCAATAAAAAATCGTGAAATCCGAAACTCTTGTGGTCTGTACTGAAATATTTCCATGTACGGAACGCATTAAATAATGCGCAATTAAAGAGGTACATGCAAACCTTTCTTGACCATTTTGTAGTTTTTCTGTATATAGGGTAATAACTCAAATATTGGTCTGCCTGATCCACTCCTTTCGTGTATTTCTTGTAGTCTAAAACACTTTCAAGTTTTTTATTGTGTAATTGTTTTTTCTACACTTTCTTTGAGTGTCAGTCAAAGTGGCATTATGTATTGTAGAGACGATTAGTATCGTTTTAGTTTTCGAAGCTATCCATACCTGTTCGAGTACTTCACCTTTCCGTTGATGACAGCTTCAAACACATTGACTTTTGAGCGCTTTAATTTTTCCGGAAATCCTATATTTTGCCGTATCGTTCCACAAACTCGAATTTTCTTTTCAAGTAACTTCTTTGCAAGTTCTACACTGTTACAATGATAATCAATGTAGAGGTGATGCCACTTTCCAGAGGAACGTGTCAATAGCTCCATCACAGTTTTTGCTAAAGGCAATCCAGCGCCGCTTTAGACCTTGAATGACGAAATGTATCCCGTACTCGAATCACACACTATCCGAGTGAGTATGCCATATCTTGTAATTTTCGACGGATTGTAAACTTTTAAATTTAACCATCCACGCAACGGTATCATTCCTTCATCAGTCGAGATGTTTTGTCTTGGATTAAAGGTTTCTTTAAACCTTTTGGAAAAATAATCAATTACGAATTGCACTTTGAAAAGCCGGTCGGCATTATCAAGTTTATTACTGTAGCAGGAAAAATGTAAAAATGACTATTTGTCTGAATCGGTTGATGGACATCGTTTTGCGAAATATCGGTGTGTCTATCAACGGATTCGTTGACCAATAATAATTGATCCTTGCTTTTTTTACAGTTCCCATAAGGATAGCAAGAACAAACCATTTTCTAAGTCCCATAACGTCGACAAATTTGGCACTTTTTTATCCAGTTTCCTTGTATTGTAATTTTGAGTATAGTACTTGTTGGTTTCGTTGCTAATATATTCAAATAGATCGTTCCCAATATACAATTCTACGATATCCTCGACGCTCTGTGTATCTTTGGGAAATAGTTTGGACCGGGAGATCATTCAAATTCATTATTGGTCCTCGGTAAATCAAAGTCTGACCGCTGTGCACTGTCGCCTTCTTGTGATTCATCCGAATCAGTTGGCAACCGTAGCGTTCGCCGAATTCTTCTTGGACGCATTTCACTGTCTTCCGACGATTCTGCTTCAGTTTCATTTCTTTGATATTCATTGTCTTCGGGAACTCGGCCAAGTCTTCCGAAACGTCCGACAAGGCGTCCGCGCATTCATCGTAAATAATCGTATGGTCTCTTTCGTTTGCCATGATGAAAGGGCACGTACTTGTTGACGTGTGTAACTTATTGTTACCTAAACAAAACACCAGCGGAGTGCAAAAGATACTGAAGTGCTGTCGCCGGCCACTGCGCGACACTATGCTCACGACATCACTGTGGTGTGGCCGGCCGTTGACCACTACTTCGCGCAAGACACCACTGTGGTGTAGCCGGACTGTACAGTGTTAATATCGACTTCTTGACCAGTGTTCGATTTTTACCGCGGAGCTTACGCCGTTCATCAGACCACCAGGTACAGCCGGCGACACGGACTTCCACATTGTGTCACCAGATTCTCTCAGTGCTCTTCAGAGCCTTCGCGCGCTGTACTCAGTCCCCCCTTTAGTACACCGGATCCGTGACGGCCTCCACTCGCTTACTGTGGGGGGAGCCAACGTGGTGTTCCTGTGGATTCCTGGACACGTTGGCGTGCCAGAGAAAGAGGCTGCTAATGCTCTGCAGAGGCTGCAGCTCTCCTCCCTCGGCATGCTAGTCATTCTGATCCCTCGGATGACCTTCGTGTCGTCCTCTGTACACATGTGTGCACAGTCATCTTCGTTCCAGACAATCAACACCCGGAACATTAAACGTCTCCCAATAACATTGTAGATTTCATCTCGGCCCTCAGGTCACCATGAGGTCATTTTACCTGGATGCGTATAGATCACTGTCGTTTCAGTCACCGCCGTTTATTAAGTGGAGACACTGCCCACTCTGTGCCTAAAGCTGTCATCCGTTGACCGTGTGCCACTTTCTGATCCGGTGCCCATTTTTTAACGGTTTAAGTCTGCGTGTGCCATCTACTTTGTCATATGTTTTAGCGGATCACACGCGTTCTGTCGATCGCGTCTTGCGTTTTATTTGCGGCAGAGGGGACCTCCGCCATCTCTACGTCGTTTTTAGGAATTTTCGCTAGCGACATCCTTGTCCTTAGCTGCTCTTCTTCTAAATTTGCATAAGTTTTTTGCCTTCTTCACCTCAGGTATTTTTATTTAGTACTTGTCTTTTCTTACGTTATAGTACGGGCGCTTAAAACTTTAGCAGTTTTGCGCACTAAAGCACCAACCAATCAACCAACCAACCAGCCGATGTCTATCTGCACCAAGAAGCAAATGAGGGCAGTGAGTCGCTTTTTGTTTGTGGAAGGTGTTAAACCTGCGGAAATATTCGTCGAATGAAAGTGCAGTAAGGTGACAGTTGTTAATCGCTAGCAAGATAGTTCAAGTGGCTCTGAGCACTATGGGACTTTACTTCTGAGGTCAACAGTCCCCTAGACCTTAGAACTACTTAAACCTAACTATCCTAAGGACATCACACACACCCATGCCTGAGGCAGGATTCGAACCTGCGACCGTAGCGGTCGCGCGGTTCCAAACTGTAGGGCCTAGAACCGCTCGGCCACACAGGCTGGCCCTCTAGCAAGATCTACGAATGGATAGAACGCTTCTAACGGGGAAGATCTTCTCTACGTGACGAGGAAAGATCGGGTACGCCATCGACGTCAACAACTGAGGACGATTTGGAAGTCTTTGAGTGTATGGTGATGGAAAACAGACGAATTGCAGTGGACGAAATAGCCAGTAGTTTACATACCAGTCATGGTTCAGCGTATTTCATCTTCCCAAGTGTGTGCAAGGTGAGTACGGAAAGAACTGTCAGCGCAGTATAAGGCGCAAAAGATGGATATGTCTCTTAAACCTTTGGCCCGGTGTCGTAGAGTGCAAAATGGATTTTTGCAGCAAATCGTTACTGTAGACGAAACGTCACGAACCGGAAAGTAAGGATGCGAGCATGGTTTGGAAACATCCATCATCACCAGAAGGTAAGAAATTTGAACGTGAAGTATCAGCTGGTAAGATTATATCTACGCTATTCTGGGACATGGAAGGTGTGGTAGCCGTTCATTTCAGCCCAAGAGTCGAGACAGTGAATAGTGAGTACTATTGCGATGTGTTGCAAACTAAAATGAGACCTGAAATCAGATCCAAACGTCGCGGAAAACTGCGAAAAGGCCTGCAGCAAGATAACGCTAGGCCATATTCTGCCAAACGGAGAGCCGAAACAATAAAAGAGTCGGAATTCGAATTTCTCGAACACCGGCCGTAAAAGTCCAGACCTGGCTCCAGCGATTTCCACATGCTTGGACCACTGAAGGAAGCACTAAGGGGAAAAATATTTGCAACCGATGCAGAGATCATTGATGCGGTGCAAAATTGGTTACAGATGCAACCAAAATACTTTTTTCCACTGGAATTAAAGGAAATGTTGGACAAAGCGCACTGAAGTGCAGAGAGGTTATGTACAAAAATAATTTATGTTTCAGTTTTCTGTCCTTAGAATAATATTTATTTACTCAGAAGTCCCTCTAATTTTTGACTTCACATTGTAGATTATTTTTCTCTACAGCACGTTGTATGGCCGTACCTAAGATCTGCTATGGACAAACTGCTATAATTTCTCACTGTTCATTAGTGCAGTGGGGTAAACGGTACAATCGTTACCCAACCCCCTCAATGACTCTGCACCTCATAAGTGTTGATTGCTGTCGTCCTATTCAATCCTAAGCCATCTTGTTTGTTCGTAGATGGCAGCCTTAAGCTTTTTTGGTATAAATACTGTGCTACAGGTTGCAGCACAGCAGAATAATGCTTGAAACTGCATGTTACGGTGTTGTGAGATTGTTTCGTTAGTGTAAACCTTACTATGCTTTCAAGGACTACAGTTACTAATATCTTCGCAGTTATCACATATATACAAAACTAGAAATACAAAATTTCTAAATATTTATTCTTAAGTGATGAAAGAATGTGATAGGCGTATTTCTTTTGCTCTAATAGGAAGTATTCTTCTAAAGACAGGGTGGCGCATTACGGCCATGTTACAACGATACATTTTGAATGATTGAGCAACCTGCCAGTCACTGTAATTTGAAGCGGAAATCGCTGTACATAAGGTAACCTATATGAATTATTATTTAGCAACTTCGTATTGCACTCTATCATGATCAGATATTGGAACCAAGCTCTGGTAATGAACATGAACTGGAGACGGAAAAACCATTACATCTTTGTTGAACATAATCTGAGTGATTAAATGTGACGTTCTCAATAGACCAAATAAAGGCAGAAAACTAACATTAGTGAATGTATTGCTGTCAATAAACGTGTCACACAAGTTTAATGTTGTATACCTTTGGAAATAACAGCTTTTGTAGAGCTAAAAGCTCTCGCTGACGTTCTCTGGATTGTCTCGCCAGTCATCGGTTATCCGACGATGGCCTAAAAGCCAGTTCACAGCAAAAACTAAATAAATATTCTCTGGATTGTCTCGCCAGTCATCGGTTATCCGACGATGGCCTAAAAGCCAGTTCACAGCAAAATCTGAATAAATATTATTGTGGAACTTCAGTAAACTCTATTTCAATGTTAAAAATTAGTAATGAGTTATCCACCCTACTTACTGCTTCAGTATCGCCTTCTACACCCTACAGTGTTGACAACGAAAATAGCTGACCGAGCTCTGAAGGTTCTGTCAACATGAAAAGATTTTTAAACATGACAGTATGCAAGAAAATTCCGTCTGTGGCGAGAATCGCCCAAACGAAAGGATGTGTGGCAAACAGAGAGGCAACCGTCAGCAATTTTTTCGGAGCGGGATAGCAAATGGAATAGGAAGGAGGACACAAGGCTCAGGAAGTAAAAGATGAAAGCATACGAAAACAGGAGAAGAAAAGAATCCAAATTACAAAAAAATAAATTATCACGTACCACTGTAAAACCCTCTTCGTATGATAAGCAAGGAGTTGTAGTACTAGAGCCTAATGCTAGCGAAAGCTCTTCTGTTTCTGTACCACCAGCAAGACAGAAGGAAAGACACAGAAGAAAGTTATATTCATTAAATGCCACAAATTATACCATAAGAGTTGTTCTGCAAAGGCTCATGAGTCCCGTGTACCAGAAAGTGATGAAGACGAATTCGCGTGTCGTAATTGTTGGAAAGAGAATTCTTCTAAGCGCTCGTCTGAACTATATCGGATAGAGAACCTAAATTCTTCTAATGAAGTGTTGTGAAGGTTGCTTAAGACGAATAACTAGGTTTTGATTTTATTTCAATTTTATGAATTCACTAACAGATCTTTTTAATTTAATCTTTTGTTTCAGTTGAAAGTGTTTATAACCATAAAAACAAACGCTAATCTTTGTAAGAGAAATAAACGATATTTTTCTTTCCTAAATATTTTTCTAGTGGTCAAACAGTATGTTACTCGCAGCCAATAACTGAATTTTGTGACTAGTCACTGTAGAAATTGCAAATTTCATTTTCATCTGTAACAGTAGCAGTCTAATGGAAAAGTAAACAACTGTTTATAATGCCATTGAGATAAATCTATATGACTCAGCAACTGAAATAAAATAATCAGGTCTCTAATTGTAGTTGCCCGTCCGAATAGCCATGCACGTCAAAGCATCTACCTCCTGGACGGGGAGGCACGCCGTCTCCGCTTCGAATCCCACTAGGTGAATCCACCCTTTCTGCCTAGAATGCACGCTACACAGACATTTAGAAAACTTTGTCACAGACTGACACAGAATTTACTCTAGACACATATGGGGTACACCAATTCCGTCCTCTGTACTGAATAGGACAATGATGATTTCAGTTGTTTCGTCTCCTAATCCGTATTCAGCAGCAGCAGCTCATTGCAATGGCTTTGGCTATATCCATTAACTGCAAAAAAAATCCTTAAGTGACCAATAACTACACAGTTCGCCCTGTACTTCAAGAGAAATGAGTGTTTCATCAGTTTCAAAATTGTGCTGCCAGAATGGAACTCGATACCGATACCAAACATTTCGCGGTCAGTGTTCCTTCTGCTCCTAGGATGTGGAGCTTTTTGTCTGCGAAACCCTTTCTCCCAGGAGCGCTAGTCCTGCAAGTTGTGTAAGAGAATTTGTGTGACGTCTGGAAGGTAGGGCATGAGGTACTGTCGGAAGTGAAGCTGTAACGGCGGATCATGAATCGTGCCAGTATAACTCAGTCGATAGAGCACTTGCCCGCTAAAGCAGAGGTCCCAGGTTCCAGTCTTAAGTCACAGTTTTAATCTTCCAGGAAATTTGAAATTGGTGCACAGTCCCCCGCAGAGTGAAAATTCGTTCTGGGTTTAGTTCTCTTTGCAGATATCTTTCCAAGTTTCTTCTACGGCTCGCTCAGTTTACAGACTGAATGTAATCGGGGATAGGCTACAACTACTGCTTTCAACGTATGTCCTTTAACTCTTACATAACGACAGTTTGGTTCCTGTGCAGACTTTAAATAACTTTACGCTGAATTGTCAAAAGTTTTCTCTAAATTTACTGAAATAATCGTTCAGTATGAGGTAGGGGGTCAGTATTTAGTGTTCCTACCTCTCTCCGGAAACAAAATTAAGCCTCAACGAGCTCGAATTCTACCTGTTTTTTCCATTCTTCTGTAAATATTTCTTGGCAAAATTTTGCAACCGTGACTTACTAAACTGCTGGTTCGGTAGTATATAATACGGTATTTTGCCTGTCTCGTACACTGATAAGCCAGTACATTATGACCACCGATCCTAATAGCCCGTATGTCCATTTTTGGCACGGATAACACCTGCGACGCACCGTAGCTTGGAAGCAATGGGGTCTTGGTAGGTCGCTGGAGGGAGTTGAAACCACATCTGCACATACAGGTCACTTAATTCTCGTGAATTATGAGGAGAGAGGCAATGAGCTCGGACGCCACATTCAATCACACCCCAGATATATTCGATTGGATTCAAATTTGGGGCTTTGGGGGGGGGGGAGGGGGGGGAATGTGGGGCAGCATATCAACTGGAACTCGCCACTGTACTCCACGAATCACTTCATCAGACTCCCGGCCTTGCTACATGGCGCATTATCTTGTTTAAAAATGCCACTGCCATCGGAAAACATGATCGTCATGAAGGGTTGTACTTGGTCTGCAACCAGTATACTATACTGCTTGGCCTTCATGGTGCCTTCCACTAGCTCCATTAGAGCCATGGATGCCCACGTGAGTGTTCTCCAGAGCACAATGGAGCCGCCGCTTGTCTCCGTCCCGCAATACAGGTGTCAAGGAGCTGTTCCCCTGGAAGACGGCGGATTCGCTGCCCCCTCCCCCCTCCACACGCTGTGCCAACGCCTATTGCCGACGGACACGTGCCCATTTCTGTCTGAGTTGACGATGTCGTGCTATTAACATAGGCACATGCGTGGGTCGTCGTCTGCAGCACTCATCGTTAGGATAGTTCGGTGCAATGTGTATTCAAACACGCTTGCTCTGACCAGCATAGGTATTAGTTCCGCCACAGTTCGCCATGTGTCCTGTTTTAACAGTATGCCCAAACTACGACGCGTAATGAGGGGTGGTCGCCCAATCCCACGACCTCTGGACGTGGTTTCACCTTGTTTGAAGACACTCGCCACAGCACTCCTTGAACTCTCGAAAGGTCGTGCAGTTTTCGAAATACTTGTGCCGAACCTCCGCGCCATCATCACAATCTGCCCTTTGCCAAACTAAGATAGATCGCGCGCCTTCCCCACCATACACTCGGACGCCATGCTCACTGATATTAATTGCACCGTGCATGTGTCTGACCAACGGTCATTCCTCGCCAGGTGACGCTGCTATCGCTTGGACAGTTCTACACTCCTGGAAATGGAAAAAAGAACACATTGACACCGGTGTGTCAGACCCACCATACTTGCTCCGGACACTGCGAGAGGGCTGTACAAGCAATGATCACACGCACGGCACAGCGGACACACCAGGAACCGCGGTGTTGGCCGTCGCATGGCGCTAGCTGCGCAGCATTTGTGCACCGCCGCCGTCAGTGTCAGCCAGTTTGCCGTGGCATACGGAGCTCCATCGCAGTCTTTAACACTGGTAGCATGCCGCGACAGCGTGGACGTGAACCGTATGTGCAGTTGACGGACTTTGAGCGAGGGCGTATAGTGGGCATGCGGGAGGCCGGGTGGACGTACCGCCGAATTGCTCAACACGTGGGGCGTGAGGTCTCCACAGTACATCGATGTTGTCGCCACTGGTCGGCGGAAGGTGCACGTGCCCGTCGACCTGGGACCGGACCGCAGCGACGCACGAATGCACGCCAGGACCGTAGGATCCTACGCAGTGCCGTAGGGGACCGCACCGCCACTTCCCAGCAAATTAGGGACACTGTTGCTCCTGGGGTATCGGCGAGGACCGTTCGCAACCGTCTCCATGAAGCTGGGCTACGGTCCCGCACACCGTTAGGCCGTCTTCCGCTCACGCCCCAACATCGTGCAGCCCGCCTCCAGTGGTGTCGCGACAGGCGTGAATGGAGGGACGAATGGAGACGTGTCGTCTTCAGCGATGAGAGTCGCCTCTGCCTTGGTGCCAATGATGGTCGTATGCGTGTTTGGCGCCGTGCAGGTGAGCGCCACAATCAGGACTGCATACGACCGAGGCACACAGGGCCAACACCCGGCATCATGGTGTGGGGAGCGATCTCCTACACTGGCCGTACACCACTGGTGATCGTCGAGGGGACACTGAATAGTGCACGGTACATCCAAACCGTCATCGAACCCATCGTTATACCATTGCTAGATCGGCAAGGGAACTTGCTGTTCCAACAGGACAATGCACGTCCGCATGTATGCCGTGCCACCCAACGTGCTCTAGAAGGTGTAAGTCAACTACCCTGGCCAGCAAGATCTCCGGATCTGTCCCCCATTGAGCATGTTTGGGACTGGATGAAGCGTCGTCTTACGCGGTCTGCACGTCCAGCACGAACGCTGGTCCAACTGAGGCGCCAGGTGGAAATGGCATGGCAAGCCGTTCCACAGGACTACATCCAGCATCTCTACGATCGTCTCCATGGGAGAATAGCAGCCTGCATTGCTGCGAAAGGTGGATATACACTGTACTAGTGCCGACATTGTGCATGCTCTGTTGCCTGTGTCTATGTGCCTGTGGTTCTGTCAGTGTGATCATGTGATGTATCTGACCCCAGGAATGTGTCAATAAAGTTTCCCCTTCCTGGGACAATGAATTCAAGGTGTTCTTATTTCAATTTCCAGGAGTGTATATCGATAGTAGGTCGGTGGTCATAATGTTCTGGCTGATCAGTGAATGTCTTGCACAACAGAAGTTTGCGTGACAAAACCACAAAAAATTCTATTCAAGCTTCCTCGATAGTTCAGAATTCATTAAAAAAGACAACTACTATTTTCATCAGTGTCTACTGTCGCAATAAAAGTGTAATTAAACTTTTCTAAATCGTATTTAAGACATTTCGTATTGTTTAGTAGATAGACGCGATCTATGCCTGAATTTTCCTAGTTATAAACTTTTAAAAGCTTGACCAAACACAACTGATACGTAAATTCTCTAAAAGCAAAGTATTTACTAATTCATTCTTCTGTCATTGTATATCTAAATCAGGAGACCTTTGTGTCGTTTTTTGTTTACATACAGCCATTCTCGCGTCCTTCACAAATTTAAAACTTTCTTTAAACTTAATTATTCCTTCGAAACTGACCATGAGTGAGAAATGTGGAAGCTGTTATAGGGTAGTGAGTAGAGGGATTTGTTGCCAAGCTTGTAGGAAATATTTTCACTGGGGGAACGGGGGGGATGCAGTGGGGAGAATGTTGAGAGAACAGAAGAGACTCTCTCCTGGAACTGCAGAGTACGTAGTAGGAACATTTTGATTGGGGAACAGGAAAGCAAGCCGGCCGAAGTGGCTGTGCGGTTAAAGGCGCTGCAGTCTGGACCCGCAAGACCTCTACGGTCGCAGGTTCGAATCCTGTCTCGGGCATGGATGTTTGTGATGTCCTTAGGTTAGTTAGGTTTAACTAGTTCTAAGTTCTAGGGGACTAATGACCTCAGCAGTTGAGTCCCATAGTGCTCAGAGCCATTTGAACCATTTTTGAACAGGAAAGGAAAACCTGTGCTCTTCAGGCACAGTTGGAAGAAGCAAGGAAGGAACTGATAAGGATGGAGGGATATAGGGGAGAGGAGGGTGATTGGGAACTGGCAGCTGGTAGGAGGATAGGAAGAAAGAGAACGCGATCTGACAGTTTTATCACCAACTCCAAAAACAGGTATCTAGCGCTGCCACAGTTACGTGGAGAAGAGACTCAGGTAGAACGAGGAGCAGAAAATGTGCAGCACACTTCCACTGAGGCCAAGAAGCCTAGGAGTGTACAAAGTGTTAAGAAGAAGAAAGTGATCCTGCTAGGTACTAGCCATGGGCAAGGTGTAGGCCCTCAGTTACAGGAAAGTTTAGGGACAGTGTACCAGACCTCCAGTATCTTCAAGCCAAATGCAGGGCTGTCATGTGATAGAGGACATAGGATCTTTATGTAAGGACCTAACAAAACAGGACCATGTAGTGACAGTGGGTGGGTTGGGAAACAACTTGGACAGTGATGGGACATATGACATAGGTGGTGACCTGGACAAGATAGCTTCTCTGACTCATGGCACTAATGTACACTTTGCTGAGGTGTTCCAGCGTCATGATCGGCCACACCTTGATGGAGCTTTGAGGCGAATCAATGTGGGTTAGGGATGGCTCTTAAGGAAGCCAACTTTGCTTATGTGTCTCTGGTGCCCGTCGGGATTATCAACAGATGGGGTTTCACTAGGCATGGCCTACACCTAAACAGGACTGGGAAGGGAAGATTGGTACAGCTGATTCATGAAAGTGTAGGGGTGGATCTCGGGCCACACATGGTCAAATTCCTGTTGTCAAGGGTATGAAAAGTAAGACTTTTTTATGATAAATCCAGACAACAGGTTCCCCTGCCTAAAGAATATCTCCGGCACTTTAAAAAGTACTGAAACAATCACTCGCAAGACAAATTTTAACACTCCAAATATCACACATATCAGTTGTCACGAAGGAAAACAAACAATTGGAAGGTAACATGGAGCATTTTACAGACTTAAGAATCATCCATCAAAACATGCAATCAATAAAAAATAAAATACAACTATTAGGAGTTGCGCTCCAATCTTTGAACTGCACAGTAGCTTGTGTTACTGAGCACTTTTGTAGAGAGACAGAAATCCTACATGTAGTGTCATCATCGTATGAAAAGGCAAATTCCTACTACAGAAGTGCTTCATGGGATGGAGGATCAAGCATCTGTATCAGAAAAGGAACACAGTTCACATCAAGACATGACCTCAGTGCTGCAAGTGGAGACGAACACTTCGAAATATCAGATATTGATTCAACAGAGCTTGGTATCACCAACAAATTAATCATTTTATGTGTGTATAGATCTTCCAGTGGTTGTGTGGAATCTTTTTTCAATGAATCAGCAGAAGTTCTAGATAAAATCTCAAGTACAAAGTTTCCTTTACTTTACGTCTATGGTCACAAACTTTTTCTTAACAGATTACCGGTTTCGGTCTATAATGACCATCATCAGATCTGCAGCAAAAAATAGGAAAACATAAATACAAATTTGGCAAATAAAAGTTCACCAAATGTCGCTTATGTCGACACATACTAGTTTTCAATAATTAATTGAACATCAAAAATAAAGGGCGTAAGAATAGTTGAAGTCTGTAATCAGCTTATAACGTATAAAAGGCATTACAGTAACACGGAGGGCCGCAGGGTACGAGGGGCCCTCTGGTGGTCGCGTTCCTCCAACCACTTCCCACCCTTGCCGAATTCTGACGTTAGCACTAACAGAGGGCGCTGATTATGTGCAGCACAATGGTTTCTTTCATTTGTGTCTCCTTTAGCGATTTGTTTTATGGTTGTTTAATATCATCCGGTGCACTATCAAAGGTGCTTCATATTTATTGCTTTATCTAGAATATTGGTGCTAGAGCATATGTCAACTACTGTTTCGTGACTCTTCCTCTTTTTAACAATCTTACTTTTGTCGTGTTCTTTTTATTGCTTTAATGCGTTTTATACATTATAAGCTCATTACAGACGTCAACCATTGTATCTCCCTTTATTTTCGCTGTTCAATTAATTATTGGATACTAGTATATGGCGACATAAGCGACATCTGGTGAACTTACAAAACACATCTTGTGGCTGCTGTACGACAGCTTGTTTTGAACAGTAGTGCTACCGACAACATGACTCGTGCATATGATGTTATTTAAATATATTTGACGATGCTTTTCATGATTCTGCATTTAAAAATTGACGATGTCACTATGGCTGCTGTACATCAGGACTTTGTTTTTATGAAACAGGTATGCCTCTGCATACTTAAAGAGCACACATTCATATATTGTCAGTAGTACCTTTAATTGTGGTCTATGTATTGTTTTTAAGCTTAGACAATCTGCGAGTGTATTAATGTTTTTCCCATTTTTGCTGCAGATCTGATGATGGTCATTATAGACCGAAACCGGTCATCTGTTAACAAAAAGTTTGTGACCATAGACGTAAAGTAAAGGAAACTTATTGCATATACTGGTCACTGTTTTATTCGCGACAATGTCGCAGCTTGTGAATCAAGTACAAAGGTCAACATAATTCTGTGTGCTGACATTAACACTAATATCATAAATGAATCCAGCAGCACCCTCATTAATATCCTTCAATGTCCTTATTTGTCACTAGTGCAAAAAGGGTTACTACAATGACTGCATCACATTGATCATGTGGCCACAAATATGGAAAGGCAAAAATGTGATGCAGCTGTAAAAGATCTAGGACTATCAGACAATCTCTGTCAATAACACCACTAAAATCAGGCATCGAATCATTCCCTAAATCACAAGCCTACAAACGACATCTTTCAGAAATCAAAATAAAAGATTTTTCAAAGGAACTAGCAAAACAAAGCTGGGATGAAGTGTATAAAGAAACCAATGTGAATACGAAATTCTGTAAATTCTCCACATTATTTAAATTGAACTTTGTAAAGGCATTTCCAAAAGTATGCATATCTGTACCAACATCTCATAAAAACAGATGGATAACAGCAGGTTTTAAGAAGTCTTCCCGACCACTTAAATAGCCCAGTTCCATGAAAAAGAGTCGCAATGATCAGAATACTTAAACTTCTATCATAGGTACAGAAAGATATATAGGATAGTGCTGATTGCAGCAAAAAAGTCATTTAATGACAGAATAATATATAATGCAGAGAATAACAGCAAAGCAGTCTGGAATGTTATAAAAAACTAAACGGGGATAGGCAAAGAAACACAGAATAACATACCGCTAAGGTAGGGGAATAAGGTAACAAATCATCCTCAACACTTAGCGAACTATGTAAATGAGCATTTTACAAGTATTGCAGAGAAGTTACAGCAAAAATTCCCCAAAACAAATACAGCACCTGTAAATAATTTTGCACTAAATACAATGATTTTACATCCAGCCACAGAGAATGAAGTCAAAAAAACTGTTCAAAAACTAATAAATAAAAAGTCAGTAGGCTCAAATGAAGTACCAGTGTGTGTACTGAAACAATGCATAGAGATTATACAGGCCCCTTATCAAATATAATAAATGAATTCTTCACATTTCCAGAGCAGAATGAGATTTTTACTCGGCAGCGGAGTGTGCGCTGATAAGAAACTTCGTGGCAGATTAAAACTGAGTGCCGGACCGAGACTCGAAATCGGGACCTTTGCCTTTTGCGGGCAAATGCTCTGACAACTGAGCTACCCAAGCACGACTGAGAGCACTTGCCGGCCAAATGCAAAGGTCCCGAGCTCGAGTCTCGGTCCGGCAAAGTTTTAATCTGCCAGGAAGTTTCATATCAGCGCACAATCCGCTACAGAGTGAAAATCTCGTTCTGGAAACATCCCCCAGGCTGTGGCTAAGCCATGTCTCCGCAATATCCTTCCTTCCACGAGTGCTGGTTCTGCAAGGTTCGCAGGAGAGCTTCTATAATGTTTGGAAGGTAGCAGACGAGGTACTGGCGGAAGTGAAGCTGTGAGGACGGGGCTTGAGTCGTGCCTGGGCAGCTGAGATGGTAGAGCACTTGCCCGCAAAAGACAAAGGCCCCGAGTTTGAGTCTCGATCCGGCACACAGTTTTAATCTGCCAGGAAGTTTCATTTCCAGAGTAGTTAAAACAGGCAAGAGTTGTAGCTTTGCTTAAGAAAGGTAATGCAGAAGACAGAGAAAATTACCAGCCCATTTCCCTGCTGTCAACATTCTAAAAAATAATAGATGCAATTATGAAAGACAGATTAATGCATTACCTGAATAAATACAATCTTTTACGCAAATCACAGTTTGGTTTCCGGAGTGGCAAAAGTACGGAGTTAGCCGTAATGGAATCCACAAAGGTTGTACTTGATGCTCTTGACCAAGATGAGTGTGTTACAGACATAGTTTTGGATATTTCTAAAGCCTTTGATACAGTTGACCACAAGATTTTCTTAAATAAATTAGATGTATTAGGAATAAGAGGGGTAACTAATGAGTGGTTTCGATCATACCTAGCAGTTAGGGTACGAAGAGTAGAGATAACACATAATACAAACAGATCCAAACATTTAGTAAAACACTTATCAGAACCAAAATACATTAATACAGGGGTCCTACAAGGTAGAATATTAGGACCAATAATATTAATGATATACATCAGTGACTTTCCCAGTAGTGTTACACATGGTGAATACATTCTCTTCACTGATGACGACAATGTCATAGTCACTGAGAAAACAAGAGAACTGCTTGCAGAGAAAGCAAATGAAGATCTCAAGGAAGTTCATGATTGGTCAATAAGCAATAAAGTAACATTGAATATAAAGAAAACTAATGCCATGATTTTCAATTTGAAGAGGGAAAATGACAAAGTTAAATTAAATGTAGATGACACCTCTATAGACTATGTGACAAATGCAAAATTTCTAGGAATGAATATTGATTCTCAGTTGAAGCGGTGTGAACACACAAAGGTACTTGTAAACATAATGTCATCAGCATGCTATGCCCTTAGAATCCTACTGTCAGTGTGTAATATGCAATGCCTTTTAGTTACATACTATTCATATGTACACTCAGTTCTTAGCTATGGCATTTCTTTTTGGGGAGCAAATGCACAAAATATGAACATAATTTTCAAACTCCAGAAAAGAGCCATAAGAATAATAACAAATAATGGATGTCGACCTCTTTGTGTAGATCTATTCCACACACTGGTGATTTTAACTGCTGCATGTGAATACATTTACCATTCAGTTGTACACATGAAAAATGACATTGGTAATAACTGCACAAAGAATTCTGTTGATGACCATGGAACAAGAGGTCGACTAAACTTACATTTACCAAGAAAAAATAGACACAAAACTCAAAACAGCATTTTCTACCAAGGAATAAAACTGTACAATACATTACCAAAACAGATAAAAAATGCAAAAAGGCATTTATTTAAAAAGGCAGCTAAAATATACCTATTATGCAATACATTTTATATAATGAAGGATTACTTGAATAAAACAGAGTAGGGGTTTGGTAAAAAAATTTTTATACAAATAAATAATAATAATGATTATAAAACATCCAACATTCCACACAACACGTTCACACTACTTCCTTTCTCCTTTTCTAGATAAACATACTCCCAAGCTATGCAATGCATAATACTAACATCTCTTCCTCTTTCTGAGGTCAACAACTCACTCATTACAAAGGGATGCTGACTAAGTTTCTTAGTATAGCAAATGGGAATTTGCAGAACAGGAAATGGCCCAGAGATCGACAGTGTGTGTGTGTGTGTGTGTGTGTGTGTGTGTGTGTGTGTGTGTGTGTGTGTAGTGAGTGAAGTGTTATGAAACAATGTGTGTATAGTGTGTGCAGTGACTGATGGTGAGATATGAGTGAACAGTGTGACATTACATTATTTAATAAGTTATTTCTAAAAAAAGTGTTGTATACCAGGAGTAAACCTAATGGTTGTCTCTAACTAGAAGTTTGTAAATGTATGTGTATACGAATTAACTTATTTTAAATTGGTCTAAACTTGTAAATACGTTGACATGTCCTATATCCTTGTAAAAAGAGATCTACAGATGAATAAAGCTACTACTACTACACATTGGACACTTGTGACGTGGTTGGCCCTCCCAAAGATCTGAATAGTCCAAAGGGAATGTTGTCCACTCCATGGGCCTTGTTTCGATTTTACGCCTTTCCGTGTTTTGTCAAATTCTTCTCGTAGAATCGAACTACCCATCTGATCTTCATTTAGTACTTTTATCTTTCTAATCTATTGTCTTTCATTTTCCGTGTACAGGCCTTCTGAACACTCCTATCATCTTTCCCTTCCTTGCTTGTCAGTGGCTTGTGCTTGACGCTTATGATAATGATACAGTGCCTCCTCTTTTCGCCAAAGCTTTCTCTGACTTACCGAGAGACAGTATCTTCTATCTTTACTCTGTAATGCAGCCTTCTAAATCTTATCCATATCTGCTTTGCCATTTTGCACACTCTGCCAGTCTCTGTTTCTTTATTATTTCCTTTTCCTCGTTTCATTTGTTGCATTTTTAAAAATATTTTCTCCTGTTGTGAATTAATTTAATATCTCCCTAGTTACCCAATGATTTTTTCTGAGCCCTGTCGGTCTGCCTATTTAATCCTCTTCTGCCTTCACTATTTTGTCTGGAAGCTATCCATTCGTTTTCTGTTGTATTCCATTCCCATGTTTCAGTCATTCGTTGCCTAATATTACCTTTTAAACAAGCTCTGGTTCTATTAATTTATAGAGGTCCCATCTCCTCAATTTTCTACCATCTGCAATGCCTTCAGCTTTAATCTGCAATTCACAAACAAATTATGGTCGGACCCCTAATCTAACAGTATAAATGTTTTGGAACTTCACATAATTGATAAATTCTCTTTTCAATAGTAATAAACAAAACCATTCATCTACTTTCTCAAGAATAATTTAACATATTTTCCAGATTAAGAAAATAATGTTTGTTGTGTATTTAACATTATTTTGAGTTAAATGTCACGCTTCGCTGTAGAGTTCTGAGCGTGCTTATACTCCACCAATAGAAAACTGATTCGATTTCATGTCAAAACATTTTTCCCTTATAAGGTATTTCTGCTGGTGCGTGAGACATCTCGATGTAATACTCTAAGTGTTAAGAGCCAACCTTTGTACATAGCCAGCCTCATTTATGTTTTTCGTAGTTTCCTTAAGTCACTTAAGGCAGTAGTCTTCATGGTTCCTTTTTATAGGACTCAGTCCAATAACTTCTCCGAATCCGAGTTTGCACTATGTCTCTAATGGCATCGTCGCTATCTGGCGAAACTGGCCAAGTTAAAAATTATAGTTTTGTTAATCTATGAAATGGCACAAACTGTGATCGTCGTTCATTACTTCAAAATTGCAAGTAAACATAGACTCAAAAGATGATGTAGAAGTAGATGCAAATCTAGATGGGAACAGCTTCATCAGACGTTTGATCATAGACGTAAATCATCAAAATCATCATCACCTAGAGAGAGAGAGAGAGAGAGAGAGAGAGAGAGAGACTGGAATTAATAGTGCCGTGAAAGAAACTAGCTTTAGAACGGGTTATAGCACGACGCATCATTTGGAAAATTATGCTCAAAACGAATCAAAGAAAATCAATATTATAAATGACTCAATCAGTATGTTACTTCACTACAGAACACAATACTCGTACTACACCAGGAGAGTGATGAAGTCAGTATCGAAATAAGAGTCAGTTACGCAAATTCCAAACCATCAAAACTAATGTCAGCTATACTAGACGAATACGTCAGATCGATTAAGTGGAGGAACGGGTAAATTCGTATTAATGAATCTTCTCGAAATTCCTTTGTTATGCTGAGCAATCTAAGGTACTGTGTATCTCTGGTTAAATAAGCTACAATGACAAACGGAAAAACTTCATACAGCCGGTTGAAAAGTAGGTCTGAAAGTCACCTCGTAATAGGTCTACAATAACGTCAAGGAATACAACGGGAAGAAAACTGTGAATAAATAATGGATTCACAGAACGTGAGTTTTCGTTTTCATGGAAACTGATGGCAATGGCAAGATGGAAAACAGCAAAGAATTCATTTGGTATAGTGTGCTATTTGTGGCTCAAAAGGAAGGATTAAAATTAGTTTGTGATCCATGTTTTGACTTGGCGCAGTGAGCGTTTATGTGAAAAACATTCAAGAGATAACAGGCGCTCAGAGAGCAATTGTGATAGGCGATTTGGATGTAACTAGGAGATAGATAAAAAACAGCGACAGATAAATCACCATATTAGAAGACACAATTATTACTCTAAGAAAATGAACTTGAAGTCTAATTAAAGTAATTAATTTTTTTCCTTTTTTTCATCATGTCAGTTGCACATCTATTTTTATGATAGTTTCGCTCAGTTCTTGATCGTCTTCAGATCTATGTTGTTGCGTTAAGCAACTTGTCATATCCATGTGGAACTACACATCAGAATCTACTTGGATCTCAAGACGACAAATATTGATCTAAAATAGGTATCATAAAAATAATTTGGCTACTCAAATGGTGAAGGAAATTACTATTTACAAAGTTCAAGTCCGATGTTGGACTAGTGAACTGAAAACCGGTTAGCAGAAATGAATTAATGCTGTAAAACATACACCGTATTGTGTTTCACATGTACTCAGTAAGGACATTAATCCTGTACTTGACACCAAAGACTTCCCTTAACTTGATGTAACGTTAATCCGTGAACTGAATACGGTTACTTTCTTAAAGCTTGTTCTCCGTAAATAAATTTTCACTACAGTGGCTTTTTGTGGTTTTGTGACACTGTTTCTTGAAAGCTGTCTTACTTAGGCTACATGCCGGAAATTCTGTTTCAAGTGTATGGCGGCATCTCTGATGTTGGCATTCTAAACAAAAATTCAGGACAGACTATTTAAACTTATAACCAACCTGATTATTTTTTATGCTAAACAGAATTAAACTACAAGAATATCATTATCGAAATATATTGGTTTCTGTCCCCCTAAATTAGGTGTATAAGAACTCGGTGTAAGTACGGAAGGGAGGTTCGTACCAACAGCAAGTGCTGCATAACAAAATGCTGTTGAAAAACCCAGAGAAACAGACTGTACATAAAAGTTATGTAATTAGTGGTAGTGCTTTGAGGTTGCTAAAAGCTACTACAGATCTCAATTATTCTTGTGTAATGGTATGAATGCTCCAAATCGCGAAGCCAATAGTAAATCAGTATCCAGGAAGGGATGATTATTGTTGCTCGATAACCGCACAATCAGTTGTTTGGAGAAACGTCATTTATGGGTGCCAACGCGGCAGGCACGCATGTAACTAAGGTTTTACAGCCTTGTGACTCTCACAAAGCGGGGAGTCTCCTCGCTTTTAACGGCAGGAAGAGGGCGCTCAATCACCTGATGATGAATGACTTTCTCGGCGAAGTGAGTACGGAAAGAGCAACTTCGCGAGACAGGAGGGGGAGGGCCATGAGGTGCGCGTGACGTCACACAGCCCTATCGATCAGGGTGTCAGTCTAATTAAGCGTCGGCGCTGCACCCACTCACATGACTTATTAAAGAGCCTCGCGGCTTTGCACTCCTTTGTAGATAAGCCGCACAATTACTCTCCACCCAGTGGCGCAGGGGCTGCAAATTCTCTATGAATCTTAGAGGAGGCGGCGAGGAATTTTGCCAGGCTCTGACTTAATAACTTCCCGATTAATTGACCTGTTGCTTTGTGCGAAATAAGATATTCATTGAGGGTCATGTAAAGTAGGTAATTAGTGCAAGAAATTTCTTTGGTAATGAGTTCTGTATAGTTTTCGCTCAGAAAAACAGGAGCATTTTCATCTTGGTCGGTGTCATCCTCAAGAGAAAGACCTCCCCAGAGAACGGTGTACGTCACAATTTCATAATTCTTCTGAAAGTAAAAGTAATTAACGCTTGATCAAGTGATAGAGTATTATAGGACACCACATTGTGTTCAGATTATTTTACAATATTTAGAAAGTTATCTTAATTTCTGCTTAGCTTTGCATGTAGGGACGCTGTATATCCTGTAAAATTACATTGTAAAATAACGTAGTATCTAAAAACAATATTATTTTTGCACTACACTTGCAAAAATAATGGAAAGTATTTATGGAATTTATTATCTGACATACTGAAACCAAAAAAAAAGTAGGACAAGTTATAGTTGCAAAGA
The DNA here is from genome assembly GCF_023898315.1 of Schistocerca nitens. Classification (NCBI taxonomy): domain Eukaryota; kingdom Metazoa; phylum Arthropoda; class Insecta; order Orthoptera; family Acrididae; genus Schistocerca; species Schistocerca nitens. The sequence goes on from NC_064617.1 coordinate 310,457,999, forward strand.
AGAATTAGACAAAAGAGAAATACATTCAATTGTTCAGTCAGAGAGTATGTTCACACAAAAGTTACCTTTATTTCCACGTATCCAACAGGTCGTCCCTTACTCTTTCGGTAGAGGACGATGATCTTTCTACAGCTAAAAAGACCTCATTATAGGTACAGGAGTGTTACCTTGAGGTTGATTTCCTCTTTTCTTTTTAACTAGAGAAAGAAGTGCCAACTGTTGAATGACATTATGACTAAGGCATACATCCACTGCATTTATCTCCAGCCACGTAACTTCCGTAATCTTCAAGTTCGGGTCACACTTCATAGTTGTTTCAAGAGTGTTTCACAGCGACAAAGTTATTGTGGTTAATTTCCTTTATAACGAAAGGTACACTTAAAACAAGCTTCAGATATTACATACTTCCATTCAAAGGTAACCATGTCTCCATTACTCCACTATTTGAACAACTGATGCAAACGTAAGGTTACAGGGCAGAAAACTATGCCTAGAAACCATAAAAATTTTCTCTACTGTTGTAAAATATCCTGTCTAAGCAAGGTAATTGTATAAAAGTATCATTATCCAGTTGTTGTTTAGCCTAACAGAGCGGTCAGACGAAATAAGTTATTCTGCTGTACAGTTTTTAGTTTATAATTGTACACAATCGTCTTGAACACTGTTGTGTCGATTCCCTAAGGTCTCGACACAATGAGTGGCTAGGTGCACGCGAAACTAACGCAGACGGGCGTAAATTCTGAAACAGGAGACTGGATGAAAACTATAAAGAAAAGAAGAGAGATTTTAATATACTTAACTTTAATGTAGTCTTGTTCTTGTTGAAATACATCTCTTGCATAGTAGTAAGCAATTAGCAATGATACACATGGCGCCTTGCTAGGTAGTAGCGATGGACTAGCTGAAGGCTATTTAATCTGTCTCTCGGCAAATGAGAGGAATACTTGGTAGGTCTAGTCGCAAGCTATGTCGTCCGTACAACTGGGGCGAGGTCAAGTCCGTGTCTTGTGACCTGCCATGTGGTGGCGCTAGGTTTGCGAATACACAGTGGCGACACGCGGGTCCGACATGTACTACAGGACCGCGGCCGATTTAAGTTACCTCCTAGCAAGTGTGGTGTCTAGCGGTGACACCACATTCCTCCCCCGCAAATCGGCGAACGGTCGTGAGATAAGGCTTCCGCCCGCCGTGGGGAGGACCCCATGTTGACGTATGCGATGAGGTGGGGAGCCTAACAACAGGCGAGGCTGTGCCACCCGCACCCGGCCATTCGGTCCGAGGGGAGCTAGGAAACGCCTGCAAACCTAGTCCAGGGTGCACGTCAACATGAGGTGCATGCGCACGTAATGAGAGAGGGTCCGCAGGGTCGACCTCCATGTGGTCGGAGCACCCGACGGGCGAAGACGACATCCGGTCCGGAGCGGGCAAGAGGTCCATGGCGGAGGACGGCTGGTCACGGGAAGCAAGCGGCGGCGCGTGACCCAGGGAGGCGCGAGGCGGCGGCAGCGAAGCGTCCGCTGCTGGCGGCGTCGGCGGCGGCTGCGGCGGCGCGACGCCATGAGGCAAAATGGAAGGCATCGTCGGTAACACCTGGGGATGAGGCGAGCCAGTAGATGGGTCCCCAGGGCGCTGACCTGACGGCTCCGTCGCTGAAAGCAGACGGGGAGCGGCAGAACCCAGGCGACGACAGAGGCGCAGCTGATTGAGATGCCGACGCACCTCACCAGAGGCCCCCAAAACCAAATACATCGCGCGGCCGAGGCAGCGAAGAATGCGCCCTGCGAGCCAACGCTGTGAACCGCGATAGTTGCGATAATAGACAACGTCGCCAGGAGCAAAAGCAGGAGTCTGCCGCTGCACAGGAACCTGATGTGGCGGATGCAGCAAAGACATCAAAGTTCGATGAGGACGACCATGGAGCAATTCAGCCGGCGAGCGACCATCGCGGGGCTGAGAGCGATAGGAAGACAAAAAGAGCAACAAAGCGTCCTCCCGTGAATGCGACTCTTGCAACTTCAACATCTGTGACTTGAAAGTCCGGACCAATCGTTCCGCGGCACCGTTTGACTGAGGCGAAAACGGCGCGGATGTCAGATGTTGAATACCATTGGCCTTGCAGAACGACTGAAATGCTGCGGACATGAATTGTGGGCCATTGTCGGAAACAATAGTCTGCGGAAGACCTTCAAGGCAAAAGATAGCAGACAAGGCTTGGATGGTGGCAGAAGACGTCGTGGAAGACATCCGGACAACAAAAGGAAAATTACTGAAAGCATCAACCACAACCAACCATCGAGCATTCCAGAATGGACCAGCAAAATCGATGTGCAAGCGTTGCCAAGGGGAAGTGGCTTTCGGCCAAGCAAAGAATTTCCGCGGCGGTGCGGATTGTTGTTCGGCACATGCCACGCAAGAGGAGCACATATTCGTAATCGCAGCATCGATTCCGAACCAAGTACAGTGCTGTCGAGCAAGTTGTTTCGTTCGCACTATACCCCAATGTCCTTGGTGAAGAAGCCGTAAGACAGAGGACTGTAACGAACGTGGGACCACGACTCGGGATTGATCATTATCGGAACGCAACAACAAAACACCACGTCGTACAAAAAGTCTCTCCCTGTGGGCAAAAAATCGGCGAACCAAAGGATCCTCGATCCGTGACTTTGACAAGGGCCATTGCGTAGCAACAAAACGCAAAACGGGAGCAAGGACAGGGTCAGCAGCTGTGGCTGTAGCTACACGACGAAAATCAATCGGAAACGATGCGACCACGTCATCGGCTTCCGAATCAATGAACATGCAAGCAAGTTCGGAAGAATCGAATGCTTTATCCTCAGCAACAGGCAAACGGGACAACGCATCAGCGTTTCCGTGCTTAGCAGTGGACCGATACAAGATATCGTAGCGGTACTGCGAGAGAAAAAGAGACCAGCGAATGAATTTCTGCGCTGTACGTGGAGGTACAGGTTTGTTCGGATGAAAAAGCGATGTCAAAGGTTTGTGGTCCGTGATGATTGTAAAGTGACGACCAGACAAGAAGTCATGGAACTTGGTAACACCAAACACTAGAGCTAAAGCTTCTTTCTCTATTTGTGAATAATTTCTTTGCGCAGATGAGAGCAATTTGGACGCAAAGGCAATAGGGCGATCATGCGAGCCATCCTTGTGCGCAAGCACAGCACCGATCCCGAAATCCGATGCATCTACCATCAACAAAAGGGGTTTTCGGGGATCGAATGGCGTAAGGCAAGTATGTGAAAGTAACGCCGATTTCAACCGGCGAAAGGCGCGTTCGCATTCCGTCGTCCAGACGAACGGAACACCTTTACGGCGTAAGCGATGAAGCGGAGCTGAAATGGAAGAAGCATTGCGCACAAATCGATGATAATAATTTACCTTACCCAGCACACTCTGTAGCTGTTTTAAGTTCTGCGGTGACGGCAAGTCCTGAATGGCACGAAGGTGCTCTGGACTCGGATGTATACCTTGGGCATTTATGACATGCCCCAGGTACGGTAAGTCACGAGCAAAAAACACACATTTGTCCTTCCTCAAGCGAAGACCATTCTGACGCAATACCTGAAATAATGTTCGGAGATTTTGCAAATGTTCTGCTTCTGTCTTTCCTGAGATTACAATATCGTCCAGATAGTTCGCAGCAGTAGGGACCGACGCACAAATAGTTTGTAAATATTGCTGAAACAAAGCAGGGGCGGATGCACACCCGAATGGCAGTCTTTTGAAGCGATACAAGCCAAGATGCGTGTTTACCACTAAGACGCGCTGGGATTCTTCGTCCACAGGTATCTGCAAGTACGCATCTGCTAGGTCCAATTTTGAAAAATATTTTCCCGGGCACAGTTTGTCAAAAAGATCTTCCGGGCGGGGCAAAGGAAAAGTAGCAGTCACAAGATGTGGATTCACAGTTGCCTTGAAGTCCACGCAAAGTCTCAGTTTTCCGGAAGGTTTTGGCAAAATGACTAAGGGTGAGGCCCAGAGAGAAGCCTGCACACGTTCAATTACACCTTGAGATTCTAATTCGGCTAATGTTCGTGCGACCTCATCACGCAATGCGTGGGGAACATTGCGCGCTCTGAAAAATTTCGGTTGCGCGTTGTCTTTCAGTTCCAAATGCGCTTCATAGTTCTTAGCGCAACCAAGGCCCGGTGCAAAAATGTCTGCAAATTCTTCACAAAGACTAGAAACACTGGCGGAAGGCACAGTCTGATTCACTGATAGGACCTGATTCACTATAGACAAATTAAACAATTGAAACAAATCTAAACCAAACAAGTTCACTGCACTAGAGGAACGAAGAACATAAAATGACACAAGTTTTGTCTGTCCCTTGTATGTTGCAATAAGGCTGCACTGTCCTAACACAGGTATATGCTGGCCTGAGTAACTAGTTAACTTAACATTTGCGGCACGCAATGGCGGGGCGCCCAGTTGTTTGTACGTGTCGTGATTGAGCAACGAAACTGCAGCTCCGGTATCGAGCTGGAATGGGATCACTTTGCCTTCAAAGTCTAAGTCCACAAAAAGTTTATTGTCTTGTTGACGACAAGAGCGACTGTCTCGTGCAATTTGAACTGAGACAGGTACAGAAGCACTTGCGACTTTACGGGATTTCCGGCGACGTCGACGCACACGTTGGGTGGGACGAACACAGTCACTGTTAGCTAAAGTGTCACTGGACGGGTGGGCATGAACTACATGAATGTCCATGGGCGAAGGTCCACGAGCCTGATTGTCCTGGGTTCGATTCCGGCGCGAAGCAAAAGGCCTGGAATTATTGCGATTGTCTGATCTTAACTTTTTCTGGCAAACACTTTGTACATGTCCTTTCTTTTGACAGTAAAAGCAAATAGCTTGGCGTGACGGGCAATTTTCACGCGAATGTCTAGTTGCACACCGCGGGCAAGATTTCACTGCATTTGCTTGCTTACGCGGCGCACGTGGTTGCAAGCGAGGCGGCCGCAGCGAAGTCGGGCGCGAGGGCCGCTTAGCGTCCCGTGCAGCGGGCCGGGCGGGCCGATTAATGTGACACACGGCTGGCGAAGTTTCAAATGATGCCTGAGCAAAGTCAAGTGTGTCTTGCCTGTCCAATATGTCTATCACTTGTTGCAGGGAGGGATTAACTAGTTTCAAAATCTGTTCCCTTATGCGAACATCAGAAACGTTCTGTGCAATTGCATCACGCACCATAGTATCTGAATATGGGAGGCCACATTCACAGGCAAACGCGCAGTCTCTAGTCAGTCCTTGCAAAGTTGCTACCCACTCCCTGTTAGTCTGACCGGCCGTACGTTTTGTACGAAAAAACGTATACCGTTTTGCAACTACATTTACTGTTTCTTTGAAATAGGCATCCAAAGCAGACAAAATTTCTTCGTAGGTCAGAGTTGCTACGTCGCGTCGGGGAAACAATTTCACTATCACACGGTAGGTAGACACACCTACACAAGAAAGCAAAAACGGCTGCCGCTCTTTACCTTGAATTCCATAAGCAGTGAGGTGGAAGTTGAACTGATCGGCCCACTCAGTCCAGCTTTCGGTTGTGGCCTCGAAGGGCCTAAATGGCGGTGCGACAGCGTTGTGTGGCTGCGGTAGCGAAGAAGCGGCTGCCGCCGCATCGGTTTGCAGCGCACGTTGACCCTGGACGAGCTGTCCAAGGGCTTCCAATAACGCCTGCGTCTGCTGATTCTGCAAGCGAAAAAATTCGGACAGTACATCTGGAGAATGCGGCGAAGCCATGACACAAGCAAATTAGAGCAAGTATAACACAAAGACTGCAACGTGGGCGCGGCATCCCATCTTCGTCGCCAAAATATTGTTGTGTCGATTCCCTAAGGTCTCGACACAATGAGTGGCTAGGTGCACGCGAAACTAACGCAGACGGGCGTAAATTCTGAAACAGGAGACTGGATGAAAACTATAAAGAAAAGAAGAGAGATTTTAATATACTTAACTTTAATGTAGTCTTGTTCTTGTTGAAATACATCTCTTGCATAGTAGTAAGCAATTAGCAATGATACACATGGCGCCTTGCTAGGTAGTAGCGATGGACTAGCTGAAGGCTATTTAATCTGTCTCTCGGCAAATGAGAGGAATACTTGGTAGGTCTAGTCGCAAGCTATGTCGTCCGTACAACTGGGGCGAGGTCAAGTCCGTGTCTTGTGACCTGCCATGTGGTGGCGCTAGGTTTGCGAATACACAGTGGCGACACGCGGGTCCGACATGTACTACAGGACCGCGGCCGATTTAAGTTACCTCCTAGCAAGTGTGGTGTCTAGCGGTGACACCACAAACACACTACTTTTGATGTAGTTTTTTCAGGCACATCCTTACCAGCTGCACGAATCTAACTTTTTTCACCGTTTCTTCAACCTTCTCTGACATTCTGTTTTCATTCCTATTCTATTATTTAACGTTACTATAACCAGTTCTGCAATTTTCATTGATATACAGCGTTCTTACAGGATGGTCGGCTTTACAACTACAAACAGCTCAGCTCGTAAAGAGAAAAAGACATCCGTTACTTTGAAAGCATGTCTCATGAGATTTCATAAATTGTTCGCGTAAAAACACTGCGAAAAATGAGAGGGACGGCTTCTCCAATTTTTTATGCTCTCTTGTTTTACAAATGCATTATGCAATTCAAAGAGGGTACGGTGTGTTTCACAAAGATCCGAATTCACAAGATTGCATCTTCTACGTTAGTGAAGATGGAAACTTCGATAAATTTCACATTACGCACAAGACTACAAAGTTTTTGCATTCGAAAGAAGCATCATATTTTGGAAGAGTGTATGTTTTACATACATCCACATACACCTTGATATGGAATAATGAGTTGTGCTTGGAAAGCTCAGATAATAGAGCATTTGCTCTCGACAATCAGGAATCCTGAGTTTGAGCTTGGGTTCCGTGCACAGTTTTAATCTACCAGAAAATTTTATATCAGTGCACACTCCAATGCCGAGTGAAAAACTGAGATACATTTTGTAATGACGTTTAGTATAAGTTTTTCATAGATCACAGACGCTCAAGAATTTCTCCAGTAGGCGCACGACAAACGTCCAGACCATTGCATAAGTACATACTTCTACGAGCGTCTCTGGAGTTTTGTATTGACTTCTCTTCCTATGTTGCGTCTCAACTGGCAACGGGTGGCATGTAGACCGAGTCCATCACAAACTCTTACAACAAAATTACATTTAGACCAGGCAATTACCTGGGATGACAGTGGTTAAAGTGGAGCCAGTATGGCCTTTACTGCCCGTCTATCACTGAGGCCACCCCTTGTACGAAAATTGCACCACACAGTTGTAACCGAATTGCAACTGTAGAAACGGAGAACACAAAAGCCTTTTGTTGTTGGGTTATCACCATCGCACACACACAAGGTAATGAAAGAAAGAGCGAGCTCGCTGGTTGCATCCAGGGGATCCCTGCCAACAGTCACCTCAAGTAGCAGCGATATGATGTGATACGATACAATAAAATGTGATACGGTAAGTACGTTAAGGTATTTGCGTATTCATTCCTGTAGAAACTTTAACTGTTCCGTGCGAGCGCAACATCATTGGTGCCCCGCTATTGACTGCATCTGGCTGTCTTCGTCTCTGGCCCCTCTCTAGGAAACCAGAGGACATCTGGCCGCACAGGGTGCTCGCATGCACTGGCGGGACGCAGATATAGGGATGTGCTCGACTGTGGATGACTGACTTGCTGGCAGTATTGGGCAGCTGGAGGTTCGCGTTGACTGAGGAACATCGTATTGGGCCCAACGTAGTTGGAAGGAGGCGGTCTGACATGTGGAGTGTTATTGGCGCCATTAGACCGGTTGGAGCTTAACTGTCAGCAACTCGACCGTTGAAGGAAGCGATCCTGCTCGGGGAGCTGTTGCGTGCCCATGTTGTGGGATATGACAGATAGCCATTATTTAATGCATTATTTTGCAGAGATGAGGGCTAGTAGAAATTCTTGGGTAACAGAAGAAATATTGAATTTAATTGATGAAAGGAGAAAATATAAAAATGCAGTAAATGAAGCAGGCAAAAAGGAATACAAATGTCTCAAAAATGAGATCGTCAGAAAGTGCAAAATGGCTAAGCAGGGATGGCTAGAGGACAGATGTAAGGATGTAGAGGCTTGTCTCACTAGGGGTAAGATAGATACTGCCTACAGGAAAATTAAAGAGACCTTTGGAGATAAGAGAACCACTTGTATGAACATCAAGAGTTCAGATGGAAACCCAGTTCTAAGCAAAGAAGGGAAAGCAGAAAGGTGGAAGGAGTATATAGAGGGTCTATACAAGGGTGATGGAGGACAATATTATGGAAATGGAAGAGGATGTAGATGAAGATGAAATGGGAGATACGATACTGCGTGAAGAGTTTGAAAGAGCACTGAAAGACCTGAGTCGAAACAAGGCCCCCGGAGTAGACAACATTCCATTGGAACTACTGACGGCCTTGGGAGAGCCAGTCCTGACAAAACTCTATCTGGTGAGCAAGATGTATGAAACAGGCGAAATACCCTCAGACTTCAAGAAGAATATAATAATTCCAATCCCAAAGAAAGCAGGTGTTGACAGATGTGAGAATTACCGAACAATCAGTTTAATAAGCCACAGCTGCAAAATACTAACACGAATTCTTTACAGACGAATGTAAAAACTAGTAGAAGCCGACCTCGGGGAAGATCAGTTTGGATTCCGTAGAAATACTGGAACACGTGAGGCAATACTGACCTTACGACTTATCTTAGAAGAAAGATTAAGAAAAGGCAAACCTACGTTACTAGCATTTGTAGACTTAGAGAAAGCTTTTGACAATGTTGACTGGAATACTCTCTTTCAAATTCTAAAGGTGTCAGGGGTAAAATACAGGGAGCGAAAGGATATTTACAATTTGTACAGAAACCAGATGGCAGTTATAAGAGTCGAGGGACATGAAAGGGAAGCAGTGGTTGGGAAGGGAGTAAGACAGGGTTGTAGCCTCTCCCCGATGAGGGGAGGGACCTGGACAGCTGATTACACTGAGTCCGTATTATTTGCCATTTGCTATTTTCTGAACTGGCAGCCTCAGTGACAATTATCCTTTCATTTGTTATTTACCGTTGCCACCTACCGGGCTTAGTTGACTCCGTGTGCATATTTGGTCGGCTACTGTCGCAGTTTATTTTCCTGTAAGCTCATAAATTAGCTGCTTGGCTTGCTATGGTGTTATATATGACAGCAGTGAACAGTTTAATGCAGCTGGTTACTTCTAAATCTCGCTTGAATAAATGTGAGTGACACCGTCTAGAGGCAGGCTTTCATGCAAGTTGACGTGATGTGTTGCTCGACAACTGACCTGTAAAGTTCTCTGTATTTAAGCTTAAAAACCTCCAAAATAGTTACTAATTTTTGTAAATCTTGAAGCACCATCACCAACTGTAAACTTGTTGCATGGCCAATGGCCGTTAATTCTGGTACCTAGTATTTGCCTTAAATGCTATTAGGATTCGTAATTTTGACCACAAGTTCGGCCGGTGTTACCAGTAAACTGTGCTTATGGGCTTATGGCCGAGGAAACACGTTCCTTAATAAAAACTGTATTTAAAACTGCATTCTTAGAAACGGCTTCGCCGTGTTAAACATTTATCATTTGGCCTGGAGCCGTTCGTGCAGTTGCTAAGAACGAGTGAAAATTTCATGTCATGAGAGCGAAAAGTCGCGTGTGTCAACTGTGGAATAGTCGGCTTACGGCAGTGACAGAAGTATCTCTCAACTTGCATATCTTTGTCTCAGCTGTAGAGCGGACAGTAGTCGAGTATTGGACATGGAGTATGCTTGAAGAACTTTCAGCTTAATGCATCCTGGAGGAGCATTTTGCTGAAGAAATTTTTTGGGAAGAATCAATATGGTGGAAGAACTTACAGATGTAGCATTTATGGAACAGAGAGAATGGATCTGAATTATGAATATGTTTTGAAGGTAATAAGTTTTTTTTGCCGCATACTGATAATATTAGCGATTCCTTCAACAGAACAGTCCGTCTCCTACATCAGCTTAGGTCGCAAGACTCAACACAACCAGGAGCACCTTCGAAGATGTCCAACGTAGCCTTGGACAAAACGTCAGGGATTGAAGAGTTCCATGGACCGCGGCCATACAATCCGGAAAAATTCTCAGCAGCTGTAATCCTTACTGCCGCAGAAATTTCCATTCCTCTCACTTTTTCTCCACCATGCTGACTTGAGTCCAGGTGTCTTGGTGGACTGAGGCGTGCCGCGACGCAATTCACGCATGGAGACGTACTCTCCACGTTTTCAACGTTTTGTCATTATAAAAAGTGGCGTGCCCAGTCTCGTCGCATTCTTCGTGATCCTCTTAACAGTTCCTCTCCCGTCGTGTGGGCCAATCCCCGACGGCTCTCTGGGACCATAACCCATTCCCCAAATCCCGGCCTGATAGTAGCAAACTGTGTCATCGTGCTATTGCTGTCTCCAACACCTTGCGCCGCCGTTTTGCCGAGATTTCGAGCTCCTCCCGCTATCACCCTGGCTTCCTCCATCGGAAACGAGCCGAGGAGGCTCGTGCGATACACTTCTAAGAATCGTGAGTGCTACACTGCCTCCTTTACTATTAGGGAGCTAGATCATGTTCTCACTTCACCCCGATCCTCCGCCACAGGGCCAGACGAAGTTCACATTCAGATTTCGCAGCACCTTTCCCTTGTGGGAAAGCACTTTCTACTTAATACATACAACTGCATCTGGGCAGACAGCACGTTTCCCAGACACTGTAATGAAGCCACTGTCATATCCAGACCTCAGCCTGGTAAGAACAAAAACCTTCCTTCTAAGTACCGCCCCATTTCTCTCACCTGCTATGTTTGCGAGACGATGGAACGTGTGGTTCATGCCTGGCTCGTATGGTGGCCCGACTCTCGTCATTTACTAACCACTGCACGATGTGGATTACGAGCGTGCCGTTCTGCAGTTGACCTCGTAACTTTATCCACCCATGTCATGAATGGTTTTCTGCGGAAATCCCAGACTGTGGCTGCGTATTTCGATTTGGAAAAATCCTACGACTCCCGCTGGAGGACTGGTATGCTCCATACTCTCCACACATGGAGCATTCGTGGCCGCCTGCACCGTTCCTTCAGGAATTTTTAAAATACCGAGTTTCATGGTGCTTGTGGGTTCTGCCTTGCGGACACCTTTATCCAGGAAAACTGTGTGCCTCAGGATTCCACCCTGAGTGTCGTCCTATAATGGCCAGTATCCCGCCGGGTGTCCCTGGCTCCCTTTTCGTTGGCGATTTTGCCACATATTGCAGTTCTCCATGGACGTGTCTCATTGAGTGGTACCTTCAGCGGTGTCTCGATCGTCTTTACTCATGAAGCATCTAGAATGGATTTTGTTTTTCCACTGACGAAACCGTTTCTATGAATTTCTTTCGGCGCAATTGGTTTCTTCCACCGTCTTGACATCTTGCGCCTGTTGCTCTTCCATTCTTTGACGCTACGAAATTCCTGGGGCTCATGCTTGATAGAAAACTTTCTTGTTCTTCCCACGTGTCTTACCTGGCAGCCAGCTGTACACGGTCCCTCAATGTACTACATGTCCTCTGTGGTACTTCCTGGGGGGAGATCGAACAACCGCCCTCCATTTGTACCAGTCTCTTGTCTGTTCGGAACTAGACTGTAGGCGTTTCAATTATGCATCTGCACGTCCGGGCCTCTTACGCCGTCTCAATACTATTCACCATTGTGGCATCCATTTGGCCACTGACACCTGCTGAGAGTCTGTATGCAGAAGCTGGCAAACTACTGCTGTCCTACCGCCGTGTCTTTCTCCTCAGCGCCGGCCGAAGTGGCCGTGCGGTTAAGGGCGCTGCAGTCTGGAGCCGCAGGACCGCTGCGGTCGCAGGTTCGAATCCTGCCTCGGGCATGGGTGTTTGTGGTGTCCTTAGGTTGGTTGGGTTTAACTAGTTCTAAGTTCTAGGGGACTAATGACCTCAGCAGTTGAGTCCCATAGTGCTCAGAGCCATTTGAACCATTTTTTTCTCCTCAGCAGATATGCATGCCGTCTGTCTGCCATGCGTGGCCACCAATCCTATGCCTCGTTCTTCGGTGACTCCTTTCATCGTCAGTATGGGGACGCGTCCCTCTTCTCTCTTACCTGCTGCAGCTCGCTTTCGGCTCTTGTTCCGGCGGCTTAACTTCACTCTACCTGCCACTTTCTTGGAGGGTGTGAACCATTCACTGCCTTGGCTTCATGCCGCGGCCTCGTGTTCACTTTGGCCTTCATTCATTTCCCAAGAACACTACTGCATCCTCGCTCTATCGCCTTCACTTTCACGACCTTCGCATGGAACTTCGCGATAGTATCTTTGTGTACACTGATGGTTCTCGGACGAACCGTGGTGTTGGGCTCACCTTCGTCACCGACGGCGACGTTTTTCGGCATCGGATTCCTGAACACTGTACAGTATTTACAGCAGAGCTCTTCGCCCTGTATCAGGCAACGCAGTACGTCCGGCGACACGGGCTTTTCAATTGCGTCATCTGCTCAGACTCTCACAGTGCCTCACAGTGCTTTACATCATCCATTCCTTAGTGCAACGGGTCCAGGAAAGCTGTCACTTGCTGACTGTTGATGGAGTCATGTGATGTTTATGTGAGTTTCTGGTCATGTCGTTCTGACAGGAAACAAGGCCGCTGACGGTGTTGCTGAGGCTGCAGTCCTCGTACCTCAGCCTGCTAGTTCTTACATTTCGTCCGGTTGTTCTTTTGTTGCCGTCTGTCAGCAGGTGGTGTCACTTTGGCATCACCACTGGTCCTCCCTTCATGGGTACAAGCTCGTTTGTGTTTGCCGTCTGAGTTATCGGCCGTTTTAACGATCAACGCGCGGGATACTGACCATGTTTTACTTTTTATCCGTCGTAGCAATATGGTGAAAGCGATTTAATTTATATTTCAGGATCGCCGTTTCTCTATGGCTTATTTTAGAGATCTTTCTCCAGGGCCCTGTTTTTAGCTGTCTTTTCTTCTTTCGAATGGGATTGCCTTCGTGTTCTATAGTTTTGACATGGCCGTGTATGGCCCTTGTTGTTTTTGCGCGCTAAAACAAAACGAGACTGAAACGCCCCGGTAAACCCGCAGGACAGGTCAGGTAGTTGGAATTGTGGAAATGAGCGGCTGTCAGTTACACTCGAACACATATAACATTATTTATTTAACAAAACGTTACAGTACAAATTGTTGAACTTAGTTATCGGCTTAAGCCTTAAGGGCACAATCACTTTAATTAAAAAATGACTATAAGCCATTAACTCAAAAGAAAATATTTAGGAGGCAGAGAGCCTTACGGTAAGTAAGTTCTATAATTTGGCAGAAGGCCAAAAAATGTAACTCTTGAAAAGCAACGATCTTAATTCAAAAAAGCTCTGAGCACTATGGGACTTAACTTTTGAGGTCATCTGTCCCCTAGAACTTAGAACTACTTAAACCTAACTAACCTAAGGACAACACACACACCCATGCCCGAGGCAGGATTCGAACCTGCGACCGTAGCGGTCGCGCGGCTCCAGACTGAAGCAGAAATTAGCTGGTTGGCTTGCTTTGGTGTTATATATGACAGTAGTGAACAGTTTAACGCAGCTGGTTCCTTCTAAATCTCGTTTGAATAAATGTGACACCTTCTAAAGGCAGGCTTTCGTGCAAGTTGACTGTAGCGCCTAGAACCGCTCGGCCACCCCGGCCGGCAATTCAAAAACGGCTAAAGGCCCATGACTTAAAGCACAACTAATTCTAGTAGGCAGAAGGCCCAAGGCTTTATCTTCAAACAATATATTAATCAGGCTGAAAACCTGAACAATCTAACACTTGACAAGCAAGGTATTTTAATTTTAAAGCGGCTGAAGGCCTATGACTTAAAACACCACTAAAAACGATTCAACTTAAATTCATAACCGTCGGCTATGAGCCCTACGAATACACACAACAGAAAATAAGAAAAGGCAGTGCAGTTAACGGCGCCCAGAAGTTTCGGGGCTCGACCAGCACTTGAAATACTAACGATCACTTAGGTGAGATAGGCAGTCGGCCCAACCATTCTCGATCCGACAACAACCCAACCAACAGTCAGTCAACGGACCCACCGACAAGGTAACTTGTGCTCAACTCGACCAGCACACAACCGGGAGTTCGATGCAAAACGTAAAAAGGCATGGACGCCCACAACCAAGCATAATTAAGCTGTCAAACTACACACCGTGCTGGACAGCGACAACACGTGAGGAAAGGACAATGTCTGAATTTACGTAAACGGCCATGGCAGGTAACCGGAACGTTAACGGCCACAATGAAGAAAATTCCGCTGGTGCACTTCAATTGCAAATAACAAAATACAGTGAGACTCCACCGGACGGTGGCTAAACCTTCGACAACTTCAACACATACGTTGTTGCTTGCCGGAATGTCCCAATAGCCAACAACGAGAACCAAATGGCACAGTGTGGACAGTCTTGACTTGCTGGTAAATTAAATCCAAACTCAACGGTCGTGTCCAGGGTCGGTGAGCCACGGACCTTGAGCAATCGGAACAGCCCCACACACTCCGACACTGCGTAGAAACCGCCAGTGGGCCTGACCAAACTACACCCCGCGGAGATTTCCTGGCTGCTCCACGCCAACCGACCGACTGCCGCAACATCAGCTCGGACACAGCACTAAAATAACTGATCAGTCGGCATCACAAGCTACACACAGTTTCACGAACACTTGCACGAAGGACTAGACAATAATAACGGCAGCGACTGTGCAATAAGAAGGACGAATCACCATTCGGCACACGCAGGCATCCCGTAAGCGATCGCCGGCCATCGTACACGTCGTCCGACAAGACGACCGACCAACGACCAACCAAGGTGGTCCGCACTCAAGTGATATGTATCGGAAATCGTCGGGCGAGCCGTGGCTGTCCAGACCTCACTGCAGCCGCGCCCCGACTGAACATCTGCCACGTCCTTAGTCAAACACTGTCAGGTCCGAACTGCACTACTAGCTCCTCCCAACTGACTAGCAGATTCGAACTGAATCCGAACACACGAAAACCAGGAATTAATAACAGTCGGCAAAGATAATATATCGATAAGCGCCGCTGCTGCCTCTCAAGGGCAGGCAAGGCAGCAACTCGGTGACACCAGTAATTGAAATTAACATAACGAGGTGGTAGTACAGTAGAAACAGGATGTCAAATGAGATAAGGCACGAACATGAGCCAGGCACGGCTCGAAGACCTAGATAAGTTTTCGAAGTGGTGCGCATATTGGCGACTTGCGTTAAATGTTGAGAAATAGAAAAGTGTGCACTACTCAAAACGCAGAGGCATAGTGTCTACTGACCCAACATCAATCAGTGACAATTGGAATCAGTTGTACAGAAAAACTGGGTGTATAATTTTTCCGGGACATGCTATGTAATGATCACATAGGTTCATTTGTAGTTACATCAGGTTGCAGACCGTTTATTCGCAGGGTACTAGGAAAATGCAGTCATTGTACTAAGGAGACAAGTTACAAATCTTTTATGCTAGATCACCTTGGTATCTTATTTACAGAATTTCAAGAAACAGTGTGAAATGAGCATCTAGCATATTATTTAAACAGATAGGTATCGCTTCCTCAGGTGCTGTAAAGACAAAAACGCAATGCACTGCACAGTATGTAAGCAGATGGCTGAGTTTTTAATTGCAGTGTTTTTCTTCGTCTAGTCTCACCTCCAACAACAACGAACTGATGTTCATGCAGAGAGTCTACAGTAGCATTGGTCAAGTATGGAGATCATGCACCTCTAGGTCCTATATATAAAATCGAACAAATAATCCATCGAGCCATGGGACTGTAGAATGTACCATTATCATTTGTTTTCAAACATCGATATTATGGAGAAATATTTGTAACCATTCGTTTCTGCCGTGGCACAGCAAATGTATGGTTGTTAGATTCTTTTTGCCGTTCTGTACATGAGTTCCACTGCTTTGAAGTAGTAGCTGATTTGTAGTTTTCGTGTTACTTGTAACCGTCACTTGCGATCAAAGTTTTTTATGGGTTTGTGAACCAACGACAGCATTTTCCTACTGTTACGCGAAAGGACAAACAGAATGTAGAGAGCACACGAACAAACAACAAATTGTGACACTTCTTTCCCTCCTTACAAAAAAGAGCCAACCAATTTCATCTGTTCCTGAACAGATTAACTGACGATATTTGTGTTGGAAAACACTAAAATTAAGGAAAAAGAAATCTTTTACAACATAATCTTGGAAATAGTGTCACGAAAATTGGTTTTTAAGTGCTTGTTGATGACACATTTTTCATCTGACCGCACATACATGAAAATCTAAGCGCTTTGTGGCATTGATGACAGCAAAATGTTGATAAGCTAAGCAGAAAAATAACGGCATTTTGCACTACGTTGAGGTGTTCTTCCACAGAAAATGTAACAGATCAATCCACCACAGTGTACGCAGAAACTCCCTGAAACAAGGAACTACCATCAACCGGCGCATTAAGTAGCTAATTGTTCACAGATCCATCACAAAACTAAGCCGTGTACGAAACATCTCCGATAACAGCTGCAACAACTTAATTTTTCACAGGTGGTCTGTTTCCTTAAACAGGACGTCAGTGACCTATAGTTTACATGAAGGCCTCTGCTAAGAACGTATGAACATCCCATAAATTTTCGGGGAAACTGCCGGATGTCGGTATTGTCTGTCGAGATATTTCGGTGCAGAGCCCTCTGGGTATCTCCAGGTGTGTACTGGCGAAAGTACACTCAGCTCCTATATTCAAATGGTTCAAATGGCTCTGAGCACTATGGGACTCAACTGCTGAGGTCATTAGTCCCCTAGAACTTAGAACTACTTAAACCTAACTAACCTAAGGACATCACAAACATCCATGCCCGAGGCAGGATTCGAACCTGCGACCGTAGCGGTCTTGCGGTTCCAGACTGCAGCGCCTTTAACGGCCACTTCGGCCGGCTCTCCTATATTCGTGTGTTGTATCTGCAGTTGTAGGTGGCTGTTACGAAGTAAACACTGATACTAGAAACACACACATTTTCATGGGTGAGATTCACACATTTTTGTTTACAATATTAATATGATGCAGCCTAGCTGAGGAAGGCCAGTGCGCGATCGGAATAAACACTGCCGATCCCGCATCAAGAACTTGCCGACACTGTGTCTACGAGATCGCCACATGAGCGCATGCACTTCAGCTCTATCCGTTGCTCAGAGTGCCCTCCGTGGAGGAAGCTCACTATCAACTTCAGATCGATTTTCTTCTTCGTCTCCTGCGTTCCTAAGAGGAGGCTCCTCTTCTTCAGTACCCTCAATCTACTATGAGACTACCGCTAAATCTTTCCCGTTGACGGAATAAACATCTTTTACCAGCAGGATATTTGTTTCTTACAATTTTCACAATCTTCCGTTCATTCATCTAGTCTGCGTGTTCGGCGCATTCATGCTTTTTATGTAACCAGTTAATAGAGTCCACTTTACATCTTTTTGTAGTGCTTTCACTTCTCTCTCTTTGTCTTCCCTACAATCCACTGCCGAATTTGCATTTACGTCTCGGCTGAGTATGTCGTAACTGGTCTCAATACTGTTTTGAATATTGTGCCTTTGCATCTTTACTTACATGTTTGGATTTCCAAAATGTATCATTTAAACACCCCGCCACTTTTCTGTTTTTGCTACTTGTTCTCTGACGTCCATTTCGACATTTACACTGTTCGACAATTCAGTACCAAGCTATTTAAATGTCATTACCTGTTCAATAATTTTCCTCCACTTCCAGTCTGCACCTGATTGGTTCCACGAAACGGGCCATAAATTGGGATTTCTTAATGCGATTTCGCTTGCGTTCATCAGTATATCAAATGATTTCTATTTCTTCGTTCCCCATTCTATAATTACTACTAGGCAATACCTTCTTTATCACCTTGTTTATGACCATATTAGAAAGTAGCGAGCTAAAAGAGGCACCTCCTCTATTAAAACTATTAATCGCTGTATAGCTAGATAACCTGAAACTAGTTTTCTCCTGGATGTCGTTCCTGGAATAAACGTGTTCAATTTGTCGTTTTTAAGTCGGAGGGAATGCCCCGACTGTAGAGCAGGTTTACCACACCTGTTGACTGAATTCTGTCGATAAAACAAAGATAAATTTGGCAGACTGTTTGTTGGCTTCTGTTTCGGGTTCTTCGGCCGACGTCTGTTTAATTTTTCTGACGTTTCGCCGGCACGAGTGGCAGGCATTGTCAAAGCTTCGTACTCCATTGCTGGTGATGGACTGGAGTTGAGTTCGCGGCCGCAGATTATATATGTACCTGGCGCGCCAACGTACAAAGGCTTTTCAGTGCGCATTTCCGGTGCGGTTCTCCTCTTGTTACCTCCAACGGTCGTTCACTGCAGCACGGGAATCCAGGACCCTTTTTCTTTCTTGCTGAAAATATTCCTCTATTTCATTATTTCTATAGCTTCCCCGAACAAGCGGGTGTAATACCTCTTCTCTACAGTCAGAACTTCCGTGTCGGCGAATTTTATTATGTGGTCCGCCTCAACAGCGCGTGCTCTGCCAAAGCCGATTTCTCCACCACCTCTCATCTGCAATTTCGCTTATGTTTTGTAATCCTGGTGTTGATTGACTGTTCAGCCATTCCAGCATAAACTTTTCCGCATGTGCACCGTATGCGGTAAATCCCCTATATTACAAGTGGGTCCCTTTTCTCCTTTGCCGATCTGAGACTCACTTCAATCATCTTTGTCGGTTTATAGTCTTTACTACGTGTTGGTGCAATAAGCTACCGACTCTATACCTCACTGTAGGAATGTAAGGCAGAACGGCCGTGTCCGACATTTATTTGTTCGATATGTCACGCATCCTGTCTGCGACAGAATGGAGCGAACTTTCCTTTGTGAGTGGATTGATGCAACTCGACGACACTTGGAAATAACGGATGGGAAAATTTTGGACATTTTCTATCAAAATAGTAGCAGAAATCATCAAGATGACTGGAACAAAATATACACCATCACTCACAGGAGCAAGCAGAAGGAACTCGAGCGCCGCACTGAACGACAGAAGAAAAAGTTTGCAAGATGCCGAAAGAAGATTGACAAGGCGGTTCGCGACAAGTCACGCACAGTGCTCAACCTCGCTGAACGATACCTGACAAAATAGGAACTGTCTGTTCTTCAAAAAAGATGAAATTTTGAATTTACCCATTCATTTCACAACTATACCGATGGAGGACATCATTTAAAACACCGAAGCGGCCGTTCAGACCCTTCCTTGTGAAAGAGCTGAAGAAAAACGCATTGAAAGAGCGAAAATGCTGCGTCGAACAAAACCACCAGCTTGTAACCTGAAGAAAGAAGAGGTACAAGCTGTCAAGAGTCTTAAAAGCGGCAAGAGTATATTGGTACTGCCTGCCAATAAGGGAAATGCCACCGTCGTAATGATGACCGATGATTATTAACACAAGATCCGGGACCTATTAGATTAGACGACGTACCGAAAACTAAGCCCAGATCCGACGCAGTGGGTCGCACTGAGTACGAATCGGTTAATTAAGACGTCTTCTCTCTCGGTGGACATACAGAGGATCCTGCGCGACACCTATCACCTCGGCTGTATGAATTGCCAACGATCTATAATAATAATGCTCCATTCGCACCGACTGTTAGCGCTCCTAAATCTGGTAAGACGAATATGTGAGCCTCGGCACCTCAGACGCGAGATGCAAGAGCTGGAAAGCGTTCTGAGCAATGGGTACACCACCAGTTAGACGAGAAATGTGACAGAGTCAAACGCGCGGCGAAGTAACCTTCAGTCTACTGACTGGTTTGATGCGGCCGGCCACGAATTCCTTTCCTGTGCTAACCTCTTCATCTCAGAGTAGCAATGGCTACCTACATCCTCAATTATTTGCTTGACGTATTCCAATCTCTGTCTTCCTCTACAGTTTTTGCCATCTACAGCTCCCTCTAGTACTATGGAAATCATTCCCTCATGTCATAGCAGATGTCCTATCATCCTGTTTTCCACATATTCCTTTCCTCTCCGATTCTGCATAGAACCTCCTCATTCCTTACCTTATCAGTCCACCTAATTTTCAACATTCGTCTATAGCACCACATCTCAAATGCTTCGATTCTCTTCTGTTCCAGGCCGGCCGAAGTGGCCGTGCGGTTAAAGGCGCTGCAGTCTGGAACCGCAAGACCGCTACGGTCGCAGGTTCGAATCCTGCCTCGGGCATGGATGTTTGTGATGTCCTTAGGTTAGTTAGGTTTAACTAGTTCTAAGTTCTAGGGGACTAATGACCTCAGCAGTTGAGTCCCATAGTGCTCAGAGCCATTTGAACCATCTTCTGTTCCGGTTTTCCCACAGTCCATGTTTCACTACCATACAATGCTGTACTCCAGACGTACATCCTCAGAAATTTCTTCCTCAAATTAAGGCCGGTATTTGATATTAGTAGACTTCTCTTGGCCAGCGAGTCATTGGTTATTTTACTGCCTAGGTAGCAGAATTACTTAACTTGATTGACTTCGTGACCATCAATCCTGATGTTAAGTTTCTTGCTGTTCTCATTTCTACTACTTCTTATTACCTCCGTCTTTCTCCGATTTACTCTCAAACCATACTGTGTACTCATTAGACTGTTCATTCCGTTCAGCAGATCATTTAATTCTTCTTCACTTTCACTCAGGATAGCAATGTCATCAACGAATCGTATCATTGAGATCCCTTCACTTTGTATTTTAATTCCACTCCTGAAGCTTTCTTTTATTTCCATCATTGCTTCCTCGATTACAGATTGAAGAGTAGGGGCGAAAGGCTACAGCCTTGTCTTACACCCTTCTTAATACGAGCACTTCGTTCTCGATCGTCCACTCTTATTATTCCCTCTTGGTTGTTGTACATATTGCATATGACCCGTCTCTCCCTATAGCTTACCCCTACTTTTTTCAGAATCTCGAACAGCTTGCACCATTTTATATTGTCGAACGCTTTTTCCAGGTCGACAAATCCTATGAAAGTGTCTTGATTTTTCTTTAGCCTTGCTTCCATTATTAGCCGTAACGTCAGAATTGCCTCCCTCGTCCCTTTACTTTTTCTAAAGCCAAACTGATCGTCACCTAGCGCATTCTCAATTTTCTTTTCCATTCTTCTGTATATTATTCTTGTAAGCAGCTTCGATGCATGAGCTGTTAAGCTGATTGTGGGATAATTCTCGCATTTGTCAGCTCTTGCCGTCTTCGGAATTGTGTGGATGATGCTTTTCCGAAAGTCATATGGTATGTCGCCAGACTCATATATTCTACACACCAACGTGAATAGTCGTTTTGTTGCCACTTCCCCCAATGATTTTAGAAATTCTAATTGGATGTTATCTATCCCTTCTGCCTTATTTGACCGTAAGTCCTCCAAAGCTCTTTTAAATTCCGATTCTAATACTGGATCCCCTATCTCTTCTAAATCGACTCCTGTTTCCTCTTCTATCACATCAGACAAATCTTCACCCTCATAGAGGCTTTCAGTGTATTCTTTCCACCTATCTGCTCTCTCCTCTGCATTTAACAGTGGAATTCCCGTTGCACTCTTAATGTTACTACCGTAGCTTTTAATGTCACCAAAGGTTGTTTTGACTTTCCTGTATGCTGAGTCTGTCCTTCCGACAATCATATCTTTTTCGATGCCTTCACATTTTTCCTGCAGCCATTTCGTCTTAGCTTCCCTGCACTTCCTATTTATTTCATTCCTCAGCGACTTGTATTTCTGTATTCCTGATTTTCCCGGAACATGTTTGTACTTCCTCCTTTCATCAATCAACTGAAGTATATCTTCTGTTACCCATGGTTTCTTCGCAGCTATCTTCTTTGTACCTAAGTTTTCCTTCCCAACTTCTGTGATGGCCCTTTTTAGAGATGTCCATTCCTCTTCAACTGTACTGCGTACTGCGCTATTCCTTATTGCTGTATCTATAGCGTTAGATAACTTCAAACGTATCTCGTTATTCCTTAGTACTTCCGTATCCCACTTCTTTGCGTATTGACTCTTCCTGACTAATGTCTTGAACTTCAGCCTACTCTTCATCACTACTATATTGTGATCTGAGTCTATATCTGCTCTTGGGTACGCCTTACAGTCCAGTATCTGATTTCGCAATCTCTGTCTGACCATGGTGTAATCTAATTGAAATCTTCCCGTATCTCCCGGCCTTTTCCAAGTATACCTCCTCCTCTTGTGATTCTTGAACAGGGTATTCGCTATTACTAGCTGAAATTTGTTACAGAACTCAGTCTTTCTCCTCTTTCATTCCTTGTCCCAAGCCCATATTCTCCTGTAACCTTTTCTTCTACTCCTTCCCTACAACTGCATTCCAGTCGCCCATGACTATTAGATTTTCGTTCCCCTTTACATACTCCATTACCCTTTCAATATCCTCATAAACTTTCTCTATCTGTTCATCTTCAGCTTCCGACGTCGGCATGTATACCTGAACTATCGTTGTCGGTGTTGGTCGTTCACTGCAGCACATAGGACAAAGAAATGTCGGATATGGCTTTTCTGCCTTACATGCCCAGAGTGGCGCACATAATCGGTCGTATATTGTACAAACACTGCGGAAAGACTGTTCATAAACCGACAAAGAAGATTAAAGAGTACTTCACATCGGCAAGGGAGAAAAGGAATTACACCGCAAACCATATACATGCGGAAAGCTTTCTTGGAATGACTGGATAATCAATGAACACCAGGATATCAGAACATAAGCTGCTCTGTATGTTGGGATTGGTGGAGAAATCGGCCACAACAGAGCACGCGATGTGTGAGGCCGACAACTCAGTAAAATTTGCTGACATGGAAACTCTGGCTGTAGAGAAGAGGTATTACACCTGCTTCTTCCGAGAAGCTACGGAAGTACACAAACGTGAGCATAGCTTCAAAAAGAAAGAAGAAATGATCCTGGATTCCTGTGCTGCAGTGAACGACCGTTTCAGGGAGCAAGAGGAGAACCGGACCGGAAAAGACCGCGGTAAAGCCCTTGTACGTTGGCGCGCCAGGTACATATAATTTGCGGCCGCGAATTCGACTGCATTTCACCATCATGGAGGGTGAGGCTTTGGTAATGCCAGCCGCTCGTGCTGGCGAAACGCCGGAAAAATCATCAAACAAACGTCGGCCGAGGAACCCGAAACAGAAGCCAACAGGCAGTTTGTGAACAAGTGGCCACGAAAGCCTAACAGAAGACAAGCTTGTTTGTCATATTCAGTGAACTAATCTAAAACCGTCTAACAATCAATACCGATATGTGCATGATCTACCAGGTCTAAAACCATACTGCTTCTCTGCAAGGGTTACATTTCTTATTTATTTCCTATTATTTTTGTTACTATTTGAAGAACTTAACTGAATACTTTTATCCCTCTGTAACTGGACGTTCCTGTTTTTGTACATGAGGATAGTGATACTAGTTCTCCATTCGCTTGGAATTTTGTTATGAGTTACAACTGTGAACTAACTTGGTTGATTGTCCAGTTAGTTGCTATCCTCGGTATATCAGTAATTAATTGCGAATCCCTTCTAACGCTGAAGCTCCTTTTTTTTTGTGGCAGTCTTATAGTACGTGAAATAGTTACACTATTGTTTGCTTGTCTACTTATCTCTGGTATCTTTTCGTTTTCTGATACTTTTTAATTTTAACATCGCTGTTAAATATTTAACCCATGATTCCTCATTTCCTACATTATCGTCTGCATTAATGCAGTCCTCCTTTATCTTTTCTGATAATTCTTTATTGCATATAATTTTTTTGGAGATTTATTCTATAGTGACTCTGCATTAAAGTTTTCTTCTCATAAGATATGTTCTTTAGCCTTTTTGTTCCATCTGAGGCTGGGATCACTCCCTATGTTGGAATATTCCAGTCCTAACATCTAGCACTAACTGGGGATGGATATTTCTGCCTGTAACACTGTAATCTATAATGGATTTAAAACCCCTTGTGCTCCGGAAAGTCCATTTTTACTCCACCATGTTATCATAAAATATTTATTCCTAGTTCATTTGTTGACAATCATTTGAATATAATCTCATTATTATCATGTAGAAAATCTGAATTAAACCATTGTGTAAGCCCAGGGATGTCACTCTTTCCAATAAGAGCATTAAATTTCCCTATTATCCCTTTAAGTTCGCTTGAAGATATCAGACTGATAACTACTTGTAGTTCTCACAGAAGAAAATCTCGAAGACTATACGAATCAAGAGACCAAACTGTAAATGCATCTTTTCCAAAACTGCCTTTGCCAGAATCGAAACATCTCATGAGCTGACTTACTGCTATCCTTTTTATTTAAGGATTTTTTTTAATAACCTAACCGTGTCGGGAAGTGGAGAGCTTTTACCTCATGTGGTTCCTAACAACTTTATAGATGATTTTGAGGAGCATGCACTCGGCTCGACGGTTTTAAAACCAACTGTATTGTGACTATATCTTGACGATACATTTACAGTTCAGTACCTGAGCCTAGAAAAAAAATAGCTCCAAATTGTGTAACTGAAACGCTTTGACTAAAGTAATTCTGAGAAACAGAGCTCAGCTCACTTCGTGCAAGTGGTGCCACAAATTTTGTAAACATTTAAATAACATATTTTCTGTGTGAAATAAGAGCTTTCCAAATACCGATTCGTCGTCAAATTAAACCACAGTGAAAATCCGATGAAGCTTTACGCAGATGTGTTTTCAATCGTCTCTAGTATTCCCGTCGATCGTGTGGTGTCGCACTTGAACAGTGAGCACCTAAAGATGCTGAAGACTTCCAACCGATTTCATTCAGCAGATATAATGTAACTGTTACGGGTTTTCTTCTTCACGGCAACGTTCGGCCGCACAATGCAGGTGTAAACAACGGCGCTTCTGTAGCATTTCCGATGGAAAGTGTTTGATCACCCACCATACAACCCGGACTTCGCTCCTTCTGATTTTCATCTCTTCGCTCACATCAACAGCTGGCTATGAGGACAGCATTTTGTCACAGACAGCGAGCTGCAAACCAGAGTAGGGAATCCGCGGAAATCACAGGCGTTTGCCTTCTATGACGAGAGTATTGGAAAGCTGGTATCACACTAAGACAAAAGTACTCGTCGAAAAGGCGGTTATGTAGAGAAGTAGCTGGTATGTGTAGGTAAAAACTGGAAGTGAAACTTTTTAAGTTTCAGTGTAGTTTCCATCATGCGACCAGTCGGAGGTTGAGAAAAAATAGCCCTTGTAAAGAAAGTTTCTTTTCATATCAGTGTCGTAACCGGTTACTTTTGTCAGCGAAGGGGTATCACAGAAATGCTCAACAAACTAGTTGAGAGATGTTACAAGAAAGACAACGAGAATTACCTAGAGCCTTAGACACTGATTGACAATAGAACGTTTTCTCTGCCTCGTGATGACTGGGTGTTGTGTGACGTCCTTAGGTTAGTTGGGTTTAAGTAGTTCTAAGTTCTAGGAGACTGATGACCATAGCTGTTAAGTCCCACAGTGCTCAGAGCCATTTTAACCATAGAACACGATTCAAAACGAGAAACGTCCTAAATCTTTCAATCCACGTGTTGCATAATGGCCGTTACGCTAATATTATAGAAATTCGGTCTCATGCAGAGGAGTGCTATAATGTTTCTAATACAAACGGATGTTTAAGTTCTTCTTTGCTTAATGTTGTGTAAAATTGCTAACAGATAAAAAAAATGGACACATTTGAGTATTTTACGCTTGTAAGTTGCTCGGTAGTTTTTGGACGTCTCGATAAATTGTTCATTTACTTAATCTGTTGTTGGCTGTCTTATTGAATCGGCATCGGGCTGTATGTAGAGTGCATTAACTTATTCACGGCGTTTACGTATCACTATAATGAGTTCCATTACCATATGCGTATGCGATACGTCTCCTCTGAATTTACTACTGACATTCTTCAGTATGACTGGCTCAGGAGATACGTAAAACAGTTTGTGATTAACACTAGATTTATTACGTCCCTTGTTTATGAAAATGTCCCTACACCGATATTTGATAATTCGTATACAAGTGCAGTATTCTCATTTTCACGTGGGTTATCCATTGTCATTTTCCCTTCCGTTCGGTCGCTGTGACGATAGATGTATATTTGCCTTACGAATTTAAGAGTAAGTATTTTGCACCAAGGAAAGCATGCCCCCACTCGTACTTGTTCACTCCATGAGCTAATCTCTCAGAGCACATACGCGCCTTCCCTGCGCCCCACTCCCTAGCCAAGAGGCCATCCCCGCGTTGCCTATAATCTTGGGTCCAGAGGAGACGGGTAAAGGTAAGATTCCATGCAGCATAGCGGTAACAATATAGTACCCGCGGCACGTGCTGAAACGGAAGCGCGAGCTTCACTCAACGAAAGATGATACGCGCCGCCGTTGAAGAAGCAAAGGACAGCTTCGCCGTTGTGGCTACAGAAGAGTCAATTGAGTCCGACCTAACTCTATATTATCCATCAACGATTAGCGTCAGTATGGAGGGGCGTATAGTCAGCATACTGCCCCCCCCCCCCCCCCCGACCGTTTTGGTGTTAGCAGACCTGAAAGCTATTATTACTAGGTCAAGTAGCTACTCATCTTGTGAAGTGCGTACAAAATACCGTGGCCGCTAGATGCGCAGTCGGCAGGGCAAGCGTGGGAAGAGCGATAGTGGCGGGGTTTGTGGTAGGCAGTCAGCACGCTGAAAATGAAATGTCGAGTGATGAAGGCGAAGTGCCATTCTACACGGATGCCTATGTTCAGATTATATGGTGACCACCCAAAAAGATGAGACCCGAATTCTGAGTAAAACCAACTTCTCTCTTGTACTCCTGTTAAAATTTGTTTCTTTTGCCAAAAACATCGGAATATGGTTCAAATGGCTCTGAGCACTATGGGACTCAACTGCTGTGGTCATAAGTCCCCTAGAACTTAGAACTACTTAAACCTAACTAACCTAAGGACAGCACACAACACCCAGCCATCACGAGGCAGAGAAAATCCCTGACCCCGCCGGGAATCGAACCCGGGAACCCGGGCGTGGGAAGCGAGAACGCTACCGCACGACCACGAGATGCGGTCAACATCGGAATATACACGTCACCTCACTAACATGTTGTGCAGACGCAATAGCGAGAGATTTCTGAAAGAGTGACTTATTAATTTTATTAAGTGAGGAACTCAGGACCAGTCAGTTCATTGGCTTATGAAGAAGCAGATCCTCGGTAGAAAAATAAACGTGTAGTGTCTTCTTGCAATTTTGTCATATGATGACATGATGGAGACCGTGGCTGTTGTTTGAAGACAAATGTTGATGGTGTTAGGACAGCAACCAGCCACAAAGTGACTTTCAGTTCCTTTATTCAAAGGATACCGTTACCGGTTTCGAATGGTTGTGATTCATCCTCAGACGGTTTACATGCTTTCTTTATGACATGTGGTGTGTTTTTTTAGATTAATTGTCCTAAAATATAAATAATACATCACGCCACACACAGATGGTTGCGTTACAGATTTTCGTTACAAGTGACTTACGTGAAACGTCGGTTTCGAGTGTTTGTTTTCATAACATTCGTCCAACAGATGTAAATGCATTCCCACTGCATCCTTGTTGTTGCACACGTAAATAGTTCTCACTGAACACTTTAGATTTGTCACTGAGATGATTTCTACCATGCACAACATGTTTTGATACATACAAAGAGCTTACAAACATATGAGTATCACAGATGCTATGATATATCGTAACATTTGACGATGATGTCCTATGTTTGGAAAGGATCATGTATTCATTTACACAACTGTAATGCCTTTTACGTTAGTACAGAGATATCGAATTTTTGAGTTGATATTGCTAAATTAATTATAAAGTTTTTTATATATATTTAGAACTGTATAGGTAAAATAGTATATTTAATTACATTTAGCATCATGAGAATTATAGTAACATACAAAATTGCTACTTGATCTGCAGATAGGTGTACTAATATTATTTGGTTTGGAGGTTGGAAATTAATTTTTGGAAATTTTTCAGGAAAGGGGTGTTAGCTAACTCTGTTCGTTAAGGATATAGTCTGGGGCGCTGTTTTGTGTGTGTGTGTATTCCTAATTCTTCTAATATTTATTCATAGTGGGTCCTTTTTCTGCTAGATGAAAAATTTTCAAAACACACCACATGTCATAAAGAAAGCATGTAAACCGTCTAAGGATGAATCAGAACGATTCGAAATCGGTAACGGTATCCTTTGAATAAAGAAACTGAAAGTAAATTTGTGGCTGGTTGCTGTCCTAACACCATCAACATTTGTAGTATCTTCACTTACGCTGTTCCAAAACTCACAGTATTTTTCGTTTCAGTGACTATCAATAGTCCTTAAAAATAATAATCTTTCTTCGAACAATCCTGTAGTTGGAGGAATAACATGGTAGATATAAAAGTTTCACATAATAGCCGTACAGCTAAATACTCTCATTTTTGTGTGCTATCATTTGAGTAAATTTCATTTAGATATCTCAAACCGTTTCAGAGATGACTCATGTTACTAGACATACCATTGTAGCTTTATCACTGGCGCTTATTTTCACGAAATTGCTGACAAATAGAGAACTGCACCCAAGGCTGAAAAAAAAAATTCTGTATATTAGCTAAAATTTATCCGCAGCACTATGTTACGTAATATACACCAAACACAAAATCAAAGTAATTACTATTTTTCATTGCAAACCTTTTTGAATTTGCCGTTAACTTAATTAAATGCAAATATCACAAGAACTATGGCCGTTAATGATATGATGGTACACTCACCATGAAGCTGACATATAAAGCTAAAACTAACGCAAACGTATTTATTTATTTATTTACTTATTTAACAGAATAGTTTCCGTAAGATCGTTTGAAGATTGCATGGAGTGCGACTCGATTCTGTCATCACACTGAGTCACCCACCAGGCGAAAGTGGGCAACAATATTGGACGGCCCCTTTTGAACAAATGAATTAACGCTCCCTGCGCTTTGGACGAAAAGTGGTGACTGCACATCGGCCACCATATCCTGCGCGGGTTCCGTCAAGAGGCTGAGTGGACCTCCTTCAAGTCCTCCACCAAGGGAAATTCTCTCCCAGTACCAAGAACCGAATCTGGGATCTTCGCATGCCAGCCATCTACACTGATCACTCGGCTACGGAGTAACACACTGGTGAAGAACTAGGAGTCAAATACAAAACCTAAAAAGCAGCATCTCGATCAGCCGAATTCTAAGGCTGCTTTTTAACAACAAAAACGGCAGCGTTTTGAGGGATGTCGTGACATGAAGTATGGATGAACAGCATCGCACTGTATTCAGCACTGAATCGCTGTTCTGCACAACCCCGAATAACCTTCCGTCGGCGAGTATGGCAGCAGTCTGACGAGAGGTGTCATTTTTCCAATGTTTTGAAGACGCCCAGCGCTGTTATTCCTGATGTCGTGTTGTATGTCCTGCGTCCTCATGTAATACCTCTCAGGTGACAGTGCCATGGTTCCATTTTTCGACAGGACAATGCTCGTCCACATATGGCTCGTGTCCTTATGAACTTCCAGTTTGACGCTTAGGCACCCATATGGCCAATGGTTCAAAAGGCTCTGAGCACTATGGGACTTAACATCTTAGGTCATCAGTCCCCTAGAACTTAGAACTACTTAAACGTAACTAACCTAAGGACATCACACACATCCATGCCCGAGGCAGGATTCGAACCTGCGACCGTAGCAGCCCCGCGTTTCCGGTCTGCAGCGCCTAGAACCGCACGGCCACCGTGGCATATGGCCAATGAAAATCTCTCCCAAGGAAATGTGTGGGATGAGCTCGGAAATCAAATCAGTCTGTGTCAGCATCCATTCCAGGCTATCAAGAACAATTTAGAAGAGACATGCGCCAGTTTACTTCAGGAGAGGTTACAGTGGCAGTACGACACCCTTCTGAACGGTATCATCGTATGCATCCAGGGCAGATGGGATTCAACCCCATACTGATAAGGGCCAAGTTATTTTTAAATTTGACTCGAGTTTGTAATCACTGAAATAACATCACATACCGTCTCAATCCTTGAAGTCTGATTTCGTTTCCGCCTCCTCTTCTGCGTGCTTTACATTTCTTGGTGAGATAGAAAAAGGACTAGAAGAGCTCACGGGATCAGTTGTTGCGGCACATACTTTGCAGCCAGGAGACCACCATATTCATTTTGATATGACTCAAGTACTGGCAGCCACAGGGGGATATGAAAGAACATTCTGAGAGGTCACAGAAATTGAAGATGTGTACCAGTCTTCCACCATGGGGTAAACGATGGCAGTCGACAATGGCCAATTGCGCTAACGCATTCAAAGCATGTGACGTCAAGCTAGTGCGCGGAAGCGGAATTTTGCTGTAGTCAGTGGAGAGCCAGGGTGAGAATCCGATAATCAAAGAAGTTACGATCCCCCTTGAAAATGTCCTCCACAGATGGGAACGAAACGTTGGGTTCTACAGTGAAATCTGTTCCACCACAGCATAACAACCCGGAACATTATGTTAATTGTGACATTTCCGGCCGTGAAAGTATACGTTTCACAATAACCTCGCTACCAAAGTATTGTTTCTACAGAATAAGCAATAAATAACGTTTCTGGTTTGTATTTGGTCAGTTTCTCTCGCAGTTGTTCCGGAAACAGCCTCACGGCTGCCGGTAGGGGGAGTACCTGACCGCTAACCGGCACTCATCACATCTGGGGCACGATGAGATCAGAACCATTCAATTATTTTATTATTTTATAAATGTTATCGTGAGATTACTTCAAAAACTACAGAAATATTTTATTACCCTTTTGCAAATGAGTGTCTGACGTCTTGTTAAATTAATAACCAGTACTGAGGTTGAAACTTCGCTTGGTCGTAAACACCAATTAATACATTTTTTCTGTCATCTGCCTGGTGCAACACGTAAGATGCTTTGAATGTGAAGAAAGAAAAGATGGATACGAGAACCAGAAATATAACGTAAGTAACAGCGGCCTGCAGGAAATTAGCTGCTCCAGCTGACTTAAGACGGATGTGCATATTCCTCTTCAGTAACTATTTTTAGTTTCAATAGTGGGCCTGTTGTGTATCGTGTCTACTGCAATATCTGCAGTCCAGTTACCAATATCTTGTGGAGGTGTTAGGGAAAAGTCAGTCTGTACCTCTATATCGCTTGGCAAGTTATAAAGGAACAGATAATACTGGTACATTAGGTAATTACATTTTCCACAAATCATTTGGAGAGTTCTTTAATTGAAATGATGAGGAGGACTGAGTCTTATTTAGTGTTAACATTAACGAACACATTTCTTGTTACTACTGACGAAACTACACATAAAAACAAGGTATTTTTTATATTTTTCTTAACACGTTACCAGTTTTTGAACAGTAATTCGACCAAGGAATGCAAGGAGTTGACCAGAAGAATTATTTCAGATTACATGGGAAATTAGCTTTGCTGCCTGTCAGACATTTTATGGTGTTACACAAATGATCAAGAATTTTTCTTGCTCATTATTGGGTCCCTTTCTAAACCAAGAGATTCCTACACTACTGGCCATTAAAATTGCTACACCAAGAACATGACGAGCTACAGACGCGAAATTTAAACGACAGGAAGAAGATGCTGTAATATACAAATGGTTAACTTTTCAGAGCATTCACACAAGTTTGGCGCCGGCGGCGACACCCACAACGTGCTGACGTGAGGAAAGTTTCCAACCGATTCCGCATACACAAACAGCAGTTGACCGATGTTACCTGGTAAAACGTTGTTATGATGCCTCGTGTAAGGAGGGAAAATGCGTACCATCACGTTTCCGACTTTGATAAAGGTCGGATTGCAGCCTATCGCGATTGCGGTTTATCGTATAGCGACATTGCTGCTCGCGTCGGTCGAGATCCAATGACTGTTAGCAGAATGTCGAATCGGTGGGTTCAGAAGGGTAATACGGAACGCCGTGCTGTATCCAAACGGCCTCCTATCACTAGCAGTCGAGGTGACAGGCATCTTATCCGCATGGCTGTAACGGATCGTGCAGCCACGTCTCGATTCCTGAATCAACAGATGGGGACGTTAGCAAGACAACAACCATCTGCACGAACAGTTCGATGACGTTTGCAGCAGCATGGACTATCAGCTCGCAGGCCATGGCTGCGGTTACCCTTGACGCTGCATCACAGACAGCAGCGCCTGCGATGGTGTACTCAAGGACGAACCTGGGTGCACGAATGGCAAACCGTCATTTTTTCGAATGAATCCAGGTTCTGTTTACAGCATCATGATGGTTTCTGTTTCCAGCATCATGATGGTCGCATCCGTGTTTGGCGACATCGCGGTGAACGCACATTGGAAGCGTGTATTCGTCATCGCCATACTGGCGTACAACCCGGCGTGATGGTAAGGGGTGCCATTGGTTACACGTCTCGGTAACCTCTTGTTCGCACGGACGGTACTTTGAACAGTGGACACTATATTTCAGAAGTGTTACGACCCGTGGCTCTACCCTTCATCCGATCCCTGCGAAACCCTACATTTCAGCAGGATAATGCACGAGCGCATGTTGCAGGTCCTGTACGGGCCTTTCTGGATACAGAAAATGTTCGACTGCTGCCCTGGCCAGCATATACTCCAGATCTCTCACCAATTGAAAACGTCTGGTCAATGGTGGCCGAGCAACTGGCTCATTACAATACGCCAGTTACTACTCTTCATGAACTGTGTTATCGTGTTGAAGCTGCATGGGCAGCTGTACCATTTCACGCCATGCAAGATCTGTTTGACTCTATTCCCATGCGTATCAAGGCCGTTATTACGGCCAGAGATGTTTGTTCTGGGTACTGATTTCTCAGGATCTCTGCACCCAAATTGCGTGAAAATGTAATCACATGTCAGTTCTAGTACAATATATTTGTCCAATGAATACTCGTTTATCATCTGCATTTCTTTTTGGTGTAGCAGTTTTAATGGCCAGTAGTTTATATGACGACTGTCGGTGAACACCATATGCCATTCTTACTGCTCAGGTTTGTGTGATCTTACTTTGTAAGTGGTGAGTTACCCTGAATCTTATTCCTTAAAATATTATTGAGTGGAAATATGCAAAATGTGCCAGTGCGTTAATTCGTTTGTTTAACAAGACCAGCAGTTATACGTACAGAAGAAGTAGCTGGATTTATTCTACATCTACATCCATACTCCGGAAGCCACCTGACGGTGTGTGGCGGAGGGTACCCTGAGTACCTCTATCGGTTCTCCCTTCCATTCCAGTCTCGTATTGTTCGTGGAAAGAAGGATTGTCTGTATGCTTCTGTGTGGGCTCTAGTCTCTCTGATTTTATCCGCAGATATACGTAAGAGGGAGCAATATACTGCTTGACTCTTCGGTGAAGGTATGTTCTCGAAACTTTAACAAAAGCCCGTACCGAGCTACTGAGCGTCTCTCCTGCAGAGTCTTCCACTGGAGTTTATCTGTCATCTCCGTAACGCTTTCGCGATTACTAAATGATCCTGTAACGAAGAGCGCTGCTCTCCGTTGGATCTTCTCTATCTCTTCTATCAACCCTATCTGGTACGGATCCCACACTGCTGAGCAGTATTCAAGCAGTGGGCGAACAAGCGTACTGTAACCTACTTCCTTTGTTTTCGGATTGCATTTCCTTAGGATTCTTCCAATGAATCTCAGTCTGGCATCTGCTTTACCGACGATCAACTTCATATGATCATTCCATTTTAAAACACTCCTAATGCGTACTCCCAGATAATTTATGGAATTAACTGCTTCCAGTTGCTGACCTGCTATTTTGTAGCTAAATGATAAGGGATCTATCTTTCTATGTATTCGCAGCACATTACACTTGTCTACATTGTGATTCAATTGCCATTCCCTGCACCATGCGTCAATTCGCTGCAGATCCTCCTGCATCTCACAGGGGAACCTCCCCATCGCACCCCACTCAGATTTAGTTATAAGTTGGCACAGTGGATAGGCCTTGAAAAACTGAACACGCATCAATCGAGAAAACAGGAAGACGTTGTGTGGAACTATGAAAAAATGAGCAAAATATATAAACTGAGTAGTCTTTGTGCAAGATAAGTAACATCAAGGATAACACGAACAGAGGAGCGTCGTGGTCCCGTGGTTAGTGTGAGTAGCTGTGGAACGAGAGGTCCTTGGTTCAAGTCTTCCCTCGAGTGAAAAGTTTAATTTTTTATTTTCAGTTTATGTGACAAACTATTCTGTTTTCATCAGTGTTTTGGGAGTGATTATCTCATCCATAAGAAAACCTAAATCGGGCAAAGTAGAAGAATCTTTTTATCCATTCGCCAAGTGTACAAGTTGGGTGGGTCGACAACAAATTCCTGTCATGTGACACACATGCCGTCACCAGTGTCGTATAGAATATATCAGACGTGTTTTTCTGTGGAGGAATCGGCTGACCTATGACCTTGCGATCAAATGTTTTCGGTTCCCATTGGAGAGGCACGTCCTTTCGTCTACTAATCGCACGGTTTTGCGGTGCGGTCGCAAAACACAGACACTAAACTTATTACAGTGAACAGCGACGTCAATGAACGAACGGACAGATCATAACTTTGCGAAAACAAAGAAAGAAAATTTTTCACTCGAGGGAAGACTTGAACCATGGACCTCTCCCTCCGGAACTGCTCACGCTAACCACCAGACCACGGCGCTACTGCACTTACAGTCTCCTTGATGTTGCCTATGTTGCACATGGACTACTCTGTATATTTTGCTTATTTTTTCATAGTTCCACACAACTTCTTCCTGTTTTCTCGATTGATGTGTCTTCAGTTTTTCCAGGCCTATCCACTGTGCCAACTTATAACTAAATCTGACGGGGGTGCGATGGGGAGGTTCCCTTGTCAGTACAATTTCCATTGTTACAACCTCTCGATACACCACAGCATCATCTGCAAAAAGCCTCAATGAACTTCCGATGTCATCCACCAGGTCATTTATGTATATTGTGAACAGCAACGGTCCCATGACACTCCCCTGTGGTACACCTGAAATCACTCTTATTTCGGAAGACTTCTCTCCATTGAGCTCAATAATATCCTTCTGACAGAAGTAGTTTTTATCGTTCATAAACCATTTTCTGACTGTTGTGGGCATGACTCTGTTCCAAAGAACGGAATATAGTGTGTGATATATTTTTCCTTTTTTTCCAAAATTGGGAGAGAGCCTGTTTCAGAGAACCACTTAATAATTCTTTGAGAAGCGTCATTAACACATATCTTCTGTGGAGTTCTCTCTAATGGAATTTTGTGTAACATGTATGATTCCTGCTTGCTGAATGTTAAGTTGAAGATCGTTCACATTTGTAAAGAATGGGAGTGGATCCGAAAACAAACCCTGTGGGACTCCGTGATTTGCCTCCAGTAACTAAAATTTTATACTCTTCTAACATTGTCCGAATTATTCATGAAGCGATCCACTATCGATATCCGAAGAAAGAGGGGCCGCACCTCTAGCCAACGCTTCCGTCGGCGTCTCCCAAGACTGCATCGAAATTGAGCTATGAGGCTATAAAACGCTGTGAGTGGGCCCGCTCATGCTCTTCTCACCTCTAGCGAATGACAGTGTTAGTGAGTCGTTCGTAAAAGCGGGATAGCTATTCGCAAGTGGAGTTAATGCCATGAGATCGGCACAGTTTTACCTTGGACGGAAGCTCGGTGGCATCATTTATGTCCGCAATGTCACCTGAAAGTAAAGTGGAGTTACAAGTATCGTCTTGAGCCTAAATGTAGCACTGGCGTGTAAGTATTGTGACCTGTCCCTGCACTGCTGAATGTGCTTCTTGGGTTATTTAAAGCTCAACATACGCGATAAGTACACCACATATCATTTGCTAATTTGGCTTGATTCCACCGCATTGGTTGTCTATTTTCATACTATGAAAAGAAGGAAGAACGCAAACCAATAAACAGCGAGTTTTGCAGTTAAGTACGCAAACATTCATCAGTTTCTGGATTAATGGACGCCACTGATTAGCTTTGCTTAATACTTCGATGGTGTTTGGGATTGTACACTGCCAGTGGCACACTGTGTTGTCAGACTGTACATAGATTGCTTCGTCTACCATGATGATGCGGGACTTTCTATGTCGCCCGATGCCATTGCCCTCTTATCTTTATATTTACATACGCATTTCACGTAATCGTCGTTATTTTCCGCAAGTTTAAGGCTGTTTCAGAATTTGATACACGTCAATATGGTGTATCGCTAATTACGAGCTTAGTAAAGATGGCACATGACTTCTTATAATTCCCTTTATAATGACTTGTGGCGTGGTATGCCCCTGTGTACGTCTTATTAACCCGTTAAATCTAATACTGTATATTGCTTATTACCCACGCCAATAGCTGGCTACGACATACGGCCTTTTTGTTCTTATTAGTAGCTTCGGGTATTGCCCGATTATACCCTGCATATTTAATGCACTAACCTTTGTTCAATGCTGTTTAACAGTTTGTTACACATCAAGTGGTGTATTTATATTTAAGAGCTTCATAAAGTTTGCATATAACTCCGCTGGCTATACTGTCTTCATAATGCATTGTGGCGTTCATTACTTTATATTGTCTTCCACCTACGTCAGCAGCTGGCTATGACATACAGCCTACTGGTTTTCTTATGTATTAATTGCTGATTACATACTGTATATCTAACTACTAACCTGTATGAGACAATTGTCCTTATTATCATTCACAGGCGTTAATTCTTACCTAAGTTCCCCACATATCAAGAACTGTTAACCTTAATGTGGTGTGCGCGCCGTAAGACCTTCAGTACACACAGCATCAGATTATTTGACTTGTCGCTCTAACGAGGTAGGCGAGTGTCAGCAATATGTCTCGTGGTCTTATCGTGGCGTGTTTATCTTCTGCCGTTACGTCAGACGATGGAAATGCCCCTTGCATGCTTAGAGTAGCAGATTGACGGTGACCAACTTTAAACAGAACTTGATTAATTTTCACACACATTTATTAAAATAATAACAAGCATAATAATTACTTAACTTGGTTCTGGATGCTATTTACAACTGACAATCTGAAGTTCCTTTGGTATTGGTACGTTAATCTTATTCTCACATATATCTCTGATACTTGACAAAAGTGTCGATACATTTATCTTCCTGGCTATGTACAGGAATATGGTAATCTTATTAGGCGCAGACTGCAACTTGATTATAGACTGGTACAGACAAATGTAGAACTCGTACAGACTGGTACAGACTGGTCAGACAAATGCAGACTGACTAATTGGAGGTGTGTACACTCGTTATAATACCTCGCGCGTTCATGTATCACTGCGCGAGTGTGATATGCGAGGAGAAAAGGTTCTACGTTAGCAGAAATCTCATTGACTGCGTACATATTAATATGCGGATCGGCGGAAGCAGAATTTGGTCCGTCTGTATGGCTGCG
Source organism: Schistocerca nitens (assembly GCF_023898315.1). Taxonomy (NCBI): domain Eukaryota; kingdom Metazoa; phylum Arthropoda; class Insecta; order Orthoptera; family Acrididae; genus Schistocerca; species Schistocerca nitens. The sequence continues at coordinate 310,495,600 of NC_064617.1, forward strand.
GCATCTCATAGTGCGGAGACGGACGAGCGCTGCGCCTGCGCTGTTGTGCTTAGCGGGACGCGCTCTAGTGGGGAAGTTGTGTACGCGCTGACTACGCGGGACTATGTACACAACACTTAACTTATGGCCTTTTCTTACTAAAAGGTTCCTTTACGCTATATAATGTCATTTGCCTCTCATAGAACTGTAACTCCAGTTATTATGGTTTATTTGCCTGTAACATTTCTAGCTGTTGTAACAAATAATGTAATCAATTAATGTTTATTCATACTTATGTACTGTACACTTTTCATATGTCATTTGCCTTTTATGGAACAGCAACTTCAGTGACTTATGGTTTAAATTCCATTAATAGTCCGAACTATTGTAATAAACTATTTTCCATAACAATCACAGTTAAGATTCACTTGTTTTAAGTTGGTATTACTCCGCACGCGCATGCGCGCGACCACCAGCTGAGCTGGCTGCGTCGCTGCCCGCGGCGCCCAGTTACGACTCAACGCCTGCGGCCCACCTGTCTGGCCTGTTGGGGTGGCCTTATCGGCAAAACATTAGTAGAAGTCACGCAGTCTTATGACTACGTACTGTAGCACTAACATATTAAGTTTGACAAGGCCAATATGGAGCATGTTTTAATTCAATTTTATATTGTGAGATTTCTGAAAAAGGCTACATTATTATAGCCGAAACCGAGGTATTCTTTGCTTATGCAACTAGAGACTGAAATTTAATATAATTGAGGGATACGACAAGAATGATCATTCGTAGCTAAAAGTCCAGTAAACATGGACTAAACTATTTGTCTTATGAACTATTAGGACGCCTTCGTCTTGGATACTGTGGAACATATCTTATCTACTGCTTCTTTCGTTTCTAGTTTTTGAGAGGTTGCAGTATGGTCGAAAAGGCGAAAATAATATACAGTAAACATGGACTCTAACAAGGGAAACTCCCCATCGCACCCCTCACAGTTTTTGTAATAGGAGGGCCAAATGGACAGCCCTTCCAAAACTGAACACAGATCATGTATGAAAACAGGAAGAAGGTGTACTGAGCTATGAAAAAAAATCAAAATCTAAACAGTGAACGGTCAAAGAATAGAAAGTGCAATATAGAACATCTGGGAAGAGAAATGGAATCGCGGTTGAATGGCGCCGGCAGGGTACCTCAGTGTGTTGCCGGCATGTTATCTCAGCGTGTTCGGTCAGAGGATTAGCTGTCCTTTGTAATAATAATGATAATAATAATAAAACTGAGTGAAAGAATCAACAGTGAACTTGAACGGGTGTCATGGGGTATCCGCCCGGAAGAAATGCAACGAACACTATCGAACAAAATCAGACGAAAAAAAACAAGTGTGTTCTGTCAGAGAGCTAGCTGGTCACTGTAATAAAAAAAAACTGAGTGAAGGGATCAACAACGGACTTCAACGGATGTCACGTGACATCCGCTGCGACCAAATACTACGAATTATAACGAACAAAATGCACAAAAAAAGAAAATGGTAACGGTGCTGGACTGCCAAGCTGGCGAGCCATGTTCAAACATAGGAGCGCCGTGGTCCCGTGGTTAGCGTGAGCAGCTGCGGAGTAAGAGGTCCGTGGTTCAAGTCTTCCCTCGGATGAAAATTTAGCCGGCACGGTAGCTCAGCGTGTTCGGTGAGAGGGTTACGCGCCCTCTGTAATAAAAAAACTGAGTTAATCGATCATCAACGAACTTAAACGGATGTCTTACGACGTCCGCCCCGAGCAGACACAACGAACAGAAACGAACAAAATGAGATTAAAAAAAAAAAAAAAAAAAACCTTCCTCGTGCCATTTTTTTTTCCTCGCCTGTTCGGTTTATGCAAATTTGTGACTGTGTCGTGGTGTAACGTCCGTCTGCAACGGCGATGTGTAAGGTAGAGACCTATAATGAGAGCTGATTCTGCACAGTTACTCAGTTGGCCGACGAGAGGAAGTGCCTTTCGAAGGAGAACCGCAAACGTTTGATGACAAGTCCACAAGTTAACCTAATCCTCCACCAGAAAACACATCTGGTGTGTCATACATGGCATTGATGACAGTACGTGTGTCATATGATAGGAATCTCTTATCGACGCACCTAATTTGTACGACTAGTAAATTAGTGAGGTAAGCCTCCTCGCCCGAAATAGGTGTTCGCATGAATGTGGATGTTACCACTCTGAAGGAAATTGTAAAATCGTAACAGTTTGTCACATAAGCTGCAATAAATGAAGGTAACAGTTTCACAATCACAGTTTTTTTTTTTGTGCTCTGTCAAAACATAAGCTTCAAACGTTTCTGAAGTTGCGTTCCGTTTTGAAAGTCTTGACTCTTGTATTCCTTTATTGTACATAGTTCACACACGTTTATTCGTTGTTTTCATTTCCGTGGACGTCTATGTGATATCTCGCCTGGATTACCACATGACTCGTATTCTATAATAAATGTGTAGTTTTACAACTGCCGAGACTACAGCAAGAGAACAAACATTTCAATGATCTAACGGGCAGTTCCTAATGCTGTGGGGAAAAAATAAAAAAGAAAATGCCACGAGGGAGCCTTGAACGCGGCTTGCCCACTTGGCAGTCCTACATGGCCACTTACCCACGACGCCGTTGCTGTTTCAGGCTGCTCTTTACTGCACATCATGTTTTGGACCATTCAACGTTCCTGTTTTGCTTTTTTTTTTTTTCAAATTTCACTACGCCCTCTTTTCATGCTTGATCTGTGTTCAGTTTCTGACGGGCTATGCACTATGCGATCTTACCACTAAATCTCAGGGTGTGCGATGGAGAGTTTTCCTTGTAAGGTGCATACCTTAAGAGCTTTGAGTTTCTGCTCACTTTTACCAATGTGAAAGACACATTTCTGCTGAATAATTTATGTCTCTTATGGTACGCATTTTAGAGCCCATGTTCAACAGATATTTTTTTTCTTGTATTGGTCCATACGACCTCTCAAAATTTGGAAAGCAAAGAGCTTGGAGTAGAAGAAATCTGTTTCAGGCTACGGACAAAGTAAGTGCTCACAGTTCTTAAGTTATGCAGTTTAGAGCCCATGTTTACTGGACTTCTTAGCTTCGAATGATCGTTTCTGTCACATCCCTAAATATTCACTTTTCCTCCTGTGACACCCTACATGCCTCAACCCATACCACCTCTTGTAACACTTCAAACTATCCTGTTTACTCTTACTGAAGATGCCACAGGCATGCCGATACAGGGAAAAAAACTGTATGGAAACGAAGCGCTTCTGTTAAGTCTTACAGAACGCACAGGTCTGCGGTGTAATTGCGTCATGTGTTTGGGGCGCTCCTTGGCTGGGGTTTGCGCCGCGCGTCGCGGAGCGAGCAGCCTGCTCTGAGCGGCGACGCCTGCCAATATGAGGGGCTCCCTGCCGGCTGGTGACGTGGCGTATCAGCGGCTGCAGCAGCCGCAGGCGCGGCCGGCATGCCGCGTATTGGCGTGCGCTTAGGCAGCTCAAGTCAGCAGTAGGGCGCTGACAGGGCACAGAAACGCTCAAGCGCCGTTCTCGCCTCACGTTTGTATTTGCATGCCGCAGAAGAATTTTTTTTTTCTCGCTCATGCTGGTCTCAACCGCCCATTACCCCTCTTCCTCGTACGTTCACACTTTCCTGTTCAATATACACTATCTCAAATGAAACTATATGGTACTAAAGACCTTTTCAAGTCTCAAACATCTATTGAAGGTGACAGAGGCTAAAAACGAAAATTTATGCTAAGTCCGGGATTCGAATCCTAGTCTTCTGCTCAATAGGCATTCCCTAACCGCCACGTCACCTTGGCAGAGTGGTTTCGCACAACTGCACGGACTGCCTTAAACGCCTCCCTCTCAGTACAAATTCCAATTTGAGCCGTGGTAAAAATTGCTCTTTTGAAAAGCGCGGCGCAGCGCGTAGTGTGAAGCAGTCGCCCTCCGTTTCTGGCGGTGGCGCCGCTGTGGCAATCGCAGCTTTAGTGTCTTCCTCTGGTGGGAAAGGGGAAAGGTTGCCTGTTCATGTGCATTTAAGAGGCGCTATGCGCTCGCCAGTCGGTCAGTCTGGGTCAGTCTGTCATTTGGACAGTTAGTATGTCTGTCGTTCGGATCAACCTTTAAAGCCGGCAAAATGAAAGTCTTGCCGCTCCGCCAGTAAGAGAACTCAGCGAGTGGACGCCCGGTAGGGGCTTAGTTCCTGCATCTGAGTCTGCGCCTTAGGCCGCCAGTCTGCTCGAGTTTGCTCAGGCAATGGTAATTGGCGGTTGGTCGGTCGCGCACTGAGACACAATATGACTTGTCCGTCTTGAGCGTCGGCGCATGTGACGTCGGCACGTGAGTCCAGTGGGCCGCGGCGTATAGCGAGGGGTAGTGACTTCGCGGTCGACACGAGAGCAACACGAGTCAACCCACAACATCACTCTGGCCGGTGCGAGCTGCGACGCCGTGAGACGGGAGATCGACACGCCTTCCTGCGTCCGCTGAAGCGGCTGGCAGCGAACGGTTTGGGAGAGCGATGTGGGGGTGCTGCGTTAGGTCTTCTCGAGAAATCACGGTTTATCAGAAGTTTGGTGATATCTTGTTTGATTTACTCTTGTAAATTCTACTTGTTTTCTTGGTGAAGTCACCAGCCGTTTTGCTTTGGGATCGTCCCACCATTCTTCTCCGTTTGCCCACCTGTGGGAAGGTGGTTGTTTATAAATTGGGTGGTCCGTTTTTCGCTTGTGGAGTAGGGGCGGGTTAGAGCAACCTGTGGTTCGGGTTTTTCGGTAATCTCCCTATCAATCTACCGTACGTTAGTAGCTGCCTCTATCATGTTTGTCGGTTTTGGTGTGTTAACGAATTTATTGCTTGGAGTGTAACGGCCTAATACCTGAAATATGTTTTGATCTTTGGAAACTTTGATATTATTGCCTATGATCTTGAGAGGCGGTATCTGTGTACTGTAGAGCATCTTAACTATTCTTTGGCCAACCTTGTAGAATTTTATATACATGGGTTTTATTTAAATGATCATTTTAGTATATAAAGTTCTACTTTTTCACCGTACGACTTTTCTTAGAAGTTAAAATCAAGTTGCACTTTCGGTGCCAAGGTTAATATTTTAATTGTTAGTGTTTTGTACCATTTCCATCCCTCCTACTGGGGGTGCATAGTTGTGTGCTTGTGTAAATTGTTAAAACTCTTAGTTTAAAGTTGTCTGGTGTGTTTCAGATTTGCATCAGTGTAGTCTTTCAGAGGCTGTTGTGAGCGGTCGTAACTACGGCCGTGTCAAAAGGGAGCGACAAGGTTCTCTGCCCAAAAGCTCATACAGTCAAAACTTGTTTCTTTCTGCCTCTGAATAAACTGTAACTTTGATATTTAGACGGTGCTTTCTGATTATAATTTTAAATGTTTCTTTGCAAAATGCTTGTAGGAACTATTAAAGTGAATAAAAGGAATTTGGTTATTATTTCATCAGTTACCCCCTGCCAACTACTTCCATGCTTACATAGTGTGATTAAATGTGTTAATGTTCTTGATGAATCGCTAGTAAATAAAATAAATTCTTAAGAACATTCTTTGAAAATAAACCACGGTTCACCATTCACGCCCTCATTCTTCACTTTAGTCTACATATGTAGATCATTCATCTTTGACGCTTGAAAATGTCTCTCGATCCGTATAGTTCCATTTAATTGAAGCACCTGTACCTGAGATTCAGGAATCCCCCGTTTCGCTCGATGCTAACGTACTATTCCAATTAAGCTGTACAGCCACTGCAAAGTTGTTAGAGTTTAAGGGTATACCGATTGGGCTCAGGTGTGAATGAGAATTTGAACTGAGGAAGGAGGCATGTTAGGTTAGTCGCACAGTTGTGCAAAGTCACTGTGCCAAGGCGGTGTACGAGGGGCTTTTGAAAAATCTGTCCAAAAATAAAAACTACTTACTTGTTTAGGGTGAACATTTTTTATTTTTCGATATAGTCTCCTTTTAGACTTATATACTTTGTCCAACGCTATTATAATTTGTTGATCCCTTCCGAATAATAGGAATTGTCTAAGTCTGTAAAACAGCTATTATTTTCTGCAATCACCTCCTCGTTTGAATAAAGTCTTTGTCCTTCCAGCCATTTCTTCAAATTGGGGAACAAATAGTAGTCCGAGGGAGCCAAGTCTGGAGAATAGGGGGGATGTGAAACGAGTTGGAATCCTATTTGCATCAATTTTTCGACCACAACTGCTGAGGTGTGTGCTGGTGCATTATCGTGATGGAAAAGGACATTTTTCCGATCCAATCGCCGGCGTTTTTCTTACAGCTTCGGTTTTCAAACGGTCCAATAACGATGAATAATATTCACCTATAATATTTGTACCCTTTTCCAGATAGTCGATGAGGATTATCGCTTGCGAATCCCAAAAGACAGTCGCCATAACCTTTCCGGCCGAAGAAACGGTCTTCGGCTTTTTTGGTGCAGATTCCCCCTTGGTAAACCATAGTTTAGATTGTTCTTTTGTCTCAGAAGTACAGCAATACATCCATGTTTCATCCACAGTGACGAAACGACGCCTAAATTCCTACGGATCCTTTCTGAAGAGCTGCAAACCATCCTTGCAACAATTCACACGATTCCGTTTTTCGTCAAGCGTGAGCAATCGCGGAACCCATCTTGCGGATAGCTTTCTCATGTCCAAATGTTTTTGCAAAATATTATATACCCGTTCGTTCGAGATGGCCACAGCTCTAGCAGTCTTACACACCTTAACTCTTCTGTCATCCATCACCACATCATGGATTTTGGTTGAAAATGGTTCAAATGGCTCTGAGCACTATGGAACTTAACATCTATGGTCATCAGTCCCATAGAACTTAGAACTACTTAAACCTAACTAACCTAAGGACATCACACAACACCCAGTCATCACGAGGCTGAGAAAATCCCTGACCCCGCCGGGAATCGAACCCGGGAACCCGGGCGCGGGAAGCGAGAACGCTACCGCACGACCACGAGCTACGGACTCATGGATTTTATAAATGATTTATGGAGTCGTAACCTCCACAGGGCGTCCAGAACTTTCAGCATCACTTTTGTCCATATGGCCACTCCGAAAATTTTGAAACCTCTTGTAAACTGTTCTAATCGAAGGTTCAGAGACACTGTAGTGTTTATCAAGCTTCTCTTTAGTCTCCTGAGGCGTTTTACTTTTCATGAAGTAATGTTTAATAACCACACGAAATTCTTTTTCGTCCATTTTTGGACGATCACACGAATTCATTGATTCACACTAATGCCAAACACACAGAAATAGACCAATATGGCTGAAACTTGGTGTGCATTCTTTCCAAACATGCTACTAACTAAACATGACCTCGATACGCGCCGGTAGTGCCATCTCTCGGAATTTACACGGATTTTTCAAACGCCCCTCATAGTTGTTAGCGCATCTGCCTAGTGAGCAGCATACCTGGGTTAGAATCCGGCACTTCGTACAAATTTTCATTCTTGGCTTCAGTCCCCAATTGTGAAAGACACACTCTCATCAAAAGTATCTGCAGACCTATTAGTGGGCATTAATTTGGTGCGTGACTACCCTTCACCGTTATGACGGCGTGACACTTTCAGTGAGGTGTCTGTCTGTGGAGGAATTGCAGCACATTCTGCCTCAAGAGCCAAAATCAAAGAGTGATATTGAACTGTGGGCTCTGGAGGAAAGTGAACGTTGCAACTCATCCCAAGGGTGTTCCATTGGGTTCCTGTCCGGGCTCTGGGCAGGTCAGTTCATTATTCTCTATAGACCATTGGCTGACAGATACTGCTTTACGACAGGGTGCAATGTGACACCGATGCAAATAACCGTCTACGAACAACTCATACCGTAAGACCACTTCCACCGTGCTTCACCACACATGATGGCTAGTCAAATTCTCCAGGCATTCAACAAAACAAAACCTTTCCACAAGGCACAGCGTGATTAACCACTGAAAATCACTCGTTTCCAGTTGTCCAGTTGCATATGTCTTTACACCACCTTAAACATTGACTACAGAAGTGTTTTGCTTGTGCGGAGTTGACCACAGTACCCAGTTCTTTCAACCCCCTATGCACAGTTTTTGTGCCTGCTGGAGTGCTGGTGGCACTCCGGAACTCACGAGTGTTTCTTCTGCTGGTTTCATGCTATCTTTTAAGAGCGCATTCTGCACCTTTCCTGTCCGTCGGCACACGGCGTCTGTCTGGTCTTCGTTTCTCAGTGGTAGTTCCTACGCGTTTACACTTCACTATCTCATCATCAATACTCGATTTAGGTAGCTTTAGCAGAGATGAAACACCTATATCTACGTTTATGTAGTTACTCTGCAATTCACACTGAAATGCCTAACAGAGGGTTCATCGATTCACTTTCGTTCTACTTCTCTACCGTTCCATTCTCGCACAGCGCGAGGGGGAAACTAACAGTTAAGTCACTACCTGCGAGCTCTGATTTCTCTTATTTTGTTACAATGATCATTTCTCCCCCGGTGTAGGTGGGCGTCAACAAAATGTTTTCGCTTTCGCACGAGAAATTTGGACATTGAAATTTCTTGAAAATATCTCGCCGCAACACAAAATCCCCTTTTTATTAATGACTGTCATCTCAACTCGCGTATCATATCCATGATATTCTCTCCACTGATTTGCGATAATACAAAACGAACCGCCCTTATTTGAACTTTTTCGATGTTCTCCGTCAGTTGTATCCAGTAAGGATCCCGTACTGCGCAGCAATACTGCAGCAGACGACGGGTAACTGTAGTGTAGGCAATCTCTTTAGTAGACCTGCCGCATCTTTCAAGTGTCATGCCAATAAAGGCAGTCTTCGATCTGCCTTTTCCACGACAATCTCTGTGTGATCGTTCTAATTTAAGGTGTTTGTAATTGTAATTACTAGGATTCTATTTCAATTGACAGCCTTTACATTAGTCTGGATTACAGTGTAACCGTAATTTAACGGGTTCCTTTTAGTACTCATGTGAATGACAAACTTCTTTATAATGGTCAACTGCCACTTTCCTGACCATGTAGATACCTTGTCTAAATCACTTTACGATTGTGTTTGATGTTTTGATGACTTTACTGGGCCTGAAATGACTATCATTTCCAAACAGTGTACGATGGCCACACAGATTGTCTCCTGTATACAGCAGTTTGGGAACAGTAGAGGGCCTGTTCCACTTCTTTGCGAAATGCAAGATCTTACTTTTATTTTTTACGATGACTTTCCTTCAGCTACGAGCTCTGAGCTTTCTAACATGGAGTCACGAATCTAATCGCACAGCTGAGACGATATCCAATAGGCAAGCAATTTGATTAGAAGAGCATTTCCAGTCACTGTTTTATTCAGACTACCGATACCCTGAGAAAACAATAGCTACAGCCACGAAAGTGTGGAACAGTGTAGCCTAAGTACTGAGAGACCTCATTCGCAGATATGCCCTCTGCTACTTGTATGTCGTTTTGAGCAGATTCGCAACCACCACCCCTAGTTCGAACAGTCACGAGTGCTTCAGAAAATGCCTAGATGGCATCGATCTTACAGTCACTTTTGTGTGCATGAAGCGGAGACGAATACCAATTACTTAAACTCCTTTTTCTTACCACTATAGCATTTTGGGATAACCTTTTTTTTTTTTATATGACAAGTTTAACTTTTTCAAATAACTTTCTCAGATCTCTCCGTGTTACAAAATAATTCGACAATTTAGGAACTAAGGAGATTCCATATGTCAAAGGATTTGAAGGTAATACATGAGACAAGATGCTACAATATGGACAACGTAAGACTACATAATTTCTGAAGTGTCCAGTTTATATTTTGTGTAATTTCTCTAAGACATTATCGACTCGTTTATTCAATAGGCTAACAGTCTATTTCTTCATACATCGCTCCTCATCCAAGGCAGGGCTCAAATTGAATCGAACTGGATGCGACGTTTATATCTGTTATTCTATGTCATCTTTCAGTTTTACTTACTTAATTGTAATGAAGGTTATTAGTTCCTCCAAGTAATGATTCCTTATTACATGTGTGACTTCTGACGTTTTCATTTTGATAATCCCTTTTGATAGTTAAAGTCCCTTGTCTTGATGGAAATAAATGTAGAACAGATACATATTTGCAGATTGCGTTGCACAACACAGTTAATTGAATGAAATGAAATACGGCCTAGACACCTGAATGAATCTAACAGAGATATAGTATTTAGTGTTCTAGCTGCGGCATATAATTCCCAGTTTAATAAAATCGCGCTGTCTTTAATATTGCAGTATTTAATGTTATATTATTTAATATTACCGGAAAAATGACAAGCATAGTAAAATACTTCCAATTCTACTGTAGTAAGTGACTATGTTTAATTAATTATCAAACAATATTTTCTTCCTAATGATACAATTATAATTAAGAATCAGGCCATTTTTATATGGCGTTATTTGTCCTCTCTTGATGGATTCATTTATCTTAAAAGGTCATGGTTCCTTTGCTCCTAAGAGACAACACGCAAGTTGAAGGCACTTTCCTCTGTTTCAACTAGTAAGGAAGTTTTATAGATCTGGGTCCAATAAAAGTTGTTCTAATCGTAAATGCGTATGAAGTTCCATAGGCGCACGGTTACAAAGATACTGTAGATACGAGTATATTCATGGCATGCACAGAACGGACATTCAAGCCGTAGAACTAGTGCTCAGCCTCTGGTAAATTAGGGAGCTCAATGGAGAGGACTGCTGTAAATCCTTGGGCAGATTTGTGGGCTGATCCGCAAGACGGTATTTCGGCAGAAATTCCTCAGAGGCTACTGTTCCAGCTCAGACAAGACAGTGGCTTAGAGGGAGGCTGAGATTAGACGACATAATATTGCTCGGTGCTAAGGCGGTGTCAGAGGAACTACCTGGGTCATTATTTATACGGCCACTTGTTCCCAGATCCGTTCACTGCGCATGCTGCGGACAGTGGTTTCACTTTTTGTATCTTCATAGATTCAAACATTTTAAATCAACAGAACACTCTTGCCAGATTGAAATGATGCTAAATCGCTCACTACGGCATAAAGTTGCCAGAATTGCTTTTCCCAGGCTAGCATATTACCGGTTACTCAGTACAAAATAAAAGTGCCACGTTTTACTTGTGTAAGATTATCACGCACAAAAGCACATGAATATAATATCAGTTTTTTGTGTTAGTCACAAAATACATGCGTAACGTTGGCTTTAACATTTCCGTCTTCAAACAGATAACGGTCACCGATTACAATTTTTACCGTTTACGGGAGAAATTTTAGAACACGGTTTGCGAGGTCGCTATTGTTTCAGAAACTGGATTACTGCGGTAAGTCGTATCTTTATAATCTGATTTATTGAAGCTGTGCGTTATTATTAGTAAATTCATGACCTTATAATCAGTCCTGTAACGAAATGTGCCTTCGATAATACGGAAACGGATGGTCACAATAGCACTCACTTACAATAAATCGCGTAACTAATAATTGCTAGGCCCAGTTTGTATAACCGAACATCAGATACTGTGAAAATGACTCTTAAAATCTGATTAAAATTGCAGAGTTCGCAAGCTATTAACTAATAGCTGAACGCAGTGCAGTGGGATCGTGGCTCTCGACTGTGATCGCCATGCTTTATCATGGAAGTTACTCACTGTTCACAAAGCCTCTCCATATCATTTGCCTAATGATACGACTCGAAAGATTAAGTTTGTATCGACTGTTACGAAATGTTGAAGGGATCAGTACCATGCTTTGTGCAAATTATTTCATGGAGACATGAACCTAAACACACTGTAGAAGAATTTGCCACAGCAGTTCTGCTTTCAGGAACTAGTGTCGAAACTTACCTTTGCATCTGAAATCTATACGTGGAGGAAACTGCATATTTATCCCTATTAATGTGAGAAAACAGTATACAAACGGAGTTATTGAATTATCTGCTCTATTTGTTACCACTCAAGAAAGAGGGTAATGCTTGTAAAAGGAGTGCACAAGGTGGTAACAGAAAAAGAATACACCATTAACCAGTCTAAATATGCTGCAAATGATACAGGACAGAAGAAATGAGCAACAGCAATGCCAAATGAGTTATTTATATTCTCTTCAAATCAAACAATGGATCCAAGCCGTGCGGGAAATTCTAGTAATCACAGAGCTTTAAGTTTTGCGTACCTGGTTTTCACCAAAGCACAGAACTATCTAAAGCGGAGGAGACAAAGACGGAACTGAGTACATAATACTTTGGACTGAAAGAAACAACACAATTCATTAACCAGCTTCCGATTTAAGAAGAGCGCGAAGACCCTTAACCTTTGAACATCTCTCACCTAAATATCAGTTTATCTGCGTAATTCATCGCATGTTTAGTACGCAAACTGACTGTAAAATAACCCGTGCGATGAGAATATCATATTCATCGCTCGACGCCCAAGAACAAGTGTTTTTAATGCACTCAAAAGCATGGCCCAAATGAACCACCATGTCTTCTATTGTCTGGAAGATATGGCACGCTATCTTCCCGTAGCTCAGAGAGACTCCACTCAAATATTCTACGCTGTATATAGATACTTGTCACTGAACGTCTTTATGAAAGAAGACCAGATCGCGTGTTAAAGGAAAACAAAACCGTAGCGAAAACTGGCAGTGCCCTTTAAAATGCCACTTCCAGGTTACATTTGCGATACGTGGTATTTACTGGAATTAAGAAAAATGTGGAAGGGAGGTCCCACCAATATAACTTTCTCTTCACACAGCCTGCTTATTTAACAATATATAACCATAACTGTTTGTTTTTTATTTACAAAACGAACAAATTTGCAATTTTTTACCTTTACCCTTAATATGAATAAACATTTGCAAAAGAAATCAAAACAACACACCATATGATAAGAATTACAAGACGGCCGACCTGCAGCCTGCCCGTTGTCGGGGCAAACAGCGGTGTTTACTACTGAGGTGGACAGTTGGGGTTGGGTTGGGTTGTTTTGGGGAAGGAGACCAGACAGCGAGGTCATCGGTGTCATCGGATTAGGGAAGGACGGGGAAGGAAGTCGGCCGTGCCCTTTGAAAGGAACCATCCCGGAATTTGCCCGGAGCGATTTGGGGAAAATCACGGAAATCCAAAATCAGGATGGCCGGATGCGGTATTGAACCGTGATCCTCCCGAATACGAGTCCAGTGTTTAACCACTGCGCCACCTCGCTCGGTCGCAGGACAGTCAAAAATGGTTCAAATGGCCCTGAGCACTATGGGACTTAACATCTGTGGTCATAATTCCCCTAGAACTTAGAACTACTTAAACCTAACTAACCTAAGGACATCACACACATCCATGCCCGAGGCAGGATTCCAACCTGCGACCGTAGCGGTCACGCGGTTCCAGACTGAAGCGCCTAGAACCGCAAGGCCACACCGGCCGGCCGTAACTTTTAATTTGAAAGCTGTATGTCGACACGTTCGGTGTTAAGTTATGCACCTTTGCTTAAAGGTTAAACAGATTAGAAAACAATACGAGGATGATACGGCTTACCTGAAAGCAACCAGCTTCTTAAATTCAATCGGTAACCAAGTTGCGAGTGCATCCCAACCTGTCCCTTTTGACAATCTTATTTTGGCTAAAGCCCCGCAGATAGCTGGCTGTTAATATTTTCTAAGTTAAACTGACTGTATCTTACTAAGACCGCTCTGAAGGAACGTCTTAAAAAATTACTTGTGAACACTTATTACAAGAGAACTCACTCGACGGAACCACATGATCCAGCTAAAATACACCAAAACTGACCCGGTCTTTCAAACACAGTAACGACCTGCTTATAAATAAGGGCTGAGAAAGCAATTACAATCAAAGAATTGAATCGTTTAATATCTAAATCTAACCACAAGGTCCCTCTTTGTTTAACGGCAACCTGTGCCTTAGTACAATTATTCCGGCTGTATTTACGACCAGATGCTGAGTCATTAGAACATTAATGATCGGGTACAAACCAGAAAGGAAAGTGAGGCTTGCCGGCCGGAGTGGCCAGGCGGTTCTAGGCGCTACAGTCTGGAACCGCGCCACCGCCACGGTGGCAGGTTCGAATCCTGCCTCGGGCATGGATGAGTGTGATGTCCTTAGGTTGGTTAGGTTTAAGTAGTTCTAAGTTCTAGGGGACTGATGACCTCAGAAGTTATGTCCCATAGTGCTCAGAGCCATTTGAACCATTTTTTTGAAAGTGAGTAGTGCGTGGCCCATGTTCCCGTCATCATATATTTTACAGCCTGTTTTTAACGCACTTCCACCTCACTACGTTAATTTAAATTACTACCGTCACTGAGTTGCTGCTTTGTCTGACAGTGAACAGCGTTAGCAGCGGGTATCGATATATCCCCATTTCGTAGTATCTTTGTTGGGCAGCTATTACTTCCCGGTGTTGTCTGTCGTAAGCAGTTCGAGTTGTGAGGTCGGGTCGCGAGTTCGGGCTGCCAGTCAGTTGGAACGCATCTGGAGTGCCGTCCGGACCTGCCAGTCGCGCAGTTGCAATGCGGCACTAGTGCAGTCGGGATGGAGAAGTGAGGTCTTCGCCGACATGGCTCGCCCGACCATTGCCGCCACGCACCACTTGAGCCGGGCCACGGTCTGGGTGGATCGTCGGTCGGTCGTCCTACCGGATGACGCGCTTCGGCTCGCCGATCGTTCATGAGTCGTGTGTGTGTGTGTGTGTGTGTGTGTGTGTGGCGCGTACCCCCCCCCCCCCCCCCCCCCGCGCGCGCGCGCGCTTCGACTCTAGATTTGTCTTTGTCCGTGCTTAGTTACTGTGGGGTATCGTTCAGGTCTTCGTGCAAGTGTTTTTCAGGTTGTGTGTGTAGTTGGCGTTATTTCCACTGACGACTATTTTACATGTTGTCGGCGTTCTGCGGGTGTCAGTCGGAAAGTGCGAGGAGGAAAGTCACGGCGGCAGTTCGGGTCGTGCGTTGGGCCCTGGCAGTCAGTTGCAACGCGTCTGGAGCGCAGCCCGGGCCAGCCAGTCGCCGGATTGCAGCAGCCCTGCGTGGACATCGCCCGCCCGACCATTGCCGCCACGCATCACTTAAGGCGGGCCTGACTTTTGGTGGATTGTTGGTCAGTCGGTTCGTCCGAGGATATCTCCGTAGTCGACTGGGCAGCTGGCGGTCTCTGCGCAGTGTCGGAGTCTGTCTGGAGCTGACCGATCAGTACGAGCATCGTCGCTCGCCGACCCATGGCGTAAAGGTTGAGTGGTTTTGAGCATTACGTTGTTGGTTCCGGTGTTGCTGTTGTGGAGGTTTTCGTGTGAGCAACAACGAGTGAAGTGTTCGAGATAGCCGCCGTCAGGTGGAATTGATTAAATGAATTTATCCATAGTTAAGTGCACCAGCGGAATTTTCTGCCTTGTGGCCGTTAGTATTCTGAGTACCTGGCATGGCCGCAAACGTTATGTTTAGGCAGTGTCTTTTCCTCACCGGTTGTTGCTGCCCAACATGGTGTGTAGTTTTGGCAGCTCAGTTCACATGCGCGTTTTTTTTTTTTTGGGATAGTGATACTTATAAGTTTTCGGGGCCTTGAATTCTCGTGTACTCCGTCATGGCAAGCAAGCGGTTGGTCGGTCGGTCCGTGCCTGTCCCATGGTTGGGCTCGGACGAATCGAGTGTAGTTGGGCTCACCGACTGTCTCGCCTCAGTGAAGGAGGGCAGACCGATCCCCTGGAGGCTCTTGACTGCTGTTCCCTTAGTTATTCTTCGGCAATGTTAATGTTCTAATTTATTTTAAAAGGTTTTTTGGGGCTTCATTGTATTTTATATTTTCAATTAGGCAAAGTTTATTGAGGACCTTCAGTCCTGGAAACATGTTCTCAGAGTTTCCTTCGGGTCCAAACATTATTGCCCTCTGCTCTTGAAAGGTTATTGTTATTTCCTCTGAAAGATTTTACAAGTTATTGTGGGTCTTATGCCGTTGGCCCTTCAAAAGGAAATTTGTAAACTTAATGTATTGTTTTACCGGTTGTTGCAATATATATATTTCCTTAATTTTCAGAATTTAACTTTGCGGCCTTCAGCCATCTTATTGCGTTGGTTTCTCTCTTTCTGTGCACCTTGCGGGCCATCAGCCCTTTTAGCATCTTAAAACATTGTGGCCTTCTGCCTTCAGTAATCATCATAGTATATTTGGAATTTTGAAGATTAAATCCGGCGGCCCTCAGCGGCTCCGCATGCTCTCATAGATGTATACGATTTATTTTATTCGTAAATTCAACTGTGTGTCATATCTTTTCAAAATTGAACTTATTCTAAATCATCTGTTTGGAGGTCTTCAGCTGCGAAGCAAATTTAATTCTTTCAGAAGTCTATTTGTGTACTAAATGATAATAAATTGCAATTGTGAAATGAATCCGACCGCAACTCCCTTGGCCCTCTCCACAGCCCTAATTACCTGTCAGCCCTGCGTGATTTAGCGGGGTTCCAGAAATGCAACATAATAGCGGGACATATTTTCAAACGACAACTAGTGTCTTAGTGCAATACTACGGCCTATATTTACGACCAAAGAGGCGACTGAGTAAAAATCTCAGGGTCGGGTACAAACCAGAAAATAATAAGGAGGTAGACAATGACACAAATCACCACGAGGATTACAGAATGTTACTCCCCTTTATCAGCAAGCAGTTCCATGGATCCACGTTGCGTCGCAGCCGTTACTGAGTGGAGCCGGTAACAGCCAGGTAGAAGAGGGCAGCCAGAACACGAGCGGCCGTCCGACAGAACGTTGTCAACCAACCGACGGGATGTCGGCCTGCCGCTTGTAGTCGACGCTGACTCCGGTGAAGTACTCCGGTGTCTTCGCTCTGCGCAGCTCCTGGCTTCGGCCGCTCGGACCTCGTGACCATCTCTTGTCGCGACGCTACCGCCAATCCCCGAACTTGGTGTCTTCCCCTCGGGCCAGCAAACACCGCATATTTATCGGCAAGCTAAGACCCTCAAAGGACACATCCCACAGATACCAACTCTTCCTCATAGAAACTGGCAATGGGGCCGCAAGTGGGGTGGTCGATACTACACCTGAGTCAGTGGCGCCAGACAGAACTGTCTACTGACTCAACGGCGCCACGGCTCAATTTGATGGACTTGTATCCCGTACACGGCTGTCTGTTGAGATCTAATTTTTAAGAGCCTAACCAAAAATGTCTATAGAGCATTAGATAAGAGGGCATACAAATAATGTGCAGAAGAGTAAGTAACACGAGTACATACTACCCTGGCACCTACTAATGGAATAGTCCTAATTCGAAAAAATGGTTGAATCAATCTCGAGGTTTCACAAATCGTAAAAAATTATGTTACTTTTCAGCATGGATGAGGGAAACGAGCATCAAGACAGTTTATTTCTATTTGTACATAAAGAGAATCAACATTAAAAGTATTGTCTATTTCAATGAGTGCAACCATAGAACGTACTGTAAAACTCGACATCATAAGTAGTTTGATCTAGGTGGCTCTAGTGACGGAGCATGGTGGTAATCACGAGGCGTACCAATTTCTCTTCCATAATCTAAAAAGGTTTTCCTGTTTCCTGCTTTTCTTTACAGGAAGGCTGTAAATTGAGGGACTCAGTTGTTGGTATCATATGATTCCTGAACCGATCGCAATATTTTTTGAGTGGTGAAATGTACCGGATGAATCAGAACTCAATTGACAATTTCATAGGTTGTTCAAGGATATTTTCTGAGTCTTTTGGTACAAGAGACACGTAGTATCCAGCGACTCGTTACAGAATAATAATGTAATTACGATTTATTCAAATTTCCATAAAATTTCTGGGGTGCTGCGCAGAATTTCACTTCTTCTTCTTCTTCTTCTTCTTCTTCTTCTTCTAATGTTTCCGCTCTATTCCGTCCAGCCTTCTTCAGAGTGAGCCGAGATGACTGACGCTCAAGCACTTGCTCCGTCCTTATCAACCCGCGGACCGCACCATTGCGCATGCGGCTTCAGATACACAAGGTGCCAGAGATGTTAGTCGGCAACAAAGAGGTATGATATATTCATGGAATTAGATATATGGCTGCGCGGTGGATCCACACGGTGATAACGATGCATCACTGCGAGCCGAACCGTCGCGACGTCTTTGTGTGTCTATTGCAGAAAGTGCCGAATTCCACGATTTGTCCAAGCTGAAGCCGCTATCTCTGTTAATTAAATTCATCGCCAACCGAATTTCAATTCCTTCTTTCACTACGGAGTCCCAAAAAATTAAGTTGAGGCTAAAATTTCGACGTTATCGTACACCATAGACTGCCCAGTGTGAATACAGTGCTCTGCCATCGCAGAATTATTAGGTTGCAAGAGCCGGGTGTACGTGCGGTGCTCTATGCATTTCTCATGGACCGTACGTGTCGTCTGTCCGATGTATGAACGGCCACACTTAAAGGGATATTGTAATCCCCAGGCTTCCGAAGCAATAAATCATCTTTAACGGAACCTAGGTGTGGAGTGCGAAAAATAACTTTCACTTTGAGTTTACTAAGGATCAGTGCTATTTTTGATGACAGGCTTCCCACGTATGGATTTAAAACTTTCCGTGCCTCCTTCTGCATTCATTATACCCAATGTTGGTTTCATTTGTAGTGCCTTACGTACCTGCTGTGGAGGGTACAAATTGGCTTCAAAAACTCTTCTCATGTGTGGAATCTTGATTTCCAGACTGCTTTCGTCAGCAATGACGTGTGCTCTGTGTACCAGAGTTCTGATTACATTTAACGTCGGCGAAGGATGGTGGCAGCTATATCCACGTAAATACAAATCTGTATGGGTCGGTTTTCGATATACTGCATGTCCCAAATTGCCATCATTTTAGCGTCGTACCAAAACATCCAAATACGGAATTGAATTTGTCTGTGGATGGAATTCAGATGATTTAAAAATTCGCTTCATTTTTCTTCACTATAGGGCCATATTACAAACGTGACATCAACATACGTCAAAACACTGTAGACTTCGAACTAGCAGATTCCAGCGCCTTCTCCTCGAAGTCCACCATAAAAAAGTTGGCCACCAACAACGACAAAGGACTACCATGGCGACACCGTTAGTCTGTTCATAAAATTCGTTATTGAATAAAAAAATATCTCGAGGCCAAAACATGTTCAAACATAGCTGAAACCTCTATATCGCATGTTTTGCCAATGATAAACAATAATTCTGAAAGAGGAACCCTTGTGAACAACGACAGTACATCGAAAATAACTAACATATCAGACTTGCTCAGTTTGAGTGATTTTGGTTTTCCAATGAAGTCCACAGAAATATTAGAAGTAGAAGTGAAATTTATGCGGCGGCATGCCAGAATTTCTATGGAACAATCATTGTGCCGCGAAAATTTGAAGATCGCAAGATTTATTCAGTGATTTATTCAGTTTGTCACCCCTTTTATCTTTAGTTATGGGATAATAGCTTCACAGCAGTGAAAAAAGGCTACAAAAAACACAGAAGAATGAACAACCGTCAAACATATGCAGAAGTAACGTATTTGGTTTGCCTTCGACGAAGAACATCTCAGAATAGCATACTTGTGCAGCTCTTCAATTGCATTCTGTGCAGAAGGTCGATTCCGGGAAACTCGCCATCAGCTATTGTATCCGTAATGCTGTATAACTGTTAACGAACGACTAACTCAGACGCAAAAAAAGACACAGAGCCGACCAGTACTCAATGCAATCTGTACGTCGAAGAGTAAAGTTGGCTTTATTGTTGTTGACAACAAATACCATGAGTGAATGAAACACGTGTTTCCGAACGAGACACACAGAATATATCCTCATCATTTGCAGTGTTTTCAGTGCAACACAGATAGAAAGATAAATGTGAAAAAGAAAACAAACGAGATGTACGAGTAATTACTGTGTAACCATTTACCTAAGACCACAGGATCTTATTCCAAAAACTCAAAAAGTATCCCCGAACACCTTCCGTGATTTTGTCGGTGTTCTGATTCAACCAATATAGTTCGGTTCAGAGGAATGTATATTTGGACTAAAAAATAATTTGGTGTAAAGTACAGAAATTTGTGGAGCTAGAGTTTGTGGATCAGAATGTTATAAACGACGTACTTGCAGAAAACGAATGTGAGGAAACAAATGAGTATAATATAGTGAGTATGGACAATCAATATTACATTTTGATGTACGATGCTACCAGAGGTCGTCTAAGTAAACCTGGAGAGACTGTACTTACCTTCCGCTCATAGCCCATCGTAACAAACAGAATACTGTTCAGCTGCTGCGAAATTACTTTCAAGACATTGTTGTAGTGCCAAAATGTGAGCGTTGGGGGCAAATGCGGGAATCTTACGTTGCCATTTGGGCAAGGCCCCAGTGGATGAAGTTTGCCCGTGCCCTCCTCCGTTGTATTATGGAGTGTGAAGCGTGTGTCTGTGTCATGTGGTCACTGCGATGAGTTCTTAAACAGTGTGGTGTCGAGTTTGTGTTGTGTATGAAGGAAAGGGGAAGGCGAAACCCAGAGCTAGCCTTTACCCTACTCCTCTGGAAGAGCGCCAAGGTGACTGCGGAGCTGGAAGTCTGAACGCGACTGCCGGATTACCATAATCAGTGTAACAAGCTCTCTGTCATTGAGACAGAGCGAGTAAGAATGTAACACAGGACATGGGAGTAAAAGCCTGGCGATTACAAAATGTTTGCACCACTTTCTGGCCAGATACTAACGATAGTTTGCGTCACTGATTCTTCGATGTAGACTGAACATTAGGACGGAAAGACCACATCGCTGTTTAACACCCTTTTTGATCCGAGCACTTCGTTCTTGGTCTTCCAGTCTTGTTGTGCCCTCTTGGCCCTTGCACATCTTCCACATTACCCGTATTTCCTGATAGTTCACCCATATTTTTCTCAGAATTTCAAAAAGCTTGACCCACTGTACACTGTCAAACATTGTTTTCAGGTAGACAGATCCTATGATGTCCTGATTTTCCTTCAGTCTTCCACTATCAGCCGCAACGTTACAACTGCTTCCCTTGTGTCTTTACCTTCCGTAAATTCACACCATAATTTTCACCTCCATTCTTCTTTATATTATTCTTGTCACTAGCTTGGATGCATGAGCAGTTAAGTTTTTTAGGCGATAATTCTCGCACTCGTCACGTCTTGTTATCTTTCGAATTGTATTGATGATATTCCTCTGGAAGTCTGACGGTATACCGCCATACCAACGGGAATAGTCGTTTTGTTGCCATTTCCCTCAATATTTTCAGAAATTCCGATGGAATGTTATCTACACCTTCTGTTTTATTTGATTTTAAATTCTTTTAAGCTCTTACCCTAATACTGACTCCTCTTCCTCTGCCCTACCGACTCCTATTTGTTCTATGACACCGTCCGGCAACAGTGGAATTCCCATGGCCCTCGCGTTTCATTTCACCGAAGGCTGCTTTGACTTTTTTATATGCTGAGTCAGTTCTTCCAGCACTCATTTCTTTTTCGATTTCTTCGCATTTTTCTTGCCGTCATTTCGTCTTAGCTTCCCTAAGCTTACTGTTTATTTCACTACTAAGTCTTTCTACTTTCGCCGGTCAATTGAAGTATTTCCTCTGTTACCCATGGCTTCTCCGCAGTTATCCCATTACTTTCCATCTTCTGTCATTACCCTTTCTAGAAAGGTCCTTTCCTCTTCAACTGAACTTCCTACTGAGCGATTCATTATCGCAGTATCTACTGCCTCAGAGGATTTCACACTTCTCTCTTCGTTCCTTAATATTTCCATATCTCACATATTTTACATTGATTATTCCTGCTCTTAATGTATAGACTGAACATTCAGGCTACTCTACATCATTACTAAAAATGTGATCTGAGTCTGTATCTGCTCTCGTATACATCCTGCAGTCCAATATCTGATTGCCTGACCATGATGTAATCTACTGAAATATTCCTATATCTCCTGTCTTTTCCAAGTACATCTCCTTATTTTGTGATTTTTGACAGAGTATTCGCAATTCCCAGCTGAAGCTTTTTATAGAACTCAGTCCTCTTCGTCTTTCATTCCGACTACCAAGCGCATACTGTCCAATAACCCTTTCTTCTACTCCTTTTTACACAAAGCCTCCATTACTTTCAGATTGTCATCTTCCTTTACGTTCTGAATTACCCGTTCAACATCCTCGTATACTTTATTTCTCCATCTTCTGCTTGCCACTTAGTTATGAATACCTGAACTATTCTCGGTGTTGGTTTGCTGTCGATTCTGATGAGAACAACCGTATCACTAAACTGTTCGTAGTAACTCATTCTCTATCCTATCTTCCTATTCATAACGAATCCTGGTCCCGTTGTACCATTTTCTGCTGTTGTTGACATTACCCTCTACTCACCTGACCAGATATCCTTATCTTCTTTCCATTTCACTATATCTAGACTGAGCCTTACCATTTAGCCTTTTTAAATTTTATAGCTGCCCTTCTGCGTTCCAACCGCAGACATTCCAGGCCCCCGACTCATTAACGGTTATACTTTCGTTGGTTATTTAGTCTTTTTCTCATAGTCATCTCCCCTTGGCAGTCTCCTCCCGGTGATCCGAATGGGGGATGCTCTGGAATCTTTTGCCGATTGAGAGATATTCATGACATTTTTTCAGTTACAAGCCCCACGTCCTGTGGATACACATTATTTATCTTTAAGAAAATGTTTCCTTTGCTTCTTCATTCTCATGCCGTTGATCATTGCTGATTTTGCTGTCTCTTATGGGAAAGAGTGTACGCTGAACCTCTGTCCGCTCTTCCACCCTCTTTTACAAGGCCGTTGGCAGAATGAGCTTGATTTCTTATGCCGGAAGTCTTCGGCTATCATTGACTATGATTTTTATTCAAAGTTTAAGCAATGGTGGGGTTCGAACTCTGGACCATAGACGTTTTGAGTATAATCAAAGACGTTACCCCTAAACGGTCGTGACTCCTGTACGAATCTAAAACATGTTTTACAATCTGTCTAACTGAATTTTGGCAGTATTAGCAATTTTAATCGTCCTTACATTACTTTCACTAGACATTAGACATGAAAATAACATAATTCATATAAACAGGCATTTACATACTTATACAGCATGGGACAAGCAGTCGGCCGTAGCTTTCCAGTAGGAACCGTTCTGGGCATTTCCGTGAAGTAATTTCGGGAAAACGCGGAAAATCTAAATCAGAATAGCTGGATGAAATTGTAGCCTCCACCATCCTGAATACAAAACCACTGTTTAAAACTGTGCTACCTCATTTGGTTTATCCCTTGTGAACACCACTGGTTTACAAACACGTTATTCAATAATGTAAAAGGCTAATGCTACACTGTTCACTCATTTCGCGCTCCCCATCAGTGCACACACATATCATACATTACTTCATGACGTAATATTACACTATTAGCAGCCATCAAGTCCGTGCCGTTGTTTCTATTCTGTGTACCGGCACTTCCGATTTGCTAACCTGAATAACTGAGTCACCATTCTCCTATAACGATAGAAAAGATCTGCTGAGAAAGAAGATAAGGTGCTAAATCTATGCACTGCAAAGCTTTGGGAGTAATGTCTTTCAGAAAAGAAATACAAGAAAAAATGAAGAAAAGAACGTAGTGTTAAAGTCCCCTACTCTGTCTTATCGAAGTTGTCCTCCACTGCATAGAATGTATTGGCTGAACTGGTACCTCTTAGCTCCCTTCTTAACTAAGTCCGTTTTAGTAGTCTCTCTAGCCACGTTAGGTAATTTGTTGCACAATTTAGTTCGTTGGCATAAAATGCTTTTTTTGAGTTTTATGTTCATTCTTCCTTGGTAAATGTAAGATATTTTTCCATGGTCATGAAAAAGCTGTTTGTACAGTAATTATCAACGTTATTTTTTATGTGTACTGGTGATCGGTAAATATCTTAACATGGTATAGTTGAAATCTGCGGCGTATATACAACGAGCACAACTGTTGGTGTTGGTTATTGTTCTGCGGTCTTTTACTGTAGCTTTTAAACAGTGTTCATATTTTGTGCATTTGCTCTCAATAAAAGAATTCCAAAGCTAAGAATTTAGGATTCATATATGCAGTATGTAACTAAAATACACTGATTGATACATTCTGATTACTGGACTCCAAGGGCATAGCATGCTAATACTATTCCGTTTACAATATCTTTGTGTGCTCACAATACGACTGAAAATCAACCGACACAAACCATGAATTAAATGGACTGCGTCCTATCCGTAGACGAATGAAAGGGATTCACCTGGCTGAAGTGGCAGCAAGGCCGATTCAGCAGTCGCATCTCATTATCATACAGTTCCAGTCACTCTTCATATCATAGACATGTAACTCTGTTCTTCAACAGTAAGATGATCTCTTTCATTAGAAATTTTTTAAGTCTGATCTATCGAAAAGCTAGCATGGTAGGAACGTGTCCTATATTACTTTTTCAGTCTTCGTGCGAATGGGATATCATTTCTTGTATCCCTCACTGTGGCATCTTGCTGGTCTATTTATGGTTGTGTGTATTAATTAACTTTCATCAGTACACGTAGATGTCGTGTCACTAGGGCCTCCCGTCGGGTAGACCGTTCACCGGGTGCAAGTCTTTCGATTTGACGCCACTTCGGCGACTTGGGCGTCGACGGGGATGAAATGATGATGATTAGGAAAACACAACTCCCAGTCCCTGAGCGGAGAAAATGCTGACCCAGCCGGGAATCGAACCCGGAACCTTAGGATTGACAGTCTGTCACGCTGACCACTTTTTTTAGGAAATTAGTTTGCTTACCTTATTATTATCATTCCTTATTGATTTACTAATCTTATTAACCCTCCTATCCCTATCAATTGAGATATGGAATAATACAAACGAAAAGAATAACATCCGCTAGGTTTCTCTGAGATTCGAACACGGGTTCACCGATTCTCAGCCAGTTACCTTTTTTTTTTTTTTGCTTTGCTAGAAATTAAATGATAATTAAATGGACACCCTAGCTGCAAACAGGCGTTGATGTACTTCATTGGGAACATGCTGAAAATGTGTGCCCCGACCGGGAATCGAACCTGGGATCTCCTGGTTTTTTTTTGTTTTTTTTTGGCAGTCTGGTGTAACAATAACAAACATAAACTGCTTCTAGCATTATTTTTAAATATATAAGAAGATGACTTTTATAAAATAAAATACACTCCTGGAAATGGAAAAAAGAACACATTGACACCGGTGTGTCAGACCCACCATACTTGCTCCGGACACTGCGAGAGGGCTGTACAAGCAATGATCACACGCACGGCACAGCGGACACACCAGGAACCGCGGTGTTGGCCGTCGAATGGCGCTACCTGCGCAGCATTTGTGCACCGCCGCCGTCAGTGTCAGCCAGTTTGACGTGGCATACGGAGCTCCATCGCAGTCTTTAACACTGGTAGCATGCCGCGACAACGTGGACGTGAACCGTATGTGCAGTTGACGGACTTTGAGCGAGGGTGTATAGTGGGCATGCGGGAGGTCGGGTGGACGTACCGCCGAATTGCTCAACACGTGGGGCGTGAGGTCTCCACAGTACATCGATGTTGTCGCCAGTGGTCGGCGGAAGGTGCACGTGCCCGTCGACCTGGGACCGGACCGCAGCGACGCACGGATGCACGCCAAGACCGTAGGATCCTACGCAGTGCCGTAGGGGACCGCACCGCCACTTCCCAGCAAATTAGGGACACTGTTGCTCCTGAGGTATCGGCGAGGACCATTCGCAACCGTCTCCATGAAGCTGGGCTACGGTCCCGCACAGCGTTAGGCCGTCTTCCGCTCACGCCCCAACATCGTGCAGCCCGCCTCCAGTGGTGTCGTGACAGGCGTGAATGGAGGGACGAATGGAGACGTGTCGTCTTCAGCGATGAGAGTCGCTTCTGCCTTGGTGCCAATGATGGTCGTATGCGTGTTTGGCGCCGTGCAGGTGAGCGCCACAATCAGGACTGCATACGACCGAGGCACACAAGGCCAACACCCGGCATCATGGTGTGGGGAGCGATCTCCTACACTGGCCGTACACCACTGGGGATCGTCGAGGGGACACTGAATAGTGCACGGTACATCCAAACCGTCATCGAACCCATCGTTCTACCATTCCTAGACCGGCAAGGGAACTTGCTGTTCCAACAGGACAATGCACGTCCGCATGTATCCCGTGCCACCCAACGTGCTCTAGAAGGTGTAAGTCAACTACCCTGGCCAGCAAGATCTCCGGATCTGTCCCCCATTGAGCATGTTTGGGACTGGATGAAGCGTCGTCTCACGCGGTCTGCACGTCCAGCACGAACGCTGGTCCAACTGAGGCGCCAGGTGGAAATGGCATGGCAAGCCGTTCCACAGGACTACATCGAGAATCTCTACGATCGTCTCCATGGGAGAATAGCAGCCTGCATTGCTGCGAAAGGTGGATATACACTGTACTAGTGCCGACATTGTGCATGCTCTGTTGCCTGTGTCTATGTGCCTGTGGTTCTGTCAGTGTGATCATGTGATGTATCTGACCCCAGGAATGTGTCAATAAAGTTTCCCCTTCCTGGGACAATGAATTCACGGTGTTCTTATTTCAATTTCCAGGAGTGTATTTCTGGGAAACGTAAATAAGTGGACTTTCTTTACACAATAGCAAAAAAAAATCCTGCGTCTGTCAGTACAAAACAATAACGGTCTACAATCCTCTTTTGGGCGCGTACCTCGGTAATCCCGTTATACCTCTCGTTTGTGTCGGGTACGTCGTCACGTGTGGTTGTCGATCCTCTCCACTGTCCTGGTCCTTTCTTGTTCTGATACTTATAATCAAGAATTACATTCTCCTACCCGGGACACCCCAACTGGGTGGGGGATCAAGCAAGGCACTCCCTAAAAAATTTGCGTAATATGTTCGATATCTCGGATGTCTCATAAGCTGTGAGTGATGTTCTTGTAGTAAGGCCCAAAAGTCGAGCACATTCTTACTGCCGTCTCGGAAAAGATAACGCACAGTCAAACCTCGAATCCAGGTCACTGCTTTTGTCTTTGTTCGTGGAATATATGTCCTATCTGGGAGAAGTAGTATCCGTGGTTCTATTGCTTGCGGCCCCACCCGAAGGAGGAAGGCCATCATTTTTTTGACCAAACACCATACGCCCGCCGAAGGTCCGCATATCAGGCGATGCTCCTCTGTGTGTATAACATTGCACTGCGGACACAGTGGCTCGTCCGCCATATGAATTGTATGCAACCTGGAACGAGTCACGTATTTCCCATTTACCACCTGATACCGCAGTGCGCGCGTTCCCGTATCAAGGTGTGGGTGGTGCACTGTACGCCATACCACTGACCACGTAACTGTTGGTTGGCGGCGCTCTACGGCATTATTCGGCCGTCGTCGAGTCAAGATGTGATATATATCACGTGCCGTTGCCGTCCTGGTTGTCGGTAGTTCCATATGTACATAACTGTGTTCCACAAAAAAGGTTCGCATATGGGCAAGCGATGGTGAGATGTGAGACACCGCTGCTGGAGCCGAACGTGAAGGTGGAGCGAGTTCGTCTATCAAGGTGCCCGTCAGACTTGTCTGGTGTCGTGTCCACATCTTTATCATTGTGGTTACATAAATAGCCACCGATCGGTCGCGTACGTGGACTAGTCCAAGACCTCCACGACTACGAAGAAGCGTGAGGGTTTCGTATCCGACCTTAAAAAGCAGACCTGTGCTCACAAAATATCCTAGTGCCGCCAGGATTCGGCGGGCCAACACCACCGGCATAGGAAGAACTTGTGCCAGGTGGGGGATGCGAGAAGATAGATAAGTGTTGGCAAAGGCGACCCGTTGTATCATATCCAGTGCCCTTAACCTGTGACTTCGGACACTCGCACGAATTGTTTGCAGAAGATGTCTGTAACTCAGTGCCACCGTGCGTCGAACGTCTGTAGTGAAGATAATTCCTAGGCATTTCATCTTGTTAATCGGCTGTAATTGTTCTACACTTTCTGGCGGGAGTCCTCTCCCGATGTTCAACGCTCCCGACTTTGCCATGTTCAGGCGACTTCCCGTAGCCATACAATACAAATTAATCCAATGCAAGGCCGCTCTTGCCTCGTCGCCTGACCGTGCTAAAAACACTAGGTCATTCGCGTATGTTCTGCATATAAACTTGTTGTGCCTTATGGTCATTCCTTGGAGTCGATTCCGGAGCCCGCAGAGCAGCGGCTCGACAGCGATGGCATATAATATCGTTGACAGCGGGCACCCTTGTCTGACCGATCGTGAGATGGTGATGGGCCCCACCAAGCGTCCGTTGATGAGCACTTTGGATGCGGCTCCGTGGAGTAGTCGCATGACGACGGTGACAAAACTTTCCGGAAACTTCATTTGCTTCATCACGTCCGCGAGATAAGCATGGCTCAGCCTGTCAAATGTGCGATTGAAGTCTATCGATACCAACGCACCCCGGAGACGACATGTTGCTGCCAGTGCGAGAACATCGCGGTAGTCGCTGAGTGCCGTTTGTATATTGCTATCTCCTCCTAGCTGGGTTTGGTCGAGTGAAATCACTTGGCGTATCACGCGTTTAAAGCGTGCTGCAAGTATCCTGGTATAGATCTTGTAGTCGCAATTAAGAAGGGTCAGTGGCCGGTAGGCCTGTATCCCTGTGCCGCCGGATGGTTTGTTGATGGGGATGATCATTCCTTCCACGAAGGAGGGTGGAAGAGGCAGTGGCAGATATCAATTCGCAGTACATGGCAGTCCATCGTGGAGTCATAAGATCTTTAAATGTACGATAAAACGCCAACGGAAACCCGTCGGGCCCCGGCGATTTGTGCGACGCTCCCTTATCAATCACTTCAATTACGTCGTCAACTGTGACTTCTCCTGTTAACTCCAGATTGGCCGTCTCGTCGAGACACGCGGAGAGCGTTCGTCGGACCTCATGAAAGGCTGCCTGATCGTGTTCCGCTTCGTCATAGAGATGACCGCAGTGTTCCACAAAAGCGTTGGCAATGTCTTTTTGCGTTGTCATACGGCGACCATCTGGCAGTACGACCGTCTGTATTAAGGTTCTGTGGCTACGTTGTTTTTCTCTGATAATGTGATACATCGACGGTGATTCTCCACGGACCCGTTCAAAGGCCCTTACACGGATTGCGACACCCTCCAGACGGCGGCGCGTTATGGAAATTATTTGGGCCTGTGCTCGTTTTATACCGGCACGACGCTCCTGTGAACGTGCTTGTACAGAAAGTTCGTGGAGCATCGTGAAATAAAAGTCCGTCGTGTGTCGCCTCCACATCATCTGCTCTCTTCCGTATGGAATTAACGCTCGGCGCAATGCAGGCTTAACGCATTCCAGCCACCACTGCAATGTCGTCGGATATGTCGGGATGCGTCGTTCACACACGTGCCAAGTGTCTTCGATTAAGCGTCTACACTAAGGTTCCCTGAGGTGTGCTGCATTCATTTTCCAAACACTGCAACTCCTCCACACTTGTTGACGACTCAGGGAGACCGTGCATATATATGCTATGTGATCTGAAAAGGCGACAGGCCACAATTCCGCATCGAGGATCGTAGGTTCGAGACGACGTGTTACGTAAATGCGATGGAGACGACTTGCAGAGTGACTCGTGACGTAGGTCTATCCACGTCTGTCGCCATGTATCGTCTCCCATGTATCAATGAGATTCATGTCCTGTATGAGTTGCCGCAGCTCCGGGCATGAAGTGTAACGTGGGTGTTGATCTCTTGGTGCGAGCACGCAGTTGAAGTCGCCTCCAAATAAGACATGTTCATACCGACCTAAGAATAGTGTTGCAATCTCCTCTGCGTAAAATCGGGATCGATCGCGCCATCTGTCGGACCCCGACGGTGCGTAAATGTCAACGACCCGTACTCCCAGCACTGTGAGCGTCAGTCCTCGCGCTGACGGCAGGTACACCACGTCTTCGGCTACTATGCCGCTACGTAGAAGTATCGCTGTTCCGCTTCCGCCGTCGGTAGTAGGTGTAATGTATGTATCGTACTCGTATAGGTCGGGGAAGCTTTCAACACATACTTCCTGCAGAAGAACGATGTCGACGTCCGACGCATGCAACATTTCTCGTAGTAATTGCAATTTGACAGGCGTTCTGATCGTGTTAATATTAATAGAGGCTGTTCGATATGCCTGCCGCTGTTCCTCAGTGCGTAAAGCGCACATGAACGCTTATGTTAATTTGTGTGCCGCAGCTCGGCGGCATGCTGTCTGTGCGGCAGTCTGCATCTTCTGCGTGGTTAACATCCGGTGGACGCAGCACTCGCCATTGCGGGTGCGTCGTCGGTCTGTGGGTCAGTATCGGATTCGTCGGCCCAGTTCCTGTGTTGGTGGTCCAGCTCCCGCCGTGTTTCTCCGGCCTGACTGACTGAAGGCGGTGGCGTTGCTCCGGTGGGTGGAGGGACTCCTTCCGTCGGCTTTCCGTCCGGTGTGTCTGTATTCAACACCTGTCTAGCATGCTTCGCGTCGTACTGCTGTGTGGTAGAACCTCTCGTTGCGCATCCGGATGCACTGTATCGACGTTACACCCAAGTCCGTCTGACGTGGACTGCAGTAAGCAGGTATCCGACGGCGCTAGTCGTCGTTTCTTGTGGCGCTTCGGCGATCGTTGTTTGTGCGAGTGCGCTCCGTATCCGAGTGCGGAAGTGACTCCCGGTGCTCAGGGACGAAAGCAGCTGTCGGCACAACCGCAGGATCTATTTCCATACCTCCTACCGATCCTTTCTGTTCAGTTAAGGGCGTCGTCGTGTACGGAGCGTTAGAAGTGTGCGTCGTTTCGTCACTGGAGGCGGTCTCTGCTGCAGTCGGTTGCCGTAAACTGTCAGGATTTTGTAGCTGGTCATTCTTCGGGATGGGATCTGTTCGAAATGCGTCCGCATACGTTAGTGTCAGCGGCGTCAACGTGGACAGAGGCACGGGTTCGCCGGTTGGAACTTGCACTATCCTCCGCTGCATACATTCGGAACGGACGTGGCCCTCTTTCCCGCAGCCTGAGCATGTTTTGGGTTGTCCATCGTAGATGACTATAGCTCGACATCCGCCGATGAACAAGTACGAGGGTACATGTTGTATCAGTTCTATTCTGATTTGACGCACCCCATTGAGAACGGGGTAAGTCGTGAAGTTGGACCATTTTTCCTCAACGTGGCTAAGCACTCTTCCATATGGGCGTAAGGCGTCAATGACCAAGTCAGACGGAACCTCGAAGGGAAGTTCGAAAATACGTATGTTTCGTAAGCCCAGTCCTGCGTGATCAATAGTTACTTCTCCAACATGTCCATCAGAGTGACGAAATTTGAGTCCATGTTTAGTATCTCGGATGATTCTGTCACATACTGCATCGTTAATCAGCTTGACGTAAACGACACTGCTCACTATGGAGAGGTGTATTCCGATAAGTTCGTTGTAGTCAAGTTTAACTTCGTCTCGTAGGAACCTTTCTATTTCGTAGGCTTTCGGTCTCGCATATTCATTCGAAAAACTAATCTTGAGAGTCGACTTTCGGTATGCATGTGCCATTCTATATCGACTCGTCTAAACGCGTCAGTACGCCGAAGAGGTAAACAACTGGGCGAGCGCGAACGTCTCCGGCAGTGACGTAAACAGACGTACGTGCCGCAGCACTGCCGAAGGCAGACTGCGACCACTCAGCTACCGGGGGCGGACACTTCCATCAGTAACACCCCACATGCTAAGTATGTTACAAACAACGGAGCTGCCGACTAGTGTAGGTGCTGACAGTATTGCAGAACAATCAGTTTAATAAGTCATGGTTTCAAAATATTGGCACAAATTGCTCACGGAGGAATAGAAAGACGGATGAAGCTAGCTCTGGTAAACATCAGTATAAATTTCTGTGAAGTGAAGGAACACGCGAAGCAATGCCGACCATGTGACCTATGTTAGAGGATAAATGAGGCAAACCTACAGTCGTAGTTGCTGTAGCTTTAGAGAAAGCTTTTGACAAAGTCCACTGGAACGAACTCTTTGAAATTCTGAAAGTAACGTAGATAAATCGCTGGGAGCGAAAGGTTTTATATATATATATATATATATATATATATATATATATATATATATATATATATATATATATATATATATATATATATATATCAAAAGATATGTGAGAAAGGGAATGAGGCTGATTTTTTTAAAATCTACCAACAATATTTTACCCTTCAACGTAGCTCCCTTCTGCAGCTGTATACCGGTGGAGTCGTCGTTTCCTCTCTTGGTAGCAACGCTGCAAGGCTTCAACTCTAAGACATTTAACACGTCCGTCACACTCCTCTGAATTTTTTCCAGGCTCCCTAAATAACATCCCTTTAAGGCATTTTTCAATTTAGAGATAAGAAAAAGTCACAAGGCCACAGATCACAAAAATAGGGTGACCGTGGAACAACACGAATGCCTTTTGAGGCCAAAAATTCCATGATGGCAGTGGGCCTGTGACGTGGGGCGTTGTCTTGATGCAGCATCCAAGTGTCTGCAAGGTCCGGTCTCATTCGATTCACACTTTTCCCGAGTCTTACAAGGACATCCTTGTAAACCACTTAGTTAGATGTTTGTCCTGCGAGAACAAATTATTTAGGAACGATACCCCTACTATCAAAAAAGCAAATCAGCATTGTTCTGATCTTTGATTTGAGCTTCTTTCGGTCGAGGAGGTGTCTCAATGTACCACTCCTCACTTTGTCGATTTATCTCAGGATCTTACCCAATAATCCAGGATTCCACATATGTGATCACACTGAAATGCCTGGGGTAGCAGGACAGGGCGGATTAGGTTGTGGAAGGGGATCAAAATGAGCTCCTGTCAGTTGCATTCAACATAGAAACTTTATTTACCGACCCCCAATATTACAACAATGTTGCAAAACACTCAAAACTTTAATCGACCTCCTTTGATTAACTTTAGATTGGCTGAAGGCCACATTCAAAATCCAAGACACGAGGTTTAAGCAAAATTGGAATACGTGGTTGTTCTGTAGCTTTCACCCAAGAATATTTTCTAAATCTTCAATCTAATGGGCTGAAAGTTTTAGCAATTTAATTTTAATGGAACTAGGCTGGAGGTCGCATATTAAGCAATAAGAGGAGTTCCCATCAAAAGGCAGAAGGAATTATCTTAAAACATTTCATGCAAATTGGGCTGAAGGCCCCATTCAACAGCATAACAATCTTATGCCTTAAGGGCAAGAAAAAAATGGTTCAAATGGTTCTGAGCACTATGCGACTTAACTTCTGAGGTTATCAGTCGCCTAGAACTTAGAACTAATTAAACCTAACTAACCTAAGGACATCACACACATCCATGCCCGAGGCAGGATTCGAGCCTGCGACCGTAGCGGTCGCTCGGCTCCAGATTGCAGCGCCTAGAACTGCTCGGCCACTCGGCCGGCTAAGGGCAAGAGAATTTAAGAGATTGTGATACTCGGCTGAAAGCCACATGTCAACCAAATAACTAAAATCCAAACAACGAAATTACTGCATAACACACAAAGAACGACCCTCAGTAATTTCCAAGGGTCGGCCTGGGATTGTAACACTAAAGCCCGTTTAGATGAGACAGGCAACTTGTCCAACGACTTGTTAATCTGGAGGCAACCCAACCGACAGACAGCCGACCGACCAATCAACAAAATCAGTTCTCCTCCACGCAAACAGCAAAACTACCACGAGATTTCAGTACACAACACACAGAAAATTGGCGGCCACAACGACCAACAACCCCTCAGCTGTCGAACTACTCGCCACGCTGGACAGCAACAACATGATTAGCAGATAAACTGCCTAAAATTGCGTCAACGACCAGGGCAGGTAGCCCGAACGTCAACGGCCACAAGGCAGAAGATACCGCTGGTGAACTTCCATCACAGGGAATAAAATAAGTTAAATTTCACAGGAAGATGGCATGAATCTTAGCCGACTTAAAAACACAAACGTTGTAGCTCGCGGGAATGCTCCAAAATCGACAACCAGGATCAAACGAAGAAATGTAAACAGTTTAGGCTCGATAGTAAGTTAAGTGACGACTCAAGTTTCACGTCCAAGATCGGTTGGCGACGAACTTCATGGCACTCGCAAGCAGCACCTCACACTCCAACCGCGCGTGCACTTCGCCAGTGGCTCCAGCCCGACTCCGCGCGACGGGTGCTTGCTTGCTGCTCCACGCCAACCGACCGACTGGACTGCTGGTCCGTCCGCGACTGCTGCTCCGTCGCGACCGCATAGCTGGTGCGTCTCCCACTCACTGACTACCCAACACACGACGACCCGGAAATACTATCGGTCGCTCCAGAGATGGTACAGCAGTGCGCTATCGATACGCGCTGCTGCTGGCACCCACGGGCAAGTAAGGGAGGAAGTTAGTGACGTCAGTAAATGGAATAAGAAAACGAGGAGGCACTACCGTAATAGAAGATGACAAACAATCAATGGGATGAACACGAGCTATGCATGGCTCACACACGACTGAACCATTCATGACTATTGGCAGTATTCTCAAGAAGATAAACATAGACGTTTCTTCGATCGTCCTTTTGCTCAGTTGTGAGGTTTTTCGGCAACATTTAGGCTCAAACCTTTCGCATGTGTAAATCTTCAGTCAAAATTTGATGTACCGTGAAAGTGTATAACAGGTCATCCATCATCCTTTTGTTAAATGTCGGTCTGATCTCACAAGAGCACGCACACGTTCGACGTTTTCTTTTGTTTTTGACGGTCTCCCTGAGCGAATTTATCTCCAACGTGTTCTCGGCGTTTCGAAGTGATGTGTGTCAGTGTAAATATTGTGCTCTTGTTAAGGAATTCTCACAAGACTGTTCCAACTTTTCGAAGGTCGGCTTTCGGGAATTCCCAAAGTGTAACACAAAACTTGGTTGCGTAACGTTGCTCTAAATTCCGCTGTTCCATTTTCGTAACACAAAATAAAAACACCACATCACTTATGGCGTGAAAGTTGTACAGAGCTCAAAGTCAGATTGAACTTACGGAAGGGATGAACACACTGGGCAACACACATAAAATAACACAGCGTAGCCAGATCCCTCACAGTTTGTCAGACTCATTATTTTTCTCACACTCCTCGTACGTGCACAAACCAGATTACAGTTGTCAGAGACGGAGCACATGCAGAGCGACCAGTAGTTGAGTAGGGAGGGAGACGGATGTAATGTAACTTCTATTTTATTCAATTTATGCATTGAGCCATCATTAAAGGAAACTTTGTGTGAATATGGAAAGGGAATTCAAGTTCCGGGAGCAGAAATAAAAACTTCAATATTTGTCAATAACGTCATTATATCGGATTTGCCAAAGGACTTGGAAGAGTTGTTGAACGGAATGGACAGTGGACATAAACGATATTCTAATGTGTCAAGGGTAATAATACAGTTTGTAGATGAATTAAATCAGGTGACGATAAGGGAATCAAATTGAGTGATTAGACTCTAAAAGCACAATATGAGTTATTTGTTTCCTCGTTGAAGAATTTTTACTTAGCTCTCATATCGCTTTCGTGAAAAAGAAAGTGTGACAATATCTGCTTAATAATTTGACAACACAATATATCGTTATAGCGTGCGTAGTTAATCAGCTGTTGAGCCAACGAAGGAAGTCGAAGCGGTTTC
Source organism: Schistocerca nitens (assembly GCF_023898315.1). Lineage (NCBI taxonomy): Eukaryota > Metazoa > Arthropoda > Insecta > Orthoptera > Acrididae > Schistocerca > Schistocerca nitens. The sequence goes on from NC_064617.1 coordinate 310,531,274, forward strand.
TTTAACAAGATACCGACGGAAACACATTATTTTCAGTGATAAAGACGGTAGTTTTAATTAGCATAAGGAGTCACGAAACTGCTGGGGGGGGGGGGGGGGCTGCTTTAAGCGCGGTAAGGATAAATAGACCCCGGGCAGGATTTACATATCTCTCAGTTTCGAAAGCATAGGCTGCCACTGAATTAAAACTGCGATAGCATGAAATGTGAGCGATGTTTATTCACACGTGGTAGGCAGTCTTAAGGAGGTTACGCTCGGTGAGTAGCATATCCATTCTTATACTGAATTACACTTTAGCCTACAAGTAATCCAATTACAGGACTAAAATTGATTTGTGAATTTAGGAGAAACATGATTTATGGAGCATTATGTTAGTATTCAGTGGTTTACGCGTGAGCCTTACGACGTTATTTCCGAGCGGTTTATAGCGGTCAACAGTTATTTTCCCGACGTTAAACAGAGAACGGGAGTAGCAGCTTACCCTCCGGTGGTTAATTTTATGGCAAACGAACATACAGTTATTGCAAAAAAGCTGGCTCTGTTGCATGTTTACTTACCGTGGCTTTTAGAGGGAATATTGTTCTTCACAGTAATAAACTATTACATTTAAGTATATAAATCATTAAGGATTTTATATTTACGATACAACGTCGAACAACGTGCTTTGTTATATAGCTCAACTTGTTTTTTTGAGTCACCAGTCTTCTGACAGTTTTCATGCGGTACGGCACGAATTCCTCTGACGAACGTTTCATCACAAATCAACATTTGGGCACGAATTCCTGTGACGAACGTTTCATCTCAAAGCAGCATTTGCAACTTACGTCCTCAGTTATTTACTGGATGTATTCCAATCTCCGTCTTCCTCTACAGTTTCTACCCTCTACATCTCCATCTAGTACCATGGAAGCTGTTCCCTGATATCTTAACAGACCAGCCTGACGCTTGATCTTTGTCGGTGTTTTCCATATATTTCTTTCCTCGCTGATTCTGCGAAGAATCCCATAATTCCTTACCATATCTGTACACGTAATTTTCAACATGCACATCTCAGATGCTTGGACTCTTTTCTTTTCCTGGTTTCTCAAAATCCATTTTGAGTCTATTTCTCAGTTATATTCCCTTATCGTCACCTGATTTAATTGAGCTACATACTGTGTTATTACCCTTGACATATAAGAATCTCGTTTGTATCCACTACCACACAATGCTGTGCTCAAAAGTATAATTCACAAGTTTGTTCCTGAAACTACAGCCTATGTTTTACATTAGTCGACTTCTCTTGGCCAGGAATATGTTTTCTGCTAGTGCTAGTCTACTTTTTATGTTCTCCTTGCTTCGTCCAAAACGGGTTATTTTGCTCCTCAGGTAAAAGAATTAACGAACTCCGTCTGCTCTGTGATCCCCAGTTCTGATGTGAATCCTCCCGATGTTCTAGTTTCCGCTACTTGTCATTACTTTCGTCTTTCTTCAATTTACTCTCGCCCATGCTTCGTAGTCATTAAACTGTTCATTCCATTCCATTCAAAAGTCCCTGTAACTGTTCTTCACTTTCAATGAGGATAAGTGTCATCAGCGGATCTTAACAACGATATCCTTTCACGCTGAATTTTAATCCCACTCTTAATCCTGTCTTTTATTTCCGTCATTGCTTCTTCGATGGATAGAATGGACAGTACGAGCGGAATACTGCATGGTTGTTACACACCCTTTTTAATCCGAGCACTTCATCCTTGGTTTTGCAGTCTCATTTTCCCCCTCTTGGTTCCTGTACATACCCTGTATTACCTACCTTTACCTAACAGCTTACCTCTGTTTTTCTCAGGATTTCAAACATCTTGCACCACATCACAACACCAAACACTTTTAGCAGGTCAACGACCCTTACCAACGTATCTTTATTTTTCTTCAGCCATTCTTCCACTTTCCACCGCAGCGTCAGAACTGCCTCTCGGGTGCCTTTACCTTCCCTAAAGCCAAACAGTCGTAATCTAACAGATGCTGTTTCCTTTTCCATTTTTCTGTATATTATTCTTGTGAGCAACTTGGATGCATAAGTGGATGATGTTTTTCCAATAGTCGCGAGTTTCATATATTCTACTTCTGACAATGGTTTTAGAAATTCCGACATAATGTAAATGTTTCAAATGGCTCTGAGCACTATGGGACTTAACATATGAAGTCATCAGTCCCCTAGAACTTAGCACTACTTAAACCTAACTAACCTAAGGATACCATACACATCCATGCCCGAGGCAGGATTCGAACCTGCGACCGTAGCGGTCGCGCGGTTTCAGACTGAAGCGATTAGAACCGCTCAGCCACACCAGCTGTTCAGACATAATGTAAACCATACCTTCTACCTCATTTAATAGTAAGTCGTCCAAAGCTATTTTAAATTCCGTATCTAACACTGGACCTCCTACCTCTTCCCTGTCGACACCTGTTTCTTCTTCTGTCACGTCATCAGACAAGTCATTCTTTCATTGAGGCCTTGAATGTGATCTCTTCCCTACATTGAATAGTGGAATACCCATTGTACTATTAATGATGCCCCCCTTTCTTTTATTTGTGCCGAAGGTTGTTTTGACAGTATAAGCTGAGATGATCCTTCCGATATCCATTTATTATTCGATTTCTTCAGAGGAAGGCCTTTCACCTGAGCTTTCCTGCACTTTCTGTTTATTTCATTCCTGAGTGTCTTGTATTTTTGTATTCCTGAATGTCTCTGTACATTTTTATATATGGATACGAAACTACAGTGGGCTGTAGGAACTGTATATGTCACCTTAAAGTACAAAAAACCTAGTTTTGGGCTAACCATTTGGCCAAATTCACTCTGATGTTCATTACTTGATGCATCACTTGATCAAAAGTATGAATAAAGAAGCAGTGTTTGTTGTAATGTTTATGATGTAAAGCTTTGCAGTAGGCCTGATTCCGTTTGACAGGGGGCATTTACTTACTGGAATATTATATATGCGGTTTTCCATGTATCCATAGTTATCATATATCAGCCAAACCGAAGATGCCCAGATAAAGGTGAAAAGCATCATTGGGCAATAATAAAACAAATTTTACACTACCAACAAAGACTGCTTGTTTCTTCATATCATACATACTGATTCCTGTACCAAGCCGTTATGAACTGGAAATAGTTTTTCTAAACGAAAGTGTCTCATTTCCTGTTAACTGACATTAATGTGGTGTTCGCTCACCCTCCTCCCCTATGACGCCTTGAAATCTTCTGGAGACACTTTCAACGCAGTGTCTGTCTGTGGAGGAATGGCCGTCAATTCTTCCTCAAGAGTGTCACCCAGAAAAGGTATTCACGTTGTACGCTGGGGTCCGGAGCAAGGTCGACGTTCTAACTCATCCCACAACTTTTCCACTGAGCTGAAGTCGAGACTCTGGGCAGGCCAGTTCATTTCAGGAATGTTGTTGTGCAAAAATCTCATTTATGCTACTTGAGGACATGCATTGTCATGCTGATGCAAACAATAATCTTCTTCGAATTGTCTCTCAGCTGCATGTAGTATGCTATGCTGTAAAACGTATTCATATACTTCCAAATATAGCGTTTCCTTAAGCTCAATAAGGAGATGACAACCTAATAACGAAAAATGCCTCCATATAATGACACCACCTCCTTCATACTGCACAGTTGGCACTGCGTGTGAAGGCAGGTAATGTTCTCCAGGCAATCACCACACCCTAAGCCTCCCACCTGACTGCCACAGGTTTATCGTGTGATTCCTCATTTCAGTTCACTCGTTTCCTGCCATCAACTCTCCACCGGCGTCGGTCTTTACACCACGTTTAACGTCGCTTAGCACTGAGTATAGAAACGCGTGGTTTATAAAGTGCTGCTCAGCTACCCTTTCCCAGTCATTTTACCTTCGCACGCAGAATCACTGACTAGGTGGACTACCGGGGGAACTTTGGGATTCAAGAGTGATTCCTTCTGCTAATTTCAGGCTATTTTTTACAAGTTCGCTCTGCAATACTCTACTACTCCAGTGGCGATAGCACTGCTCTCTCCTTACCGACCCATTCTGCTGTTAGAGCTTCCTGCCTTTTTTATACTGGCGGCTCCGCCTCTCGTGATATTGGATCATGTATATTCGTTTCGTGGTTGGATGTGCTTTGACCATGTCCAGCTGAAACCTTGAACAAAAGTACGTGCACCTTCGAGAACGATACGAATGAGGTCTTGAACCTGGTTGGATTCAAAATTTAAAACAAAAAAATAAGAGAAAAAAGAAAGAAATACGCGTTTGGAGAGCAAGGAACCATAAAATGTTCCAAGAATCATTAGCCAGTAAAAAACATATTTTAAATTTAACAATAATTACATAAAATTTTAATGTAACTCCTGTGCCATCTCAGAGTAGCACTTGCAACCTACATCCTCAATTCTTTGCTAGACGTATTCCAATCTCCGTCTTCCTCTGCAGTTTTTGTCCTCTACAGCTCCCTGTAGTACCATGGAAGCCATTCTATGATGTCGTAACAAATGTTCCATCATCCTGTACCTTCTGCTTATCAGTGTTTTCCACATATTCCTTTCCTCTCCGATTCTCCACCTCATTTTCGAGATCCGTCTGTAGCACCATATCTCAGATGCTTCGATTCTCTTCTGTTCGGCTTTTCCCACAGTCCTTGCTTCACTGCCACACAATTCTGTGCTCCAAACGTACTTTCTCACAAGTTTCTGTTATCAGCAAATCGTATCATTGATATCCTTTCACCTTGAATTTTAATTCCACTCGTGAACCTTTTTTACTATTTCCGTCGTTTCTTCTTCAATGTACAGATTAAATATTAGGCGCGGAAGACTATATCCCTGTCTTACACTATTTTTAACCCGAGCACCTCGTTCTTGGTAGTCCGCTCTCATTTTTCCTCGTGGCTTTTGCTCATATTGCCTGTCTCTTCCTACAGCTTATTCCTGTTTTTCTCAGAATTACGAACATCTTGCAGCATTTTCCATTGTCGAACGCTTTTTTCCACGTCGACAAATCATATGAACCCTTCTTCAGTTTTCTTTAGTATTGCTTCCACAATCAACCGCAACATCAGAATTACCTCCCTGGTGCCTTCACCTTTCCTGAAGTCAAATTTATCGTCATCTAACACATCCTCAGTTTTCTTTCTCATTCTTCTGTGTATTCTTCTTGTGGACAACTTGGATGTGTGAGCTGTTAACAGATTGTACGATAATTCCCGCACTTATTAGTTCATGCAATATTCCTAGATGTGTGATTCCAAGACAATGCGTTGTCCAAAAAGACAGTTCGTAGGGCGATGACCAACACGAAAATGTTATTCACAACCTTTCACCTGCTGACAACCTCTCGCGTTTCAAGCCTTCTCTAAGAACATAGTGGGGCTGCATCCCAATTGAACGTGATAGCACCATGGTGGATTAAACTTGAATTTAGTTCCATATAATGGGGCTAATCATCTGAATACTTTAATTTCTATAGGTACAGCAATAATTATTGTTGCTGATGTGAAGTATGGTGGTGCGTCGCGATGGCAATTTTTTCTCTGTTGTACAGGATGGAACCATTAGCTTGCGTTCAAATCCTTTGGACGAGATTTGGACATGACCCAAAGCAACTAAAAGTTCTTACGCTTTACAACAGCTCCTACTTTGTGTTCTCCTGTGGCGCGATCACAGGGGAATGCACCTTGACATACGCGTGAATGAAATACGTAAGGGTCCCTTTAAGACCTCCCCACCCTCTCCCCTCTCCCCGCCCCCCCCTTCGCCAAAACCATCGGTGGCACCTATCCGCCTTTATTAAGAATTTTAAAAATGCACCTGTACAGACTGGTCCCGAGAGAACGTCCTAGGCGCTTTCAGGCCAGCAGACGCTTTGACACTCAGTGTCTGGATGGCCTGCTATTATCAGGCGCGCAAAAGCAAGATAGTGGCGGCTTAAGAGCAGCAGTTATCCTGCCTGCAAGCGCCTGGCACTCTTGTGGCGGGTTATGTATGCAAAGGCGCATTTTTAAGATCCTCAATAAATGTGTGCGCGTGAGACCGAGAGTTTTACCGAACGAGGGTGTGTTAGAGGAACTATTAGCGGATTTATTCAGACATGTGTCTGTGTTGCATCCATACGTAATCAAGTCAAAGGAGGACACAAAATAAAGGCGCATTAACAGTCTTAGCTGCTTCGAATCACGTTCAAACTTCGGCACATGATTTTTAACGGTTCCTAGTGATTACAAGGTACATACCGGAGCAGAAACTGCGGACTCGCTGCGCTCCTAACGTTTGCTATCTCGTTCTATGGGGATGCAGCCGTCTAATGTCATTTGAGAAAGGCTGAAACCCTCGAGTGTGTCAGCAGTGTTGAAGATTGTGAAGAATGACTTCCTATTGCTTATCGCAATGCAAACTGTCGTTTCCGAACGCAAAATGTGTGGGGATCAATGCCGCAGGGAAAGGGGTGGTTTCATTGATGCCTTTTATGCCACCCTTGCGGCCTTTTCTGGCAGATTCTGCGCAGCGGTCCATCTGGAACGTTTTCCTCAGCCACTCGTAATAAAACAGAGAAAAGCTGAACGCACCCTTGAGCAAACTTTAAACTGCGTTTCGTAAAATTGATCCTTTAATCCTGTTGCGCAACTGGGCAGGTAAGTCTGCTCCCTGTTGCGAATTTGGTAAATGTGTTTGTGTGCCCCTACCTGTTATCCAGTGTGACCAGGTGGCTTGGGGACATTTCAGTGAGTAGAACTGTGTAAGCACAGAAAGTTCCTTCATCAGAGAAACGCAATGTGCATATGGTCACTTGTTACGATTAACGTGGGTTGTGTGTCAAATAGCTTGTTTTCTGTTTAATCATTTGAGTGGAAGTAAGGGCAGAGCAGTGAGCCCTCTTAAGCAATACACTCACAACGTAAGTGCACGAATTCAGGAGCCATAGACCTGCGAGTGGAAAACATACAATCGTCAGTGGTGGATGGTCACAGTCTGATAAGTTCTGGACCATGTACAGCACTCCATAACGACCGACGTGCTCTTTTAAGGGCTGTCCAATATTTAATCCGATGAGCTTCGTTCGCATACTTATCGACCGACATAATGTGCCTACGGTTTTCAAACTATCGTTGATCCTTCCACGTGAAATTCTGGCCAGTCTACAGGCTAATGTGCGACCGCCAATCCCGGTTGGCCAGACTGCTGCCGGCCGTTTTCATTGGTCCGTGGCAGCTGCAGTCCCCGGGAGAACCACAGTCGGCGCCGCAGCAGTAGCAGAGAGCCCTCGCGCGGGATGAGGCGACCAACTCGGGGAGGCATTAATTCTTCATGAGGCGGCGGACCCAGCGCAGGGAGGACGCTCTCTGCGTGACCCAAGGGACTCTCCCTCAAACGTCGAGCTGCGGAAACGCGTCCATCAGCCTCCTTCGCCTTTCACTGCCGGACCCTTAATGTAATCTCCGTAACTGGAGTGCAAAGTGTCTTTAACAAGTTGAAATTTGCTAACATGTTACTGCTACCCTTTAATTAGTCATTTTCATGAGTTCCTGTTACGAATCTTCATACGAACTTAGCCAGTACTTCATGAAAGAAATGTTTTCTTTGGCTAATTTACTTTGCTGTGTAGGGATAAAAAGTTACAGCACTTTGGAATCAATGACGAAGAGCGTACAGTAATCTGTCCAACAATAAGTGGAATATAACTTGGCCTGAATGCTCAAGCACTGATTCTTGGAACCTGATAATTAAATTATCTACATTAAGGGAAAATTATAGTTACGCAAACAGTCAACGTGTTAGATGGCAGGAACTCGCCTTTATCACATTAAAGGAAGCTCCTTACCAGGAAGTGACATCATTTTGAAAGTAAACAAAAACAAACCTAAATCAGTAAATGATCGTCTGAGTTCACTACGATCCGCTTTACGAATGTGTTAACATGAATATTAAAATTCTAACGATGAACTGAATATTAAAGGAATTGCTCAACTTTAGTTCACTGACAGATTCGAAATGCCTTCACAAAAGGAGACGAAGTAAATGTTCCAGAATTCGAATCGAGAACAGCTGCCAACATTAGTAACGTAGAAGTAAATATCCTCGGAGTAGTGAAGCAACTTAAATCACTTAATAAAAGCAAGTCTTCTGCTCCGGGCTGTATACCAATTAGGTTCCTGTCGGAGTATGTTGATGTATTAGCTCCATACTTAACAATCATATACAACCGTTCGCTCGACGAAAGATCCGTACCCAAGGACTAGAAAGTTGCACAGGTCACACCAATATTCAAGAAAGGTAGTACGAGTAATCCACTAAATTACAGGCCCATTTCGTTAACGTCGATATGCGGCAGGATTTTAGAACATATATTGTGTTCGAACGTAATGAATGACCTCGACGAAAACGGTCTATTGACATAGAGTCAACATGGGTTTAGAAAACATTGTTCCTGTCAAACACAACTAGCTGTTTTTCAAATGAAGTGCTGAGTGTTATTGACAAGGGATTTCAGATCGATACCGTATTTCTGGATTTCCAGAAGGCTTTCAACACTGTACCACACAAGCGGCCCCTAGTGAAATTGTGTGCTTATGGAATATCATCTTAGTTATGGGACTGGATCTGTGATTTTCTGTCAGATAGGTCACAGTTCGTAGTAATTGACGGAAAGTCATGGAGTAAAACAGAAGTGATTTCTAGCTTTTCCCAAGGTAGTGTCATAGGACCTTTGCTGTTCCTTACCTATATAAACGATTTGGGAGACAATTTGAGCAGCCGTCTTCGGTTGTTTGCAGATGAATCTGTCGTTTATCGACTAATAAAGTCATCAGAAGATCAAAACAAACTGCAAGACGATTTAGAAGAAATATCGGAATGGTGCGAAAGTGGCAATTGACCTTAAATAACGAGAAGTGTGAGGTCATCCACATGAGTGCTAAAAGGAACGCGTTAAACTTCGGTTACACGATAAATCAGTCTAATCCAAAAGACGTAAATTCAACTAAATGCCCAAGTATTACAATTACGAACAATTTAAATTGGAAAGAAGACACAGAAAATGTTGTGGGGAAGGCAAACCAAAGACTCCGTTTTATTGGCAAGACACTTAGAAAATGTAACAGACCTACTAAGGAGACTACGCTTGTCCGTCTCTTTTAGAATACTGCTGCGCCGTGTGGGATCCTTACCAGATAGAACTGACGGAGTGCATCGAAAAAGTTCAAAGAAAGGCAGCATGTTTTGTATTATCGCGAAATATGGGAGAGAGTGTCACAGAAATGATACAGGATTTGGGCTGGATATCATTAAAATAAAGGGGTTTTTCGTTGCGACGGTATCTTCTCACTAAATTCCAATCACCAACTTTCACCTCCGACTGCGGAAATATTTTGTTGACACCGACCTACATAGGGAGGAACGATCAACACGATAAAATAAGGGAAATCAGAGCTCGTATAGAAAGATATAGGTGTACGTTCTTTCCGCGCGCTATACGAGATTGGAATAATAGAGAATTGTGAAGCTGGTTCGATGAACCCTCTGCCAGGCACTTAAATGTGATTTGCAGAGTATCCATGTAGATGTATAAGTCGAAATATCGTGGATTTTAGTTAACGATGACGAGCAGCTAATCCGAAACTTCTTGAAATAACAAAAAAATGATTCAAATGGCTCTGAGCACTATGGGACTTAACATCTGTGGTCATCAGTCCCCTAGAACGTAGGACTACTTAAACCTAACTAACCTAAGGACATCACACACATCCATGCCCGAGGCAGGATTCGAACCTGCGACCGTAGCAGTCGCGCGGCGCGGTTCCGGACTGAGCGCCTAGAACCGTCTTGAAGTAACATGCTAATCTTCTATTATCTGCGTGAAGTACCAAGTCGGTTGATTCCAAGCATCTCTTTACTTCGAAGTCGGATGTCCCTCAGCGTTATGTCTCACGAGAAAAGCACATGCCTAACTTCGCGCGTACTACGAACATGGCATAGTGAATGATCAATGGCGCATCAGTCGGTCTCAGCAGGTAAAGTGATAACAAAGACACATTTACGTGTGCATCAGACCGTCTGCTGCACGACAAACAGCATAAATAAAAGGTATCGTAGTTGTAGGACAAAAGAAGTCAGCTAAAGGAAAACGCTAATACTGTTGTCTCTTTTACATGACCTTGGCCTTTTTTCGTCTGATTCCTCTTAGGATCTCATGACAAAGACCAATAGAAGAATAGCAGTAACATGAAGTCATTATTAAAAGTCTTCATTTAAGTGAAACTCAGTGCATTAGATATATCTTACCTAGTTGTTATTAATGCAAGGTAAATGTCGTTCTACACCTTGCATTGACACTTGTATTTAGAAATTCAGCCAGGAGTTTTTGCAAAAATTTCACAGCGAACGTAACAGAAACATTTCATTTTAGCATGCTAAAATATTCCTGCTTAGTAAATGCAACAAGAAATAAATTTCAGATTACCTAAGCAAGACAATATCAAACCTTTATGATCGTTGTAAATAAACAAAAGTTCATGGGTATTCTACAATTCGTCACCGTTGTTGTTCAATATAGCACTGGACCAAGTGATCAGGCAGTGGAGAGCAATAAAAGAGGAAACGGGAAAACTGAACACGTGTGTGGGGGACAAAAAGGACAACAGGCTCAAGTGGGCTGCCTAGCCTTTGCAGACGACATAGTAATAGTAAGTGAGACGGAAGAAGACGCAAAGACACAAAGACACAACTCGACTACTTAACTAAGGTAGCCAGAAATGTGGGACTGAGGATCGCATATAACAAGACAAAGACATTAAATACCACTGCAGACTGGGAAACACCGGAAGGTACTGTGCAAATAGTGGACAAATTTAAATACCTGGGAGAATTTATAACGGGAACAGGAGCACGGAGGGAATAACAGAAGATAAAGAAGACGAGGTCAGCCTTCTGTACGACGAGAGAGATAAACAATAAAAAGAATATATCCACAGAGGCAAAGATAAGACACTACAAGGTGAGGAATGCAGTATTACATGCTGCTGAGACGATGCAACTACGAAGAAATGGGGCAGAACTAGAGAAAGAAGATAGAAAAATAATAGGTCCCAAAAGAGGTGGAGAGAGATGGATGCGAAGACCTAGGGAAGAACTGTACCGGAACATGTGAATAATAAACGCAAAAGTCAGACTGAAGGTTTGCTGGACATGTAATTAGGATGAGTATGGACAGAATTACGAAGACAGTGTGGGAAACAGAAAGGACAAGGGGAAAGACAGGAACCAAGTGGGTTGTTGAACTTCGGAAGGACTGGTTGGAATTAGGGATCAAGGTCGAAGGATATGAAAATTGGAGGGAGAAATATACACCGACCAATATGCCGGAGATCACCGACAGAGTGTCACCAGTAGAGCCGACAGGAGAAAAAGATACTGAAGATCTGTGAGAAGAGCTGGAGAGAAGAAGAGAAAGAGAAGAGGTTCTGGGAGACGAAGAGGAAAATGCAGTCCACGGAGGGGCTACCCGTGGTCCTAAAGAGGCCGTAACGCAAGAGGAAGAATACAAATTAAAAAGTGATCACATGGCAATCTGAATTTGGTCATTTTTTATGTTTATGGTACCTGAAGTTCAGAACTAAAATATCACTACCCAAAGTAATTAAATACAGCTATCAAATGGACTATGAAATTTCTCAAGCGTCTTTGATTCAGTAATTCGCGGCAGACTTTTGACGACGGATCACATGTTTCTGTGGTAGAACACTTGTCTGCAACGTGGGCGGCCCGGGTTCGCTTGAGGCTGATACAGCTTTTTTAACTCTAGTGGGCATTCTACGAGCATTTCCGTGAATCGTAAAACACCTAAAGAGGAATAAAAATTGTTTGCGTCTTGTTTAGGTTTTTTTTCGCGTTTTCGTTCAATTATAATCCCTACGTAATTTAAATATAAAATTCATCTAATATATGCTAATTAACACATATGTAATTGTCATTTTGTGAAAAATGCACCATTTATCTTCTTTATAATCACACATCAATACACAAAAAAATCAATGTCCTGACTGACGACTCATCAATGCGTAGCCCAAAACGCTAAGGATGGAAACTTGATATTTGAAGTGGGTGTTCATCTTGTACTGTAGGGATCGTTTAAGAAGGTTTCTTTTTTTTATGCCATCCCTTAGTCGATGAAATAGGAGATGAAAAATGTTTTGAAAGTACGTTGCTTTAAAGACAGTTTTAAAGCTAGACCTACAAAAATTCGTATTTGGTTCCTCAATCAGAAATAAAGAAATATATGTTTCAGAACTTCGGAAGGTTAGTGCCTGTGGGGGTGAAACAGTACGGGAAGTTTTTTTGAAAAGTCGTTATTAAAGTGTACCGAAGTATTTTTAAAGCTAATTCTATGAAAACTGGTATTTCACTTCTTGGTTACAAATACAAAAATAGAGTTCAGTGTCTTGAAATTCAACCCGTAAGGGTACAAAATATTTCACTATGTAAGGATTTTTAAATATAAATCTATCAAAATGAAATAATTCATTATGCGAGGATTTTTCAAGCTAAATATATGAAAATATGTATTTGGCTTCCTGTTAAAAAATGACAAAAATACACATTTCACTGTTTTTAGAAATTCAGCACATATTGAGTTGAAATAGGGTCTGACTGAGGCACTGACTCATGATCGCCCAGCTCAAACTGCTGAGGATAGAAAATTGGAATTTGGAGAAGGTGTGGACATTGTATGCTAGGAATTATTTAAGAAGGGTTTGTTCGAAATTCGACTCCTAACGGTGTGGAAATAGGGGATGAAAAACGTTCTGAAAAATGTCGCAATGAAGGCAATTTTGAAGCTACAACCAGGAAAATTATTATTTAGTCTCTCAGTCAGAAATAAAAATATGCGCGTTTCAGCTTTTTAGGAAATTCAACCACTGAGAGGGTTTGAAAATAAATCATTATCAGAGAACTACAAAGCTCTAAAGTATTTTTAAAGCTACAGCTATGAAAACTGGCATTCGACTTCACAGTTAGAGAAAAAAATTAGTCATTCATTGTTTCTTGAAATGTAAGCCCCTAAGGGACTGAAATAGGGGATGAAAAATATTATGCAATTATTTCATTGTGAAAGTAGTTTCAAAGCAAAATCTATGAAAATTTGTTTTTGGTAGCTCTGTTACAAATAAAAAAAAATTATTTCACTCTTTTTGGAAATCCGACACTGAAGGTGGTGACATAGGGGATGAAAACTTTTAATAAAATATTTCACTGTATTAAATAATTTTTAAAGCTGCTTCTATGAAATCTGGTATTTCACTTCTGGGTCAGAGATAAAGTATTGTGTATTAGGGGATGAAATTTTCTATGGAAATATCACCACAAGAACGCAGAAGGCATGATTCACAGAAACCTTGAACTCAGGCTGCCGAAAGAGGTTTATGGCCAGGAGTGCATTCGGAAAAGACCATGCGTATATGACATTAATTAAGTGAAGAAATTAGAAGGAGTAGCAATTTGAGAACAACAAAAAATTCTATTCAATAAAAACAAAGAAAGTTTTAAAAAAGTGTGCAGACCATAGTCTGTGTGAGCAAAGCAACAGACGCTATGCTAGCTAAATGTAAATTATGAATTACTTATCTTTTATAATATATTATTAATAAAGATCGTTTAAAATAGAAAAATAATGGATTAATGTTTATCACCTTCATGTATTTTGCACTTCAATGAAGCGCTTATAGAACATACACCAATGTTAGAAAATTGCTTCGGCTGGTAATCGAACACAGGCTGACCACATTTCAGGCGAGCATTCTAACACACAGCCATGTAACTCTTCGATAAATGGCGGTCGAGAGTTATTAATTAAATACGCTTGGAAAATTTCAGTTGATTTTCTCGAGAATTTTTTAAGAGTTGCATTTGACTGCTTTGAATGTTTGTTATTCTGAGTTCTGAACTTCACGTACCATAAATATTTTAAAAAAATTACAAAAATCGGATTGCGGAATGGTGTCCTGGCCAGTTATGTACCGAGAAAAGTTGCACGGGATTGCAAAGACCAACTGTGCTAGAACACCACTCCAATAGCAAACAGAACTTCTCCGCTCATTTAGAAGTAACCGAAGGCTCATAGACTTACAGAAACGTAACGAAGTCAAAATTGGTGTAATGAGAAACGCACGTGAACTGTCCAATAAATTCCAAAGTAAAACTGACAGTAAATCCTGGGGTGTCTTCGTCTTACGTTATATCAATGAACGGACCCAATCCATCAGTCCCTCGGAGGCCGTAACAGCATAGGAACCAAGGATGGCACAATGGCGGAAATACTACAAAAATGAGTTCAGAGGGATTTTACCTCGCATAGGAACTGCCCAATACTCCATCTTCCCGCGCGCTCGTCTGCCGCTGTGGCCGAGCGGTTCTAGGCGCTTCAGTCCGGATCCGCGCTGCTGCTGCGGTGGCAGGTTCGAATCCTCCCACGGGCATGGATGTGTGTGATGTTCATAGTTTAGTTAGGTTTAGCTAGTTCTTAGTATAGGGGACTGATGACCTCAAAGTTAAGTCCCTTAGTGCTCAGAGCCATTTGAACCATTTTGAACCCGCGCGCTCTTCGCAATTGAGACAGGTAAGGGATAAGTGACAACGGGACACAAAGTACTCTCCACCGTACTACATAATGAGGTATTCGTAGTGTAACTGTAGATGTGGATCAATGAACTGTTGTTTCAAAGAGATATGTAACACAGGTGAAAAATGTACAGAGGTCGTTCAATAATTTTTGTTCTTCAAGCAGATTGGTTTTATTCAGGATTCCAATATATCATACTATTCACCACTTTTTTGTCTACAAAATCCTATTTTTCAACATAATCTCCGTTCCATGCAATGGCCTTACGCCGTCTAACGGTTAGGGTCTGCATGCCCGCTTGTTACCACTCAACTGGTCGATATCGGAGCCAAAGCCTTTTTGCATCAACAGCTTCTCAATCGCACAAGTACTGCTTCGCACGGAGTGCATCCTTCATTGGGCCAAAGAGATGGAAGGTGGAAGGTGCGATATTCGGGCTGTAGCACGGAAGAGGAAGAACAGTCCAATGGAACTTTGTGAGCTCCTGTGGAATGTGCAGACCTGTATGAGGCCTTGTGTTGTTATGGAGAAAGGGAAGTTCGTTTGCATTTTTGTGGTAGCGAACCCTCTGAATTCGTTACTTCATGTGTCCTCTGAGTCTTTCGCGACGGCATACATGAATAAAACGTTCTCGGTTTTGAAGCCGCGTCAATTCGAATAAAATCCTCGAGCTTTCGATAACTATCTCCACCATCGTCGTCAGGAGTTCACTGACTGCCGGGACTGCTACGGTTTCTCGCTTATATAGGCATGACGACATCATCAGGAGCCAATCAGATAGACACAATGTGTCGCGCGCGCATATGTCGACCCGGGCAGCTAGCGGGGCTATTGCCCGTGCCAGCACCGGTGACGTCAGAACGCTCGCCCCCATGCCCTGCTGAGTGTGTACCCCTGGTCTCTATTGAAATTGTTGTTGTTTAAACGAATCTCGGCCACTTCCTTTATAACGGAATCCCAATACGCAGATGCATGAGCCCACACTTTTGTATTTTCGAACTGTATTTTATGTCAGTTTTCTAGGCAATGCTCCGCTATGGCCTACTTCTCAAGCTCCCTTTGTTTTATATGGTGCTTGTGCTCAGTATACCGTTCCGGAACCGTGCGAATTGTTTGTCCGATGTACACGCTGCCAAATTCACAGGGTACACCATACACGCCGGACACTCGAAGAGCACTGTCGTCTTTACAGGGCGCAACATATCTCGTATCTTTGGGACGGGCCGGAACACTGTTCTTAGCCCACGTTTCCGCAGCAGACGTCCTAACTTACTGCTAGTTGTTCCACAGTGTCAGGAATGTAGTCCGTTTGGCCTCTTCTACTGATTCACCAGGTGTCTTTCGTTGGCGACCCTTGAAAGCGTTTGCGATGCCTCTTTTGCTGTATACATTTTACCCGAAAACACGTTTTTAGTTCTGCAATTCATACTATAGGTGGTCATCGTAAGAGATTATCTTGGCTCTATGAACCAACGTGTTCAGGACCACTTTCTTGTGTACAGGGACGTGGAAACTATTGGCGTTCAAGTACCAATCAGATTGTGTTGCTTTTCGGTACACTGAATGACCAAGCTGGCCTCCTGCCTTCCGCTCAACCAAAACACCCAAGAATGGTAGCTTGCCGTGCTTCTCCATCTCGACAGTAAAGTTAATGTTGGGATGGACACCATTCATGTGATCGACGAACTGCTGTAGAGTATCTTCACCGTGAGGTCATATCAGGAAGGTGTCATCAACGTATTGTAGAAAGCAAGACGGCCGTGCCCGCATCTCGTGGTCGTGCGGTAGCGTTCTCGCTTCCCACGCCCGGGTTCCCGGGTTCGATTCCCGGCGGGGTCAGGGATTTTCTCTGCCTCGTGATGGCTGGGTGTTGTGTGCTGTCCTTAGGTTAGTTAGGTTTAAGTAGTTCTAAGTTCTAGGGGACTTATGACCACAGCAGTTGAGTCCCATAGTGCTCAGAGCCATTTTTCAAGACGGCCGTAACGTCGCAGTTTGCAGAGCCTGCTCCTCAAAGTGCTCCATGAAGAAATTTGCGACTGCCGGAGACAGTGGTGATCCCATGGCTCTGCCGTCCGTCATCTTATAATATTCATCGCGGTACAAAAAGTATGTTGTCGTTAAGACGTGACGGAACAACTTAATGATTGATAGGCCAAAAGATTCATCGTATCTTGTATTGGCACCCTCGTAAACAGTGACGCAGCATCCAGGCTAACCATTAGGTCGTTTGGACCTGTCTCCATTCTCTTTAAAGTCTGACGCAATCGTGCAAAGAAACATGCATAACGTACCACTACATTAGCACGGTGTCCAAATTTTTTTGTAGACGTTTCTGTGGCAACGCCGCTTCACAGCTCTACAGACGGATATCGTTTTCTCCTACAGCCGTCTGTGCTTCGCTGTTCAAAGCTGTCAAAAGCGCTGCTAGGTGTCAGGTATTTCCTAACGCTGACTGGACTATAGGAGCGTCTCAGTAGTAAAGATTAAATGTATCAAAACTTCATGTATGACGCGACATTTTTCCACGCTTCACAATGTTTATGCCGTTATGTCTGTTGAACTATTTGCCGTACAATAGTATATTTGTGTAGGTACAAGCGGCATAGAGGGTTACTGTCTGCAAAATATACTGCGAAATGGAGTTAGCAGCAAAGGCGTAATAAATTTAAACGTCAGTCATGATACGGCAGTTTCAACTCGTGTCACTTTTTGGGACGTCATTTCTCCTGATCTGTGCGTCATACAACGATATCGTTTTGTAGGAACATTCGGCGGTGTATGTGTACACTGTCTGCAAAATGTGTTGCGAACAGCGTTAGTAGCAAAAAAAAAAAAAAAAAAAAAAAAGATGGCTCTGACCACTATGGGACTTAACATCTTAGGTCATCAGTCACCTAGAACTTAAAACTACTTAAACCTAACTAACCTAAGGACATCGCACACATCCATGCCCGAGGCAGGGTGCGAACCTGCGACCGTAGCAATCCCACGGTTTCCGACTGCTGCGCCTAGAACCGCACGTCCATCGCGGCCGGCCGTTAGTAGCAAAGAGATAGTAAATTTAAAAGTCACCGAAGTATAGGAGTGCCTTACGCATGTCTCTATTACGTCACATCTCCTGAAGTATGTGTGGTACCAGGATATAATTTTGTAGGTGCATTTAGCTGCGCATGTGGATACTTTGTGCGAAATTTATTGCAAATATAGCAAGTAACGTAGAAATAATAAATTTAAAAGTCACGCATAAAGCGGCAGTTTTATATGCTGCTCATTAGTTATGACACATTTCCTGAACTATGGTAGGTACCTGGTTCCTATCCCTACAGCGATTGTTGCCTGACAATAAGGGATATGTGTACCAAGATTGCTTTAGGGGGGTGGGGGGGGAGGGGAAGTGAAACATACACAGATACATATGTCCTCGGAGTCTTTCGCGACGGTATACATGAATAAAACGTTCTCGATTTTCCAGCCACGTCAATTCAAATAAAATCTTCGAGCGAGAGACTGTAGCAGCCCCCGGCAGTCAGTAAACTCATGACGACGATGGCGGGAGATGGTCATCGAAAGCTCGAGGATTTTATTCGAATCGACGCGGCCGGAAAGCCGAGAACGTTTTATTCATACACACATACATACATCCATTTTTATAATATGTATGGATTTAGAATTCACATCAGAAAAAAAACAATGCTACAATGACGGAGTTTTTAATCCATATTTCGTGAAATATATGTAAGTTGCTTGGTGTCTAGAACATGTATTCGGGCAACAGAGTGGATAGGCCAAGCTCAACTAGGCAGTAAAAAAATAGCACCTTGAGTTGTCAGTAGATATCTCCACCAAGGACACTGCTTTCCTCAGCGTCTATAATGGCGGTCCTCAGCGTCTATAATGGCGGAAAATAGCTGTCATCAGCAGCGCGTAAAGTGTGTGCGCATTGTTTCGGTTAAGAACAATTAATCCTAAGTCCAAGATCGATTGTCGGAAGAGTTTGTACCACATTCAGTCCAGAGTGACACAGTCCTCGAGCAAACGAGCAGTTTCATGCTTGTTCGCCCACTGCTTGATTACTGCTCAGAAGTGTGGGATTCGTACCAGATAGGGTTGATAGAAGGGATAGAGAAGATCCAACGGAAAGCAGCGCGCTTCGTTACAGGATCATTTAGTAATCGCGAAAGCGTTACGGAGATGATAGATAAACTCCAGTGGAAGACTCTGCAGGAGAGACGCTCAGTAGCTCGATACGGGCTTTTCTTGATGTTTCGAGAACATACCTTCACCGAGGAGTAAAGCAGTATATTGCTCCTTCCTACGTATATCTCGCGAAGAGACCATGAAGATAAAATCAGAGAGATTTGAGCCCACACAGAAGCATACCGACAATCTTTCTTTCCACTAACAATATGAGACTGGAATGGAAGGGAGAACCGATAGAGGTACTCAAGGTACCCTCCAACACAAACTGTCAGGTGGCTTGCGGAGTATGGATGTAGATGTAGATTTAGATGCCAGTGTTTTAAATCCCAAACATCCCTGCCACCCAAGAACTGTCCGAACCCCAGACAAGCAAGCAAGTGTTGCTATGGAAGTGGCATCCTGTCCTGAGAAACCGAAGTGTACCAGTCGTTTGCCGGCCCTGCTGGCCACATCGAGGACAAGTTTGCCGGAAGTTTTGCGTGGCATGATGCTGAAGCTTTAGCATCCACGTCTGATTCATGTGCTTAACGAGGACGTCTTCGGCGGACGATTAGAGTATGCTGAGGTGAGGACCATCAGTTCTCTGGAGGACCCTGACCTCATGTGAAATATTGTCTGGACTGATGAAGCCGAATTCCACACTTCAGATTCAGTGAACAGACTGACTGTGTGTTTTGCCGGCGAGACAACTCTAATGTCACCACCGAGTAAGATTGTGACATTGCGACATTGCTGCTCGCGTTGGTCGAGAACCAATGACTGTTAGCAGAATATTGAATCGTTGGGTTCAGGAGGGTAACACGGAACGCCGTGCTGGATCCCAACGGCCTCGTATCACTACCAGTCGAGATGACAGGCTTCTTATCCGCAAGGCTGTAACGGATCGTGCAGCCACGTCTCGATCCCCGAGTCAACAGATGGGGACATTTGCAAGACAACAACCATCTGCACGAACAGTTCGACGACGTTTGCAACAGCATGGACCATCAGCTCGGAGACCATGCCTGCGGTTACCCTTGACGCTGCATCACACACAGGAGCGCCTGCGATGTTATACTCAACGACGAACCTGGGTGCACGAATGGCAAAACCTCATTTTTCCGGATGAATCCAAGTTCTCTTTACAGCATCATGATGGTCGCAGCCGTGTTTGGCGACATCGCGGTGAACGCACATTTGAAGCGTGTATTCGTCATCGTCATACTGACGTATCACCCGGCGTGATGTTATGGAGTGCCATTGGTTACACGTCTCGGTCACCTCTTGTTCGCATTGACGGCACTTTGAACAGTGGACGTTACGTTTCAGATGTGTTATGAACCGTGGCTCTACCCTTCATTGGATCCATGCGAAACCCTATATTTCAGCAGGATAATGCACGAGCGCATGTTGCAGGTCCTGTACGGGCCTTTCTGGATACAGAAGATGTTCGACTGCTGACCTGGCCAGCACATTCTCCAGATCTCTCGCCAATTGAAAACGTCTGGTCAATTGTGGCCGAGCAACTGGCTCGTCACAATACACCAGCCACTACTCTTGATGAACTGTGTTGAAACTGCATGGGCAGCTGTACCTGTACACGCCATCCAAGCTCTGACTCAATGCCCAGGCGTATCAAGGCCGTTATTACGGCCAGAGGTGGTTGTTCTGGGTACTGATTTCTCAGAATCTATGCACCCAAAATTGCGTGAAAATGTAATCACATGTCAGTTCTAGTATAATATATTTGTCCAATGAATACCCGTTTATCATCTGCATTTCTTCTTGGTGTAGCAATTTTAATGGCCAGTAGTGCATGAACATGTGTGACTTATCGCATTTTTGTAACCCTTACTAGCATTTAATGATTAAAATATCATGTAATGAAAAACTGCCTATCTGAGTCTAGACCGCTCTGTATTTGTGATAAGAGTCTAGATATCAGCGATGAGAACGAATTCTACTACTAATAAGGAATAAAAGTACTCGCAGCTTCTCGCTGACTGTTTTTAAGGAAACACTAATAATAATTTAATGACCAAATAATCTGAATTGAAGTTTAATGTTTGAAATGGCTCTGAGCACTATGGGACTTAACATCTGAGGTCATCAGTCCCCAAGAACTTAGACCTACTTAAACCTAACTAACCTAAGGACATTACACACATCCATGCCCGGGGCAGGATTCGAACCTGTGACCGTAGCAGTCGCGCGATTGAAGTTTAATGTTTCCAGAACCACGCCTCATAGTATTCACAGACACTACGACAGAAGACACAGAAATCCCGACAGTTGAAGTCGATTCATGCATAGTATCATTTTCCGCTGTAAATCAAAGCAGCTGGTTACTGGACATTTCAGTAGACACAGTTCATCACTGACTTACAGAGAAGGTGATAAGAATTGAAGAATTTGGTTGAAGTCATGCGAATATAGCTCGTACACACCACAAAGTAACAATAGTATACTAAGAGACGATATTTCTGGATATAACACTGTTTTTATATCTTTGTAAGCGAACATACGTATTACACACCAGACGAAAATAGATGTTTCCTAGATATGACTATTGTTTCACTTTTACTACGTGTTTCTCCTGCTGAAGGTGTTGTTTTTTTTCTTTCTGTCTCCTACAATTTTCATTGTTATCAACGTGATTTCTGTATTAAGCTACCATTCCATTTCATTTGTTTGTTAAATATCATGCTTAATCTTAGCAAGAATGCTATCTTAATATGCGAAGCCTCTTCAGTTGATACTCCATACACGAGTGAAAGAACAAAAAAATACTTATTCCTCATCGAGTTTATATGCAGTGGTGATATGCCGCTTTTCTATATCGCAGTTTTTAAACTGTGACGTATATCGTTCGTTTTCACTTGAGTAATGATTATCAGTCGAGGTGAATAATGACCGTTATGGGTTTCACGTGCACTCTCTTACGATTAACATCTCTTTGCTCCAGATTATCATGCTAAAGATTTTTCACCGGGTCAATAATGATAGGAATTTTCTCATTCCATTCTTCACAAATATCAGTGCACGAAAAATTGTCTTTCTTGGACCTTTACCGCTTCCAATTCCAAGCTGGGTACTACACGTATTTCTTAGCTTTTAATTCTGTTCTGTTTCGTATACTGCTATGAAACATTTATAAAGTGAAATGAAAGGCTGCATCTGAATACTGTTTAAAGCCGATAACATCATAATACGTTGTACGTGATACGATATATTCAGAAATGGTGGAAGTATTAGAAAGATGCACTGATTAAACACATAGTGTAACATTACTTACTATGCTGTGGGTCGAATTCCCCTTGCAATCAATCTTCCTTTCAGTTGCAGTGCGGCTGTGTAGTAGCGAGGGTAGTTGAACCTCTCGAGCGAGCTCCGTGTTGTATATTACGATTACTGAATAAATAAACGCCCGCTCGATGCGAGTCTCTCGCATTTATGTATTTATGGCTTAATTTAGCTGCAGCGAATCAGAATAGCTGAGATGGAAGCAGATTTCCTCTGTTGCTCCCGTAGGCACAACAGACAAATAGGTTTCATACGAACTTTAGCCAATACACTTTAACCGAGAAGAATAATTTTCATTACAAAAAACCTCCAGATCTTTGTAAGAGTGTAGTGATGCGGTAATTTCTTTACCATCATTCTATTTGATTGCTGTTAACAATGTGGTCGTTGCTCGTTACCCGAAGTTACAATACGTGTACGACCACATGGGTATGTGCGTTATGGTGGACACCTTCCTTCTTGTTTCAAGCTTCCTGGAATGTCAAGAAGACCGCAAGAAAAGATGTCTAATCACCTATCGAATTATGTCAGAGGGAGAATTAAATATCGCTTTTGCATTGCTCAGTGAATGTACGATAGCGTTACACAGATGCATAAATTTCCGCAGAAAATAAATGTCAGCAGAAACAGTGTACTTGTAGATGCCATAGCAGAGTATACCTTAAGTTGATCTTCTTGTAAACTGAGTCAACACACTATGTGGAATAGTGAAAGGACATGATACATCGCTTGTGTGTGTAGGTGGTTTATTTTGCTGTTTCAAAAAAAATGGCTCTGAGCACTATGGGACTCAACTGCTGAGGTCATTAGTCCCCTATAACTTAGAACTAGTTAAACCTAACTAACCTAAGGACATCACAAACATCCATGCCCAAGGCAGGATTCGAACCTGCGACCGTAGCGGTCTTGCGGTTCCAGACTGCAGCGCCTTTAACCGCACGGCCACTTCGGCCGGCTTGCTGTTTCAGTTTCAGGATTACACCATTGTGGAGGATCAACAATTGGTGTCATTTTCAGAATAAATCATTTACTTTGTACCTGAGTGTGTGGTGTTTTGAAGATTCCTGACAGATTAGAATTGTGTGCCGGAGTAGAACACGGGAGCTTGCATTTCGCAGGCAATTCTCCTTTCGGCTCAGCATCTGCTTCTTCTCTGGAAATAATTGCTGCATCAGCAAAGGATTTGTACCGCAAGCACTCCTCGTCTTAGACCCAAATGGTTCGTTTGACGTAGTTTTTCCACAACAATTTTTAATTCTTACATAATCGCACTAAATAATATAGTTAGGAGGATTCTTGAGAAACAGTCATCTTGTCCTGTTTTGGTTTTGAAGGATTCAGGAATTTAATTTATAGATTTACCTATACAAGGAATTTTCAAACGTTTCACCCTTAAACGAAAACAACAACATAAATACTTCCTCACACATTCGTCTCTTAGTGACCATAACGAGAATAACAGAGGAACTTGAACTCATAAGAAAGATTACAACCAACCTTATTCCGGCCCACCATTCGCGAATTATACAGTGAGGGGGCCTAATTGATAGTGGTACCAAATATACTCCTTCACCCCCCACACCCTACCCGCCATACACCTTGAAGTGATTTATGAAGTAAAAGTAACGATGTGGAAACGGATTTTATCCATTTTAAAGCCGGAACACTAGTTTTCAGTAAAAGATTTCAACATGCTGTTGCCTCGATGCCAAGTTATTACAGAGAATAGAATATATTTCTGCTGAGTGTTCCTTTTAGCTGTGATATCTGCAGTTGGTTTGCGTAATCGTGCTACGTACATGTAGTCAACGACCGTCAGCAGCAATACATTTAATATTCCACTTCGAATCTCTGTACGTCACTTCACCTCTGGAGAGACATGTTTTATTTATACTCTGCGTATCGATCGTCATGATGAGGCCCTTCGAGAGAGACAGCCGACCATTGTAAAGTATCAGTCACTTGTTTTGCAGCACGTTTGCTGTCCTTCCAGAACAAGAAAGTTTGACGAGGCTCAGTTTTTATGGCATGAGAAAACACGACGATCCTTAGGGAGAATCAAAGAAAGTGCAACTAGAAAAGCTGCTACTGAAGGAATGGGCAAAATAAAATTAGTTTTCTTCATCAGAACATTAAGGGACTGAAAAACCAAGGTAGATAAGCTTCTTGTACTGCTAGATCGCGGCAAACATTCTGGCTCGATATATGTTCTGAGCCTCTCTGAACATCATATAATCACAGGGATAGGAAAGTTAAGTATAATGGGCTATAAACAAACATATTAAGGGAGAGTGACTATGACAAACTGACGAGTTGTTACTTAAGTCAAACTTGGATACGGTCAAAAATATTGATAGAAGCAGTTTTCGTGCAGATCTGAACTTAGAAGCATGTGCTTGTGAGTTGTTACCGCAGAATACTGCTCTCGTAATTGTAAGACTCTACAGAACTCGTACAGGAAACTTTCACCCACGTATAAGAATTCTATATGCGTTATTGAGCTACCTGTCAGATGAGAAGAAACGGTTACTAGTTTCTGGAGAATTCAGTGTAGATTATTTAAACGGTACGGAAAAAAAAATGAACTTCCTGAACTGTATTCACAGTTGCGAATACTGACGGTCATCACCTGTATACTGGAATCACAACACTGAGTAACCGTGCCAAACCAGGATTCGAACTCAGATTTCGCCATTAGGCTATCCGAGCATGATTCACGGCTACATCCATATCTCCATATATCGTCAACCCTGTGTCTACATGCTCCTCTTCAGTGCAGACACTGCAACATCGTATTGTATCGAAAAATGAATTGCTGTCTTTAACTGATTACTTCAATGTGATATCAGTGGCTAATTCTCCACCTGCTGCTCAGGTTGAAACAGTTAAGGTGTGCCCAATTTGTAATGGACTATCTGGTCATGAAGCACAATTAATGGAAATACACAGTACACCTGAGATAGGTTCATATTGGGCAGTGAGGCTTATTAATGAGAACGGATACAGTGATTTAAGATTAGGTTACAAGAGGTGTTGTGGTATGACGTATTTACACAAAGAGATGCTAGTGGAAAAATTCAATTTATTCTATAGTAAACTTGTGTCAATATTTGAAAGCAGCTTTCCTAAATAGTTGTCCAGGAAATCCATTAAAAATCAAGTAAGAAATGGACACCTAAGGGAATTAGAACCTCATAAGAGGAAAAAAGGAAGCTTATATAAAAGCCACAATAAGTAAATATCTGACATTACTTGTATATAACCAAAAATACTGTTACATTTTAAGAAAAATCATTAAAACTTCCAAAAGTATTCACGACCTGACATAAATTGATAATGAGGATAATAATATTAAAGTTTTATTGGATATTGTTAAACAGGAGACAGGACGCCAATCAATGAACAAGGTATCAAAAGAAACTAGTTGACAATGTTGTGACTGATGACTGACAAAATGCAAGTACTTTTAACAATCTCTCTCTACATTACAAACGACTCTGTGGTCGAGATATGCGCAGGTGTGGTAGTATAATTTGTAGCAGGAATTCCGCAAATAGTTGTATTTTGAACTAACAAATTAGTAAACACAAGTTTTACGAAGTTCTTGCTATAAAATTTACTTTGTAAATGTAGCAACAAGACTGATATTAAATGGTAGTTGAAACTGCATGAGAATACGTTAGAAAATTCATTCCACAAAATTTTAAGCAACAAAATGTAGTACCACCATGTTTCACTGAAATTAATAGACCTATAAAAATTACAAAAAAAGGAAAACAAAAGGGCCACAAGTTTCGTATGGTGTTGATGCAATTTTAAATACAATTCTGAAAAGTTATTCTAACTCAGTAACGTCCTAAGTAACATACGTAACGCATCACTGGCACAGTGTATTGTTCCAGGCAGTTTGAACTACGCACTCGTCAAGCCTCAAAGTGACAAGAAAAACTTAAATGATTATCGTCTTATTTCCCTACTGACACCTTATTCTAAAACATTCAATGTACTAAAGACTAGTCTCATGGCTCATATTCAAGTAGAAACAATTTAGTTAGCTCATCACAGGTGGGTTTCCATAAGGGTTGCTCAACTGAGACTGCTATTTACGCCTTTTAAACCTTAAATAATATTTAGGTAGTTGGTAGTCTTTGTGATGTTTAGAAAGCTTTCGACTGAGCACATCATGTTACATGAAACTGATAGCTCTACATATAACTGATCTGAATCATAACAAATAGAATGCGGAAAGTAATGCTGAAGAATTAAAAGAAGGTTTGAAGATTAGAAAATTTTAGTGACCGGGGAGAAATTATAAAAGGGTACAATTTTAGATCTATCCATATACCTCATGTGCATGAATGACCTTCCACGTAAAACTCAACAAGCAGAACTGGTGCTTTTTGCAGACGATACTTGTGTTATAATAAATCCCATTAGACAAAAAGCCACAGAAGAAACTGTTAATGTTGTTTTATAAAGAATATTTACTTACAATCATTAAATATAGAGAAAACACACTATATTCAGTTCTGCACAACAAACAGTCATACCAACAACTGATGTAGCATGCGAACAAGTGTCTGTAAACAGGATAAAATGCTTCACATTTTTCAATGTTTATATTTATGAAAGCCAGACCTGGAAGATAACGTTAGGAAAGTGTACCTCTCCTATGTAGGAGGGCGCATACAGAAGACTTGTACAACCCTTTCTTGAGCACTGCTCGAGCATTTGGAATCACCACAAGATTATCAAAAGATGAAATCAAAGAAATTCAGAACTGTGCTGCTAGATTTGTTACTGGCACGTTGAGTCAACAGGCGAGATTTATGCTGATGCTTCATGAACACAAACTGGAATTAGTGGAGGGAAAACGACGTTCTTTTCGGGGAAAGCAGTTGAGAAAATTTGACGAACTGCTACTTACCGCTGAAGAACGATTCTATTGCCGCCACCGTACATTTCACGTACAGACGGCGAATAGAGGAGAAATTAGGGCTCGTTGGGAGGTTTAGACTCAGCCGTTTCTCCCTCGCTCCGTTTACGAGAGGAACATCAATTGAAATGACTATACTCCGGTTAAGATGACTTGATAGTTGACACTTTACGCGTCGTAGCGGGTTTTCTGCAACCAGAGTGCTGCAATGGTTCTTTATATAAGTGACCATTATGGCACTCCAACCCCAGTTCTCGATACCAGTAATATCGTACTACTTTTCTGCGTAGTAATAGACATATTTTTGTGACAATATTCACATTTGGTTTTATTAATGTATAGGTACTCCCATGTATCGATATATTACAGTGATATGGTTCTTGTGTGTATTCATTTCTGTGAGACTGTCATAATCTTTGTCTTACTTGTAACCGTTTTGGCGCGAATGCGCACAGAGCAGTCCCTGTTTCACTTTCCAGAAGTTAAGTTGTTATTTAGTTTTGTAAAAGAACAGTCGAGTCTTGTGTTTGGTTATAGTGGAAATTAAAAATATGAAGATTGATACAAAACTGTTTTCTTGATGATGTAACAATTAAGAAGAAATAAATACATGTGAATTTACAAGAAATTTAATAAAAATGTGGATCGTGAACACCAAGTCAAAATTAATTTCTACCATACCATTGTTCTGATCTGGGATTGTTTGATCATTAAGAATTTCCTGAAAAACGCATTTTTTAGGTCTTCAAATATTGCTAAAATACAGATCTGGACCATCTAGCAGTCAAAGTGGAATCACCCTAGAATCAACAAGATGAGCCATAACAACTTCGACGAAATCTACGTGGGAATCCATTCAAGATAAGTGCCAAAATGAATGACTTTTTTACAGTGACTTCATTATTTCCATTCTGACGATACCATCCACAGTCAATAACTTTGCTGTTGCCCGATGAAGCGAACATATTATCCGTGAGCAACGTTATTAATCTGATTTCTAACCTACATTGCAGGTGGTGGTATTGTAAGAGTGCACAACGTCACACCTGAACTGTTCGCCGTTACCAAATTGCACCACGCCAACTATTTCACTTCGAATTCCTTGCCAACTTTGTTTCTGAAGTGTTTCGATCCAAATCCTGGGTCTGGCCCTTTTACTTCTCACTTAATTTGACACACCAGAAGAAACACATACACACACACACACACACACACACACACACACACACACACACACACACACACACAAAATACTATATGCTATAACGAAATACAGACCTTTCGTACACAGCACTAACCAGACGCAACTGGATTCCTCCACACAAGGTGCGACTCAGCGTCACATATACAGTTGCTGTAATCAGAGCTCCAGCTTCAGATAGACTTTGCACGACATTGCGGGAAGACGAATTTTTGAAGGCTGCAGTCACTTGTTGTGGCCAGGGCAGCAGAGTCATAAATACAACCGCCTTCTATAGTGTAATGGTGTAGCACAGTCGTTAGTGTACAAACCTGGTATCTGGAAGGTCGTAGTTTCTAATCTCGTCAAATGCTGTGAAACTGTTTAGTTTTCTAAATCTAATCAAGAGACCTATTGTTTTCTTTCAGTTTATTGGTATAAATGTGCTTTCTATCCGTAATATGCTGGCGTGTCATTTTCATCATCTACAGACTTTTATTTGCTCTAATTTTCCTTTCTATCGTTATTTTTTGATTTTGGTATGTGCTTCTCTCGCCTGTAATCTGCAACCAAGTGCCAAACAGGAATGCTCATTAATTGGTGATATGGGATCCTCAATTGTCATATTGAGGATAGTTCCAGGTAACTAAGGACAGTGAGAAATTACAGATTGCTTTTACCACTGATACTGAAATTTTTCCGTCTTGAGTTTCCTCGTAGAGGTTGTTGGCCATAAAGCCGCTAACGAAGTAATCGTGTTTTTCGTTCTGCGGCAGACTGTTGACTGCCGTTTCCTCGGATACAATGCGCATCATGAGTCTGTGGATAGGATAGGACATGCGTTTCATTCAGTGCTACAGAACGTGTCCTCTGTCACAGTTCAATTATTGGTCACTTAAAATCAGCTGCCGAGAAACAATCTCCCACTTCCGTCACACGCCGCGGCAGCCACTTCCAGTATTCCTTCATGTTTGAGATTAACAGATTTTGTGAAGTGATTCGCCGTGTTCGTGTGTCGCCCGTAACCGAGCGGTAGCCGACAGCCGATGTGGAAACACAGTAGCGGCAAGTGACAGACGTGAACTATCAAGTAATTTTAATCGGAATATGCTAGTGATACAAAGTACACACCATCATGCACCGTATTGTGACATGTGGCTCGTGTCTGTAAATGTAAATATACAGGGTACGTCAAAAAATATATACACACTTTGAACTGTCATAGACAATTTATTTCCCGTTGTACAAGGTTAAATATCTGTGAGAAAGTACTGTCATGTTTCTTCAACAGGTGGCAGCAGTGGCAAGGAAGTAACTGCAACATGGTGAACGTGCGTTTCTGCTTTGAAGCGCAGAAGCAGATAAGTAAGTGCTACTGGAAGTTTGAGAATGTAGCTGCGGTTCGAAGACAGTGGAGAAGTGCGTATGGTACAGAACTATCTTCAAGGTTAACAATTACACGTCTACAAGACAAATTTGAAATTTATGGTACAGTGTGTGATGTGCATAAAGGCCGATCAGGGTGACCTCGTACAGCTACAAGTGATGATTCCACAACTGCGGTTTTGGAACTGTTTCAGCGTTCGCCTCAAAAATCTTCAAGGCAGGCGGCACGTGAAAGTAATGTAAGTGCTAGTAGTGTGCTACACATTCTGAAGAAAGGCAAGTTTCGTGTGTACATTCGAAGGCTTGTGCAACAGCTAAGTGAAGACGATCCAGATCGAAGGTCAGAATTTTGTGAATGGGTCCAGGAGATGGTGAGACGTGAACCGGGATTTATGGGTAGCATAATTCAGTCGGATGAAGCCCAATTCAAACTCAGTGGAACTGTCAATAGGCACAATTGTGTGTACTGGGCTGAAGATAATCCTCTCATTATAGTTGAAAAGGCTGTGAATTTGCCTGGTGAAAATTTGTGGTGTGGTTTGTCTGCAAGGGGACTCGCAGGGCCTTTCTGCTTTGAAGGTACTGTTACTGGAGAAACGTACCTAACAATGCTTGCTGACTCCATATTCCCTGCCGTTCGTGCATTATACGGTAATGATGAGTTTTATTTCCAAAACTATGGCGCCCCGCCGCACTATCATAGGGACGTACGAGCATACCTGGATCACAATGTGCCAGGCCAGTGGATAGGACGCAGGGGACCAATCGTGTTTCCTGCACGCTCTCCAGACCTCACGCCGCTGGATTTCCTCTTATGGGGCACAGTAAAAGATGAGGTGAACAAACATAAACCACGTAACCTGGACACACTTTGGAATGAGATTCAGGCGGTGTGCGCAGAAATCTCATTGGACACTTTGGTACGATGTACGGAATGAGTGGTGACTCGTACTCAGAAATGTATTGATGCTGAAGGCAACCAGTTTGAACATTAATCACATTTGCAAAGTACATTTATTTTTCCAGTTGGACTTTAAGCTTTCCATTTCCCGAAATTTAACATTGTAGTACGGGAAATAAATTTTCTATGACACTTCAAAATGTGTATACACTTTTTTGACGCACCCTGTATTTATGTATCTTCAATAACCGTACAGGTCAACTCTAGTTGACAATGAAGAAGTGGCCGTAGGAAAAACACTCACTGTTGAAGCGATGCAGCGTACAGCGTCATCAAGTGAGGCGCTGTTCTACAGCCTGACGTGTAGGGGACAGAGAGGGGTGGCAGGAATTAGACACGCGCCAGTTCCCGCCGGCTGATTGGTTATTGGCCCGCGCGGCTGCCTGCCCTTGCCTGGCTCTTTTCACGCCCACGCCACACCACATCAAGCGCTTTTTGACACCGCTGTGCCTGGCAGCTCGCCCTGGGCAGCACATTCCCCGAACTCGCAGTCCAACAGTGTATCCTACCTACACATCGGTGCAGCCTGTTAAACCTTCATCTGGCGCCAGTCTCATCTTACTTCGTCTCGTCCCCCTTCTATCGGCGCGACACATTCTGCTCCGTTTGAGCTCAATTTTTGGTTTCCTCCTGATCCTTTCCACGAACTCGTAATATCCACCGACTTTTCCTGTTTCGCTCTAATTGGAGAGAAATTCTACCTGCTGCTAGAGACAGTCTTTACTTTCCCCTTTTGTGTTAACAGTCTTCCGACTGGTTTGATGCGGCCCACAATGAATTCCTCTCATGTGTAAACCTCTCCATCATACAGCAGCAGCTGCAAACTACGTCCTCGATTATTTGTCGGATGTATTCCAAACTGTGTCTTCCCCTACAGTCTATAGTTTTCGCCCTGTACAACTCCACCTATGTTTTCCACATATTCTTCCCCGATTCTGTGCAGAACCTCCTCATTCCTTACCTTATCAGTGCATCTCATTTTCAACATTCATCTGTAACACCACATCTCACTTTCTTCGAATCTCTTCTTTTCCGGTTTTTCCACATATTTCACTACCATACAATTCTGTCATCCAAATGTACATTCTCAGAAATTTGTTCCTTAAATGTCCTTTCTGACAGTGCTGGTCTCCTTCTGATATCCTCCTTGCACCGATCGTCAGCGGTTATTTCGTTGTCTACGTAGCAGAATTCCGTAAGTCCAACTACTTCGTGACCATCAATTGTGACGTTAAGTTTCTCTTTGTTCTCATTTTTGCTAGTTCTCATTACTTTCGTATTTCTTCGATTTACTCTCAATCCATGTTCTGTAATCGTTAGATTGTTCATTCCGTTAAGCAGATCATGTAATTCTTCTCTCGCTCGGGGTAGCAATGTCATTAGAACATATTGCACCTTTTCATATTGTCGAACGGGTCCTCCAGGTGAACAAATCCTATCAACGTGTCTTGATTTTTCTTCAGTCTTGTTTCCATTATCTGCCGATACGTCAGAATTACCTCTCGGTGCCTTTATCCTTCCTCAAGTCAAACTGACCGTCATCTACCATATCCTCAATTTTCTTCTCCAGTCTTCTACATATTCTTGTCAGCAACTTGTATGCATGAATGTTAAACGGATTGTGCGATAATTGTCGCACTTGTCGGCTATTGCAACCTTTGGAACTGTGTGAGGGATGTTTTATCGAAAGTCTATACTATATCATGTAGTCAAAGTTTACGTATTAACACCCTCTACTTTCAGCAGTAGGGAGTAGTTCAAACATGTTTTTGCGGCACAAGGCGACAGCCGTGAGGTCAGTGTCCAGTTACACCCGTCCAGAGATTCGCGGTCCTGCCACTTTGTGCCAATTACCGTCAAGTTTGAACGAGAAGATGCGGCGTCATCAGGGATCCGATACGGTGCTGTAGGCTCCAGGAGTTCCAAAGCATTCGTCTCAGGTGTCCCAAAGCCACTGGAGCCCAGGGCAGCAGCCAGAAGCCTGTCGAAAGTAGCCAATACTTGTTTCAGCTGTTTATGGACAGTGGCTGATTCCCTTTGCACACGTACGCAATAGGCGCAGTCTTTGGCCATCTTTCAGTTATTTCTTCTCTGTATCATATGGACAGTGTCTTGAAAGGAGGATATAAGATGAACATCAACAAAAGCAAAACGAGGATAATGGAATGTAGTCAAATTAAATCGGGTGATGCTGAGGGGATTAGATTAGGAAATGAGACACTTAAAGTAGTAAAGGAGTTTTGCTATTTAGGGAGTAAAATAACTGATGATGGTCGAAGTAGAGAGGATATAAAATGTAGACTGGCAATGGCAGGGAAATCGTTTCTGAAGAAGAGAAAATTGTTAACATCGAGTATAGATTTAAGTGTCAGGAAGTCGTTTCTGAAAGTATTTGTATGGAGTGTAGCCATGTATGGAAGTGAAACATGGACGATAACCAGTTTGGACAGGAAGAGAATAGAAGCTTTCGAAATGTGGTGCTACAGAAGAATGCTGAAGATAAGGTGGGTAGATCACGTAACTAATGAGGAGGTATTGAATAGGATTGGGGAGAAGAGAAGTTTGTGGCACAACTTGACTAGAAAAAGGGATCGGTTGGTAGGACATGTTTTGAGGCATCAAGGGATCACAAATTTAGTATTGGAGGGCAGCGTGGAGGGTAAAAATCGTAGAGGGAGACCAAGAGATCAATACACTAAGCAGATTCAGAAGGATGTAGGTTGCAGTAGGTACTGGGAGATGAAGAAGCTTGCACAGGATAGAGTAGCATGGAGAGCTGCATCAAACCAGTCTCAGGACTGAAGACCACAACAACAACAACATCATAGGTATAGTAGTACTAACGCAAAACATCGCTTCGTACAATCTAAGTTCTGCTTCTACACTACCTCTAGTGTATACTACGAAAGAAAACTGCCTCACACAAAGCTAATGCTCTACAATTACGCAAAAAACCTTGTACACTGACAAGAAATCTTAACACTATGGAGGAGTTGTGCGACGTAAATTAAAGTTGGTAGGCGTGTTACTACATCTGAAAGATGACGCCTATTCTGATTTCTACTTCTACATCTACATTTATACTCCCCAGGCCACCCAACGTTGTGTGACGGAGGGAACTTTACGTGCCACTGCCATTACCTCCCTTTCCTGTTCCAGTCGCGTATGGTTCGCGGGAAGAACTACTGCCGGAAAGCCTCCGTGCGCGCTCCAATCTCTCTAATTTTACATTCGTGACCTCCTCTGGAGCTATAAGCAGGGGGAAACAATATATTCGATACCTCATCCAGAAACGCACCCTCTCGAAACCTGGACAGCAAGCTACACCGCGATGCAGAGCGCCTCTATTGCAGAGTCCGCCACTTGAGTTTGCTAAACATCTCCGTAACGCTATCACACTTACCAAATAACCCTTTGACGAAACGCGCCGCTCTTCTTTGGATCTTCTCTATCTCCTCTGTCAACCCGATCTGGTACGGATCCCACACTGATGAGCAATACTCAAGTATAGGTCGCACGAGTGTTTTGTAAGCCACCTCCTTTTTTTTTCTAAGAACTCTCCCAATGAATCACAACCTGGCACCAACCTTGCCAACAATTAATTTTGTATGATAATTCCGCTTCAAATCGTTCCGTACGCATACTCCCAGGTATTTTACAGAAGTAACTGCTACCAGTGTTTGTTCCGTTATCATATACAATAAAAGATCCTTCTTTCTATGTATTGGCAATACATTACGTTTGTCTATGTTAAGGGTCAGTTGCCACTCCCTGCACGAACTGTCTATCCGCAGCAGATCTTTCTGCATTTCGCTGTAATTTTCTAATGCAGCAACTTCTCTGTATACTAAAGCATCATCCGCGAAAAGCCGCATGGAACTTCCGACACTATCTACTAGGTCAGTTATATATATATATATATATATTGGTTCGTCATTTATATATATATATTCGTTCATTTATGTATATTCGTTCTAGTCGCAAGAATGCCACTGCACATGATTACTGGCAGCGGTGATCACGAGAAAGTACGGTGACAGTGATGGCTGTGTTGAGTAGAAGGAGGGCATTTAAGAGCCAGCAAACAACCTGTCAGTGTGTTAGACACAATGGACGTACACCTAGAGTTATGGTCTCGGGTGCAACTTCGTATGGCAGCAGGAGCATTTTGTTGGCTGTCTCACGCACCCTGACTGCAAAATTGTCAGTCAGGCGATTCGATCTGTTGTACTGTCATTCATGTACAGTATTCCAGGGAGATTTTTCCAACAGGATAACGCTTGCCAACATACTGATGTAGTAACCCAACATGATCTACAGAGCGACGACATGCTGTCTTGGCCTGCTCGATCACCAGATCAGTCTAGAATCAAGAACATACGGGAAATCATCGGAGAACACCACCTGTATTGACCGACCAAGTGCAACAGGCATGAAACTCCATCCCATAAACTGACATCCGGCACCTCTACAACGCCATGAATGCATGTTTGTGTGATTGTACTCAGCATTCTAGCGGTTACACCGGTTATTAATGTGCCAGCATTTCACACTTATAGCGGCTTATTTGGTAGTTTCATTAACATGTGATCTTGCGGTGTTACCTAGAGAAAAGTATTCCCGACATTTCATTACTCTACACTAACTTTTTTTGGTGTTGCGATTTCCTTCCGTCCGTGTCGTAAGCTAGTTAATACTAGTGTACACATTAAAATACACAGGTGCCGTTGACTTCCTCACAGAAGTTCGTGGACCTACAAAGTAAATTAAATTGTTGTGTATAAAACAGACTCTTCTGCTACCTTACTAAGTGCGTCCACTCGGTTATACAGCAGCCGTTACGCTGACTTCGTAAGTGAAAATTTACCCTAATTTCCTATCCATGAAGAACAATTAGTGCTGTGAAATTGGATGAATCTTTTTGAAATATCCTGTAGATAATGCATGATCAATCCGTTTACCGAATTAGAAATGTAAATCACATACTGATAAGAAATTATATCGTAGCCTGATTTTGCGCACAGAGAAGGCAAGATGATGAAAATTCTTATGAAATTAATGTTTTATATTCCCATCAGTAAGAACTAGAGAATTCTGTTTGTATGATGTGTATGTTTTGTCTAGTGCAATTCATTTACAATACAATATCTCTGATAGTAATAGTAATGGAAATAAGATTCACACTTTATTGTCAAAGACGCAGAATGAAGCGCATTTTAAGGTATTATGAGCATTTAAGCCCTTCCTTTTACCATTTCAGATGAAGTTTGTATTATTAATCGTCCATATTGATGAAGGTAATCTGGTTATAGAATGGAAAGTTCCTGACACTAAACAGGGCATTACCACAACAGCGTGCTCTTCGTAGAGACTGAGAAGAGAAAACAATGTGATGTAGCATTAATTTGGACGGTAACTATCCCGGGACCCTGGTGGAATGACTGGAACTGCTCAGTTGTAGGAACTCCTCCGTCTACTAGGCGCTGTTAACCTTTCTTTGGTGTGTGTAGAAGATTTATACCACATGCAGGGAAAGCGAAAAAACGTCATACGCTAGGTCGAAGTGTGTTGACCGACGGTCACACATTTTCATTGATGAGTATTGTGACGTAAAATATGAGTACGACAGATGCCAAAGTCACTGCTGAAGAACTGAGTATCTCTCTGGCGAACTCAGTCATCGCCAAAACAACACAAAAGAAGCTCCATAAGCAGGGAATCGCAGGGAGAGCTGAAAGCTGAAATTCCTTAACATGAAAACGTGGTGCCGAAACCGTAAGATCTGTACTATGGGGCAGTAGAAGAAAGTCATTTCTTGTTTCACTATCTTTCTAGTTTATAGCTAAGTTTACTCTGACACAAGAGAAAACATGACGGAGGTCTGGTGATGAATTGGGCAGACATATCTTGGTGTTCCATGCGCCCATTGTCACTCTGAAAGGTCGCCAAGGATTATGTGACCATTTAGTCGTATCAGGTCCATGTGATTGCACAATGTTCGTTGCCGAATGGTGACGCCCCGTTCAAAGACGACAGTGACCCTGATTGTAAAGCTAAAACAGTTCACGATAGGTTTGTTTGCGAGAGGATAATTTGTTGCCACCACTAGATCTCAAAATTATTGAGTCACTGTGATCTACTTTGGAGAGAAGAATGTGTTGTCGCTATCCACCTCCATCTCCGTTACCTCAAACTGTCACTGTCTTGCAAGAAGAAACTTATAAGAGTCCGCTGAAAACATACGGGACATCTATACATCCCATACGAAACGACCGGAAGCTGTTTTGAATCCTACACCACATTAAGCAAGGATCTTGTTTTCGTGATGTTTCCGTATTTCTGTCCACGCCCTGTACGTTAACTGCGATTCACTAAGTGAAGGTTAAATTAGAACTCATTCTGTGCGGCCACAATTTAGCTACAAATACAGTGCTATCAAAATAAACTTTTCAGAAGACTACATGTAGTTGAGTGCAGAGGAGCGAACGGAGATCTAGGAGACACACTTTCTCTGGGGATGGGATATTTCCTATAAAAAGCGATAGAAACATAATGATCAACGGCATGAGGCTCCACAAGCAATGGAAACCACCGCACTAAAAGCACATCATGTATATCCACACGCAGTGTGGTCTGTAGCTGATGATGTGTCATGATGGTATCTCCATTGCCAGAAGATTCCGTAACAGTCCCCCATTCGGATTTCTGGAAGGGACTGCCAGGGGTGACGTGACCATGAGAAAAGGAATAACCAACATAAGGGTAACGTTCCACGAACCGGGCAGCAAATACACTTTTTTTTGTTTGGTCATCAGTCTACTGACTGGTTTGATGCGGCCCGCCACGAATTCCTTTCCTGTGCTAACCTCTTCATCTAAGAGTAGCACTTGCAACCTACGTCCTCAATTATTTGCTTGACGTATTCCAATCTCTGTCTTCCTCTACAGTTTTTGCCCTCTACAGATCCCTCTAGTACCATGGAAGTCATTCCCTCATGTCTTATCAGATGTCCTATCATCCTGTCCCTTCTCCTTATCAGTGTTTTCCACTTATTCCTTTCCTCTCCGATTCTGCGTAGAACCTCCTCATTCCTTACCTTATCAGTCCACCTAATTTTCAACATTCGTCTATAGCACCACATCTCAAATGCTTCGATTCTCTTCTGTTCCGGTTTTCCTACAGTCCATGTTTCACTACCATACAATGCTGTACTCCAGACGTACATCCTCAGAAATTTCTTCCTCAAATTAAGGCCGGTATTTGATATTAGTAGACTTCTCTTGGCCAGAAATGCCTTTTTTGCCATAGCGAGTCTGCTTTTGATGTCCTCCTTGCTCCGTCCGTCATTGGTTATTTTACTGCGTAGGTAGCAGAATTCCTTAACTTAATTGACTTCGTGACCATCAATCCTGATGTTAAGTTTCTCGCTGTTCTCATTTCTACTACTTCACATTACTTTCGTCTTTCTCCGATTTACTCTCAAACCATACTGTTCATTCCGTTCAGCAGATCATTTAATTCTTCTTCACTTTCCCGGCGGGGTCAGGGATTTTCTCTGCCTCGTGATGATTGGGTGTTGTGTGATGTCCTTAGGTTAGTTAGGTTTAAGTAGTTCTACGTTTTAGGGGACTGATGACCATAGTGCTCAGAGCCTTCTTCACTTTCACTCAGGATAGCAATGTCATCAGCGAATCGTATCATTGATATCCTTTCACCTTGTATTTTAATTCCACTCCTGAACCTTTCTTTTATTTCCATCATTGCTTCCTCGATGTACAGATTGAAGAGTAGGGGCGAAAGGCCACAGCCTTCTCTTACATCCTTCTTAATACGAGCACTTCGTTCTTGATGGTCCACTCTTATTATTCCCTCTTGGTTGTTGTACATATTGTATATGACCCGTCTCTCCCTATAGCTTACCCCTACTTTTTTCAGAATCTCGAAGAGCTTGCACTATTTTATATTGTCGAACGCTTTTTCCAGGTCGACAAATCCTATGAAAGTGTCTTGATTTTTCTTTAGCCTTGCTTCCATTATTAGCCGTAACGTCAGAATTGCCTCTCTCGTCCCTTTAATTTTCCTAAAGCCAAACTGATCGGCACCTAGCGCATTCTCCATTTCCTTTTCCATTCTTCTGTATATTATTCTTGTAAGCAGCTTCGATGCATGAGCTGTTAAGCTGATTGTGCGAAAATTCTCACACTTGTCAGCTCTTGCCGTCATCGGAATTGTGTGGATGATGCTTTTCCGAAAGTCAGATGGTATGTCGCAGATGGTATGTCGCAAATACACTACTGTCCATTAAAATTGCTACACGACGAAGATGACGTGCTACAGACTCGAAATTTAACCCACAGGAAGAAGATGCCGTGATATGCAAATGATCAGCTTTACAGAGAATTCACACAAGGTTGGCGCCGGTGGCGACACCTGCAACGTTCTGACATGAGGAAAGTTTCCAACCGATTTCTCATACACAAACAGCATTTGCCCAGGGTTGCCTGGTGAAACGTTGCGATGCCTCGTGTAAGGAGAAGAAATGCGTACCATCACGTTTCCGACTTTCATAAAGGTCGGATTGTAGCCTATCGCGATTGCGGTTTATCGTATCGCGACATTGCTGCTCGCGTTGGTCGAGATCCAATGACTGTTAGCAGAATATGGAATCGGTGGGTTCAGGAGGGTAATACGGAACGCCGTGCTGGATCCAAATGGTCTCGTATCACTATCAGTCGAGATGACAGGCATCTTATCCGCAAGGCTGTAACGGATCCTGCAGCCACGTCTCGATCCCTGGGTCAATAGATGGGGACGTTTGCAAGACAACAACCATCTGCACGAACAGTTCGACGACGTTTGCAGCAGCATGGACTAGCAGCTTGAAGACCACGGCTGCGGTTGCCCTTGACGCTTCATCACAGACAGGAGCGCCTGCGATGGTGTACTCAACGACGAACCTGGGTGCACGAATGGCAAAACGTCATTTTTTCAGAAGAATCCAGGTTCTGTTTACAGCATCATGATGGTCGCATCCGTGTTTGGCGACATCGCGGTGAATGCACCTTGGAAGCGTGTATCCGTCATCGCCATACTGGCGTATCACCCGACGTGATGACATGAGGTGCCATTGGTTACACTCTCGGTCACCTCTTGTTCGCATTGACGGCACTTTGAACAGTAGACGTAACATTTTGATGTTTTGCGACCAGTCGCTCTACCCTTCATTCGATCCGTCCGAAACCCTACACTTCAGCAGGATAATGCACGACCGCATGTTGCAGGTCCTGTACGGCCCTTTCTGGATACTGAAAATGTTCGACTGCTGCCCTGGCCAGCACATTCTCCAGATCTCTCACCAATTGAAAAAGTCTGGTCAATGGTGGCCGAGCAACTGGCTCGTCACAATACGCCAGTCACTACTCTTGATGAACTGTGGTATCGTGTTGAAGCTGCATGGGAAGCTGTACCTGTACACGCCATCCAAGCTCTCTTTGACTTAATGCCCAGGCGTATCAAGGCCGTTATTACGGCTTGCGGTGGTTGTTCTGGGTACTGATTTCTCAGGATCTACGCACCCAAACTGCGTGAAAATGTAATCACATGTCAGTTCTAGTATAATATATTTTTCCAATGAATACCCGTTCCTCATCTGCATTTCTTCTTGGTGTAGCAATTTTAATGGCCATTAGTGTGTAACTGATCTCATCAGAAACGACAGAAAACCTACACCGACATTTCAACTACAAATGCCAACGTGGCACGGAGTAGGATAGTGATTGAGGAATGCTGTAGGTAAAGGGAGATGAAAATCGTCACGGAGGATCGGAGTGATGTTGCAGAGGCGGAGTACAAGAGAGGGTTGTAGGAGAATATGAACTTGGTAATAGATATGTGAGAGGAGAATGAATTCTGAAATAAATTTCAGCTAGTAATACTCTGCTCAAGAAACACAAGAGGAGGAGGTACGGGAAGGTTCCAGTTCGATTACATTATAGTCAGGCACAGATCCCGAAATAAGTATTGGATTGTAAGGCGTAAAGGGAGCACACAAAGAGTCAGATTACAATTTACTAGTGATGAAGACTAAGCTGAAGATTAAGAGTCAAGTCGGGAAGATTAAATGTGCAAGGATGTGAATTACGGAAGCACTAAGGAATGAAGGGAGACGCTTGAACTTCTCTGCGATTATATGTACTGCAACAGTGAATAGCTCAGTAGGCAGTGCAGCTGAAAAATAATGGACCTCTCTAAAAACGAAAATCACAGAAGTTGGAAACAAAAATCTATGTAAAATTGTTAAGGCTTTCGTGGCCACTTGTTGACAAACTGCCTATTGGCTTCTGTCTCGTGTTCTTCGGCCGACGTTCATCTAATGATTTTTCTGACGTTTCGCCAGCACGAGTGGCTGGCATTGTCAAAGCTTCACCCTCCATTGCCGGTGGTGAACTGGAGGCGAGCTCGCGGCCGCAGACTATATGTACCTGGCGTGCCAACGTCCGAGGGCTTCTCCGCGGTCATTTCCGGTGCGGTTCTCCTCTTGCTACCTGCGACGGTCGTTCGCTGCAGTACGGGAAGCCAGGATCCGTTTACCTTAAGGCTTTCCTCTTTCTTGTTGAAACAAGAAAGAGGAAAGCCTTAAGGTAAACGGATCCTGGCT
Organism: Schistocerca nitens; assembly: GCF_023898315.1. Classification (NCBI taxonomy): domain Eukaryota; kingdom Metazoa; phylum Arthropoda; class Insecta; order Orthoptera; family Acrididae; genus Schistocerca; species Schistocerca nitens. The sequence continues at coordinate 310,572,506 of NC_064617.1, forward strand.
TCCCGTACTGCAGCGAACGACCGTCGCAGGTAGCAAGAGGAGAACCGCACCGGAAATGACCGCGGAGAAGCCCTCGGACGTTGGCACGCCAGGTACATATAGTCTGCGGCCGCGAGCTCGCCTCCAGTTCACCACCGGCAATGGAGGGTGAAGCTTTGACAATGCCAGCCACTCGTGCTGGCGAAACGTCAGAAAAATCATTAGATGAACGTCGGCCGAAGAACCCGAGACAGAAGCCAATAGGCAGTTTGTCAAAAATCTATGTACAAAGAAGGAACTGCGAAGAAACCATGGGTATCAGAAGAAACGTTTCAGTATCCCAGCGAAACAAGGAGGTAGAAATATGATCAGTGAAATTCAGAAACAGGGAAATACAAGTCGCTTAGGAATGAAATCAATAGGAAATCACGGCGCTAAGGCGGAATGCCTGCATGAGAAGTGTGAACTATCGAGAAAGAAATGACTGTCGGAAAGACTGAAACAGCACACAGAAAAGTAAAAATCTTTGGTGAAATTAGAAGCAGGGGTTAACATTAAAAGTGCTGTGGGAATTCCACAGCCAAATTCAGAGGAGAGAGCGGGTAGATGGAAAGAGTACATTCATCTATGAGTGGGAGGACTTGTCTGATGACATGTGAGAAGAACAAGTGGGAGTCGATAGGGGAGACATAGGGGATCCAGTATTAGAATCGTTATTTAAAGGAGCTCTGGACGACTTAAGATCAAATAAGGCAGAAGGAAAAAATAACAGTCCATCGAAATTTCTAAAAACCTGAACGAAGTGGCAACGAAATGAAAATTCACGTTAGCGTGTAGACTGTATGAAACTGATGACATTCCATCACCAGAAAATCAACATCCACACAATTCCCGAGACAGCAAAAGCCAACAATTGCTAGAACTGTCGCACAGTCAACAGCTCATCCGTCCAAGTCGCTGACAAGAATAGTATGGAGAATATTGGAAAAGAAAACTGAGGATTTATTGCATGATGATCAGTTTGGCCTCAGGAAAAGGCAAAGGGCATCAGAGAAGCACTACTCACCTTGCGATTGATAACTGAAGACTGAAGAAAAATCAAGACACCTTCATAGGATTTGTCGACTTGAACAAAGTGACCGACAATATAAAACGGTGAGAGACATTAAAAAATTCTGAGAAATATGGGGGAAGGCTATAAGGAAACACATGTACTACACAATATTTACAAGAACTAGGAGGGAGCACTAAGACGTGAAGACTGAAGTAAGTGCTCGGATTGAAAAGGGTCTGTCGCCCTTGGACGTTGAAGAAGCAGTGACAGAAATAAAAAAGATTTAAGAGTGGGATTAAAACTCAGGGTGAAAGGATATCAATGGCACGATTCGCTGATGACGTTACAATGCTCACTGGAAATGAAGAAGAATCATAGATCTTGTTGAATGGAATGAACAGATAATTAATGAACCTGGATCGAGAGTAAACCGAAGAAAGACGAAAGTAATGAGAGGCAGCGGTAATGAGAACAGCGAGAAACTTAACATCAGGATTGATGATCTCGAAGTAGATGGAGTTAAGGAATTCTGCGACCTAGGCAGAAAAGTTACACGCTGTGGACAGAGCAAAGAGGTCATGAAAAGAAGAACGCACTGGCGGAAAGGGCATTCCTGGCCAAGAGGTGCCTATTAATATCAAAAGTATTCCTGAACCTGAGGAAGAACATTGTGAGAATGTACGTTTGAAGCCAGCAGAATGTGGAAGTGAAACATTGGCTGTGGGAAAACCGGAACAGCAGAGAATCGAAACATTCGAGATGTGGTGCTACAGACGAAAGTTAAAAATTAAGTGAACTGATAAGGTAGGGATTGTGGAGATTGTACTAAGATTCGGAGAGGAAAGGAATATATGGAAAGTATTGACAAGGAGAAGGGACAGGATCGTAAGACATCTTTTAAGGCATTTAGGGATAACTTCAATGGTACTAGACTGAGCTGTAGAGGGTAAAAGCTGTAGAGTGAGACAGATACTGGAACACATCCAGCAAGTAATTGAGGACATAGGGTGCAACTGCTCCTCTGTGACGAAAAGTTTGGTCAACGTGCGGCCCCTAGGTTTCTGTATAGTGTGTGTGCGTGTGCGTGTGTGCGTGTGCGTGTGCGTGTTACACGATCATGATTTCGACTTTAAAGTGCCATTATCAAGTGTTTTAAAGTTATACCGTGCCTAAGATGGCATACTGCCATATTTTAAATACACTATTACACACACTGCGGAAGGGTAAGTATTTCTGGTAAAAACCCACTGCTTTGATTTACCACTGAGAATACCATCCTGACTGAATGACAGTTGGCTAAGTCATTCAGTCAAGAGGATGTACTCAGTGATACAAAAAAGCAGTAGGTTTCACCAGAAATGTTAACACTTAGACAATGTGTCAGATAGTGTATTTTAAATACGACAAAAAATGGTTCAGATGGCTCTGAGCACTATGGGACTTAACTTCTAAGGTCATCAGTCCCCTAGAACTTAAACCTAACTAACCTAACGACATCACACACATACATGCCCGAGGCAGGATTCGAACCTGCGACCGTAGCGGTTGCGCGGTTCCAGACTGTAGAGCCTAGAACCGCTCGGCCACCTCGGCCGGCTTAAATACGACAGTATGCCGTCTTAGGCACTGTATAACATTAAAACACTTGATAATGGTTCTTTAAAACTGAAATTATGATCGTGTAATGTAACACTACAAATACAAAACAGTCTAATGGCGCTACTGACTTTAAAGTAATATATTATCACTGTGGCCCCACATTATGAAAAAATTATTACACTTAAGACGGTTCTAAAAGGCAAAGTGGTACACCAATTGCATTATTTTTTGGTTTTAATCATGAAAACTGCACCAGTTATGTGTTTTTTCATTCTTAGTACGATACGTTTCGAGATTTTACTCTCACTGTCAAGTGAATGTGGTTTCCTAAGTATTTTTTGTTATGATTGCTTGTGTGATTATCTGCCACTGTGACATTGTACTCTTCTTTTTAAGGCTATACTGAATTCGTAACATGGGACACAATAAGTGGGCAAATTTTTTACATGCTAATATTAGAAATAGTATTTTTGTCTGTCCAGTTAGAGGTACTGTGCCTCCTCTATTAGACAGAATATCACACACAAACCACAACCCACACCGTTTTGTTTTTTTCTTTTTTGTAGTCAAAACACGTTACAGGAATATTACGAAAATATGGTTTGAAAAAGACTTTGTACCCAGTGAGAGATTAAATTATTCAAATAAAGTTGTCAAACATGAAGTTTCTTCTAGCATTACTATTACCTACCTTTAAATTATCGAATCCGTTTGTATTCTACTAGCTGACAAATCCGACATTTATGCGGTACTCATTTTGCCATTTTTCTATTATAAACGGAAACACAAAAATGACCTGTGTTTGTAGTGAGGTATCCAAAAAATTTCATTTCTATGTATTCGTAGAAACACCTTTGAAATAGCGCAACAGTCGTGTAAAGAAGTATGCATAATGTACAGATGTGTAAGAAGAGTATCCAAATTAAGAAACACTATCACGGACAGTTCCTGTACGCTGAGCGCAGCTGCTTCTCGTGTGTACAACGCGATTTTGTAAACGTCTCTATGGAAACACCTCTTTTTAGTTCAACAGACGGCTACTGTTTTCGCTTACAGCCGTTTGCGCGTCGCAGTTCATAGTTGTCAAAATAACTACCAGATGTCAGGGCTTTACTTAATTTGACTCAACTGCTGTGGTGAAGGAAAAATGTACACTACTGGCGATTAAAATTACTACACCACGAAGATGACGTGCTACGGACGCGAAATTTAACCGACAGGAAGACGATGCTGTGATATGCAAATGATTAGCTTTTCAGAGCGTTCACACAAGGTTGACACCGGTGGCAACACCTACAACGTGCTGACATGAGGAAAGTTTCCAACCGATTTCTCATACAAAAACTACAGTTGACCGGCGTTGCCTCGTGAAACGTTGTTGTAATGCCTCGTGTAAGGAGCAGAAATGCGTACCATCACGTTTCCGACTTTCATAAAAGTCGGATTGTAGCCTATCGCGATTGCGGTTTATCGTATCGCGACATTGTTGCTCGCGTTGGTCGAGATCCAATGACTGTTAGCTGAATATGTAATCGGTGGTTTCAGGAGGGTAATATGGAACGCCATGCTGGATCCCAACAGTCTCGTATCGCTAGCAGCCGAGATGTCAGGCATCTTATCCGCATGGTTGTAACGGATCGTGCAGCCACGTCTCGATCCCTGAGTCAAATGATGGGGACGTTTGCAAGACAACGACCATCTGCACGAACAGTTCGACGACGTTTGTAGCAGCATGGACTATCAGTTCGGAGACCATGGCTGCGGTTGCCCTTGACGCTTCATCACAGACAGGAGCGCCTGCGATGGTGTACTCAACGACGAACCTGGGTGCACGAATGGCAAAACGTCAATTTTTCGGATGAATCCAGGTTCTGTTTACAGCATCATGATGGTCGCATCCGTGTTTGGCGACATCGCGGTGAACGTACATTGGAAGCGTGTATTCGTCATCGCCATACTGGCGTATCACACGGCGTGATGGCGTGGGGTGCCATTGGTTACACGTCTCGGACACCTCTTGTTCGCATTGACGGCACTTTGAACAGTGGACGTTACATTTCAAATGTGTTACGACCCGTGGGTCTACCCTTCATTCGATCCCTGCGAGACCCTACATTTCAGCAGGATATTGCACGACCGCATGTTGCAGGTCCTGTACAGGCCTTTATGGATACAGAAAATATTCGACTGCTGCCCTGGCCAGCACATTCTCCATATGTCTCACCAATTAAAACGTCTAGTCAATGGTGGCCGAGCAACTGGCTCGTCACAATACGCCAGTCACTACTCTTGATGAACTGTGGTATCGTGTTGAAGCTGCATGGGCACGCCATCCACGCTCTGTTTGACTCAATGCCCAGGCGTACCAAAGCCGTTATTACGGCCAGAGGCGGTTGTTCTGGGTATTGATTTCTCAGGATCTATGGATCCAAATTGCGTGAAAATGTACTCACATGCCAGTTCTAGTACAATATATTTGTCCAATGAATACCTGTTTATGATCTGCATTTCTTCTTGGTGTAGCAATTTTAATGGCTAGTAGTGTATTAAGGTTTCATGCATGATGCGGCCATTATTCAGGCACCTCAATTTATATGATGTATCTCTTTAAGTATGTATCATACAATGATGTATTTTTGTAGGTACATTTAGCGGCATACGGTCTAGAAAATATATTGCGAATAGAGTTAGAAGCAAAATAAACCCAAACGTCAAGCATGACGCCTCAGTTTTCTACATATTTCAATGTCCATGACGGCATTTATCCTGTTGTATGTCTCACACAATGATATAAGTTTGTAGGTGATGATGATGAGGTCCCATACTCCGAGGAGCGTAGGGAGACAATGTGGGAGACCCGCCGACTAGGCAAGGTCTTAGTGGAGCTGGTTTGCCATTGCCTTCCTCCGACTGTAACGGGGATGCAGATGATGATGATGATGAAGACGACACAACATCACCCAGTCATCTCGAGGCAGGGAAAATGCCTTAGCCCGCCGGGAATCGAACCCGGGACCCCGTGCGCGGAAGCGAGAACGCTACCGCAAGACCACGAGATGCAACACCACTGTCTGCAAAATGTATTGAGAGGAGAGTTAGTAGTACAGAAGTAATAATAAATTTAAATGTCATGACCATGGAATAGTTTTTCCAAGTATCTCAGCGTTCATGACGTCATATCTCCAGAAATACGATGGGTAGCTGGTTTTTACCCTTACAGCGATTGTTGGCTGAAAGTGAGGGACATGTTTACCAGTCCAGTGGTTTAGGAGGAGATACAGCGCGCGTGCACGTGCACACACACACACACACACATACATACGTACAAACAGTCTGTTAAGAGCATGTCCGGCACTATACACACATGGAAAAAATACAGCCTTGAAAAAATATAGCCTTAGTTCTTTCACAACCCAACAGAGGGAACCTTTGTCCACGCTCGGCAGTTTTCACATGTTTATCGACAATTTACATGCACAGGAGACATGTTACATGCCGAGTACCGACCGTTGGTTTTTCGACATAACTGAAGATTGGAAACTGCAGGAGGACGATGATCCAAACCAGTGCACCAAGCTTTGCAGCGACTGCAAAATGGAGGAAGATTTTCAGGTCCTGGATTGGCCCCCACAGACACCTGACGCTAATCCTACTGCAAACGTATGGTCTCATGTTAAAAAGAAGTTGCAAGGAAAAAATATCTTGACTTTGAAACAGCTGTCAACGCAAACTATACGCGTTTGGAGGTCTCTTCCACGTAAATATGCGAAAAAAAACTGATTTGAAGCATGCCTCGGAGATGCCAAGCAACTATCGACGCTGCGGGTGACTGGACGTATTATCAGTTGTAATTGGATTTTTCTTTTGTTCATATATGGTCTGTGCATATGTTTTAGTTTATTATCAGATTCATTTTTCTACTGATTAACCCAAACACGATTTTACTTAACATACTGTACACCCGTTTTTATAATATGTGTTTACTTGTAAATGTTGGGTAGCGTCTATGAGGAAACGAACATATTTAGGGATTTTACTTCTGTTATGTACAGGAGAGTACGATGGAGCATTACGAAATGCGGGAAGTTTACGTAGTCAAACGATAATTGGACAAATAACGCGCTTTCGGGTTTTGGTGCGTTTTAGATTACTTAATATAGTTACATTTTTATTGTGTTATTCTTTATTGGCTGTGTTCTAGGTGCTGTGTTTCATGTATGAAACAAACGATAATTGCTTTAGCTACGCTGTTATTCGAGCCATCCATCAAATTGGTAATGAATTGGAAGTACTCTTAATCTACTGTTACAGCTAATGGTTTTCATTTCCGCTTTTTAAACACTTTCTAAAACTATATAGCAATGCGTGCATTGACTTACTTACTCATCTGTCTGCAATGAAGCCACAACTGAAGCAAAATTATATTTCCGTTTATGTGAGAAATAGAGAGCAAAACTAGTTTCGTTCCTACATTTTCGCGATTGAATCAGCCGCTGTAGTTCCCAAACATCATAAACAGATATAAACCAGTAACTTGTGCGTCGTTAAACGCTGAACGAGAATTGACAACGTCTGTCCGATGAATGCTATCAGAGGATTAGATATTGTAAAAAAAAAAAAAAAAAAAAAATCCAGTAACTTTGTGTTTCGTCTTTGTCACACAGTATCCGTGGAACAATTTACATTTTAATTTGAAGAATAATAGAAAAATCCCATGAGAGAAAATGCCTTAGTGTTGCATCTTAACGAAGCTACGTACAGATGAACGTATGAATGTTGTTAACATCCCTAGTTTTTATTTTTTATTTTCTTTCATATATTTATTTTTTTTGGGAGAGGAGGTGGTGGGGGAGGCTTTGATTGTAAATAGAAGAAACGTCTGATTTCTAGTTGATAGAAGCAGTATGCACCAATATGTCAAGCTTAAGGGAAAAGTAAATCACTGGGTTATTGTCAACAGTAATTGTTGCTCATGAAACGTAAAAGCTAACGTACCTGCTCAGTCACTCCAGGAATTATTTTCGATAGATTTTGAACTAACTGATGAGTAACTCAATGAGAGGTTGGGAATAACGACCTTGCAGTTCCTTCTCTTAACTCCAGCCAACAAACCAATGACGAGATTGCTGCTACCGCTTACCGCCGCGGCGAATGGGCTTGTTCTGTTTGTCACGTGACAAGCCATCAGCAGTGAATCGCAACTTGGGCAAAACTACAAAGCAAAATCGGTGATTCTGATTGTGACCAGATTGTGGGTGTACGACGCATGATACTTCCGTCTCACAAGCCAGACCTGTGCGATTTTCGACCGCCGTTGTGTCAAGGATCATGTACGATAAATGACACTGTTCGAAGCCAGTTCACCAATGCTTACGGACGGATCCAGTTAATTGATACGTCTCGTCAGTGGGCTCCCTCCAGTAATCTACATACATGTCATGGGAGGCGATAAGGAAACTGCAGAGGCGGTAATTTGGCGAAAAACTGAGGACAGAGATTCACACAATGTGGTAATGTACATTACGTCTCATACAAACAAGTATGTTCACTGAAGATCTCTAATCGCGGACGCCGGCTGGTGTGGTCGAGCGGTTCTAGGTGCTACAGTCTGGAACCGGCGGGCCGCTACGGTCGCAGGTTCGAATCCTGCCTCGGGCTTGAATGTGTGTGACATCCGTAGGTTAGTTAGGTTTAAGTAGTTCTAAGTTCTAGCGCACTGATGACCTCAGCAGTTAAGTCCCATAGCGCTCAGAGCCGTTTGAACCATATAATCTTGGAAATTTCTTACGAAAATGGTTTCTCCGTGATCGTTATTACAACTGTACTCAGAAAATTTATAATTTTTAGATACGACGAAACGGAAGTCGGATGTCTGCTATTTGTGTGGGCGGCCCTATGCCACGGCTGGAGGAACGTCTAATCTCCACTCCAATGAAGAAATTCGACTTACGTAATTGCTACTGATAATTTTACAGTAGTCTCCGTTTCGTTAATTGTCTTTCTTTACAATATAGAGATAGTACATATTATTTACTGATTTGCTTAACATAAAGGTAAAATATGAATGAATGTTTCCGAATGTATCGACATACGTGAATAATATACATTCCAGGAAATGGAAAAAAGAACACATTGACACCGGTGTGTCAGACTCACCATACTTGCTCCAGACACTTCGAGAGGTCTGTACAAGCAATGATCACACGCACGGCACAGCGGACACACCAGGAACCGCGGTGTTGGCCGTCGAATGGCGCTAGCTGCGCAGCATTTGTGCACCGCCGCCGTCAGTGTCAGCCAGTTTGCCGTGGCATACGGAGCTCCATCGCAGTCTTTAACACTGGTAGCATGCCGCGACAGCGTGGACGTGAACCGTATGTGCAGTTGACGGACTTTGAGCGAGGGCGTATAGTGAGCATGCGGGAGGCCGGGTGGACGTACCGCCGAATTGCTCAACACGTGGGGCGTGAGGTCTCCACAGTACATCGATGTTGTCGCCAGTGGTCGGCGGAAGGTGCACGTGCCCGTCGACCTGGGACCGGACCGCAGCGACGCACGGATGCACGCCAAGACCGTAGGATCCTACGCAGTGCCGTAGGGGACCGCACCGCCACTTCCCAGCAAATTAGGGACACTGTTGCTCCTCGGGTATCGGCGAGGACCATTCGCAACCGCCTCCATGAAGCTGGGCTACGGTCCCGCACAACGTTAGGCCGTCTTCTGCTCACGCCCCAACATCGTGCAGCCCGCCTCCAGTGGTGTCGCGACAGGCGTGAATGGAGGGACGAATGGAGACGTGTCGTCTTCAGCGATGAGAGTCGCTTCTGCCTTGGTGCCAATGATGGTCGTATGCGTGTTTGGCGCCGTGCAGGTGAGCGCCACAATCAGGACTGCATACGACCGAGGCACACAGGGCCAACACCCGGCATCATGGTGTAGGGAGCGATCTCCTACACTGGCCGTACACCACTGGTGATCGTCGAGGGGACACTGAATAGTGCACGGTACATCCAAACCGTCATCGAACCCATCGTTCTACCATTCCTAGACCGGCAAGGGAACTTGCTGTTCCAACAGGACAATGCACGTCCGCATGTATCCCGTGCCACCCAACGTGCTCTAGAAGGTGTAAGTCAACTTCCCTGGCCAGCAAGATCTCCGGATCTGTCCCCCATTGAGCATGTTTGGGACTGGATGAAGCGTCGTCTCACGCGGTCTGCACGTCCAGCACGAACGCTGGTCCAACTGAGGCGCCAGGTGGAAATGGCATGGCAAGCCGTTCCACAGGACTACATCCAGCATCTCTACGATCGTCTCCATGGGAGAATAGCAGCCTGCATTGCTGCGAAAGGTGGATATACACTGTACTAGTGCCGACATTGTGCATGCTCTGTTGCCTGTGTCTATGTGCCTGTGGTTCTGTCAGTGTGATCATGTGATGTATCTGACCCCAGGAATGTGTCAATAAAGTTTCCCCTTCCTGGGACAATGAATTCACGGTGTTCTTATTTCAATTTCCAGGAGTGTACAATTCACACTCAAGTGCTGGCACAAGATTCCTTGAACCACCTTCAAGCTATTTCTCAACCGCTCCACTCTCGAACAGGGAGCAGGACGAACGAACTCTTAAATCTTTGTGTGCGACGTCTGATTTCCCTTACTTTATATGATGATCATTGCCCCCTATGTAGGTGGGAGCCGATAAAATAGTTTCACACTCTGAGGACATAGCTTGTGATTGCAGTGTTATGAAATGATCCTGCGGCAATGAAAAACGCCTTTCATTTAATGATTTCCACTCCTACTCACGTATCATACCCTCCGTGCTCTCTTCCCGATTTCGCTGTAATACAAAACGTGCTGCCCTTCTTTGAACTTTTCGATGTTCTCCCCCGACACTATGTGATGCGGATTCCACACCACACAGCAGTACTCCAGAGGACGTCGTTCAAACGTGGTGTAGGCAGTTTCTCCTGTACACCTGTTGAGTTTTCTCAGTGTTCTGCAATAAATTTTAGTCTTTGATTTGTCTTACCCACAACATTTTCTATGTGATCAATACAGTTTACGTTGCTCGTAATTGTAACAGCTAGGTGTTTAGCTGAGTTTAGAGCTTCAGATTTGTGAGATTTAACACGCAACTGAAATTTAGCGGATTCTTTTTAGCACTCATGTGGATGACTTCTCGCCCTTCATTATTTAGAATCCACTGAAACTTCTGCATCATACAGATACCTTGTCTAAATCATTTTGCTATTGGGTTTGGTTATCTGATGACTTTTCAAGACGGTAAATGACAGCATCATCTGCTAAAAACTAAGATTGCTATCCAGATTGTCTCGTAAATCATTTATGTAGGTCAGGGAAAGCAGAGGGCCTATAACGCTTCCTTGGAGAAAGTCAGATATTGCTTCCGTTTTACTCGATGACTTACCGTCAGGTATTAAGAAATGTGACCTTTATGACAGAAAATCACGAATCCCGTCGCACAACTGAGAGGATAGTTCATAGGCATGCAGTTTGATTAGAAGTGTCAAGCTTTTTGTAAATCTAAAAACATGGAATCAGTTTGACATCTCCTGTCAGCAGCTCTCATTACTTCGTGAGAGTAAAGACCTAGTTGTGTTCCACAAGAACATCATTTTCTGAGTCAGTGTTGACTGTTTGTCAACAAATCGTACTCTTCAAACGTTAATCGTAATGTTCGAAAACAGTATAGGTTCCCAAAATTCTACTGCAAATAGATGTTAGCGAAATGGGCTGTAATTCAGCGGAGTACTCCTGTTTCCTTTAATGGGTACTTGTGAGACTTTTGCAACTTTCCAGTCTTTAGGCATGGAACATTCAAAGAGCGATCAACTGTATATGATTGCAGAATACGGAGCTATAGCATCAGAATACTCTGAGAGGAACCCATCTAGTATACGATCAGGACCGGAGGCTTTGCCTCTATTAAGTGACTGAAGCTGCACTGTTACACCGAGTATTTCTACTTCTAAATAACTCACGTTGGCTGTTGTTCTTGGTTCGAATTCTGAAAAGTTTATTCGTAGATGTATTCCTTGTATTGTATATATGTGTAATGTTAATGTACTGAATGTTTGTTTTTTAGTCATCAGTCAGATGACTGGTTCGATTCCTCTCCTGTGCTAACATCTTCATCCCAGAGTAGCACTTGCAACCTACGTCCTCAATTATTTGCTGGGTGTATTCCAATCTCTGCCTTCCTCTACAGTTTTTGGCTTCTACAGCTCTCTCTAGTACCTTGGAAGTCATTCCCTGATGTCTTAAGAGGTGTCCTAGAATTCTGTCCCTTCTCCTCCTCAGTGTTTCCCACATATTCCTTACCTCTCCTATTCTGCGCAGAATCTTCTCATTCCTCACCGTATCAGTCAACATTATTTTCAATATTAGTCTACAGAACCACATTTCAAATGCTTCCATTCTCTTCTATTCGGTTTTCCCACAGTCCATGTTTCACTGCCATACAGTTCTGTGCTCCAAACGTACATTCTCAGAAATTGCTTCCTCAAATTAAATTAAATCTTATATTAGCACACTTCTCTTGGGTAGGAATCCCCTGTTTGCCTACTTCATAACCATCAATCCTGATTTAAAGTTTCTTGCTGTCCTCATTTCTGCTTCTTCTTATTGCTTTCGTCTCTCTTCGATTTACTCTCAGTCCATATTCTATAGTCATTAGACTGTTAATTTCGTTCAGCAAGCAGACCGTGTTATTCTTCTTCACTTTCACTCAGTATAGCAATGTCTTCAACGATTCGTATCACTGATATCCATTTATTACACTCCGGAACCTTTCTTTCACTTCCATCATTGCTTATTCTATGTACATATTGAACAGTGGAGGCGAAGGCCTACATCCTTGTTTTACACCCTTTTTAATCCGAGCACTTCGTTCTTGGTCGTCCACTCTCATTATTCCCTCTTGGCTCTTGTACATATCGTATATTTTTGTATGTCCATCCTTTTAGCAGGAGGTCTCTGGGACGACGGCCGTTTACTATCGTTAAAAGTAAAGAAAAACATATACTGCCGTCCTTATGATTTTATTTTATTTTGTGTTGCCAGCATTACTGAATACGCAGATAATGTGTCAGCACTCCAACCATCAACTTCCTACTGGCTTACAATCTAGCACCTGATTTCGGAATCGATGTCGGACCAAGATGTAATCTAACTGAACTTTTCCAATACCAACCGGCCTTTTCCAAGTATACCTCCTCCTCAAGCGATTCTTGAACAGACTATTCGCTGTTACTAGCTGAAATTTATTACAGGAGTGAATTATTCTTTCTCCTCTCTCATTCCTTGTCCCAAATCCCCACGTCTTGTAACCTTTCCTTCTACTCCTTCCCCTACAACTGCATTCCAGTTCCCTATAACTATTGGCTTTTCATCTGCCGTTACGTACTGTATTATCCTTTCAATATCCTTATTTACTTTGTCTATCTCTTCATCTTCAGCTTGCGACGTCGGCATGTATACCTGAACTATCTCTGTCGGTGTTGGTTTGCTGTCGATTCTGATGAGAACAACCCTATCACTGAACTGTTCACAGTAACACTCTCTCTGCCATACCTTCCACTTCATAACGAATCCTACTCCCGTTATATCTATTTCCGCTGCTGTTGATATTCCCCCATGTTCATCTAACCTTGTCTTCTTTCCATTTCACTTCACTGACCCCTACAATATCTAGATTAAACCTTTGCAATGATTGTATGCGATGTAAATTTTTTGATTTCTGTAATACTAGGCCCTTTCGGTGAAACTTAAGATTTGTATTTTGCAATCGGAGTAGTGAGAAGGTAGACAATAGGTAGTGGAAAGAGGAGTGAGACATGGAAGTACGTTAGTGGAGGAGCAGTTTATGTAACTGTTAGATGATGGAAAGATGGAGTACTAAGTAAATGCTAAGGGAATACTGCTGACGTAATGAAGATAGTTGCCAATGATGGTGATGGGGTCATATTACTACAGGACCATGAAGTGTAAGCTCAGACACGGTGCATGTAGAAACTGTTACATGACAGTAAAAGCGGATCAAGAAAGAAGAGATGGGGTCGACATTTGGGGAAAGAAACTGCGTTAATTTGTAGAAGAGTTCAAAGAAAGAAGACGAGAAGAGATCAATAATTGTGTAATTGTGCAAGGTAACCTCGTCTAGTCTGTAGGATTTTGATTATCTACTTGGGTTCAAAAATGGCTCTGAGCACTATGCGACTTAACATCTGAGGTCATCAGTCGTCTAGAACTTAGAACTAATTAAACCTAACTAACCAAAGGACATCACACACATCCATGCCAGAGGCAGGATTCGAACCTGCGACCGTAGCGGTCGCTCGGCTCCAGACTGTAACGCCTAGAACCGCACTGCCACTCCGGCCGGCTATCTACTTGGGCCTTGTTCGAAAACTGCTGGTTGAAAGAGGTGAAAGAAGACTATAATAGCGAGTGTAGTCTCAAAAAAAAATTCTTGGTCAGCAAAGTGGAAGGTGTACATAGACTCTCGTGCAGACGGAGTGAGGCAACTCTATGACCTGCAGTTATGAAAACGTGGCAGTTGTGGGGATTTTGGTATTAGCCTGATTAATGAGGACTGGATTTACTATTCGTGGCGGCATAGTACAGACGTTGTGGACAGTGAGAATTTGAATAAATGAGGACCCTGTCAGTCACATACACAAAATAGTGAAGGTGTTCGTCGCTTCCATTAACATTGATGTACAACAAGATATCTAGCCTAAATCAACCTGTAGTGTTTTTTGGAGCAGAGTCTTCAATATATATGAGTTAATTTTTCGAGGATTTTGTCAGTTTAAACTGTAGACACTGCCATTTTTGCAGCCATCTGCGGATGGTGAGACGAAGAGCAGCTCATTGATCACAGAGGCAGTCATATACAGAGTGACATGACTTTCCTCTAGCGAGAATGGTAGGACGTAAGTTGTTGGTTAAATAGCTAGAAGAAGGGGCCTGGTGATTTGTAAGATGCAATTTTAACTCTCGGCACTGTGAAGATCCAGAGCGGAGCCAATCAAAATTCAGTGAGCGATAGAAAACACAGCTGTCCAATGTCTCTTTTTAATTAAGTTTGGATCTGATATCACTTATTCAACTTCAACTGCAACTGCAACTTTAGGAGCCTCCGCCACCGGACTTCTACGCTGGGAGCCACCACCAGCCTGCTGTGGCGCCTCAGCTGATGTATGTTTTGAAGCTGATCTGCAGTTAGCCACTAGAAAAGGTCGTTCGTTCCGCCAATGATTGAGTCTGCAGCTACTTCAGCCTCCACCAACAATACTATGGTAATGAGCAGTAACCACGAGGCGATGTTTAGGGACATTAGAGTCATTTATAGTAACTAATTGTCTCGCGATTCCCTCTGAAGATTTCCATTTTAACGTCAAAGAACAGTTTGTTCTCAACTCCAGGAGTAATTAATTCACTGCACTATTATTTACCCCCCCCCCTCCCCCAACGGCCGGCCGGAGTGGCCGTGCGGTTCTGGGCGCTACAGTCTGGAGCCGAGCGACCGCTACGGTCGCAGGTTCGAATCCTGCCTCGGGCATGGATGTGTGTGATGTCCTTAGGTTAGGTTAGGTTTAATTAGTTCTAAGTTCTAGGCGACTGATGACCTCAGAAGTTAAGTCGCAACCGAGCGAGGTGGCGCAGTGGTTAGACACTGGACTCGCATTCGGGAGGACGACGGTTCAATCCCGCGTCCGGCCATCCTGATTTAGGTTTTCCGTGATTTCCCTAAATCGCTCCAGGCAAATGCCGGGATGGTTCCTTTCAAAGGGCACGGCCGACTTCCTTCCCCGTCCTTCCCTAATCCGATGAGACCGATGACCTCGCTGTCTGGTCTCCTTCCCCCGAAACAACCAACCAACCAAGTTAAGTCGCATAGTGCTCAGAGCTATTTGAACCATTTGAACCCCCCCAACGACCTTCTATGTCAGTTATGCCAAGGTGTTATTATATTAATACTGTCACAGTTTGCCATTTGTTTATCAATCTATTTATTGGGATAAATTAAAGTTGTCCGTCATCCGAAGTGGGGGATTCGAAAGAGGTTGGCACCTTGCAAAGAAACCACAGAAAGGTATAGTCGCTGTATGCCGCACTGGTGAATGAGAACCGCCGGCGAAGCCACAGCTACTAGAGCTTCACTAAGCCGCCGCAATCGATGGTCTATTTACAGCTGAGAAGAGGAACGCTCGCTCCAGTTGGCAATGAACAGTCAAGATGACATCATCTTCTTAGATAGGCCACCAGTAGATTAGATGTCTTATGCAGAACTTGTATGTATGTATGTATGTATGTAAACCGGGGACCTAGAAACGACGGAGAGGATCCGTCCCCGCCGCAGCCGCAGTGGTCCACAACCCCATGACGACTAACCCAGTCCACTTCACCACTCCGCCGCCCCATACCGAACCCGGGTTATTGTGTGGTTCGGCCCCCGGTGAACCTCCCCAGGGAACGTTTCACACCAGACGAGTGTACGAGGGCTATTCCGAAAGTAAGGTCCGATAGGTCGCGAAATGGAAACCACGGTAAAAATCAAAAATGTTTTATTTGCAACAGTTAGATACACCTTGCAGCTACTTATCTCCATAGTCGCCGACCCGACTTAGACGTGTATCGTAGCGTTGTACCAACTTTCCCATACCCTCGCTATAGAAGGCAGCCGCCAGTGCTCTCCGCCAATTCTCTACGCTGGCCTACGGCTCGTTGTCTTGTGCCGAAATGTTGTCTTCATAACCAGCGGTTCATGTGACCTGAGCTGAAACTCAGAGGGAGACAATTACGGGCTGTATTGTGGGTAATCTCACATTTCCATTTGAAAACGATGCAGGAGCATCTTCATTGCCCCTGCAGAATGCGGCTGAGAATTGTCTTGAAGACGAAACAGCACGACAGTTATGTAATGTTAGCTGCATAGCTTCAGGGGAAATTTCTCACCAGGCCCCCGTACTTGGCGGCAGACACTATTTTCTAGACATCTTTACGCACTCACTGCGAGCTCAGAACTGAGAAGAGCGACGTGATGCTAACTGGGGTTATACTAGAGACACTACCCAACACATCTGTGCAAAGCTTTATCGGATTTTCATAGTCGTTTCCATTTCGTGACCGATCGGACCTTACTTTCGGAATAGCCCTCGTACATCTACATCTACATCTACATCTACATTTGTACTCAGCAAGCCACCCAACGGTGTGTGATGGAGGGCACTTTACGTGCCACTGTCATTACCTCCATTCCTGTTCCAGTCGCGTATGGTTCGCGGAAATAACGACTGCGAAAAACCTCCGTGCGCGCTCGAATCTCTCTACTTTTACATTCGTGGTCTCCTCTGGAGTTATAAGTAGGAGGAAGCAATATAATCGATTTCTCATCCAGAAACGCACCCTGTCGAAACCTGGACAGCAAGTTACACCGCGATGCAGAGCTTGTCCGCAGCTCGTAGTCGTGCGGTAGCGTTCTCGCTTCCCGCGCCCGGGTTCCCGGGTTCGATTCCCGGCGGGGTCAGGGATTTTCTCTGCCTCGTGATGTGTTGTATGATGTCCTTAGGTTAGTTAGGTTTAATTAGTTATAAGTTCTAGGGGACTGATGACAATAGATGTTAAGTCCCATAGTGCTCAGAGCCATTTGAACCATTTTTATGCTGCAAAGCTCCTCTCTTGCAGAGTCTGCCATTTGAGTTTGCTAAACATCTCCGTAACGCTATCACGCTTACCAAATAACCGTGTGACGAAACGCGCCGCTCTTCTTTGGATCTTCTCTACCTCCTCTGTCAACCCGACCTCGTACGGATCCCACACTGATGAGCAATACTCAAGTATAGGTCGAACGAGTGTTTTGTAAGCCACCTCCTTTGTTGATGGACTACATTTTCTAAGGACTCTCCCAATGAATCTCAACCTCGCACCCGCCTTACCAACAACTAGTTTTATATTATCATTCCACCTCAAATCGTTCCGTACGCATACTCCCAGATATTTTACAGAAGTAACTGCTACCAGTGTTTGTTCCGCTGTCATATAATCATACCCCTATGTTTGCGTGGTAGAGTAATGGTGGTGTACGCATACGTGGAGAACTTATTTGCGCAGCAATCGCCAACATAGTGCAACTTAGGTGGAATAAGGGGAACCAGCCCGCATTCGCCGAGGCAGATGGAAAACCGCCAAAAAACCATCCACAGACTGTCCGGTTTACCGGACCTCGACACAAATCCGACGGGCGGATTCGTGCCGGGGACCAGGCGATCCTTCCCGCCGTGAAAGCCGTGCGTTAGACCGCATGGCCAACCGGTCGGGCTATGCAGAACTTACCTTGAATATTATTTCAACTGTACATGAAACGTATTCGCAGTTACGAATATGGACAACCATCAGATATATATGGAATGATGACAACAAAAATTTATACCGGACCGGGACTCGAACCTGGATTTCTCGCTTATCAAGAGCTCTCCAAGAACGAGTCAAGGCCACACCCACACTTCCGTATGTCGTCAGCCATGTGTATACAAGCTGCAGTCGTACTTGCATCACTGTATACAGTTCCGTACAATGGAGGCATATTAATTGAAAGTCGTTTGCCCGATGTCGGCGGTTACACGTCAAAGGGAATATTGGATCGTAATTGTGAACAAAACAGGCACTGCAGTACCGTATTGTGACAGTTGCTTTTCAAGTGAAGTCTTGTAAATGTGTGTATATGAAGTGATACTTCAGTATTCAGACACAGTTGTAAATACTCAGAACAACCCTGCGGAAATGGGATATAAAAATTTAAGTATATCTTCATATCTATACTGCATAAAATGGAGTAATATTTTATACTCTAAGGCTCCCCTCAGTCTCCTCCTGGAGGAAACCAAAGAACCTACCGTTGGGCCGGCGAGTGTATTTTAGTACCGCACAACAAGGGTAATTGTAATTCGTGTCTCATTTAGTAGGCATAATTTTCCCTTGCCATCTTGTTCTGGAGGGTAGCCGTGAATAGTTTTTCGATGCCTTCCGGGATTGCAGTTCACTAACCTGGAGCGGCACGTCACGGATTTCAGAACGTCTCCTCAAGGACGAGCGTAGAGCAGTGCGATACATTGAGCAGTTCCCAGACCCGCTGTCTGTCGAAACGGGTGTATGTGGTAGTGTTGGTTGTAAAGTGCAATGACCGTACCGGAGAGGCGCACTGATGTGTGATGGATGTCGAGACCAACACAAAAGCGAGCCCGCATAATTTCAATGAGCGGAAGCTTGCACGTTAACGAGAATGCTGGCGCCAACAGCTGCCACATCACGCCTGCAAACGGTAACAATTCGTCATTGTTCTGCTGCTTCAGTTCCCGCAATTTGTGAACTTGACTGGTAATATTCAGTTACTTGAGAGTCCACATGATGTTCAAATCAAAAGAAAATTGTAGAGTTTGTCCAAACCCATCTTTCCATTATAAAAATGTATGTTGAGTAAGTGTAAAGAGAATTCCGTCCTCATCCGCCGCTGAGCATCAGGTGTCCTAATGCCACACAAATGGTCCGGCTTAAATTCCAGGTACCACGAGAGATTTTTCGTTGGTTGGAGAATTTTAGAGAGCATCACGCAGCCTTTTGAAGCCAATTGACCAGCAACTTGAGGGAGAAGTAGCTTCTCAAAGATTCTGTAAGCTCACGATTGCTGGAAGGGAGGTGTTTTGATCTCGTGTCATTCCAAACTGCCTCAGGCTGATGCCGTAAGTTTGTTTTACAGGCGCGACTTCCTGTTCAGATTCCAATATTCGTAGTGCACGCCAGCTGCAAATCAGCTGCAAGTAATGGAGGAAGTAGTGACGAGGAAGATGATGCTAATCCAGTATCCTGTGCCAACTTTTACGAACCTGTTTTAATTATAAAGTTTGATGACGTCTGCGTTGTCACGCCTGGATGATAATAAAGTATAATAGAGAGGTCACTGTACATTTTTCCTGTTCCCAGGCTGATATTCAAACTAGATTGCCTTTTTTCTGAGAGAACAGTACTGTATATTGACGCGTGGCACCTTATATCGCTCCTGTCTAGAGCCTGTCCATCGGGAGAATGGCTCATGCGTGCACACTGACAGATGGTCTGAAGCGGGTTCAGACGAGTAGGTAGTTGCAATATTCGTTTGCTAAAGGACAGTAGTGCAAAGTGACATTCAAGAAACAGGTCAAGAGAATGTTTTTGTGGATTTTTCTGTTTATTTCTTGAGAGCTTTTTTGTTTTTTATATTTGTTAAGTTTTGTATATGCTTCCAGTAGTGGGAATTATGCGTGAATGTGGTCTAAAGTAAATATGTAGATCACTGTTCTACTGATAAACGATGTGCGAACTAGCGTGAGAAATTTTTAAGACAGTGTGAATGCAGACGACGGGGAATTTTGTATCATAATATTTTAAATAAGTTCATGGTAAAAGGAATGTTAATTCGTGTGCAAACGAAAGTAGTTAATAACGTAAAGTATGAAAAAATATCAGGATGTTACATATTTATTTCGGGAAAGGTACAGTTCGAAAGTATGTTATTTGTTGATTGGTTAGTCATGAAAAGCGCGGACTAAAGCGGGAGAATAATGTTTTTCTATTGGCCTTAAAGAAAACAATCAGAACGAAGCATTGTTCGCGCGTCCTTTCTCTTGGAGATATAGAATGTTTACAGCAGTCCAGGAAGTCGGAGCCAAGCATTTCAATTGTACGGTCGTGTGTAGTATGAGCTCCGAAGGAAGTTGTAATTTGCCGGTTTTAGATGTATAGTCCCACGTGGCTTATTGAACTGATGGGTGACTAAAAAAAAATGGGTCAAATGGCTCTGAGCACTATGGGACTCAACATCTTAGGTCATAAGTCCCCTAGAACTTAGAACTACTTAAACCTAACTAACCTAAGGACATCACACACACCCGTGCCCGAGGCAGGATTCGAACCTGCGACCGTAGCAGTCCCGCGGTTCCGGACAGCAGCGCCAGAACCGCACGGCCACCGCGGCCGGCGGGTGACTAAAAACTTGGGTACATTAGACACCGATAAACTTAATAGTATGGCGAGCATTTTCATTTATGAACAATCCGAGCAGTTCAGATTACGAGAAATACATTACCATATAGTATCTAACGTGAACAAAAGGGTTTGTGCATGATTAGCACGGGCTTGGCAGAGATAGTGTAAATTATCAAGGTTGAGAATATACTGAAGTTTTTCCAGTATTTCCATCTTTCATTCAAAATTGAGACCTTTTCACGGTTGTTGGAATGGTGAGAGGGAGAGGGAGAGGGGGAGGGAGAGATTGACCTCATTCACAGATAATTCATCACACCAACAGCTTGTACCCCTTGTCAGCTTAAAACTGTATGTACATCAACTACTGGCACAAATGTATATCTATCTGCATATTTCATAGCATTAACCAATGTATTACTCCAACCTTTAGGCAGCTACTATATGCAACATGAAATCTTAAGACTCCTTGCCATGTAAATGTTTCCTCTCAATAATCACTTTTTCCTCTCTCTCTCTCTCTCTCTCTCTCTCCCTCTCCCTCTCCCTCTCTCTCTCTCTCTCTCTCTCTCTCTCCCTTTCCCCCCCCCCCCCCCTCTCCCTCTCCCTTTCACTCACACACACACACACACACACACACTTTTTCTCTCTCTCTACCTCTCCTTCTGCCTCCAGCCCTTCACTTCATATCTGTCTATTAACCCCAATCAAAGAATGTAATGTATGTATGATTTTACTGTTGTAGCCAATATGATCATTGTAATTATAGTCTGTAACATTTCACGTAATTGTTATCAATAAGAATGAAGTTTAACCCATTTTAACATTTCACCTGATTGTATAAACGAGTACGAATGTTTGCTGTTCTAACTTGTCAGAATTGGATTTATATACCACCTGAAGTACACACACATATATTTGACTCCTCAAAACAAACACCGCCAAATGCTTAAAGCAATTATTCTGTAATAATATTGTTATGATGTATATTCTTTGCACTTTGCGATTATGTCTTCACTTCTGTTATACGAACTTTGCACCCAGCTGATTCCAGACGCCATATTTGTTTACAAATGTGGCAGTATACATGTGATGTGTTACGACAGCAAAAGGAACCTGTGATCACTGAAGGTACTGTAGTTTACTTATTTAATGTTTACCATTAGATATCAGTTTAATTTTTCGTCAAAAGTTATCCTAAACATATTCTGAAATAGTGTCTCGTTTCTCTACTAGGCAGTGCCACAAGTTCCTCCAAAATCGTAACACAACACACACACAAATGTAATACTTACTAATGTAAATCCACCCGATGATGGAGGTTTAAACCTTCGAAACGCGTCGTGGAAATAAATAAAACTGTGACTGGTAACAGTGAACTTATTGTTTCATTTAATTATAAAACTAAACCTGAAATCCAGTATAGTTGTAAAGAACAGTTGGAGGATTTTAGGAGTATATGAAAAGTTAAGTCATGATGTGTGATGGAGAATGAATGATGGTGTAAAATTCGTCTAAGCGAAGCGTTTACGGTAAATGTCCACAAAAAATTCCATTTATCGCAGTTTATTCACTGCTGCTGTCTAGTTAATTTCAGCCGTCCCTGTAACTAAAAAATTTAACACGTTGTTTTTATTTTACACCTGTCAACAGTTTTAGGTGTTGATCAATTGAATATCAATATCCTCTCTCGAAATCCCGAGGTCATTTACACTGATACCCAACGTTACGCACTTAATCAAATCGAAGATGCATATTTCAAAATACTGCATGTGTATTTCACTAACACGCTACATAAGACTCGTTGCTCGCTGACGTCTCGTAGTAAACTATTCTGAAGACCTTATAGCGCACCACAGAGAGGAGCAAAACCTGAAGTAATTGAAGAGCAACAGAAATTCGGACAAAGGAAAGAAATAATTTATTTATGAACTTGTAAGACGCGGAGTTAAGTTAAGAACATATATTTTGCCCTGACTGCGTTCCTAAGACTAACGACAACTTCCCTCTTTCCTCTCTGGAGACACAAAGCCTTTCGTCGGTCGCTGACACAACCCCCTGCCTCGCCGCAACTCTCCCCACAGCCTAGCCTTCGTTCCGCTCTGTTATTACCATCCCCCTGCGGCAGTTTACATCAGCGAGCCTCCCCTTTCGGCTGTTTCCTTGCTGCTGCTACCACCGCTGTAGGAGAATTTGTCACTTGAAGTATATACTGTCTACCGAAGAGTCGGGCTTATCGAAAACACGACTTATTTTCATGACACTCCATTTCCATGACTGTAAACCAAACTCAATTACTTCTTGCCTATTTACATCTCAAAGGCATAAGTGCTCAATGCAGTTACACTTAGAAGCAGCGTAACACCAACATTCTCAATTTGTTTCATTTACGCACTTCCTACATCTACGCCTTAGCCACCCTGTACAGATATGAAGAGTTTAATGCCATCCTTTATTTTCATGTTTGTAGATACCACTATTCTCACAGCATATCCCTACACAGCTTATCAAATGTTCAGATGAATAAACCAACCTGCATGGAATTAAGCAGGGCCTGTAGTTTCCATCTACACAGCCCTCTGACTCCTATATTCTAGGGTGCTTTACCATAATTCCCTGACTACTGTAAATGTTCGTATTTCCATACTTTGCGTATACATTCCTTCCAAAGTTCTTGCCATGCACGTAACGAACTACATTTACCCATTACTAAGGATCCCTGAAATCGCCACGCACCGCTCTTGCATGAGTAAGATTTGGGGAGTAAGTAATAACACAGTTCCTCCTAACTACATGATCCTTTCCAATTTCTCCTATCCTCCTTGAGAGAGATTAACGCCGATTTGCTACAGTTTGAAACATAGGTGTGTTACGCAGGTACTGTGTACTTTAACCTCAGGAAAAAATGTTGCTCCGTATCACATATACCTTTCTTCCATCCTTTCCAGGAGGGTTGTTGCTCAGATTTTGATCTCTCATGTGCTACTATCTTGGCTCTTTGCACTATACAGCTCTGAACTACACGCTTACCTATGCTGTCCTTATAATATCTAACATGAGCGATGTCAGGGGGATACATTACACACTGAAACGCCAAAGGAGCTGGTATAGGCATGCGCATTCAAATACAAAGATATGTAAGCAGGCAGAATACGGCGCTGCGGTCGGCAACGCCTATGTAAGACAACAAGTGTCTGGTGCAGCTGTCAGATCAGTTTCTGCTGCTACAATGGCAAGTGAGTTTGAATGTGGTATTACTGTCGGCGCACGAGAGACAGGACACAGCATCTCTGAGGTAGCGATGAAGTGGGGATATTCCCGTACGATCATTTCACGAGTGTACCGTGAATATCAGGAATCCGGTAAAACATCAGATCTCCTACAACGCTGCTGCCAGAAAAAGATCCTGCAAGAACTGGTGAAGGGACAACTGAAGAGAACCGTTCAACATGACAGAAGTGCAACCTATCTGTAGATTGCTTCAAATTTTAGTGTTGGACCATCAACGAGTGTCAGCGTGCAAACCATTCAACGAAACATCATCGATATGGGCTTTCGGAGCCTAAGACCCACTCGTGTACCCTTTATGACTGCACGCCTCGCCTTATCCAGTCAACACCGACACTGGACTGTTGATGACTGGATACATATTGCCTGGTAGGATCAGTCTCGTTCTAAATTGTATCGATTCGATAGACGTGTACGGGTATGGAGACAACCTCATGAATCCATGGACCATGCGTATCAGCAGGGGACTGTTCAAGGTGGTGGGGGCTCTGTAATGGTGTGGGGCGTGTGTAGTCGGAGTGATATGCTACCCCTCATACATCTACATACGACTCAGACAGACGGCATGCACGCAAGCATCGTGTCTAATCACCTGCATCCACTGATGTACACTCTTTGACATAAAACTTGACCGGCGGCCGGCCGCTTCAGAGGCTAAGTCCGCGCCGATCGCGACATGGGACAAAAAAACTGGCCAACTCGCTAATTCTCTAAGTCCGGTTATCTGCACAATCTGGCAACACTGTAGACTGCGGCACTTCCTGGAGGAAAACTTGTCCCATGATAGAGAAACTCTAGGCTGATTACGCCTGTGGTCTAGCGGTAGCGTGCGTTCTTTCTGTTCATAATGTCAGTGGATCGAGAGCAGCTGGCATAAAATATTTTTATAGCCTCTTCTGTCTGAATGTTGAAGATGTGAATGTAATGGTAGCGCAGATTCAATCTATTTCGCTTTGTGACACACCGATATCAAAATGTTATCCAGTAACGATTTTGCGGCAGATTTCCTGCAGACTGTCCTCCTCTGGACGCCGTATGCGGCAAAGCTCCGGGATCCATTTGCTGGCTACTGGCAGCGGCCGTGGCGACAGCAGCGGCGCTGCACTCCCCCGTTCTTTATCGAAAGCGCCTGCTACCGCTCATCGCTTTTGATGATTTAAAACGCTTTATTATTAAATGTTGCTCCACAGAAAATTTCTACAATTTCAATTCACGCTCAAAAGCAACGGAGACAGACGCCCTGATTAGTAGGCGCGTATTATATTACATTAATCGGCAAGAGCTGAGTATGGCCCGAAATTAATTTTATAGACTGGGACGAAATTAAACCACCTCACTACATTCGATGAATTTATAAATGCTTCATACCTCGTTTCTTTTCCTTTCAAACTCAATTATTTGTGCAACTTTTGGTCAATGTTTGGATGTTTTCGTCAAGCCAGAGTGAGCGTCTGTGGTGTAAAGTGTATTACAGTTCTTGTTTCATTCCTTATGGTAAGTCTATGCGATAAACTGTGTGAATACCTTGCAATGCATGCACTGTAGCAGTGCAGGAACACTGCACATTTGGAGTTCCATGTATGGGTTCATGAAGTATTTATTGTTGATCGGAAGTGATAGTTAAGGTCATCAGATTTAAACCAGAAAAATTTGTCGTTTTGAAGGTTTCAGAGAACGGAAAGGAATTGCTAACGCCGGTGTTAGAAAACGTCTACAGTTAAATGCTATTGCAAAAATTTGGAAGAAGGGAACTATATTAATGAACATGTGCACTTCATAAACAACCTTCTGACATGTTAGACCTATATGACGAACAAAGCTCAAATTTATATCGTTGACAGTCGGTTTGAATCTTTTCAGGGTCTATTTTACAGTGAAGCACCTTGGAATTTGCAAAGCAGAAATCCATGATAGTAACTTAATTTACTAAGTCGAAATCGGACGAAGATTGATGTTTAAAGGCATTCTTCAGATTTCGCATAAGAAATTTTTACTAGCAGTTCGCAACTCCATTAATTAAAATGGAAAATAAAAGGTTGTAGTCAGCGGCTTCTACCGTGATTCGAACTGCTATGTCTTATAGTACAAGCACTGCAACGCACAAGGGAACCTCTGAGCTAACGACACACTGGCGGGCAGAGGCGGAATATAGTCACTGCGATGTTGCCTGAGCCTCGAAACGCAACCTTAAACACACGAACAGAGGAGGTGGAGATTACTGTTTTAACGTCCCGTCGACAACGATGTCATTAGAGACGGAGCACAAGCTCGGATTAGGGAAGGATGGGGAAGGAAATCGGCCGTGCCCTTCCTAAGGAACCATCCCGGCATTTGCCTGAAGCGATTTAGGGAAATCATTGAAAACCTAAACCAGGATGGCCGGGCGCGGGATTGCACCGTCGTCCTCCCGAATGCACACACAAACAGGTGTTACTTAAGTGAAGAACGCCGTTCTTGGAGTCCAGAAATTAAATATACTTTCTAATTGTGTCATCTTGCAGTGGATTACATCGTACGAGTCTTCGATGTGGAAAACGAATGTCAAGTGAATTTAACGAGGTAACGCCGATCTACACCCGGAAGTAAATGCACTATCAGAGTGTTGACAAATACTTGCTACGACGCTGCCATTTCTAGGCTCTCTGACGAGGCAGCTCTTCAGCGAAATGCTTGCCGTGATTCTCCGATACGGTTCTTCAGAGTGGAGACGTGCGCGCACGTTTGGTTTTTATGCGGCGTTCTCCCCTGATGGTTTCTGACGTCGCCTTGTGGGCTATGTATACATATGAGACATTCAATTATCATTAATCCAGAATCATACAAGTTTCAGCTTCCGGCGTGGAAGAAGGCTGTTGACGCCGACATTATATCATTTCAACGTAGGGAAAGCAAAACGGATCATTCAATGTTTCTCATTCAACATAAAGCATGTGAGATAATTTTCCGTAACGTTCATAATCATCTAAAAATACACACGAAGTAAAAATACACCGGAAGCTTATTCGAATTGAATATAACGCTTTGCACCTCGATGTCGAATTTGTCCACTTGCAATCTTTTGCAGCATACACATAGAATGTCATGATTACCACGAGAATGAAGAAATATGTTGGTAAGGATGGAAGCAAGAAGAGACGCAGTCAACAAATATTCTATTCCTCATGGCATTCATTCCATTTGACACGTAAGAAGAGGTAAAGCGGGAATTTACTTTCGTTAACACGAAAGATATGCCGCACATATTGATAACGAGGAAGTCTGCGTCTTCATACGTTTCCTCCTTGAAATCTGTATGCTCTATTATATACTAAGTAGCCCGATCATTGTTTCAGTAATGTTACCCTCTTGTTTGACCCCGTAACGATGAACAGATTCCAAATGCATGTCTCCCTTCCTGGGTTGTTTTTTGTGTTTTATTGCTTGGAATTCCTGAAGCAGACCACTGTGCCTTCCCCCCTCGTGGGTTAGGTCTCAAAACTAAACCGCTTTGTATCCAATGGCATAATTTATTCAGACAGCATCAGCATAAGACTATCAAACAAAGCCTTCCATTTACAGTTGCAGCACTCTAACCAGCACTGGCCAAAGTGTAATCCACGGTCATGGTCCTAAATTACCAGCTGTCTGCTACTGTGGCAAAGTCCGTACTACACTTTCGATTCCGCAGCACCATTTTATCTGGTAACACTGTGTAGTTGCACAGTTGTGCTACCAGGTCTGTCCTCACACTGTCAACTTTATGTATCTCACTTCTCCTGTAGCGTAGATCACGAGGAGCCGAAGTAAATGAGTGTATTCTGCATGACGTAACATTCAGTATTCCCTTCTCTCATAGCCACTCTTCATGCGCATCGATACCAAATAGGAATGCGAAAACTCTTGCGAGTGAGAGAATGACAATAACAATCGTAACAAGAACAAGCAAATAATGAATGATGTTTATTCCAACGCAGAACGAGAATGGCTTTAAATATAAAAATCTGTATCTATATCTATATCCATATCTATTGATCTTTGAGTTGGCACAATGCAAATATATTCTTAGCATTTAGTTACTGAATTTAGTTCTGGATGTTTGCAGAGAAAAGGAGAAGTCGGTACTTCTCGCTAGCGTAATATAATGTGAACCAGCAACTACCCTTTCCTTAGAACACGACTCAAGCAGGTCCTCAAGTAGGTAGCAAGGCACTGCTGCATTCTGTTCCCTGACATTGCTCTGATGACGGTTAATGCAGATAGTTCCGATTATGAAATACAAAACGTATTGCAGGTTAGTTCCTAGGATAGTAACATTAAATTTGCGTTGTAGACGGCACATGAACGTGACGACTATCCATATTACTCATCAATATAAAAAGACAATATTTTGGGAATTTAGCAGGATTACTCAAAATGAATTCTGAAATTGGGTGACTGACTGCACAGGTGCTAAACGTCGTCAAGAGTATACGATGTCCTAATCGCATTAGGAATATGAAGATCGTCTTCGACAGCTCGCAACTTTCACATTGCTATCTCCACCCTACTCCAGACAGCCCTCGGTGGAGTTGCACTACGTTGCCGATGTTCTGGAAGGCCTTCAAACCGACAACAGACCACATATTGAAAAATACAAGCGAATTCTCTTGCAGCGTAAGCTTATTGTAACTAATCTAAAAATTATTGGAGAGGAACATTGTCCTATTCAAAAAAAGTAAAATGTTACACACTGTTGACGTCAAACGGACATTATCTATGTCCTGTCTTGTGTCCTACTCATCTATAATATCAAGTGTACTATGGAAATGATGATATGTAATGGATGATAGGGTAATGCATTGATACCAGATGGCGGGGGCCGGCCGGTGTGGCCGTGCTGTTCTAGGCGCTTCAGTCTGGAACCGCGTGACTGCTACGGTCGCAGTTTCGAATCCTGCCTCGGGCATGGATGTGAGTGATGTCCTTAGGTTAGTTAGGTTTAAGTAGTTCTAAGTTCTAGGGGACTGATGACCTTAGAAGTTAACTCCCATAGTGCTCAGAGCCAATTGAACCATTTGAACTATTTAACACAAAATGACATTAAAAATTAAAGTTATTCACGAGCAGCTAGTTGAGAATATGTATGAAGATTAAATGACACGACGAACTGAAATAATATGACGAAGAGTTCAGCGCTCACTGGGAATAGAGCCCCACACATATCGTTGTTGACTACACACAAAGAGACGTCAGCTACCGAAGTTTTATCCACCAGCTGCTCAGAATAGCTTCTTGAACTTACAGTCATCTCGCATATAGTTCTGTGTCTCACTGGGAGTTAAAAACGTCAGATATCGTTAGTGTTGACAACGAATGAAAATACATTAAAAATCAAAATTATTATCCACCAGCAGATAGGTGTTCTCATGATAGAGCTTGATAATACATAATTTAATTCTTATTGCCGGGCCAGGATTCGATCCCATTCACGCGTAATATGTGAAGGTGTTGAGGAATCTGCAGTTTTGAACAAACAACAAATTGTAGCCGAGCTGTATTGCCACGAAGGGATCAAATTCCGCGTTAAGGGCGGTCTGAGTTGCATTCCCAGTTTAGAACCAATTTTATCGACATACAGAAGCACAAATAAAAGATGGAATAAGTGTCCTGTGACCATACATAGCGTTTGTGTCGTCACTTGAAATAAATAACTAGTATAAGAAAGGTTACTGGTGATAGAGTTTCTACATGTCGCCACTCCAGACTTTATTGTGGTTCAACCTACCGTCTACTTGGTAAAGAAGGAATATCATCTTTAATGTGAATTTTCAGACCGCGCAGCCATTATATCTCCTTCACTTGGTGTAGCCAGGAGAGAATGGAATCTGTCTCTCCCTATCTAAAATAATTGACGGAAGTGGGAATCGAACCCAGACCATAGGTATAACAACCTACCATCCGTCCAACAGACCACGAAATCCTCTTCTCTGCGAGTCACTTTTCTATCGTAACGCAGTTGCGCCACACTGGATGAGAATTCTGACACACAGGCTCCCTGTAGTAATTTGCAGCATGTTCAGTAAATTCATTTACTTGGTTGACCGAATCACCATGAACTAGCTGCCTCGGCTACCCAGTGCATACATTCGACTATTGTGTAATCACAGAAATAAAATCACGTAACTGCCACCTACACACAACTGCCAACAGTGTAGGATGCAGAAGTTTAAATAGGAAGTGTTCCTTTCCACTTGAGCTATTCTATTGCGCTATCTGTTACTAGAAAACGTCGTTCAGTCCAAAAGAAAAGCTGTAACTGTTTGTCTCTCAGAAGTCAAGACCTGGCCATATGCATAATCTCCCAGTGCTGTGGAATCCAAAAGTTCTGGAGGAATAGTTGTCGAGCTCTGGAGCTGTTGTAGCTACGTGTCAGCTAGTAGCGTGTATAAGATGTCCCGAGTTGGAATATATTCAGTGCTACATTTTTTAAAACGCAATTCTGCTCTCTGCTGAAGGTATCAATCTAATGGAACTTTGAACATAATTCCCTTCACTTCTCAGCCCAAAGTAGTCGCATGTGGAAAAAGGGCTAACTACTGTGACATTTTGTTCTATTCAGGTTTAATAGACAGCAGGCAGCAGATGCATTTCGAAGATGTGCAGGGAGAGCGCATCGTGCCATAATATGTCAGAAAAGTATTTTCTACATTAGCCGTCGTGTGTTAGTGATATTTTATTCTTCTTCAAACTTTGTTTGACAGCTTTAACTCAGAACAAGTTTTCTACATGCATGTAATCAATAAACTGCATGTGCATTGTCAGACTGTCATAGGTAACATCAGAGAATTCGCATATATCGTTGATGTTTAATTTCTCTCTCATGTTTACTATTGTTTTAACAACACTAAAGGAAACCTTACGAAAATTGTGCACTGTATTATAAGAAATGAAATAAAACTAACCATGATAACCTTACGACGAAAGTATCTGTACACAAGCATGCCTCTATCGACACGAATTAGTAAAATACTACTCACTTAGATTTTGATTGGGTCTGTGTTTAATTGGTATGCTGTATCATACTCAAGAGGTATGCAAATGTGGCATTTCATAAATATAGTTACGTATTCCTAGAAACCCAAAATTCGCTTGGCAGCAGCGGAAAGAGGCCTTACCTGTTGTGCAGCATTGTAAGTTTTTCAACATTGCACTATGAGCTGAAAGCATTTTCTTGCGATTTCCTTATTGATGTTTGATCTGACTGCTTGTAGCTCTTTCACAGAAGGGATAAAAACTTTACAGTCAGTGAGACTGGAACTGCGAACCGTAACAGACGCTTTTCACAGGTCAGCACGTTACTACAGAGCTGGCGAGGAGGTATGGGTCTTAGCTTCCTATTACGATGGCAATAGTAACTAGAACTCGTAAACCGCTATTTGAAGGTCGAGATTAGTTGCGGTTTCCACCTGCAACGACTTTCCTGGGCTGAAAACCGTAAATTTTCAATCTTTTGTTACCCTTCAAGCGATAATAACTCAGATTATTCAATGGTAATGACAGGTAAAATCAAGTGAACTTTGAGGCTTAATTCCGTGCACACCAGGAAGTAACTCGTCGATCACAGAGTTGCCAAACATACGTTGCCTTGTTGCCAAATCTCAGTTACAGTACCAGCAGGAAGAAGACGAACCGATGTGATCCTACAGCGGTCTGGGAAGTGACCATAGCTGGTGTCTCCAAGTCGCGGCTGCTACGGCCTGGAATACGTAATGCGTCTGATTCGCTTTCTGTAACTAGGTTTAGGGACTGGAGCGTAGTTACTAATAATACTCAGAACTGACTGCAAACTGAGTATCATAAATCAGTAACTCTCATTGTTGTTTTTATATTTCTTTCGTAAGTGTACTCAAAACTAAGAAAGTCATTCACAGGCGTTTTCGTGCCTCGCCGATAGTCGAGCACAACATACAAATAAAAGTAAAAAAGAATGTGTGTGTGTGTGTGTTTTTGTGAGAGAGAGAGAGAGAGAGAGAGAGATAAATAAAAAGCAATGAGAGAGAGTGTAAAGAATTGTTGTAAAGAAATTGAATCATGGTATTTAAAGAAATCTTTCATTAAAATGACACGTTCCACATCATTATGAAATGTCGTATTCATGATCTATGGAACAAGAGTTAATCTAATGTAATCTAATCTAATCTAATCACATCATATTGATGATTAGCCATGAAGAGTGATGAATTACCGAAATTTTGACCAATACCAGTAACCAAATCTAAACTTGAAAATAAAAGACGACAATTTTTGTAATAAACCGTGACTCCTATCAAGACCCTTTCGTCCCTGTTATCTAACCACGAAAGATGTCTGATATACCTCCATTCTGAAGTAACAAAGTGTGCATGCATTTAAAGATGAAGTGCATGATGTGAAGTTCTGTGACGGAGATACGAACCCAACACGTAATCCGATTGTTAACTAAGAAACATCAAATGTTACGTATCGGTTTTTCTTACGAGCCGCTAGGTGTCTGAATCTAAAATAAGGATACAAACTTTTGTGCCTAAGCGACAATCGAACTGCACACCTACCGTGCATCCACGAATATAGCTTAAGTATCAGTTGCTTACTCATGAACAGTAAGATGTGTGCGTGTTTGACCAGAAATAACGACACCTGTTGCGATTGTTGGAAACACATGAACAGACATTGAAATTGCGCGTTAATTTTCACTAGCAGGTGGGTGTGCACTTTATAAAGCTAGAAATGAAATTATGAATATTTTTGTACTGGATCAGGTTTCAGACCCACATACTTACCTTTGGAGGAGACCTAAAGAAGATTGCAGTCTTGGGAAAAGGAACGAAATGACTGAACTATACTGTTCCGAGAGATTCAGATCCTCGAAAGAGGAGATACGAATTCGAATCACAGTCCAGCACCAAATTTTTAAACGTCTCTAGTTCAATCAAGTACAAGTAAAATAAGAGCCCAGCCCCTTTAAATGGCTATCGGTTCATCAAATAAAATAAAATTTCCTAATGTAAGTAAGCTTACTGGCGACTGTATTTCTGTTTACCACGACTTCCGCTGTGTCATTTCCCAACGTAAACCGGCTCTGCCCAGTTGGTAATGAAGGAACGTGATGTTTAATGCGGATTCTGGATTATAACGTCTTTCTCTTGAGGTTACCAGAGGTAAAATAAATCTGTTTGTGCCTCTTAAAAGTAAATGCCTGAACCCACGCATTGCACCTGTGATAGCTCGTTCCAACATACCATTGTGGCCACATTACCCAGCCCCAAGAGTGTGCTGTAACGGATGATGTGCTTAGCTTACAAAATTAGTCACGGTGGAAAAAATGCGAGTCTATTAAATGGTCAAGTAGAAGCAAGTTTCTGACGCAGAGATTATGCTATTCTCATGTCAGCAGGATGTAAAGACTCTTCTAGGCATCATAGGCTGGATGTGAAGCCATTTTGATTTTTCACAAATTCAGCAAATTTCTTAGTTCGAGAAAATCCACTGTGAAGTGTGAAGTTGCCGGATAATTCGATTATTACTGTTATTATTACTATCATTTTATTCATACCGCTGCTGGAACACGACCGTAGTCTTCAGGTAAAACGCGAGACCAGCTAATATGACGTCTGGCGACCGAAAGCACATATCGACAAAATTTTTATCGCCCCTTTCCTCTCGGTGCTGAAGCTATGAGTGTAATTCAAGCGAATCTACAATATCATATTAGCTGGTCTCGCGTTTTACCTCAAGACTACGGTCGTAGTCAAGAGTAATGTACTAAGACTGGAGTCAAGACTTCCTCTGGGAAGTGCCGCAGTCTACATGTTGCTAGATCGAGCATATTGCCAGACATAGAATTCTGAGAGGAGCACGACTGTATTGTCCACCTTACGTGAACGACTCGGCGGTCAATGTTTTGATCTGAGACTGTATCTACAACACATATTGCACGCTGAAGACCCAGAAGAATTAAAAAAAAGTAGTTTATGAGAGCAACGTTAACCATAGCGTTCGAAGTATTCATAGTATTGTATACGTGTGTGTAAACGCCTTCCAATGACCACTCAAGAAAGACAAGGATACACCGTCTAGCTCCAATATTATAAATACGCCTCAGTTTGTGGATGAACTCAGACGTAGGTCGATAATAATTGCGAAAATTTAGCAGCACTGTACCCATTGGTGTTAAACTCGTTTTCAACCAATGATTCCCACAGCTACAGGGATACTACTTGGGATACCTCTTAGACAAAATACTTAAGCAGTGTTATCAGACGAAAAGATCAACCTGACACAAACTGTGGGAAGTTTGTTCTACAACCTTCGTACCTCGATATTCAGCTTTCTCCTATTTGAGATATCTGCGAACGTTGCTGCTTAAGACGATTTAAGCAGAAACTAAATTCCCTCAGCTTCGACAATGTTTAAGGAAATCGTCTTATTGGCACTAAATCGTGGTTTGTGAATTGTTTACCGGCCGTACTCTGCCGTACTTTGCCGGTTGGAAAGCAAAAGCTTACTGACAAATTTCACACAGAAATTACTGTTACAGTGTACTTATGGAGCCAAATCAGTGAATTGCGTATTATCCGGTGAGAAAGAGCACTGGCAAACAGTCTTCGCTACATTAGGTTATTTAAACTGGTGTCACTCTGAGCTAGAATGTATGGTCAGCGACTAAGTGTAAGGTCAACGTTTCGGATGCGAGTTTTGCGACTGTGAAATACTTTCCTACATTATAGAAGCGAATATTAAATTTGAACTAATATTGCGAAAATTTTGTACTTGGACAGCTTAGAATGAAAATACTTCTGTTTATTTCAAAGGGAAACAATAGATTTTCTAAAACACTATCTGTCATACACAACTTGAACAAGGCCATGTCGACCAAATTATGTGGAAGAACTAACAGCAACGTAAATCGGAAGGCAGTAAGATCTCTTGCCTTTTGGTTTGTCAGTACGCGATAGCCATTTCTAGGCGAAAGTAAATGAAGAAAGGCAGTGCGTTTTTGTTACCAAGTAACGTCTTCGTCAATTACTTTAGTTTTAAAGTAATCTACGAGTAATTGCTGGTGTTTGATATTAACATGAAAAGGATTCCGTAGACAGGGAAAGAACCTGTTCTTGGGAAACTACATCTATAGTGACCAAAAGGCATTCAATGATGTTCAAGCACTTGTGTTACAGCAGCGGTATGAATAGAATGATATTAATAATAACAGTAATAATCGAATTATCCGGCAACTTCACACTTCACAGTGGATTTTCTCGAACTAAGAAATTTGCTGAATTTGTGAAAAATCAAAATGGCTTCACATCCAGCCTATGATGCCTAGAAGAGTCTTTACATCCTGCTGACATGAGAATAGCATAATCTCTGCGTCAGAAACTTGCTTCTACTTGACCATTTAATAGACTCGCATTTTTTCCACCGTGACTAATTTTGTAAGCTAAGCACATCATCCGTTACAGCACACTCTTGGGGCTGGGTAATGTGGCCACAATGGTATGTTGGAACGAGCTATCACAGGTGCAATGCGTGGGTTCAGGCATTTACTTTTAAGAGGCACAAACAGATTTATTTTACCTCTGGTAACCTCAAGAGAAAGACGTTATAATCCAGAATCCGCATTAAACATCACGTTCCTTCATTACCAACTGGGCAGAGCCGGTTTACGTTGGGAAATGACACAGCGGAAGTCGTGGTAAACAGAAATACAGTCGCCAGTAAGCTTACTTACATTAGGAAATTTTATTTTATTTGATGAACCGATAGCCATTTAAAGGGGCTGGGCTCTTATTTTACTTGTACTTGATTGAACTAGAGACGTTTAAAAATTTGGTGCTGGACTGTGATTCGAATTCGTATCTCCTCTTTCGAGGATCTGAATTTCTCGGAACAGTATAGTTCAGTCATTTCGTTCCTTTTCCCAAGACTGCAATCTTCTTTAGGTCTCCTCCAAAGGTAAGTATGTGGGTCTGAAACCTGATCCAGTACAAAAATATTCATAATTTCATTTCTAGCTTTATAAAGTGCACACCCACCTGCTAGTGAAAATTAACGCGCAATTTCAATGTCTGTTCATGTGTTTCCAACAATCGCAACAGGTGTCGTTATTTCTGGTCAAACACGCACACATCTTACTGTTCATGAGTAAGCAACTGATACTTAAGCTATATTCGTGGATGCACGGTAGGTGTGCAGTTCGATTGTCGCTTAGGCACAAAAGTTTGTATCCTTATTTTAGATTCAGACACCTAGCGGCTCGTAAGAAAAACCGATACGTAACATTTGATGTTTCTTAGTTAACAATCGGATTACGTGTTGGGTTCGTATCTCCGTCACAGAACTTCACATCATGCACTTCATCTTTAAATGCATGCACACTTTGTTACTTCAGAATGGAGGTATATCAGACATCTTTCGTGGTTAGATAACAGGGACGAAAGGGTCTTGATAGGAGTCACGGTTTATTACAAAAATTGTCGTCTTTTATTTTCAAGTTTAGATTTGGTTACTGGTATTGGTCAAAATTTCGGTAATTCATCACTCTTCATGGCTAATCATCAATATGATGTGATTAGATTAGATTAGATTACATTAGATTAACTCTTGTTCCATAGATCATGAATACGACATTTCATAATGATGTGGAACGTGTCATTTTAATGAAAGATTTCTTTAAATACCATGATTCAATTTCTTTACAACAATTTTTTACACTCTCTCTCATTGCTTTTTATTTATCTCTCTCTCTCTCTCTCTCTCTCTCACAAAAACACACACACACACACATTCTTTTTTACTTTTATTTGTATGTTGTGCTCGACTATCGGCGAGGCACGAAAACGCCTGTGAATGACTTTCTTAGTTTTGAGTACACTTACGAAAGAAATATAAAAACAACAATGAGAGTTACTGATTTATGATACTCAGTTTGCAGTCAGTTCTGAGTATTATTAGTAACTACGCTCCAGTCCCTAAACCTAGTTACAGAAAGCGAATCAGACGCATTACGTATTCCAGGCCGTAGCAGCCGCGACTTGGAGACACCAGCTATGGTCACTTCCCAGACCGCTGTAGGATCACATCGGTTCGTCTTCTTCCTGCTGGTACTGTAACTGAGATTTGGCAACAAGGCAACGTATGTTTGGCAACTCTGTGATCGACGAGTTACTTCCTGGTGTGCACGGAATTAAGCCTCAAAGTTCACTTGATTTTACCTGTCATTACCATTGAATAATCTGAGTTATTATCGCTTGAAGGGTAACAAAAGATTGAAAATTTACGGTTTTCAGCCCAGGAAAGTCGTTGCAGGTGGAAACCGCAACTAATCTCGACCTTCAAATAGCGGTTTACGAGTTCTAGTTACTATTGCCATCGTAATAGGAAGCTAAGACCCATACCTCCTCGCCAGCTCTGTGGTAACGTGCTGACCTGTGAAAAAGCGTCTGTTACGGTTCGCAGTTCCAGTCTCACTGACTGTAAAGTTTTTATCCCTTCTGTGAAAGAGCTACAAGCAGTCAGATCAAACATCAATAAGGAAATCGCAAGAAAATGCTTTCAGCTCATAGTGCAATGTTGAAAAACTTACAATGCTGCACAACAGGTAAGGCCTCTTTCCGCTGCTGCCAAGCGAATTTTGGGTTTCTAGGAATACGTAACTATATTTATGAAATGCCACATTTGCATACCTCTTGAGTATGATACAGCATACCAATTAAACACAGACCCAATCAAAATCTAAGTGAGTAGTATTTTACTAATTCGTGTCGATAGAGGCATGCTTGTGTACAGATACTTTCGTCGTAAGGTTATCATGGTTAGTTTTATTTCATTTCTTATAATACAGTGCACAATTTTCGTAAGGTTTCCTTTAGTGTTGTTAAAACAATAGTAAACATGAGAGAGAAATTAAACATCAACGATATATGCGAATTCTCTGATGTTACCTATGACAGTCTGACAATGCACATGCAGTTTATTGATTACATGCATGTAGAAAACTTGTTCTGAGTTAAAGCTGTCAAACAAAGTTTGAAGAAGAATAAAATATCACTAACACACGACGGCTAATGTAGAAAATACTTTTCTGACATATTATGGCACGATGCGCTCTCCCTGCACATCTTCGAAATGCATCTGCTGCCTGCTGTCTATTAAACCTGAATAGAACAAAATGTCACAGTAGTTAGCCCTTTTTCCACATGCGACTACTTTGGGCTGAGAAGTGAAGGGAATTATGTTCAAAGTTCCATTAGATTGATACCTTCAGCAGAGAGCAGAATTGCGTTTTAAAAAATGTAGCACTGAATATATTCCAACTCGGGACATCTTATACACGCTACTAGCTGACACGTAGCTACAACAGCTCCAGAGCTCGACAACTATTCCTCCAGAACTTTTGGATTCCACAGCACTGGGAGATTATGCATATGGCCAGGTCTTGACTTCTGAGAGACAAACAGTTACAGCTTTTCTTCTGGACTGAACGACGTTTTCTAGTAACAGATAGCGCAATAGAATAGCTCAAGTGGAAAGGAACACTTCCTATTTAAACTTCTGCATCCTACACTGTTGGCAGTTGTGTGTAGGTGGCAGTTACGTGATTTTATTTCTGTGATTACACAATAGTCGAATGTATGCACTGGGTAGCCGAGGCAGCTAGTTCATGGTGATTCGGTCAACCAAGTAAATGAATTTACTGAACATGCTGCTAATTACTACAGGGAGCCTGTGTGTCAGAATTCTCATCCAGTGTGGCGCTACTGCGTTACGATAGAAAAGTGACTCGCAGAGAAGAGGATTTCGTGGTCTGTTGGACGGATGGTAGGTTGTTATACCTATGGTCTGGGTTCGATTCCCACTTCCGTCAATTATTTTAGATAGGGAGAGACAGATTCCATTCTCTCCTGGCTACACCAAGTGAAGGAGATATAATGGCTGCGCGGTCTGAAAATTCACATTAAAGATGATATTCCTTCTTTACCAAGTAGACGGTAGGTTGAACCACAATAAAGTCTGGAGTGGCGACATGTAGAAACTCTATCACCAGTAACCTTTCTTATACTAGTTATTTATTTCAAGTGACGACACAAACGCTATGTATGGTCACAGGACACTTATTCCATCTTTTATTTGTGCTTCTGTATGTCATGCAACTCAGACCGCCCTTAACGCGGAATTTGATCCCTTCGTGGCAATACAGCTCGGCTACAATTTGTTGTTTGTTCAAAACTGCAGATTCCTCAACACCTTCACATATTACGCGTGAATGGGATCGAATCCTGGCCCGGCAATAAGAATTAAATTATGTATTATCAAGCTCTATCATGAGAACACCTATCTGCTGGTGGATAATAATTTTGATTTTTAATGTATTTTCATTCGTTGTCAACACTAACGATATCTGACGTTTTTAACTCCCAGTGAGACACAGAACTATATGCGAGATGACTGTAAGTTCAAGAAGCTATTCTGAGCAGCTGGTGGATAAAACTTCGGTAGCTGACGTCTCTTTGTGTGTAGTCAACAACGATATGTGTGGGGCTCTATTCCCAGTGAGCGCTGAACTCTTCGTCATATTATTTCAGTTCGTCGTGTCATTTAATCTTCATACATATTCTCAACTAGCTGCTCGTGAATAACTTTAATTTTTAATGTCATTTTGTGTTAAATAGTTCAAATGGTTCAATTGGCTCTGAGCACTATGGGAGTTAACTTCTAAGGTCATCAGTCCCCTAGAACTTAGAACTACTTAAACCTAACTAACCTAAGGACATCACTCACATCCATGCCCGAGGCAGGATTCGAAACTGTGACCGTAGCAGTCACGCGGTTCCAGACTGAAGCGCCTAGAACAGCACGGCCACACCGGCCGGCCCCCGCCATCTGGTATCAATGCATTACCCTATCATCCATTACATATCATCATTTCCATAGTACACTTGATATTATAGATGAGTAGGACACAAGACAGGACATAGATAATGTCCGTTTGACGTCAACAGTGTGTAACATTTTACTTTTTTTGAATAGGACAATGTTCCTCTCCAATAATTTTTAGATTAGTTACAATAAGCTTACGCTGCAAGAGAATTCGCTTGTATTTTTCAATATGTGGTCTGTTGTCGGTTTGAAGGCCTTCCAGAACATCGGCAACGTAGTGCAACTCCACCGAGGGCTGTCTGGAGTAGGGTGGAGATAGCAATGTGAAAGTTGCGAGCTGTCGAAGACGATCTTCATATTCCTAATGCGATTAGGACATCGTATACTCTTGACGACGTTTAGCACCTGTGCAGTCAGTCACCCAATTTCAGAATTCATTTTGAGTAATCCTGCTAAATTCCCAAAATATTGTCTTTTTATATTGATGAGTAATATGGATAGTCGTCACGTTCATGTGCCGTCTACAACGCAAATTTAATGTTACTATCCTAGGAACTAACCTGCAATACGTTTTGTATTTCATAATCGGAACTATCTGCATTAACCGTCATCAGAGCAATGTCAGGGAACAGAATGCAGCAGTGCCTTGCTACCTACTTGAGGACCTGCTTGAGTCGTGTTCTAAGGAAAGGGTAGTTGCTGGTTCACATTATATTACACTAGCGAGAAGTACCGACTTCTCCTTTTCTCTGCAAACATCCAGAACTAAATTCAGTAACTAAATGCTAAGAATATATTTGCATTGTGCCAACTCAAAGATCAATAGATATGGATATAGATATAGATACAGATTTTTATATTTAAAGCCATTCTCGTTCTGCGTTGGAATAAACATCATTCATTATTTGCTTGTTCTTGTTACGATTGTTATTGTCATTCTCTCACTCGCAAGAGTTTTCGCATTCCTATTTGGTATCGATGCGCATGAAGAGTGGCTATGAAAGAAGGGAATACTGAATGTTACGTCATGCAGAATACACTCATTTACTTCGGCTCCTCGTGATCTACGCTACAGGAGAAGTGAGATACATAAAGTTGACAGTGTGAGGACAGACCTGGTAGCACAACTGTGCAACTACACAGTGTTACCAGATAAAATGGTGCTGCGGAATCGAAAGTGTAGTACGGACTTTGCCACAGTAGCAGACAGCTGGTAATTTAGGACCATGACCGTGGATTACAATTTGGCCAGTGCTGGTTAGAGTGCTGCAACTGTAAATGGAAGGCTTTGTTTGATAGTCTTATGCTGATGCTGTCTGAATAAATTATGCCATTGGATACAAAGCGGTTTAGTTTTGAGACCTAACCCACGAGGGGGGAAGGCACAGTGGTCTGCTTCAGGAATTCCAAGCAATAAAACACAAAAAACAACCCAGGAAGGGAGACATGCATTTGGAATCTGTTCATCGTTACGGGGTCAAACAAGAGGGTAACATTACTGAAACAATGATCGGGCTACTTAGTATATAATAGAGCATACAGATTTCAAGGAGGAAACGTATGAAGACGCAGACTTCCTCGTTATCAATATGTGCGGCATATCTTTCGTGTTAACGAAAGTAAATTCCCGCTTTACCTCTTCTTACGTGTCAAATGGAATGAATGCCATGAGGAATAGAATATTTGTTGACTGCGTCTCTTCTTGCTTCCATCCTTACCAACATATTTCTTCATTCTCGTGGTAATCATGACATTCTATGTGTATGCTGCAAAAGATTGCAAGTGGACAAATTCGACATCGAGGTGCAAAGCGTTATATTCAATTCGAATAAGCTTCCGGTGTATTTTTACTTCGTGTGTATTTTTAGATGATTATGAACGTTACGGAAAATTATCTCACATGCTTTATGTTG
This sequence comes from Schistocerca nitens, assembly GCF_023898315.1. Lineage (NCBI taxonomy): Eukaryota > Metazoa > Arthropoda > Insecta > Orthoptera > Acrididae > Schistocerca > Schistocerca nitens. Next base: position 310,614,260 of record NC_064617.1, read on the forward strand.
AATGAGAAACATTGAATGATCCGTTTTGCTTTCCCTACGTTGAAATGATATAATGTCGGCGTCAACAGCCTTCTTCCACGCCGGAAGCTGAAACTTGTATGATTCTGGATTAATGATAATTGAATGTCTCATATGTATACATAGCCCACAAGGCGACGTCAGAAACCATCAGGGGAGAACGCCGCATAAAAACCAAACGTGCGCGCGCGTCTCCACTCTGAAGAACCGTATCGGAGAATCACGGCAAGCATTTCGCTGAAGAGCTGCCTCGTCAGAGAGCCTAGAAATGGCAGCGTCGTAGCAAGTATTTGTCAACACTCTGATAGTGCATTTACTTCCGGGTGTAGATCGGCGTTACCTCGTTAAATTCACTTGACATTCGTTTTCCACATCGAAGACTCGTACGATGTAATCCACTGCAAGATGACACAATTAGAAAGTATATTTAATTTCTGGACTCCAAGAACGGCGTTCTTCACTTAAGTAACACCTGTTTGTGTGTGCATTCGGGAGGACGACGGTGCAATCCCGCGCCCGGCCATCCTGGTTTAGGTTTTCAATGATTTCCCTAAATCGCTTCAGGCAAATGCCGGGATGGTTCCTTAGGAAGGGCACGGCCGATTTCCTTCCCCATCCTTCCCTAATCCGAGCTTGTGCTCCGTCTCTAATGACATCGTTGTCGACGGGACGTTAAAACAGTAATCTCCACCTCCTCTGTTCGTGTGTTTAAGGTTGCGTTTCGAGGCTCAGGCAACATCGCAGTGACTATATTCCGCCTCTGCCCGCCAGTGTGTCGTTAGCTCAGAGGTTCCCTTGTGCGTTGCAGTGCTTGTACTATAAGACATAGCAGTTCGAATCACGGTAGAAGCCGCTGACTACAACCTTTTATTTTCCATTTTAATTAATGGAGTTGCGAACTGCTAGTAAAAATTTCTTATGCGAAATCTGAAGAATGCCTTTAAACATCAATCTTCGTCCGATTTCGACTTAGTAAATTAAGTTACTATCATGGATTTCTGCTTTGCAAATTCCAAGGTGCTTCACTGTAAAATAGACCCTGAAAAGATTCAAACCGACTGTCAACGATATAAATTTGAGCTTTGTTCGTCATATAGGTCTAACATGTCAGAAGGTTGTTTATGAAGTGCACATGTTCATTAATATAGTTCCCTTCTTCCAAATTTTTGCAATAGCATTTAACTGTAGACGTTTTCTAACACCGGCGTTAGCAATTCCTTTCCGTTCTCTGAAACCTTCAAAACGACAAATTTTTCTGGTTTAAATCTGATGACCTTAACTATCACTTCCGATCAACAATAAATACTTCATGAACCCATACATGGAACTCCAAATGTGCAGTGTTCCTGCACTGCTACAGAGCATGCATTGCAAGGTATTCACACAGTTTATCGCATAGACTTACCATAAGGAATGAAACAAGAACTGTAATACACTTTACACCACAGACGCTCACTCTGGCTTGACGAAAACATCCAAACATTGACCAAAAGTTGCACAAATAATTGAGTTTGAAAGGAAAAGAAACGAGGTATGAAGCATTTATAAATTCATCGAATGTAGTGAGGTGGTTTAATTTCGTCCCAGTCTATAAAATTAATTTCGGGCCATACTCAGCTCTTGCCGATTAATGTAATATAATACGCGCCTACTAATCAGGGCGTCTGTCTCCGTTGCTTTTGAGCGTGAATTGAAATTGTAGAAATTTTCTGTGGAGCAACATTTAATAATAAAGCGTTTTAAATCATCAAAAGCGATGAGCGGTAGCAGGCGCTTTCGATAAAGAACGGGGGAGTGCAGCGCCGCTGCTGTCGCCACGGCCGCTGCCAGTAGCCAGCAAATGGATCCCGGAGCTTTGCCGCATACGGCGTCCAGAGGAGGACAGTCTGCAGGAAATCTGCCGCAAAATCGTTACTGGATAACATTTTGATATCGGTGTGTCACAAAGCGAAATAGATTGAATCTGCGCTACCATTACATTCACATCTTCAACATTCAGACAGAAGAGGCTATAAAAATATTTTATGCCAGCTGCTCTCGATCCACTGACATTATGAACAGAAAGAACGCACGCTACCGCTAGACCACAGGCGTAATCAGCCTAGAGTTTCTCTATCATGGGACAAGTTTTCCTCCAGGAAGTGCCGCAGTCTACAGTGTTGCCAGATTGTGCAGATAACCGGACTTAGAGAATTAGCGAGTTGGCCAGTTTTTTTGTCCCACGTCGCGATCGGCGCGGACTTAGCCTCTGAAGCGGCCGGCCGCCGGTCAAGTTTTATGTCAAAGAGTGTACATTGCGCATTCCGACGGACTTCGGACAACTCCAGCAGGACAACGCGACACCCCACACGTCCGGAACTGGTACAGAGTTGCTCCAGGAACTCTCACCTGAGTTTAAAAACTCTTCAGCCATGATAATTATTGAGAATATCTGTCATGCCTTGCAACGTGCTGTTCAGAAGAGATCTCCACCCCGTCGTACTCTTTCGGATTTATTGCCTGCCCTGCAGAATGCATGGTGTCGGTTCACTCAAGCACAATTTCGGATATTAGTTGAGACCATGCCACGTCGTGTTGCGGCCTATATGATATTAGGCAGATATTACTTTCTTTGCCTCTTCAGTGAAAGAGATAAATATACACTCTAAGATTAACAGAAACACGAGGTACTAAGAAGGGATTATCCGAATACACTCCTGGAAATTGAAATAAGAACACCGTGAATTCATTGTCCCAGGAAGCGGAAACTTTATTGACACATTCCTGGGGTCAGATACATCACATGATCACACTGACAGAACCACAGGCACATAGACACAGGCAACAGAGCATGCACAATGTCGGCACAAGTACAGTGTATTCCCAAACATGCTCAATGGGGGACAGATCCGGAGATCTTGCTGGCCAGGGTAGTTGACGTACGCCTTCTAGAGCACGTTGGGTGGCACGGGATACATGCGGACGTGCATTGTCCTGTTGGAACAGCAAGTTCCCTTGCCGGTCTAGGAATGGTAGAACGATGGGTTCGATGACGGTTTGGATGTACCGTGCACTATTCAGTGTCCCCTCGACGATCACCAGTGGTGTACGGCCAGTGTAGGAGATCGCTCCCCACACCATGATGCCGGGTGTTGGCCCTGTGTGCCTCGGTCGTATGCAGTCCTGATTGTGGCGCTCACCTGCACGGCGCCAAACACGCATACGACCATTATTGGCACCAAGGCAGAAGCGACTCTCATCGCTGAAGACGACACGTCTCCATTCGTCCCTCCATTCACGCCTGTCGCGACACCACTGGAGGCGGGCTGCACGATGTTGGGGCGTGAGCGGAAGACGGCCTAACGGTGTGCGGGACCGTAGCCCAGCTTCATGGAGACGGTTGCGAATGGTCCTCGCCGATACCCCAGGAGTAACAGTGTCCCTAATTTGCTGGGAAGTGGCGGTGCGGTCCCCTACGGCACTGCGTAGGATCCTACGGTCTTGGCGTGCATCCGTGCGTCGCACCGGTCCGGTCCTAGGTCGACGGGCACGTGCACCTTCCGCCGACCACTGGCGACAACATCGATGTACTGTGGAGACCTCACGACCCACGTGTTGAGCAATTCGGCGGTACGTCCACCCGGCCTCCCGCATGCCCACTATATGCCCTCCCTCAAAGTCCGTCAACTGCACATACGGTTCACGTCCACGCTGTCGCGGCATGCTACCAGTGTTAAAGACTGCGATGGAGCTCCGTATGCCACGGCAAACTGGCTGACACTGACGGCGGCGGTGCACAAATGCTGCGCAGCTAGCGCCATTCGACGGCCAACACCGCGGTTCCTGGTGTGTCCGCTGTGCAGTGCGTGTGATCATTGCTTGTACAGCCCTCTCGCAGTGTCCGGAGCAAGTATGGTGGGTCTGACACACCGGTGTCAATGTGTTCTTTTTTCCATTTCCAGGAGTGTAGAATGGAAACCAGTACATGTGATACATGTGTATGGGCAAACAAAATTATAATTTCAGAAAAATTCTATGATTTATTCAATAGAACAAAAATTGAGCAAGTTAATAATGGTTGATCCACCACTGACTCCTTCAGCTTGGCACTGATAGTTGTTGGATGATGCCGTCATGAGGGTTTCCGTACCAACATCTGACTGCCGTGTTAGATCGTCAAAATCCTGATATCGTTGCTGGTGGTTTAGTTTCCAGATTCGTAAATTTTACACATTAACTTCAAAAGTCGTTTCGTAGCGTTTTCCCCTAACGACTTCAGAAATTCCAAAAGAATGTTGGCCATTCCTTTTGGCTTGTTTGAGTGCAAGTCTTCCAAATTTTTTTAATCAGTGACTTTAATATTCTACCAATATCGACTCTCATTTCTTATTTGCTCACGTCATCTTACCGTTTTTTAATCCCTGTTAGTTCATTCCCTCATTGATGAGGCTTTCATTGTACTCTTTCAACCTACATGTAGTCGTCTCTGTGCGTAACAGTTGAATTCTCTTACTACTGACCCTGTTGCTTTTAATTTCATCGTAGATTGATTTGACTTTGTGATTTCATTAGACTCTTCCTGCAGGCATTTCTCTTTAGCTTCCCTGCATGTCCTATTTATTTCATTCCTAAATGGGTTATATTTTCCTATTACCTAATTTTCTGAACATGTGTTCAATTCCTTCAGTCATCGGTCATTTGAATTACATTTCCCGTCACCTAATATTACCTTGCAGTACCTACATTTGTCTGCTCAATTTCTTAACTGCTCTTTTTAGAGATGTCCATTCAACTTCAATTGAAATGTTTACTTTGGTGTTCACTATCGCAAATATATATGGCTTTGAAGAACCTGAATTGCATTTCAACATTCTTCAGTACTTCAGTGTCCAACTTCTGTGTGCCCTGGGTCTTGTGGATGAGTCTCTTAAGCTTCAGCCTGTTAATCGCCAATATTAAATTGTCATGAAATTCTTTATTTGCTCTTGTGTACATCTTACAATCTAATACCAGATTTTGGACCTGCGTCTCGCAATGATATAACACCGCTTTAATCTTAGGGTATTGCCCTGCCTTTTCCACGTGTGCCTCCTCCAATTGTGATTTTTAACAGTGTATTCGGATGTTACTAGTTGACATTAACTGCGTAACTTAGTCATCTGCCTCTCTCATTCCTGCTACTAAACCCATTTTCCCCCGTTGTTTCCTTCAGTCCTTCTTCTACTACTGCTTTCCAATTCCCTTTGAATATTAGATTGTCGCCTTTCACTGAATTACCCATTTACTGTCGTCATGCACTGTTTCTCTCTTCATCTTCTGTTTGTGACTTCAGCATGTATATCATGGGTTCGCTGTCGATTCTGTTGAGAATATTCCTATATTTAATGTTTTTCTCACTGATATGTCCTCCTTGGCAGCCCCGTCTCAGAGATCCGAACTGGGGGACAAATCCGGAAACTTCTGCCAATGGAGAAATCATCATGACACATGTTTAGTCACATGCCGCATATCCTGTCAATACACACTGTACACTGTACAGTTACATTAATGTGATCACCTGTCAAAAGCCTGAACAACCATCTTTTGCACTGCGAGCCGTGAAGTTGTGAGAAGTACTAACAAGGATGTGGAGCTATGCTGCCGTGGCTATCTGCGTTAGGATCATTGCACGAACAGCCCCATCGAGGTAGTCCCACAGATTCTCGATTGAGCTTAAATCAGAGGAGATTGGTGGCCAGAGGACTATGCTAAATTCATCCTGGGGCTATTCGATTTATGCACGTACACTGCGAGCAGCATGACGTCCCGATAGTAGATGTCATCGTGCTGAGGAAAAACAAACTGCATGTTGGAGAGGACGTGGTCCACAGGGATATATGCAAACACACATTGATCCACTTCGCCTTCCAGAATAACGGCATCACCAAAGGAACGCCACTAAAACAGTCCTTAAACCATAACGATCCCTGCTCCCTCCTCCCTGCTGAACCCTTCCGACGATCGTTTGCAGTGTGTTTGCTTTCAGACGTTTCACGCCACACACGCCAACTGGGGTCTGTTACCTGAAAAGGGTGGCGAACGTCCAGTTATGTTACTGGTGTGCAAATTCCAGCCTTCTTTGCCGATGAACATAAGTCAGCATGGGTGCATGAACCAGACGCCTGCTACGGAGGCCCTTACGCAGCAACAGGCGCTGAATGGTCGTTGACGAGACACTATTTCTGGCCCCTTGGCTCATCTAGCTGGTCAGTTGCTCAACAGGTTCTTCGGCGCCGCTTTTGGATAGCAGCATTTTGCAGACGCACGGCAAGCGAACAGTTTACAAACTTAGCCGCTTGGGAATGGTTCAACGCTTAGCCCCAAAGCCAATGATCATGCCTTTTGGATAAGTGACTCAGTTTCCGCATTACGATAACGACTGCACTGTTTTCCACGTCCATCCGGCACGCTAGTGCTGCGACCTGCCGTTTGTGAGTGGTTACTGCACGTTTAAGTCGAACATAGGTGGTGGCGACATTCATGTGACTGTAACACGTATGTCTTTAGTGTAGTGGATTCCATTAGCTTTTTCATCCTCATGCCATTAACAACTGCGGCTTCTCCCTCATTTTAGTGGTAGTTTCCCACTACAGGATTAAGAGGTTGCTGTGAAACTGTAAAAATTACTCCACGCCCAGACGACAGATATTATTGCAGTAGAAAAGTGTCTTAAGGATTTATAAGTAGGCTCTTAGGTTTTTATGTTGGTAACGCCACGTAGCGCGCTGTATGAAAATCACTGTCAGTGCTGTGTGCATTCTGTGGGTGGTTGGACTCATTGTTGGAATATTTCCTTGTGCAGTGTTGGGCAGTTGGCTGTTAACAGCGCGTAGCGTTGCGCAGTTGTAGGTGAGCCGTCAGCAGTGGTGGATGTGGAGAGAGAGATGCCACAGTTTGGAGACCGTACGATCTGGACGTGTGTCCGCCAGAAAAAGGAAATTTGTTAAGATGGATGTCATGAACTGATGTATATATTATGCCTTTTGAATGCTATTAAGGTAAATACATTGTTTGTTCTCTATCAAAAACTTTCATTTGCTGACTATGCCTATCGGTAGATAGTGCCTTCAGTAGTTAGAATCTGTTATTTAGCTGGCAGTATTGGCGCTCGTTGTATTGCAGTAGATCGAGTAACGAAGATATTTGTGAGGGAAGTGATTCATGAAAGGTATAGGTTATTGTTACTCAGGGCCATTCTTTTGTCGGAATTATTGAAAGTCAGACTGGGTTGCGCTAAAAATATCGTGTGCTAGTTTAGTGATGATCAGAATAAGTGAAGAGAAAACTGTTTGAGTACGTTGAGTTTTGCTCAGCTGTTTGTAAATCAAATAACGTAGAAGTTTTCCAGCTCAGTAATTATAATTTTCCAAAGGCGATGTTCGATATGTCGACCCTTAGCCGAGGATAACTCAATGGAATCTTCTGATTTTTTCTTGTAGTATGAGTAGTGTAGTTACTGTTTGTTGGTACACGTAATTGTAGAGAGAATTTTCTTTGTAATTGTAGTTTTTCATTGTTGTGCTGTAAAACAGCTGTGGCATGCATGTAGACTTGCACCAAGTATTTCGTAGCAGCGCTTCCAATTAACTGGATATTATTTTCAGTGCTATTTTAATGTGTTTTCTTATTTTGCTCTTCAAATTGTGCTTTCCTGTGTTTTCGTGTGAAATATTGAGACAATTATGACCTGTGCAAAACGTAGTACTAGACTCCAAAGTAAACTGAGAAAGGACAGTGAAGACGGGAATAGTGTGTTAGCGCCACCGTGTAATGAATTAACTAATGTTCAACATAGCAATTTGATAATTGTGCACAGTGAAATGGCCAGGCATAAGTAATCGTGTAGACAGTGAAACAGCTAGTGAACATGGTGTTATTGTCGATCGATCTGTCGCAACTGCTCGCCCCAGGAACCCGAAATGACATGACACAATCTTGCAAATAGCTTAGATTCAGGTTTTGCGTCGTCACCCTTTTCTCAATTATGTCAAGACACATTTTCTGCTTTTCAAAATGCGAATTTTGCCGGTGCAAATGCACTGCCGAAAAGCATAGAGGAACAGATTCCAGACACTAATACATTATTATGGCAATTAATGCAACAAATGAAACAAAATCAGAGACAAACACATCAACAGCTTCAAAAGTTAGACACCACGCTTGAACAAACACTTGAAGGTTTAACTGCTGAGTTATTTAACATCGAATCGAAATGTCAAAAAGTTAGTAATGACGTAAAAACACTAATTTGTAAGCATTTTCAACTTATTTTTTTTTCGCCATGAAAATGCATTACAGAATCACGAAGCAGCTATAAAAGAACTGCAAACCATTGTTCATGAAAATCACGACACCTTGGAAGCTAAAATTGACTCAGTTGCATCTACCGATTCGGATACACAACTTGCAAAAACTAAGGAAAACTTAAAGGACACAGTAGATGCTCTAAAACTTGGTTTGGAAAAACACAATGAGGAAATCAGTTCATTATTCGAGAAAGTTGCCGAACTTTCGGATCAGTTCACTAACTTACCTACAAAGGTAGATGATGATCTGAACGACACAAGACCGGTAGCCTTCACTGACACAGAAGAGTATGAGCAAATTACAAAATTCAAACGAAGTCAGAATCACATCAATACGCAGTACAAAAGGGAAATCCGGAAAGTACAAGATCAGTTGAGTCAGGTAATACAAGAATTACATATTTCAGAGGAGGCTGGCGCTCCAACACGGGAAGAGGGACATAGAAATACGGAAAAGCCACAAAATAATAACACAGGGAATCTCGGAAATTATGAAAGAAATTGGCAAGGTGCACCGATTTTTGAGATGGAACCACCGACACGACGTAACAATGATCGATATGTGACTCAGCGACATGATGATTTTGACTATAAGCTGCTCATTACTACACGTAAATTCAAAACATTTAACAATTCTGGTAACGACATTCATACACAAGCATGGCTTCATCAGTTCTCTCATTGTTTTCCTCCCAACTGGTAATGAGAGAACAGACTGGAATTTATGTGTGGCTACTTAGAAAATGAACCTGCTGTAAGAATGCGTTCGATCATTCGCGATTGTCACAGTGAAGGAGAATTTCATCATGCCTTCCTCTCAGCATATTGGTCTCAAGCTACTCAAGACCAAGTAAAACATAGCATTATAATGATAAAACACTTTGGAGAATTCGGATTATTCAGTCTTGTCAAATATTTTGAAGACATGTTGCACAAAAATCAGTACCTGTCAAACCCATACAGCCCCTCACAACTCATCCGCATTTGCTTAATCAAATTGCCTGCACATTTACGACATATTATTTTGGCAGGACGTTGCAAAGACGACATAGAAGCTTTTCAGGGACTGTTCATCTAAAATGGCGAGCCATATGTTTGTGACTATTACAGCGCCATCTATCACAAAGCAAAAAAAAAGTGGTCCAATTAAAACATTCATATTCCTTTATGCACTACACGAATATACACTCCTGGAAATTGAAACAAGAACACCGTGAATTCATTGTCCCAGGAAGGGGAAACTTTATTGACACATTCCTGGGGTCAGATACATCACATGATCACACTGACAGAACCACAGGCACATAGACACAGGCAACAGAGCATGCACAATGTCGGCACTAGTACAGTGTATATCCACCTTTCGCAGCAATGAAGGCTGCTATTCTCCCATGGAGACGATCGTAGAGATGCTGGATGTAGTCCTGTGGAACGGCTTGCCATGCCATTTCCACCTGGCGCCTCAGTTGGACCAGCGTTCGTGCTGGACGTGCAGACCGCGTGAGACGACGCTTCATCCAGTCCCAAACATGCTCAATGGGGGACAGATCCGAGGATCTTGCTGGCCAGGGTAGTTGACTTACACCTTCTAGAGTACGTTGGGTGGCACGGGATACATGCGGACGTGCATTGTCCTGTTGGAACAGCAAGTTCCCTTGCCGGTCTAGGAATGGTAGAACGATGGGTTCGATGACGGTTTGGATGTACCGTGCACTATTCAGTGTCCCCTCGACGATCACCAGTGGTGTACGGCCAGTGTAGGAGATCGCTCCCCACACCATGATGCCAGGTGTTGGCCCTGTGTGCCTCGGTCGTATGCAGTCCTGATTGTGGCGCTCACCTGCACGGTGCCAAACACGCATACGACCATCATTGGCACCAAGGCACAAGCGACTCTCATCGCTGAAGACGACACGTCTCCATTCGTCCCTCCATTCACGCCTGTCGCGACACCACTGGAGGCGGGCTGCACGATGTTGGGGCGTGAGCGGAAGACGGCCTAACGGTGTGCGGGACCGTAGCCCAGCTTCATGGAGACGGTTGCGAATGGTCCTCGCCGATACCCCAGGAGCAACAGTGTCCCTAATTTGCTGGGAAGTGGCGGTGCGGTCCCCTACGGCACTGCGTAGGATCCTACGGTCTTGGCGTGCATCCGTGCGTCGCTGCGGTCCGGTCCCAGGTCGACGGGCACGTGCACCTTCCGCCGACCACTGGCGACAACATCGATGTACTGTGGAGACCTCACGCCCCACGTGTTGAGCAATTCGGCGGTACGTCCACCCGGCCTCCCGCATGCCCACTATACGCCCTCGCTCAAAGTCCGTCAACTGCACATACGGTTCACGTCCACGCTGTCGCGGCATGCTACCAGTGTTAAAGACTGCGATGGAGCTCCGTATGCCACGGCAAACTGGCTGACACTGACGGCGGCGGTGCACAAATGCTGCGCAGCTAGCGCCATTCGACGGCCAACACCGCGGTTCCTGGTGTGTCCGCTGTGCCGTGCGTGTGATCATTGCTTGTACAGCCCTCTCGCAGTGTCCGGAGCTAGTATGGTGGGTCTGACACACCGGTGTCAATGTGTTCTTTTTTCCATTTCCAGGAGTGTATAATAAAAAAGGGGGTTCCTATTAAAAGAAACGCAGTTGATATCCGTTTGACCTATGACAATGCCATCTAGTGGACTAACTATAGCGCCATCTGGTTTCCCCCTTCAAGCTAGACGAGTTTCGTTCTTTCTAGTTTTTTCGTTTGATGCTTATTTTGTGAGATATTTGGCCCGGTCACTACCAAAAAATATTGTATGTCAGGTTAGTAATGATCAGAATAAGTAAAGAGAAAACTGTTTGAGTACGTTGAGTTTTGCTCAGCTGTTTGTAAATCAAAAAACGTAGAAGTTATCTAGCACAGTAATTTTAATTTTCCAAAAGGGACATTTCAGATTATGAAAGAAGTACGCTAGATATTTGGGCTTTTCGTTCACATTGGGCTAGGTTTGCCACTAAACTACTAACGTATACATCACCAGGTCAGCACAGGTGTATTACAACACCTCCCGAAGAAATTTCCACCTGCTACAGGTTGCCACTGCGTGCTGACGGCCGTTGTCATACTCCGTTCCACTGATTACAAAATCATATCGAAAGTACGCGTTGTATAGCCGAGGCCGCTGGTCAATGGTTGGGTTGGATTGGGTGGGGAAGGAGACCAGACAGCATGGTCATCGGTCTCATCGGATTAGGGAAGTACGGGGAAGGAAGTCGGCCATGCGCTTTCAAAGGAACCATCCCGGCATGCTGGTCAATGGTGTTTCAGTCAGATAAGAAATGAATGTATTGACCAGGCTGTAATCAACTTTCAGGTAGTCAGAACTTTATCAAATGTGGCGCATCCTTCGTTACGACAAAAACTAGGCCAAGCCAAATGAGTTGGATGATCTTCGGGACAAATGGTAGTTTTTTGTGGCTGGTAATGCCAAGTGAAAGTCATAGTATTGCAATATGGTTCGTAATCCACGTTTAACGTGTCCCTTTCCTGGAGTAGAGAGGCGAAAGTCGCAGTAAGTAGAAAGTCTGACAACAGAAAACTTTTTTAGATTCGAAATTTTATTTTGTTTAACAGACCAACCACGATGAAGTTGAGAGGGTACTTGCTTCTCTACTTGAAGGGTTGTGCAAACGGCGTTCGTCCCTTGAGGTGTTAGGTGTGGTTGACCGGAATCTTACGACGCGTATGCCTACCTTGATGTTCCCATGCAGTCCAGCTTCGGACTACTGTCACATCCGAATCTTCTCCGCAGATCTGGTTACTGCACGATTTGACCAGCTGCCCAAATGGAGATTTACAATGGGACCCCTTTCACTTTCTCTCTGGTACTGATAACGCTGTCTCACACCACTACGTGGTACCTCCGTGCTCTTCACTCAAGAGCTGACGCTGTTCACATCTCTCCCATGTCCCATCAGGTCTGAGAACAGCGGTAAGGACGAACAACAGCGCTAAGGACGAACAACGGTATTGCACTCTGGTGGTTGTTCTAGATGACAGAGAATTAAAACTCCAGTCATCTACGTAACCGCCGAAGTTGCGTACGTGTACCAAGTTATATTGACATTTGGCCATGTCTTCTTACTGCTTCGCTTTTTTTTTTTTTTCCAGGCAGTGTAATTGCTGGTAAGCAGCAGTAGACTAAACAATATTGGAAGCTATCCCTGTATTACAAAGCTGTTTACAGACGCTAGGACGCCACCTATAGACACTATGAACACGTCATGACGGCATCTAGTTTCTAATAATTGTGCGCTCGCCGCTACTCAGAACTAAGTATTTCATGGTCTTGCAGTTTTACGTGGCTTAAGTTTGACGTCGCCCTAACGTCAGTCGATATTGATGGCGGTCAGAATTGGTTTGCCGTAGCGGTTACTGTCGATAAGACTAACACATAAGGAATACAATAACAGCTTTAGAAAATTTCCTCCGCGAGCCGTCGTTATTTAAAATGCATTAATACTGTGCAAGACTATCCGGTCTTATTCTGCCTCCGCAAGCGCATCTGTTGCTGTTGATAAACCATTGTGTATTACGTCTAGCCATCGTTATAATGTAAGTACTAATAATATGTGTTAAGACTAAAGGACGAGGTGACTGTGCTGTGTATACATCATTTTACAAATAAATAAAAGTGCAAAAAAATAAAAGCATTTATTTGCTTCACGGGTTGTGATGCATCCAAAACCATCTCATGTACTAATCTGTTTTCCTAGGGGCCTCATGAGCTGATCATTTTGTGTAATCAGACCGCTGTCAACTGTGATTAAAAGTCAGTCGTCAGCTGGACACGAAAACGTTTATTTCGTTTACGTTACCAGTTTCAACAATTTAAACGGTCATTTTCATAAGTTATATAGGAAGAAATCATTGGTAAGCCAACTTCAAAATAAGAATTGGACGATAGTACAATGCCAAAAAGAGAGTAGATTACCCACAAGGAAGTTGGCTGCATGCAAATCAGGTGGATAGTTCGGTCAGAAACTTTTGAGCAAAATAATTAATTACCGAATGCTTTGTAAAATTCTGAGAGTCCATGTTTCAGAACTAATAAATAATGGTATTACATCCTCAAATACGTCCTCGTAATAATCACTAAGCCAGTATTAAAGGAAACCGGAGCAATACAGAGAGGTACATGTACGGAATACATATGGGCATGTACCTTGCGAGACTGGAACAGCAGTGATACAGAGGTGTATGACATAATACGCTATGCACCCTCTGTCACACCTCGTGCGATGACTTGCGAAGTACAGACATAGATCTTACAGGACTTTTATCACAGGAATGACAACGACCAGCAGTTTTACTGAGAATCAAAAATTCATAGCCCTGTTTCAAATTTATAGCCGTGTTTCAACGCACGATGCATCATGGACGTACAAGACATCGTTGACATTTGCTTATCAGTGATGTAACTGTTGTACGCGACAATCGAAAAAAGTTGGTTCAACGTTTAACGTGATGCCGATGTAATTACGAGGGTTGGAACTTTAATAGTGGCAACTATTTATTTACAGCTCGTACAAAATAGATACGTGTTTAGAAGTTCTACTGACCTTCAAAGTAGTCACCAGCATTGTGTATAACCCGTTGCCAGTGATGTGGAAGTCGTAGGATACTCTTAGCAGTACCAGTTGTGTTGACAGTTCGATTGACGCTGTCTATTTGCAGCAGTTCTGAATCGAATGCCGTAAAGTGTTTCTTTCAGCTTAGAAATCAAGTTGAACTAACGAGGGCTTAAGTCAGAGGAGTGCAGTAGGTGGTATAGCGCTCAAAGGCCCCATCAGTCAAACAAATCAGTAACAGCTTGCACTGTAAGCGATTGAGCAATGTCCTGCAAGTATTTAGTATTAAAAACAGTCTTGATCACGATTTATTTATCAAGGTGACCGGTTTCGACCACTGCCGTGGTCATCTTCAGACCTATGAGTAGGAACCTTTTTCTGTTGGAGAATCTTCCAACAGAAAGAGGTTCCTACTCAATGGTCTGAAAATGACCACAGCAGTGGTCGAAACCGGTCACCTTGATAAACAAATCGTGATCAAGGTCATTTTTAATAGTAAATATTTGTAACACATTGATCACTGCCACTCCCATAATGTATTCAAAAGTAATTAATGTCCTGCAAAATGATGGTCAGGACCGGCAGAAAGTGTCATCATTTCTGCACTCCCGTAAGACCTCGTGAGTTCAACTCTATTTATAATCTGAAGGAAACACTTCACGGCATTCGCTTCAGAACTGCTACAGATTCGTCGGGCAATAGACCGTGCCGCTCGAACTGTGAAACCAAGCGAGGTGGCGTAGTGGTTTGCACACTGAACTCGCATTCGGGAGGACGACGGTTCAATTCAGCGTCCGGCCATCCTGATTTAGGTTTTCCGTGATTTCCCTATGTCACTTCAGGCAAATGCCGTGATGGTTCCTTTGAAAGGGCACGGCCGATTTTCTTTCCCGTCGTTCCCTAATCCGAGCTTTGGCTCCATCTCCAATGACCTAGTTGTCGACGGTACGTTAAAAATCAATTTCCTCCTCCTCGAACTGTCAACACAACTGGCACTTCTAAGAGCATCATACGGCTTCCACATCGCTGACAACGGGTTATACACACTGCTGGCTACTACTTTGAAGGTCAGTAAAACTCTGAAACACGTATCTATTTTGTACGAGCTGCAAATTAATAGTTGCCACTATTAAAGTTTCAACCCTCGTACATACAGACCAAGGTTTTCTGCTTACTGTGTGGCTTAATAGGGCAGTAGCTAGCTGAATGTAGATTTAAGGCTGCAAGTCTGGGCTAATGTAGTTTTCATCGGAAATTCAGTTTCATTGGCCAACAGCGTTAGAGTTAATCGGTGTCAATTAGAGAGAGAGCAAGGCGCATTAACGCAAGCGCCTCCTAATGCTCTGGCCGGCCGGTCGAAAGGCAGCGCCGCACGCAAACACACCAGGCTGTCGGCCGGGCTTTGTTTTTGAGAAGCCCTTTATTGACAGCCTCCGGGCTTATGGACTCCCCAGCAAAACACGCGGGGTGGTGCCTGCACCCATTTATCCGGGATGCCTCTGGATCTCCGCGGAGGGGAATGGCTGGGTGGCGCTGGCGGGAAAACAGAATAAATCGGAGCCTCTAGTAGAGGGAGTGAGCCTGCCTAAAGATGAAGAGGCTAACGGGTGTTGTTCACTATAGACACAAACGATGGGTGACAGGGAGAGGCACGCGACTGACTGCGGGGCATTTCTAAATTACCTGTCATCCTATTTACTGGGTGTCATGAATAGGAGTCTCTGAGATGTCGAAAGAGATCAATAACATGCATTATATTTAAGTGCGATTAACTGCAATGAATAGGTGATACGTGAAATTTTCCTTTCGTAAGGAGTATTTCATGGCGTTTCGGGATTGCAGCCGGAAAACGTGGACGATATTTCTGCTGACAACCATTCAACCATCTTGAGATGCGCATTTTACACTGGATACTGCTAGTTCATAAAAAGACCAATGGTCATGACCAATGACACGTCCAACGACATTTAATTTTTTCCATTTTGACTTCTGAATTTTAACTCCACGAGTGCTCATTTCGACAAAGATCGCTCATGTTGTACCACATTACGCATACGCCTGGGGCGATAGACGGAACAATATTCGGCGAGGGTGCGTAATTCGACAGAGGTGGCTCATGTAATGGTTGTCTTCGCGTAATCGTCTTCGGGCCAATTCTTTGTATAAAGGTGTCAATTAGGAATCTCTAGTGCAAAACACTCACCTGAAGCTGGCTGAATGGTTGTCAACCAAAATATCGTCGCAAGAAGGCGACATTATATGGCTGAATTCCCGAAACTTCATGGAATAGAGTGAATATGTCTGAAATAATGTTCTATTACAGATATAACATGAATTTCAACTACAATGAAATATGGAGATACTATTGAACAGAAAGAAACCTGTTCGAAGCAGAGAGTGTGTTGGAAAAGAATTATCTAATTGTCTGGTAGACGTATTATAGGTGCCTACTTTTATGGAAGGAGAGTTACAGTACTTACGGCGTTAGATTCATGAAGCACGCCCAACATATACCTGTAGAAGAGAGAATACTGTTTTAAAATCAGTACAACATAAAGATAAATATAAAAATAAAATAAAACAACACAGCTGAAAGGAAACACACTTTCATTGGAATAAATAACATCTCATAGTCCTATGAAAATTCGGTACGAAGCCGGCGAAGCCCTTGAACGGGCTTTGTCGACAATATTAACTCTGATGTCATGGCTGACGCAATGCGTTATCAAAGCACAAAATATTACCGATTTGCATATTTTTTTTTGGTTCTGGTATATATTTATCTACATCTACATGGATACCCTACAAATCACATTTAAATGCCTGGCAGAGGGTTCATCGAACCACCTTCACAGTTCTCTATTATTCCAATCTCGTATAGCACGCGGAAATAATGAACACGTATATCTTTCCGGACGAGTTCTGATTTCCCTTATTTTATCGTGGTGATCGTTCCGCCATATGTAGGTCGGTGTCAACAAAATCTTTTCGCATTCGAAGGAGAAAGTTGGTGATTGGAATTTCGTGAGAAGATTCCGTCGCAGCGAAAAACGCCTTTCTTTTAATGACGTCCAGCCCAAATCCTGTATCATTTCTGCGACACTCTCTCCCATATTTTGCAATAATACAAAACGTGCTGCCTTTCTTTGAACTTTTTCGATGTACTCCGTCAGTCCTATCCGGTAAGGATCCCACACCGCGCAACAGTATTCTAAAAGAGGACGGACAAGCGTAGTATAGGCAGTATCATTGGTAGGTCTGTTACATTTTCTATATGCCCCGCCAATAAAACTCAGTCTTTGGTTAGCCTTCCCCACAACATTTTCTGTGTGTTCCTTCCAATTTAAATTTTTCGTAATTGTAATACCTGGGTATTTAGTTGAATTTAGGCTTTCAGATCAAACCGATTTATCGTGTAACCGAAGTTTAACGAGTTCCTTTTAGCACTCATGTGGATGACCTCACACTTTTCGTTATTTAAGGTCAACTACCACTTTTAGCACCATTCCGATATTTCTTCTAAATGGTTTTGCAGTTTATTTTGATCTCCTGATGACTTTATTAGTCGATAAACGAAAGCGTCATCCGCAAACAACCGAAGACAGCTGCTCAGATTGTCTCCCAAATCGTTAATACAGATAAGGAAGAGCAAAGGGCCTATAACACTACCTTGGGGAACGCCAGAAATCACTTCTATTTTACTCGATGACTTTCCGTCAATTACTGCGAACTGTGACCTCTCTGACAGGAAATCACAGATCCAGTTACATAATTGAGACGAAAATCCATAAGCACGTAATTTTACTACGAAACGCTTGTGTGGTACAGCGTCGAAAGCCTTCTGGAAATCCAGAAATACGGATTCGATCTGAAATCCCTTGTCAATGGCACTGAACATTTCGTGTGGATAAAGAGCTAGTTGTGTTTCACATGAACGATGTTTCTATACCCATATTTACTGTGTGTAAATGGACCATTTTCTTCGAGGTAATTCATTATGTTCGAACGCAATATATGTTCTAAAATCCTGCTGCATATCGACTTTAACGATATGGGCCTGTAATTTAATGGACTACTCCTACTACCTTTCTTGAATATTGGTGTGACCTGTGCAATTTTCCAGTCTTTGGATACGGATCTTTCGTCGAGCGAACGGTTGTATATGATCGTTAGGTATGGAGCTAATGCATCAGCATACTCCGAAAGGAACCTAACTGGTATACAATCTGGACCAGAAGACTTGCTTTAATTAAGTGATTTAAGTTGCTTCACTACTCTGAGGTTATTTACTTCTACGTTACTCATGTTGTCAGCTGTTCTCGATTCGATTTCTGGAATATTTACTTCGACTTCTTTTGTTAAGGCATTTCGGAAGCCAGCACTGTCTTCGATAGTATCCCCATTGCTATCGTGCGGAGGAGGCATTGATTGTTTCTTGCCGCTAACATACTTCACATACGACCAGAATCTCTTTGGATTTTCTGCCAGGTTTTGAGACAAAGTTTCGTTGTGGAAACTATAATAAGCATATATCTAGGTGAAAGCAGCGTCTTGAGGAAGCAATCTTTTTAAACTGAAACTGATTTCTACACAGAGAGATTAATTCTGCGTGCCGGACCTGGACTCGAACCCAGGACCTTTATCTTCCTGGGGCAAATGGTCAATATTCTATATTGTTGCAAAAGTATATTGCAGCTTCTTGTCCCAAAATCCACTGACAGAAAAAAAATCGCAACTTAAACAATAAGCGATAGACATGTTTGTACATATGAAAGATGACGTCTACTCAAATTTCCGCCAGTTGCCTAATAGTAACGCTAGTTGTGCCACTACGACTATGCCAATCAGGCTTCCTTTAAACACTCGCTGTAACGCTCGTGAGCGTCAGTTACCTTTGTGATTGGAAGTGCTGAGTTGTTGATAGTCACGAATGTCTTTAAGACGATAAAGACACAATTAGCAACATCTCATAGAGTTTGAACAAGGTCGTGTAACAGGGCTCTGAAAAGCTGGATGTTCCTTCAGCGTTACCGCAGGAAGACTTGGCAGGAATGTAGCCACTACACATCACTACTGCTAGCGGTGGTCACGATAATGTACAAACGCAAGATGACCGGTCTCCAGACGGTCACGTGGCACTACCGAGGAGGCACCACCGAGAGCGAAGACCATCGCGTTCGGTGTATGTCTGCGGCGCATCGAACTGCAACTGCAGCAGCAATCTGTGCAGCAGTTGGCCCCACAGTGACACAACGGACTGTTACAAATCGGTTACTTCAAGGACATCTCCGAGCCAGACGCCCTGTAGCGTGCATTTCATTGACCCAAAACCATCGCCATTTGCGACTTCAGTTGTGTTAAGCGAGAGCTCATTAGAGGGTAGGGTGTGGATATGTTGCGTTTTCTGATGAAAGCTGCTTTTGCCTCGGTGGCAGTGATGGCATTGTTGATTAGGAGGAGGCCACCTGAGGGCCTGAAACCAACCTGCGTGCGTGTCAGACACACTGGAGCTGCATCTGGGGTCATGGTCTGGAGTGGGATTCCGTATGACAGCAGGAGCACTCCCGTGTTTATCTCACGCACCCTGACTGCCAAAGCGTAAGTCACTTTGTTGATTCGACCTGCTGTGTTGACATTTATGAACAGCTTTCCCAGGGATATTTTCCAACAGGGTAACGCTCGCCCATCTACCGCTGCTGTAATCCAACATGCTCTACAGACTGTCGACTTGTTGCCTTAGCCTGCTCTATCACCTGATCTGTCAATCGAGCACATGTGGAACATTCTCGGACAACTTCAGCGTCATCCAGAAGCAGCATTAACCGATCCTGTATTGACCAACCAAGTGCACCAGGCATGGAACTGCATCCCACCATCTGACATCCGGCACCTGTACATCGCAATTCATGCACGTTTGCATGCTTGCAGTCCACATTGTAGCTGTTACTCCGGTCATTAATGTATCAGCATTTCGCATTTGCGTTGGCATATCTCACGCTTACATTGCCCTGTGATCTTCCAACGTTAATGACAAATATGTTATCTAGAGGAGTGTATTCCAGAAATTTCATTACTCTGCATTAATTATTTTTTTGTGTTGCGAATTATTTTCGTCAGTTTATAATGAATTACAAACAAAATTGAATAGGTTACTTTTCTATACTTTCGTTTATTTTGTATAATGACAGAACTATAAGATTTAGATTATTTCAGAATTCACAGTGTAATGCAGGAGACTTTTGCAATGGTAAATCATTTCATTTTATTGTACTGCATATAAATTAAGTGTATATCGTTGAATTCATTCCATATGCCAACACCACTCCCCATGGGATCCATGATATATGACTAATGTACTGGCTAAGTCTGCATGGGGAAGAACCAAATTTAGTACAACCACTATAAGAAAACATTAAAATCAACTGGTAGTAACACTGAAATCTTCTTTGAAGATGTTGTACACAGTTTCATTTTATGAAGTTCATACTGTGGGACATAAAATTATAAACATTTAACTTGTATCCTGCTATAGTAGAAGTTATTAAAATTGATTGTTATTTCGAGGCTATCTGCGATCAGCTCACTATTCTGAGCGTGTGTGGGATTGATCTATTATTCTGTTGTTCTGCGCAACGGATTAATCTGAAATGTACCCTTTACCGTGTGGCTCATGCAAGATGCAATTTCCACCCCCACACTACTACAGAAGTCAGACAGACGCTCCTAACGTTCTAAAGAGAAATTCCTGAAAAACTTTCAGCAATAAATATCTTCTGGAGTCGTCCGCTGTAAGGAAATGACACAAAAATTCACAAAATTTCTTAAATAACTAGTGGGATACTTGGGTACTGGAGTAGTGCTTGTTAGTGTAAGAAAAGCATGGAACTAACGTAAGTTATTATTTATTTTGCAAAAACTCTGAAAAATCACAATGGCACTTTTAGTTATGAATTGAACATGTTATATCCTGGTTCTTTTCGGAATGTGAAGTTACCTCTCAAGGACAGGATTCGCTAATGACATTTCTACACAAAGTTTAAGATGGTAGTTAACTTGGCAGAATGGCTGAGAGGCACGCCTACTCACCTTGAATAATTATCCTTTAGAATGTTGCTAGGTACGGTTGAGGCTGTCGCGTGTGAAATGCAGTGAAGTGTAGTGTTGTGGAGGAAATATGGGGCTCGCAATAGGTCTAGCGCACAATACCATAAGCTGCGATGACTGCTGTCTGCGCTGCTCGCTGCTGACAAATAAGATAACTCTCGTTCTATCTGGAATGATCTTCGCCAATCAAACTCTCCCTATCCCTTGATGAAGTCAAGGATTCCTATTCGCCCCTAGTCTAACTATTGGCGTGGTACACCGGTCAGATAACCAGTCCACCGCGATGCCACTTCGCTCGGAGGCATTTAACTATAACTCTGTCCGTTCACACCACACAATAAGTGTGTCGGCCAACACAGTGAACAACGCTTAATCGTAAGGACTCAATATAGAGTAGCCCTTTGATTCGCTCTCGACAGAGGTGCTCTCACAGTGAAGTACTGAGGAGAGACTTGTTCCTCGCTCTTTCGAGTACACGTACGAGCGCGCACGCTCTCGTTACGTGTTCTCGCTCCAAGAGCAACAACGGAACGGCGCCTCTCCACGCCAGACGTGAAGGGGTATATCTTTCGGTCTCTTCCATGATTCCTTCAGCTCAAGGCGTCAGAAATATCGCCTGCCAATCAGCACTGCTCTTCTAAAACGGGAGAATGACGCTTCGTTTAAGGCGACCAATCCGGAAACCCATTGCTTTGGCGTTTGGCGTTTGCTGTCTCCCTGTGAAAATCTCTGAAACTGCGTGCTATGTGTAAAGATTGCGTAGGCTGACCGTTCCCGGACAATGTAGCGGAATTTGCTTTGAAACCGAACACGGGGTTGCTCCCCCCCCCCCCCCCCCCTTCACTTGGGCCCACGCTGTCCGCTACGGGCGGTCACTGGCCCACATGGGCTGGATCGTCCTCTGAAGGGCCTGGCGTCCCGGTGTGCGGCCTCTCTCCCAAACTAAAAGCCTCTGTGACCGTCGTGTCCGGAATGTATGTGTGCACGCCAGCCTCGAGTATTTCAACCATGGTGCGCTCACTTGTCAACTGCATATCGTTTACATGAATTTCTACAACATTGACTATCTTATCGAGTTTGGGTTCGAATGAAGCGTCTCGATGTGCGGAACATGATTGTGAGGTCGGAATATGTAAGCAATGAAGGTCAGGAGACCGCGACGTCTTACACTATTCTTCTTCTTTACAGGCAATTCCCTTATTTTCCCGTTTTGTTACTATTGTGCACACTCCAAGTGTTTGCCGTCATCTGGGATTTACTGTCGACCACTGGCGCACGACATGCATTAACGGTGTCTACAGGGCTCTAGAGCACGCGTCGGACTGCTTCAGTGTGTGATGCGACACATTCCTGTCACTCAGCTTGTACTTAGTTGGATCATTCTTTATCTTCTCGTTTGGCTACCATTATGCAGTTTTCTGCTAGGACAATTGAAACAATGAATGCTTTCTTAATAAGGATCATGCCTTTCACCAGCACGTCACCCCACCTACCTATACAGTAAGTCTGATATCGGAGAGATGCTTTATTTTTGTTTCTCGAATGATGAATATCAATAAGAGGTAGCAAAATGACATTATGGGTAACAGCAGATTTTGGATACGAATATGACGAAAATGTAGATTACTTTTTCTCGTTTTCACTCGCTTATTATAACGGCAGCTGCAATGATTCTTTGACGAAGAAAGTGTGCGTAGCAGAAACTTTGACAGATGGCTCCGTGAACTGTTGTGGTTACTGACAACAGTCGCAAAGTACTTTTCCATCCTTAAAAAGTTTGTTGTCAGGGGAGAGTCACAGTCCTAGACCAACAGTAACACTCAAAAATACAATGCTAGGAGGGGAAGTGACTTTCCCTGTTATTCGTAGCGTGGCACAATAAAGTGTGAGACAGGCAAGCATAATAATTTTTGACCACATACACATTGATGTAAAGAATATACAGGTTTTTCTTTTTTGGGGTGGGGTGGGGGGAGGCGGGGAATCAGTCTTCCTGCTGGTTTGCTGCGGCCTATCGTGCGTGAATTGCTCTCCTGTGCTGACCTGTTGACCTAAAATGGCACATGCATCGAACGTCCTGTAATTCCAGTGTCTTCCTCTACAGCCTTGACTCTCCACAGCTCCTTCAAGTACGATGTACACTGTATTGCTTGCTGTCTTTGCACATATCATAACGTTCAGTCCTTTGTTATTGTCAATGTTTTCTGTATGTTCGCCACATCGCCGATTCTGTGGAGATTTTCCTCGCTTCTTATCTTATCTGTCCAACTATGCTCAGTGTCCTTCCATAACAACACATTCAAACGCTTCGATTCTCATTTTTTACGGTTTTCCAACAATCCATAATTCACTTCCACACAAAGTACCGGGTGATCAAAAAGTCAGCATAAATTTGAAAACTTAATAAACCACGGAATAATGTAGATAGAGAGGTAAAAATTGACACACATGCTTGGAATGACATGGGATTTTATAAGAACAAAAAAAATTGCTAGACGTGTTTAAGATCTCTTGCGAGCGTCGTTTGGTGATGATCGTGTGCTCAGCCGCCACTTTCGTCATGCTTGGCCTCCCAGGTCCCCAGACCTCAGTCCGTGCAATTATTGGCTTTGGGGTTACCTGAAGTCGCAAGTGTATCGTGATCGACCGACATCTCTAGGGATGCTGAAAGACAACATCCGACGCCTATGCCTCACCATAACTCCGGACATGCTTTACAGTGCTGTTCAAAACATTATTCCTCGACTACAACAGTTGTTGAGGAATGATGGTGGACATATTGAGCACTATCTGTAAAGAACATCGTCTTTACTTTGTCTTACTTTGTTATGCTACTTATTGCTATTCTGATCACATGAAGCGCCATATGTCGGACTTTTGTGAACTTTTGTTTTTTTTTTTGTGCTAATAAAACCCCATGTCATTCCAAGCATGTTTGTCAATTTGTACCTCTCTATCTACATTATTCCGTGATTTATTCAGTTTTCAAATTTATACTGACTTTTTGATCACCAAGTACATTCTCAGAACTCTCTTCCTCAAATTAATTTTGCTAGGAATGCCATCTTTGCCTGTGATAATCTTCTGCATCTATTCTTGCTTCGTTTGTCATGTGCAGTTTCGCATCCAACTAAGCAGAACTATCAGTCGACCACATATTATTGCACCTGGCGGTGAGGATGCTTCGATCAGCTTATCGTGATGATGATGTGTTTGGCTTGTGGGGCGATCAACTGCGCGGTCATCAGCGGCCACACAAAGTCCCAATTCTTAGTCAGTCCAATGTTGCACTGTCCAATTTAGCCACTGTCATGAATTATGATGATGATGATGATGATGGCGATGATATGATGAGAACAACACAAACACCCAGTCCCCGGGCAGAGAGAATCTCCAACTCGGCCGGTAATCGAACCCGGAACCCCGTCTTATCGTGAGTCAGCACGTACTCGAAGTTAAGTGAGTACGTACGTCCTATGTCTACAGTGTTGATTTTGCAATATTAATGACCCATTATCTCAGAACCTTTCAGAGACAGAGATCTGAAATTTTTGGGAGGTATAGTTTCATTTCTTTTATGATTACTGAACCAGCATTAGAATATAAAGACAAACAATTAGTTACGATTTTTCAAAAATTATGATCAATTTTTTTAAGAGAATTCCCTTGTTTTTCTCTAAGTAAAAACCATTACAAGTGAAGATGTTTTGGTTGTTCAGCAGGTGCAGTATACTAAGAGGTAACCTAGTGTAAAATAAGACATACGTAATTGTAATAGTTCCTGAGATAACGAGTCAAATATTTTTTTAAAATATCATTTCCGGGGAATCAAGTTTAAACATTTTATTTGATTTTAACTCTCATATGGAGCCATGCCAGCTCCTAGAAACAACCAGGCCCATAATCAGCATTGTCTGAATCGTGTACTTGATCATCCTGCAAACCTAGAAACTTCCTTCTTTTCCTGCCTCTTGCTTCTTTAGTTATTTCCTCTATTGCACGCTGCGCTTTCATGATCCTGAGTCGATACATTCGCTGAAGGCTTGCTGTGTGTTGGGTTCTGGAGTGATACCAAGTTGCTCTAGTAGCCTAATTCTTCCCTTATTGTCGTCATTAAAAGTTGTGACAGCATCAAAAACACCCAAGCATAGAGTTTTCATGCCTACAATGACATTGTTTGGTATGTGGATCCAAATGACATTATTGGCAGACTCATTCGGGTTTTGCGTTCGACCATGGAGATATTTGGAAAGAAGATCAGGATGAGCTACCTCTCAATATATTGGCTTAATTACCTCTATCACTGCATATGGTATGCTGTTTTCGTGCCTAAATTGTTCCTCTGTACCCGCTACCTGAGCTTTGCGGTATTTGCACCATGAGTCAGCACCAAGTGGGCAAAGACCATGTGTAGTGTATCATCAGTGGATCATTTGTAGAAGAACGTAGCCCACACTGCTCTTTTCAGTCCTTGTATGTCATGTGTGTTGTTCCTTACTGCAATTCCATAATATTGCTGGAGTTCATCAATGTTTTTGTCTGTAAGTCTTCCTTTAACATTTAGAGTATTTCCATGCGATAAGTTCTGTTTTCCTTTTATCTGCTTCCGTTTTAGAAGGTGTGTTCCCATCCGTTTTTGAACGTGGCTCACAAATTCAATTTTCAAATTATGCTTTTCACCATAAGGTTGGCTTTCCGCGACTGATTTGAAGGCCTTCGAATCACCATCCCGTAAGTACTCAGTGTAGCACACCCCTCTTTCCTGCTGTGAGCGTCTGGACATTGAAACAACTGCAGCAGCCTCAGTACCCCCACTAGTTCCGTCATAATTCTTGGTACAATTTGTTTTATGACTTGCACTTGTATTATGGGCAAGTGATGTACACTGACGGCAGTATTTAGTTAGCGCTTCGACGTCTAAAATTTTACCTGTGTCTACACTGGTGACAGCTGCAACTGCATTTTTAGATGTGTGGCCCCTCTTCTGTCACGTACCATCAACTGCCACAGATAAGTCAGTCGTGTTGTTTAATTATACTCCTTCTTTAGCAGCGACATTCATAGAAGCAACAGTGACAGATCTGGCACATTCACCAATTACTTCTGTGTACTTACCTCATCTGTTTGGTGGATTTGACAAGTTCAGTGCCGCACGTAATACTTGAGATGCAGTCAATCCTTTACCTACGCACCTCATTCCATACAAGAATCTAACATTGCTCGCAAACAAATCATTCTTGCACTTTTGAGAAATCCAAAATGGCGTAGAGAGCCTGCAAACTTTGCACTGGTTCAAATGACTCTGAGCACTATGGGACTTAACATCTGAGGTCATCAGTCCCCTAGATCTACTTGAACATAACTGACATAAGGACAACACAAACATCCATGCCCGAGGCAGGATTCGATCCAGCGACCGTAGCGGTCGCGCAGTTGCAGACTGAAGCGCCTAGAACTGCTCGGCCACACCGGGTGGCAAAACTTTGCACTGAACAACAAGTTTGTTAGCAAGTTCACTCCTTACAGATGTGTCCTCAAAGATGGTAATTTACCCACGTCAAACCTTAAATGATACAGCATCTTGTAAAATTTGTCCTAACACACTCAAATCTAATAAAACATAACGTAATCTATTTACATGATCTCCTTTGTCAATCAATAAATCCTCCTGGTTTCCAAGTTTCCTCCTCAAAGCACTAGTAATCGTGTCCCTTTCGTGTGTCTGTGAAACATCTTTTTCAGGATCAGCACTGGATTCAGATCCAGTCGTATGCTGACTTCCATGAAACGTCGCTTCTTAAAAGAACTATTTCTTTTCGTCATGTTGAAAAGAGGTATAAGAACGTGTAATAGTACACAAAACCACTATGTTTATAGTTCAACACCTATGAAACACTACACCCACAAAGTAAATCCATAAGATGCATGTGCGATATTGCCATTTCTCTTTACACAGTGCATCCAACCTCTTAACATGAATTCAAGGAATAAATACCTGAAAACCACAGCCTTGTAGATTGTATAGTTCCAGAGATAGCAAATCAATGCAGAAAAGCCGGATTTTTTTACACTTGCATTATTAACTTTGAAACAATAAAAAGTGCACTTGGAATTAATCGACAAATTGTGCATCAAATTATTCAGGAGAGATCAAATATTACTACGAGATAATAATCAGGTAATATAACTTTTGACCCATTTGTCCATACATACTCCCCTTAATAGCATATGCACAACTTACCCGAGAGCATTGACAGTACGATAAATTTTCGGTAATTATCACTATACTCATTTACTGTAATATCACCGAGTGTTTCTGATATCGTTAAAATGCAGTAATATCGTGGTTGAAAAATATTTATCTAATGTTTTAAATAACGTCATCGTAATTACAATGGACTGCGAGAAGGAAAATGAAATTGCACATTTTCACATCACAGTTTGGCATAACGGTTCCCTTCTTGTAGTCGGTTTTAAAAGAAAATCTGTACATTATTTTTTAAAGACATATTTTCTGTGTCCGTTTGTTAATTATGCCAACAATTTTTTCCTATTACATATTTATACAGGGTGTTACAAAAAGGTACGGCCAAACTTTCAGGAAACATTCCTCACGCTCAAAGAAAGAAAATATGTT
Source organism: Schistocerca nitens (assembly GCF_023898315.1). NCBI lineage: Eukaryota > Metazoa > Arthropoda > Insecta > Orthoptera > Acrididae > Schistocerca > Schistocerca nitens. The sequence continues at coordinate 310,641,961 of NC_064617.1, forward strand.
ATGTGGACATGTGTCCGGAAACGCTTACTTTCCATGTTAGAGCTCATTTTATTACTTCTCTTCATATCACATTAATCATGAAATGGAAACACACAGCAACAGAACGTTCCAGCGTGACTTCAAACACTTTCTTACAGGAAATCTTCAAAATGTCCTCCATTAGCGAGGATACATGCATCCACCCTCCGTCGCATGGAATCCCTGATGCGCTGATGCAGCCCTGGAGAATGGCGTATTGTATCACAGCCGTCCACAATACGAGCACGAAGAGTCTCTACATTTGGTACCGGGGTTGCGTAGACAAGAGCTTTCAAATGCCCTCATAAATGAAAGTCAGGAGAGCGTGGAGGCCATGGAATTGGTCCGCCTCTACCAATCCATCGGTCACCGAATCTGTTGTTGAGAAGCGTACGAACACTTCGACTGAAATATGCAGGAGCTCCATCGTGCATGAACCACATGTTATGTCGTACTTGTAAAGGCACATGTTCGAGCAGCACAGGTAGAGTATCCCGTATGAAATCATGATTACGTGCTCCACTGAGCGTAGGTGGAAGAACATACTCACGAAACTAAAATGACCTCTAACATGGAAATTAAGCGTTTCCGGACACATGTCCACATAACATCTTTTCTTTATTTGTGTGTGAGGAATGTTTCCTGAAAGTTTGGCCGTACCTTTTTGTAACACCCTGTATATTACGCATTTTAAAACCATGTATCCCATGCCCATCCGAACATTATTAGCGTATTATGTTAAAATTTGAAGAAAATCGGTTAGGAAGCTTTCCACTATTGTTGCTAACAATGTTTCCCCCTTGTATAGTATATATTAAAATATATAGTTTATGCTCGTCCGAACTTTTACTGAAGACTAAAAGATTGAAGTAAATAGGTTTAGAACTTTTCAAGATTTTTTGGTAAAATTGTTTCTCCTTTATGAAGTCTATGTTTACGTACCACATTTCTTAAAATGTTATCTTCTATGTCCGTATGAACGTTTATTAGAGTGTCATGCAAAGGTCTGAAGTATATAGGTCAATAACTGTTCGACGTTTTTGGTAACTACGTTAAACAACAACGTGACATTATATCGTAATACAGATTCCTCATCCGTGGATTACCCTGCTTTCTGTGTAGTTTTTCTGATAATTTTGATCTTGTAACACTTTATAATGTCGAACGATTTTTCCATGTTGACAAATAAAGTGAACGTGTCTTTATTTTTCTTCAGACTTGCTTCCATTATCAACCATAACGTCAGGATTGACTCTCTCGTGCCTTTTCCTTTGCTAAGCGAAGCTTATCGTCGTTTCACAGTTCATCTATTTTTCCGTTCTTCTGTACATTATTCTTGTCCGCAAATTGCATCAGCAGTATGGTGATTGTGTATTAGCTTTCTCACATACCTGCCCTTTTTATCTTCGGGATTGTATGGCTATTTCTCCGTAGCCGGATGGTATGTCTCCAGACCCACAGATTCTACAAATAAACTTCGATAGTTGTTTCGTTACCACATGCCCCTCCCCTTCTGCCTTACGGGATGAGAAGTCTTCGAAAGCTGTATTCAACTCTGTGTTACTGGATCTATATCCACCCGTATTTCGTGCTCAGTCACGCCATCCGACAATCCCTCCCCCTCGTAGAGACCATTAATGTTACTCACACGACCTTTCTCTGCACCTTCTGTGGAATTCCGACTGCACTCTTAATTTTTACGCCCTTGCTTTTATTTTCACCAAAAGCTGTTTTGACTTTTCTGTATGCTATATCAGTCTTTCCACCGACCATTTCTTCCTTGATTTCCTTACATTTTTCCTGCAGCCATTCCACCTTGGCTTTCCTGCACTTCGTATTTATGCATTCGTCAATGTCTTGCATTTCTGTGTTCCTGAATTTCCCTGAACATTTTATAGTTCCTTCTTTCGTCGATCACTTGTAATATTTATTGCGCTACCCAAGGATTATTGCCAGTTATTTTGTCTTTGTTCGATGTCAATGTTTGCCTTATTAGAGATGCCCATTCCTTTTGAACTGGAACATCTGCTGTTGTTGTCAATGTTTTAATCTTAGTATCTCCAGACGCCTACCCCCATGAACCATGGACCTTGCCGTTGGTGGGGAGGTTTGCGTGCGTCAGCGATACAGATGGCCATACCGTAGGTGCAACCATAACGGAGGGGTATCTGCTGAGAGGCCAGACAAACGTGTGGTTCCTGAAGAGGGGCAGCAGCCTTTTCAGTAGTTGCAGGAGCAACAGTCTGGATGATTGACTGATCTGGCCTTGCAACACTAACCAAAACGGCCTTGCTGTGCTGGTACTGCGAACGGCTGAAAGCAAGGGGAAACTACAGCCGTAATTTTTCCCGAGGGCATGCAGTTTTACTGTGTGGTTAAATGATGATGGCGTCCTCTTGGGTAAAATATTCCGGAGTAAAATAGTCCCCCATTCGGATCTCCGAGCGGGGACTACTCAAGAGGATGTCGTTATCAGGAGAAAGAAAACTGGCATTCTACGGATCGAAGCGTGGAATGTCAGATCCCTTAATCGGGCAGGTAGGTTAGAAAATTTAAAATGAGAAATGGATAGGTTGAACTTAGATATAGTGCGAATTAGTGAAGTTCGGTGGCAGGAGGAACAAGACTTTTGGTCAGGTGAATACAGGGTTATAAATACAAAATTAAATAGGGGTAATGCAGGAGTAGGTTTAATAATGAATAAAAAATAGGAGTGCGGATAAGCTACTACCAACAGCATAGTGAACGCATTATTGTGGCCAAGATAGACACGAAGCCAATGCCTACTACAGCAGTACAAGTTTATATACCAACTAGCTCTGCAGATGATGAAGAAATTGATGAAATATATGATGAGATAAAAGAAATTATTCAGGTAGTGAAGGGAGACGAAAATTTAATAGTCATGGGTGACTGGAATTAGAGAGTAGGAAAAGGGAGAGAAGGAAACGTAGTGGGTGAATATGGACTGGGGGAGAGAAATGAAAGAGGAAGCCGTCTGGTAGAATTTTGCACAGAGCATAACTTAATCATAGCTAACACTTGGTTCAAGAATCATAAAAGAAGGTTGTATACATGGAAGAATCCTGGAGATACTAGAAGTTATCAGATAGATTATATGATGGTAAGACAGAGATTTAGGAACCAGGTTTTAAATTGTAAGACATTTCCATGGGCAGATGTTGACTCTGACCACAATCTTTTGGTTATGAACTGTAGATTAAAACTGAAGAAACTGCAAAAAGGTGGGAATTTAAGGAGATGGGACCTGGATAAACTGACTAAACCAGAGGTTGTACAGACTTTCAGGGAGAGCATAAGGGAACAATTGACAGGAATGGGGGAAAGAAATACAGTAGAAGAAGAATGGGTAGCTCTGAGGGATGAAGTAGTGAAGGCAGCAGAGGATCAAGTAGGTAAAAGACGAGGGAAAGTAGAAATCCTTGGGTAACAGAAGAAATATTGAATTTAATTGATGAAAGGAGAAAATATAAAAACGCAGTAAATGAAGCAAGCAAAAAGGAATACAAACGTCTCAAAAATGAGATCGACAGGAAGTGCAAAATGGCTAAGCAGGGATGGCTAGAGGACAAATGTAAGGATGTAGAGGCTTATCTCACTAGGGGTAAGATAGATACTGCCTACACGAAAATTAGAGAGACCTTTGGAGAAAAGAGAGCCACCTGTATGAATATCAAGAGCTCAGATGGAAACCCAGTTCTAAGCAAAGAAGGGAAAGCAGAAAGGTGGAAGGAGTATATAGAGGGTCTATACAATGGCGATGTACTTGAGGACAATATTATGGAAATGGAAGAGGATGTAGATGAAGATGAAATGGGAGATACGATACTGCGTGAAGAGTTTGACAGAGCACTGAAAGACCTGAGTCGAAATAAGGCCCCCAGAGTAGACAACATTCCATTGGAACTACTGACGTCCTTGGAAGAGTCAGTCCTGACAAACCTCTATCATGTGGTGAGCAAGATGTATGAGACAGGTGAAATACCCTCAGACTTCAAGAAGAATATAATAATTCCAATACCAAAGAAAGCAGGTGTTGACAGATGTGAAAATTACCGAACTATCAGTTTAATAGGTCACAGCTGCAAAATACTAACGCGAATTCTTTACAGACGAATGGAAAAACTGGTAGAAGCCGACGTCTGCGAGGATCAGTTTGCATTCCGCAGAAATGTTGTAACACGTGAGGCAATACTGACCCTATGACTTATCTTAGAAAATAGATTAAGGAAAGGCAAACCTACATTTCTAGCATTTGTAGACTTAGACAAAGCTTTTGACAATGTTGACTGGAATATTCTCTTTCAAATTCTGATGGTGGCAGCGGTAAAATACAGGGAGCGAAAGGCTATTTACAATTTGCACAGAAACCAGATGGCAGTTATAAAAGTCGAGGGGCATGAAAGGGAAGCAGTGGTTGGGAAGGGAGTGAGACAGGGTTGTAGCCTGTCCCCGATGTTAATCAATCTGTATATTGAGCAAGCAGTAAAGGAAACAAAAGAAAAATTCGGAGTAGGTATTAAAGTCCATGAAGAATAAATAAAAAGATTGAGGTTCGCCGATGACATTGTAATTCTGTCAGAAACAGCAAAGGACTTGGAAGAGCAGTTGAACGGAATGGACAGTGTCTTGAAAGGAGGATATAAAATGAAGATCAACAAAAGCAAAACGAGGATAATGGAATGTAGTCGAATTAAGTCGGGTGATACTGAGGGAATTAGATTAGGAAATGAGACACTTAAAGTAGTAAAGGAGTTTTGCTATTTGGTGAGCAAAATAACTGACGATGGTCGAAGTAGAGAAGATATAAAATGTAGACTAGCAATGGCAAGGAAAGCGTTTCTGAAGAAGAGAAATTTGTTAACATCGAGTATAGATTTAAGTGTCAGGAAGTCGTTTCTGAAAGTATTTGTATGGAGTGTAGCCATGTATGGAAGTGAAACATGGACGATAAATAGTTTGGACTAGAAGAGAATAGAAGGTTTCGAAATGTGGTGCTACAGAAGAATGCTGAAGATAAGGTGGGTAGATCACATAACTAATGAGGAGATATGGAATAGAATTGGGGAGATGAGAAGTTTTTGGCACAACTTGACAAGAAGAAGGGACCGGTTGGTAGGACATGTTCGGAGGCATCAAGGGATCACAAATTTAGCGTTGGAGGGCAGCGTGGAGGGTAAAAATCATAGAGGGAGACCAAGAGTTGAATACACCAAGCAGATTCAGAAGGATGTAGGTTGCAGTAAGAACTGGGAGATGAAGCAGCTTGCACAGGATAGAGTAGCATGCAGAGCTACATCAAACCAGTCTCAGGACTGAAGACAACAACAACATCTCTAGACAGCTTCAAATGCAGCTCGTCGTTTCTCGGAACTTCAGTATCACCCTTCTTTTTACAGTGGTTCTACTCTACCATTCTATTCGATTTCCAAGTACTCTTCATCGTCACTAAATTGTGATGTGTGTCTATATCTGCTACTGGTTACGCCTTAAATCTACTATCTAATATTGCAATCTCTGTCTGGCCATGATGTAATTCAGCTGGATTCTTCCGTTGTCTCCAAGACTATTCCAAGTGTATGTGCTTCTCTCTTGATTTTTGGACTCTGTATTCGCTTTTACTTACCGAAATTTATTTCAGAATTTAATTTGTCCGCTTCTCTCGTTCCTACTACCCAAAGGGTGGATGGTAAATTACTTCTTAAAGTAACTCTAGGTTACAAACTGCGTGGGAAGAGAAACTGTGACAATGCAATAGGCACAAAAGCCGAGCCTATGGGGCGAAGAAGAAGAAGAAGAAGAAGAAGAAGAAGAAGAAGAAGTAAATCAATCGAAGAGGGAATCATTTAAGTTACGAGCATGTTGCCGTACTTTTTTGGAACATTAAATAATCCAACAAACTCGTTCCAAACCATAGAGAGATATGACCACAATAAACCAGGGAAAAGGCAAATAACTAACAAAAACAAGTGGGCCTTTCCATTTTCTTACATCAGCTATCCGTTTGCAACTATGGTATTATGTGGCAAGGACAAGCACAAGAAAGTAGCAACAGCGCTGCTTCAGAAAACCAAACCTTTATCTACATCTACGTGATTACTCTGCTGTTCACAATAAAGTGCCTGGTAGAGGGTTCAATGAACCACCTTCAAATTGTCTCTCTAACGTTCCACTCTCCAGCGGCGCACGGGAAAGTTTAGCACTTAAATTTTTCTGTCCGGGCTCTGATTTCTCTTATTTTATCGTGATGATCATTTCTCTCTACGTAGGTGGGTGCCAACAGAACATTTTTCACAATCTGAGGAGAAAACTGGTGATTGAAATTTCATGACAAGATCCCGTCGCAACGAAAAACCCTTTGTTTTAATGATAGCCACTTCAATGCACGTATCATGTCTGTGGCACATCTCCCCTACTTCGCGATAATACAAAACGAACTGGCCTTCTTTGTTTTACTTCCGTCAGTCCCATCTGATTCAGATCCCACACCGCACAGCAATACTCTAGTATAGGGGGGACAAGCGTGGTGTAAGCAATCTCATTATTAGACCTGTTTCACCTTCTAAGTGTTCTGCCAATGAATCGCAGTCTTTGGTTGGCTCTGCCCACAACACTATCTATCTGATCGTTCCAATTTAGGGTATTTGTAATATTGTAATCCCAAGGTATTTAGTTGAATTTACAGACTTCAGATTTGTGTGATTTATCGCGTAATCGAAATTTAGCGAATTTCTTTTAGTACTCATGCGAATAACTTCACACATTTCTTTATTCAGGGTCAACTGCCACTTTTCGCACCAAACAGATATCTTATCTAAATCATTTTCAATTAGTTTTGGTCATCTGATGACTTTACAAGACGGTAAATGACAGCATCATCTGCAAACAATCTAAGACGGCTACCGAGATTGTCTCCTATGTCGTTAATATAGATCACGAACAATAAAGGGCCTATAACGCTTCCTTGGGGAACGCCGGATATTACTTCTGTTTTACTCGATGACTTTCCGTCTATTATTACGAACTGTGCCCTTTCTGACATGAAAACACGAATCCAGTCGCATAATTGAGGTGATATTCCATAGGCACGCAGTTTGTCTAGAAGACGATTGTGAGAAACGGTGTCGAAAGCCTTCTGGAAATCTAAAATATGGAATCAATTTGACATTCCCTGTCGATAGCACTCGTTACTTCATCAGTATAAAGAGCCAGTTGTGTTTCGCAACAATGATATTTTCTGAATACGTGCTGACTGCGTATCAGTAAATCGTTTTCTTCGACGTACTTCATAATGTTCGGATACAGTATATGTTCCAAAACCCTACTGCAAAGCGACGTTAGTGATATGGGCCTGTAATTCAAAGGATTACTCCTACTTCCCTTTTTGGGTATTGGTGTGACTTGAGCAATTTTCCAGTCTTTAGCTATGGGTCTTTCTGTGAGCGAGCGGTTCTGTATGTATAATTGCTAAATAGGGAGCTATTGTATCATCATACGCTTAGAGGAACCTGACTGGTATACAATCTGGACCAGAATCAATGCTTTTAATAAGTGTTTTAAGCTGATTTGCAACACCGATGATATCTATTTCTACGTTTCTCATCTTGGCATTTGTTCTTAATTGGAATTCAGGAGTATTTATTTCGTCTTTTTTGGTGAAGGAGTTTCGGAAAACCATGTTTAATAACTCTGCTTTAGTGGCACTGTCATCAGTGACTTCACCGTTGTTATCGCGCAGTGAAGGTATTGAGTTCGTCTTGCCACTGGTGTTCTTTATGTATGACCAGAATCTCTTTGGGTTTTCTGCCAGATTACGAGACAGAGTTTCTTTGTGGAAATTATTAAAAGCATCTCGCATTGAAGCACGCGCTATATTTCGAACTTCTGCAAAACTTTGCCAATCTTCGGGATTTTGCGTTCTTTTAAATTTGGCATGCTTTTTTCGTTGCTTCTGCAACAGCGATCTGACCCGTTTTGTGTATGATGGGAGATCAGTACCATCACTTATTATGTGGTATACATCTCTCAATTGCCGTCGATACTATCTCTTTGAAATCATTCCACATGTTTTCTACGCTTACGTGATCAGATCGGAAGGAGTGAAGACTGACCCTTAAAAATGCGTTAAGAGCATTTTTATCAGCTTTTTTAAATTGATGCACTTTGCGTTTCTTTTTGATAGTTGTAGGAGTTACGGCATTTAGCGTAGCAGCTACTGCCTTGTGGTCGCTAATCCCTGTATTCCTTACAATACTCACTATTTTTCCAGGATTATTTGTTGCTAAGAGGTCAAGTATGCTTTCGCAACCATTTACGCTTCGAGTGGGCTCAAGAACTAACTGTTCAAAATAATTTTCTAAGAAAGCATTCAGAACAATTTCGGATGACGTTTTATGCCTGTCGCCGGATTTAAAAGTATAATTTTTCCAGCATATCGAGGGTAGATTGAAGTCACCACCGACTGTAATTGTATAAGTGGGGTACCTATTTGAAATGAGACTCATCTTTTCTTTGAACTGTTCAGCAACTATATCTTCTGAGTCGGCGGGTCGGTGAAACGACCCAATTAATAGTTTAGTCCGATTGTCATGTATAACCTCTACCCATACTATTTCGCAGGAACTATGTACTTGAATTTCACTACAAAGCAAACTACTTCTGACAACAATAAATTCTCCACCACCACTTGCATTTAATCTATCCTTTCTGAACACTGTTAGATCGTTACAAAAAATTTCTGCTGAGCTTATTTCCGGCTTTAGCCAGCTTCCTGCACCTATAACTATTTGAGCTTCAGTGCTTTCTATTAAGGCTGGGAACTCTGGTTCTTTCCCAACACAGCTACGACAATTTACAACTACGATACCGATAGTTTCTACAACTAACTTACTGTGTTTTTCCTGCCCCCAATTAGACAGACGCCCTTTCTGTGGTTCCCTGAGGCCCTCTAACATAAAAAACCGCCCAGTCTCTTCCACATAGCCCCTGATACCCGTGTAGCCGCTTCCTGTCTGTAGTGGACTCCTGACCTATTAAGCGTAACCCGGAAGCCCACCACCAGGTGGCGCAAATCAAGGAGCCTCACGAGCGTGGGTTCCATCTCGTACATTTTGAGAGAAAATAACCTTGTGTCAAGACTATGTACGACTCCGTAATAGCATAGGAATTTCGGGAAGTAGGAATGTTGTCAGACACTCCTTTCCCGTTGCTCTCTGTTTTACTGGTTACCTTTTGCCCCTTACGTCACATAAACTTTGAAGTATTGTATTTTATTTCTTAATTTTGAGTCCCGTAAATTTGCAATGTAATTTTTTTTTCTTGGATCATCAGTTTTATGACTGGTTCGCCGCACCTTTTATCATCGAGTAGCTACTACACCTAACGTCCTCAGTTATTTTTTGTGTATATCCTAAAATCTGTCTTTCCCTTCAATTTTTCTCCACTACGTCTCCATTTAGTACTATGGAAATTACCCTCTGTTGTCTTATAACACGTCGTATCTCCTTGTCTCTTATCCTAGATAGGGTGTCCTGCACACTCACTTCGCCGGCCGGTGTGGCCGAGAAGTTGTAGGCGCTACAGTCTGGAACCGGGCGACCTTTACGGTCGCAGGTTCGAATCCTGCCTCGGGCATGGATGTGTGTGGTTTCCTTAGGCTAGTTACGTTGTAGTAGTTCTAAGTTCTAGGGGACTGATGACCTCAGATGTTAAGTCCCATAGTGCTCAGAGCCATTTGAACCACACCCAGTACCTGAATACGTCTGCGGATTACCGCCTCATTTCTTATCAGCTCACGCCATTTTCTACACCCTACTGTTGTTTAAGACCTTATCAGAAATGCCTGGATTCTCTGCTTTTTTGCTCTTGTTAACGGTCCCGATTCTTCGCTGTATTACGCTTGTACTGAATACGAGGAGCATTCTGTCTTCTGGTGGCAACTTATTCATCTTGTTCTCCCTGCCGTCACTTAAGCTCGTCTTTTTTTTTTTAAAGGGTTATCGACAAGCTTTTTCATGTACGTATACGCGCTCTATAGAACGGTAAATGATCTACTTTGGCAGATGTTACACGCGGCCAAGTGGATCGTTGTGTGCCACCGGAAGGACGCATGTGTTTCGTTGAGCACAAGCGTACGTTTGGACAGCAGAAATTAGGCGTATGTTTGGTCAACACATATAACGAGTCGTATGGGATGTGTGCAGTGGGCAGTAGTTAATCAAAAGCTGTTACAGGTCAGCAGTCCGTACAGCGCTAACGCAATGCATATTCAACGCGGGATAGTCTTGGTCCGTCTGCTACAACAACTCTTGTCACAATATCGGTGCTGCTTCCACACTACTGTGGGCCTGCTATTTCCTGTGTAGCTCGGACTTTTTTTTATTTTTGATGCAGCAGTGTAATTGTGGTAGGTACAACTATCATTCATATGCCAAAGAAAACTGAAACGTATAAATAATAAATTATGTACAGTAATATCAACTTAATAATTTAATGGTCGGTAAATATCATAGATTGACTTTAAATCGAAGCGCCAACAAATCGTAACATTTCACGATTGCACCCAACGAGGCGTCTTGCATCCTGATCCTATATTCAGTAAATTAGGTAGCATGCAGGGTCGCCATCTTCGTGTTAGTTACATATTTTTCCGGAATTTAGGGAGACAAAATTATGTGTCAATCTCATAATCCACCTCCAGTAACTACGCTGTTTGTATCCACTTCGAGTCAACCCACAGCTGTCGTAGGTCTTCTATGATTAAGCCCACTCATCGCAGGCCGGCCGCCGTGGCCGAGCGGTTCTAGGCGCTTCAGTCCGGAACCGCGCTGCTGCTACGGTTGCAAGTTCGATTCCTGCCTCGGGCATGGATGTGTGTGATGTCCTTAGGTCATTTAGGTTTAAGTAGTTCCAAGTTCTAGGGGACTGATGACCTCAGATGTTAAGTTCCATAGTTCTCAGAGCCATTTCAATTCTAGGTTCACCAAGACTATCCTTGGGCGTTTCCACCATTAGAGCATCTAGCTATACCATGTTCAAAGATGCGAGCTGCCTGACCATTTATGACTTCCGGACAATGTTTGAGGGTAGCATGAATTCACATTGTTCCTGAGGCTTCCTTTTCTCCAGCCATCCGCGTCTCGCATTAGAGGAAAGATTTTCTCAGGAATTTACCATCAAATACCAATAGTTACTTAGTTTCCGCCTTTCTGGTACTCAAAGTCCCTGTTCGACGAAAGTATCTCCATTTGAACTATTTTAGCATTACATGCCTTGAGTTCTTGATATGATTATCTGTTTCACAAGGAAGAGTGTTTGGAGTGCATTAATATTCAGTGTCTTAACTTCAGCTATAAGTTGTCCCACTTGAACTAGGTGACCAGATACGGTAGCCAAACTCACGTTCCAGCGTCCTATGGGACGCATTACTGCACTTGATAGCACGAACACTTCCGTCTTCCGTTTACAAACCTGTAGCAGTCTGAGCTATCTGTCTGACCATCTGAAACGAATGAGATCCATCGGTTTTCTAGCACGGCATTAAAAATGTCCTGTGTCAGATGATCAACCCTGTTCAATAAACTGTTACTCACCGTGGTTCGCTAGTATGTACTCATTTTTATTCCACGATCAACGGCGATGGTCCTTTGATTATCGTCTTGCTAGACATTAAACTCCCACAACACAGCGTTCCTTAATCTAAGTAGAGTTTTGCAGATTTTTTTTGCAAATATAGCGTTCAGTGAACGTTCCTTTTACCCCGTGCGCTGATGATCGTAAATCAGTTCCCAAAACAAAATAATGAACTGACGTTCTCTGCTACGCAAGAGCAGATACGTTTTCCGAGGTAATTAGAAATTCTTCCATTCCATAACATTTCAGTGTTGTTAACTCTGTTCTTCCGGAAAATTACTTGATATATTGAGTATTCGGAATTAGTTAACACGTTTTAGCACACTTAGTTTTCCTGATAGAAATCGTACTAACTGCATTTGCTGAAGCAGTAGTTTGCAACGAATCGGTGTTCCTAAAGGCTCCGTAAGGGCAATTTCGTACTGGCTGCAGGGTGAGCCGCGAGTTAAGCTGTTGCAGTCCATTAAGCACCTACTGGCAGACTTCGTGCGCTTTGGCCTCAGAGGTCTTGACCTACATTCAGCGCAATCTCTTTTCCCCCACTCAGCTGATTTCTTCTTTCCAGAATCTTCGAAAGTGCTCCCAGAGGCTTTCTTTCTAGAGAACGTAAATCTCGCCTCTGTAAAAAAAAAAAAAAAATGAAAATAAAAATAGAATCCTTCAGCTACCATTTTTCACTCATCTTGTAATGTGTTCTCTTCAAACATGGTCTTCAGCTAACGATTAGAATTCAGTACTATCAATACCAAACTATTTACACACGTGTAGCAAAGGAAAATACTAGTTAACAAATGCCTTTCTTTATGTGAAACTTCTCGCTACATGGTACAGAAAGCTCAATGCAGCAGTGTGTTAATGGGATTCACCTACCTTTATGTAACAGAATACTGTGTGATCCTAGGATATTAACGACTGTACAGGTAACAATAAATGATTATCGCTTTCAGTTTATGAAGACTAGTTTAAAATTTTGGCGAAAAACAGTGGCTGCATTTAGAAGAAGTAGTCTTTAATGCAAGATGCAACAGAAGATAAAACTGTAAGGCAAGTGAGTTGTTTTAAATGAATGGGGTATTACTCGTATAAGGAAGAGGACATAAGGCAGGTTAAAAGGTACGGAGATTATTCACAGAATTCTGTACAGTGAACTGAAAGACCACAGATACACACAATATGTTTCAACAGGGTGCAGTTCCAGGTGTGATGGATGGTGGCACATCAAATTAAAAAGGCAGAGGCAAAAATCAGGTGACAGAAATTAAACTTCGAAGAGAGATAATTGGATGTACAAAGCAACTAAATAAGAGAAATATTAGTATCTGGAAACAGGTTAAAGTTTAACGAACTACAACACATAATAAAACTATCGAACAGAAAATGGTGCAAACATCTGCAAACTCTGAAAGCTCTGAAAGGCAACTCGGAAATCTGCTGGAAACTTTTACCAGTTATTGGTAAATTGTTTGATATTAGTTGATTGCGAAGTAACTCATTCCATTTCTTGATTGAAATCGTTTACATTACTCTTAAAGAGACAGCTTTGTATTGTTCTCTACTATGGAAATGAGCGTACGGCGTTGTTGGCCGGGAGTCACCATTCGGGGAAGTACGGCCGCCGAGGACAAGTACTTATTGCATTGGACGCCACATTGGGCGACTTGCGCCTCGGAGATGGGGATGAAATAATGATGAGGACAACACAACGCCCAGTCCCTGAGGGGAGAAAATCTTCTGCCCCAGCCGGAAATCGAACCAGGGCCCCTTGGCGTGGCATTCCGCCGCGCTTACCACTCAGCTAACAAAATTGTCGCATTCGTTTTTGTTTGTTAAGTTTTCATTTTACATTTCCCTTGCTCCGGGAATGTCACTTCGTTGCCCGAACTGAATTCTATCAAAAAAGAAAAAAGGTAGTTAACTATATTCGCTAAAAAAAAAAAGGCGATCACGACACATTCTGTACTACAATCATTTACGAAACACAGTCACAGAGGTAATTCGGATAACAAAGAGATTGAATTACTCTGTAACGACGCACTGGTCGTGGATGTGAAAACACCCGGCTAACTACTCTGATCGATATCTAGAACTGTGTGTGGAGCTCGGATGCCTCTGTGGATGATGTGTACATGGAAAGGAAAACAGAGGGACACAAAAAGACCAAAGAAAAATTAGTTGTTCGACAGTTGTCCGCACGACATCCATGACAGACAAAACAAATCTGAGTCAGATGTTGGTACTGTCACTACACCAGTAATATTAAAAACAGGGTTAACGAACAACATTGTAATCATCTTTACACATGTATTTATAGCCTATTAACAACAATGTGTTTTTCATAACAATGAAGCACTTTGTAAAAGAATTAAGAAAGCGGTTGTCATAGACGGCCGTAGAGTATACCAAATTATTTCTCTATCCCTTAGACCTCTCCGCCCTCTTTTTATTACTGCCAATTTTTGCATTTATATGTATCGGAAAGTGAATGTTTTCGTTGTTTCATCAGTCCTAAAAGGTTCTATAGTGTTATTTTCGAATGAAATTTGGCCTAAATGACAGCTGAACTGTTTCTAATCGCTGTTGGAGATGTCATAGTCCCTTTGATATTTTTTTATACTAAATCGTGTAGCAAGCTGTACTGCATCCGAATGCAAGGTGTCCCATGTCAGAGGACCCTCAGGAGTCCAGTTGCTCTACAGATGGTACAATGTATGCTCAATATTGTTTGAGGCTCTGGAGGGAGCTGATTAGGTCATCCAGCATGACTTATTCTAATAATAAGTTTTATCGTTTGCCCACTTATATAACTTTAAAAGGAGTTTTGCCATATTTCCAGTCCTCTACCAAGTGAAGCCAACCTTGCGTTTTGGGCATTATCATCGATCAAATGGAACACGTTTGCAGTACGTCGCATCTGCAAGGGACAACTTAGTACAGTACGCTAAAAAACAGCTGTAGTAGCTTACGTAGTGGTAGAACAGAACCACCCCGACAAGACAACGTAGACCACTTCACGATTCTGGAGTGGTTGAAAGTTGTCTCAGGGACGCCCTTCAGGAAGAGACGGTCAAATATGATTCTTTCATTAATTGAAAGAAAGTCGATCCTAGTCATCGATGATTGATCGAATGTTGGATGGTGTCTACCCAGATCAGATCTATTCTTGTTGGCAGTCTTCGGATGCTTACGTCCGGACAACGATTGGTTATGCATATTTAGACGGTCCAGTCACACTAACGGGCCCAGCGCCTATATTCCACGTGAACATTCAGTAACCACTGTCTCAGGGACGCCCTTCAGGAAGAGACGGTCAAATATGATTCATTCATTAACTGAAAGAAAGTCGATCCTAGTCATCGATGATTGATCGAATGTTGGATGGTGTCTACCCAGATCAAATCTATTCTTGTTGGCAGTCTTCGGATACTTACGTCCGAACAACGATTGGTTATGCATATTTAGACGGTCCAGTCACACTAACGGGCCCAGCGCCTATATTCCACGTAAACATTCAGTAACCACTCACAGATGGCAGGTGGCAGCACTAGCAGACGAGGGTGGGTAAAAGGGTGTCGGGGGGGGGGGGGGGGAGGGGGGACGCGGAAAGCAATGCAGTGATCGTTGTAATGCGGAAAAACGATTTATCTCACTTTAAAAAGGGCATGATCAATTTTTTTTCGGGCCAAGGATGGAAGCACTTCCAAAACGGCTAAGTTTGTAAACTGTTCGCGTGGTGCCGTAGTTAAAGCACACAGTGGATGACAAAATGATGGTATCCAAAACTGGCGCAGAGACAACTGTGGTGCACCACGGGCCATAGATACAGGGTGTAAGCGCGTTGTCATATCTCTGGCTTAGTTGTGGCGTATCTTTGCAGGCAGCCGCGTCTGTAGAGAGTCGAGTTCGGGACACGGAATTGTAATGTTGTGTAGTGTGTAGCTCTGCATGTGAGAGGCATTGTTAGCATGGAAGTTGAAGTGTTGCTACGAGTGTTATTACAGTAAAGTGATAAAATAAGTAAATGATTCAGGGCAAAGTGCGTCAAGAAGTAATTTAAAAATGAGCAATCCTGCTAATAACGTATTTGTGTATCCTCTCGTTGCGTGTCGTACCGTACAGTACCGACCATTTGCGCAGTGTTCGGTCTCTCAGAATGAACTGATGTGAATCAGCAAAAATTAGTTACCACAAAAGAGTACAAATAAGTGCCAATGTCTTGTAGCGAGCGTGAGGACGTCCGTTCTATCATAGCGTTTCCGTATTATCAACAATCAGCCGCGCCGCGACGGTTACGCACACGCTCGTACAACTGAGAACTGTGAACTGTAAATTTAACCTTGTGGACAGCGTTAAAATATCTAGTGTCAAGGAGGAGTGGTACCAAATATCTGCGTATGCGTGACGAGCGTAGGGACTTTCGTGCGATCATTCGGCTTCCGCATCATCAACAATCACCCGCGTCGTGTCAGTTACGCGTACGCTCGTCCGAATTATCTTGTGGACCGTTAATCATCCATTAATTGGGATAAAACTTCTGAATTAGAATGTAAACAGTGCAACCAGCTACTTTCTTTTATCGTCTCAAAAATATAGTTGTTCATAGCACACGTCGAACAGTGTTGTGTCTTAACGTTGAGTGGCTCCCCTAAACCCGCTTGCATAATTCGATAGATAATTTCAGGCGAGCCAGCAGCAGTGTGGAGCGGAACAGCACGACCGCCGCGGGATTACCAGGTACGTGGTGTGGACAAGGCGCACGGTCAAGAAACGGTCTGAAACGACAACGAGTATAAAGTACCCCACCCATTTGTACTCACGGGCATGTGTCACAAGGGGTGAACAATTGCTGCGGAGACGCGTACGGGTCAATCGACGTGTTACTGCTGAACAACTGATCGCACAAACGAAGCAAGGGCCACCAACAGTGTCTTGTTGACCATTCAGCGAACGTTCCTACTATGGACCTCCGCAGCAGGTGGCTCCGTTGTTGCACCCATTCTCATCGGCGACGATGAGGCACGCCAGAATCCCAACTGGACGTCCACCGAGTGGTGACAAGCGGCCTCTTCAGATGACAGATGGCCTCTGGAGTGCACGGCTTGAAACATGTAAAAGCCATCACCCTACAACAATAGTGGAAGGCGTTCAGAAAGGAGTAGGGGTGGTGCGGGGAACGTTTTCGTAGCATTCCTGAAGGTACAATGTATGAGTGGGAGTATGCTTAATTTTGGGGCGTATGTCGACCCCTACATGCGGTTTGTTCTTCTTCAAACCATAGCATCTACAAGGAGCGCTAGGCAGCGTATCACACAGCTCGTAGTGTACGAGCGTGGATCAAAGAAAAGACCGTATCCTCTGGCCACCGAACTCCCCGGATTAAAACCCAATCGAGAATCTGTGAGTCCACCTCGATTGAGCTTTTCGCGCCATGGAACCCCAACCAAAAATAAGCGCTGGAGTCGACATGGCTCCACATCCCTGCTGGTATCTCCCAGAAGAACAACACTGATTCTCCTCCTGCACGTCTCGAAGCGGTCCGCGCTACAAAAGGTGGTTGTTCAGATTTTTGACAGGTGGTCAAGTTAATGTAACTGGACATAGTGTACAGGGTGGTCCATTGATAATGACCCGGCCAAATATATAACGAAATAAGCGTCCAACGAAAAAACTACAAAAAACGAAACTAGCCTAGCTTGAAGGGGGAAACTAGATAGCGCCATGGCTGGCCCACTAGATGGCGCTGCCATAGGTCAAACGGATATCAACTATTTTTTTTTAAATAGGAACCCCCATTTTTTATTACATATTCGTGTAGTACGTAAATAATCATGAATGTTTTAGTAGGACCACTATTTTCGCTTTATGATAGATTGCAATGTAATAGCCACAAACGAGCAAGTAAATGATACCACGGAACATTCCGCCAGTGCGGACGGTATTTGCTTCGTGATACACTGCCCGCGTTAAAATGGACCGTTTACCAATTGCGGGAAAGGTCGATATCGTGTTGATGTATGGCTACTGTGAACAAAATGCCCAGCGGGCGTGTGCTATGTATGCTGCTCGGTATCCTGGACGACATCATCCAAGTGTCCGGACCGTTTGCCGGATAGTTACGTTATTTAAGGAAACAGGAAGTGTTCAGCCACATGTGAAACGTCAACCACGACCTGCAACAAATGATGATGCCCAAGTAGGTGTTTTAGCTGCTGTCGCGGCTAATCCGCAGCAGACAAATTGCGCGAGAATCGGGAATCTAAAAACGTCGGTGTTGAGAATGCAACATCAACATTGATTGCACCCGTACCTTATTTCTATGCACCAGGAATTGCATGGCGACGACTTTGAACGTCGTGTACAGTTCTGCCACTGGACACAAGAAAAATTATGGGACGATGCCAGATATTTTGCTCGCGTTCTGTTTAGCGAAGCAGCGTCATTCGCCAACAGCGGTAACGTAAACCGGCATAATATGCACTATTGGGCAACGAAAAATCCACGATGGCTGCGACAAGTGGAGCATCAGCGACCTTGGCGGGTTAATGTATGGTGCGGCATTATGGGAAGAAGGATAATTGGCACCCATTTTATCGATGGCAGTCTAAATGGTGCAATGTAGGCTGATTTCCTACGTAATGTTCTACCGATGTTACTACAAGATGTTTCACTGCATGACAGAATGGCGATGTACTTCCAACATGATGGATGTTCGGCACATTGCTCGCGTGCGGTTGAAGCCGTATTGAATAGCGTATTTCATGACAGGTGGATTGGTCGTCGAAGCACCATACCATGGCCCGCACGTTCACCGGATCTGACGCCCCCGGATTTCTTTCTGTGGGGAAAGTTGAAGGATATTTGCTATCGTGATCCACCGACAACGCCTGACAACATGCGTCAGCGCAATGTCAATCCATGTACGAACATAACTGAAGGGGAACTACTCGCTGTTCAGAGGAATGTCGTTACACGTATTGCCAAATTCATTCAGGTTGACGGATATCATTTTGAGCATTTATTGCATCAATGTGGTATGTACAGGTAATCACGCTGTAACAGGATGCGTTCTCAGAAATGATAAGTTCACGAATGTACATGTATCACATTGGAACAACCGAAATAAAATGTTCAAACGTACCTCGTTCTGTATTTTAATTTACGGTATCTACCTGTTACCAACTGTTCGTTTAAAATTGTGAGCCATATGTTTGTGACTATTACAGCGCCATCTATCACAAAGCGAAAAATGTGAATCAACTAAAACATTCGTATTTCTTAACGTACTACACGAATATGTAATGAAAATGGGGGTTCCTATTTAAAAAAAAGAGAAAATAGCAGTTGATATCCGTTTGACCTATGGCAGCGCCATCTAGCGGGCCCAACATAGCGCCATCTGGTTTCCACCCTGAAGCTAGACAAATTTTGTTCTTTGTAGTTTGTTTCGTTTGACGCTTATTTCGTGATATATTAGGCCCGGTCACGATCAATGGACCACCCTGTATATGTTCAAGTATTGCTCTGAAACGTGCAAGGTCCTTTCCTAACTCGTCTCCTTGTCGATTACGGACTGCTTCATCCTTAGCATTATCTGACAGTCAGTTGAATACATTAAGAAAAAGGGATTGAGAGGTTACTAATAGTTTATTACATTCTCTGTCGAAAGTTGTTATTGAAACATAGTAACAAATACAATGGAGAAATTTAAATATGTACTTTTGTTTGGCCCGAAGCCAGAGAGAAGTTTTGGCGGCTTTTCGGTGCTGCGTGCCATCCGGGGGCTCACTGTCTGCACGTGCAAAGAAGGCGGCGCCGCTGGGGTGGAGGAGGAAACCCAGCGACCACGAAGTCTAAATGGTTCTAATGGCTCTGAGCACTATGGGACTTAACATCTCAGGTCATCAGTCCCCCAGAACTTAGAACTACATAAACCTAACTAACCTAAGGAAATGACACACATCCATGCCCGAGACAGGATTCGAACCTGCGACCGTAGCAACCTCGCGGTTCCGGACTGAAGCGCCTAGAACCGCACGGCCACCGCGGTCGGCGACCACGAAGTCTACTGCAGGGCTGTCTTGACTTGGATCTGCACTTTAAAGACACTGACGGTCGACGTGGGGCGTGGCTGCCGAGTGTGGACACAATAGACCAGGGAGACGGTTGTCTTTCCATTTGGAGAAGACGGCGGCTCCAGAAAATGCGCAGGTGGTGGTGGTGGTGGTGGTGGTTGTTAGTGTTTAACGTCCCGTCGACAACGAGGTCATTAGAGACGGAGCGCAAGCTCGGGTTAGGGAAGGATTGGGAAGGAAATCGGCCGTGCCCTTTCAAAGGAACCATCCCGGCATTCGCCTGAAACGATTGAGGGAAATCACGGAAAACCTAAATCATGATGGCTGGAGACGGGATTGAACCGTCGTCCTCCAGGCAGGGGCTTTTGTATCAGAAGAGGAGCAGTCATGTACCATGGGGGTCGAATTTAGTCTTGTTCTGTGCTCCTACGTCACGCACTATCCAACAGATAATGAACGTTCAGCAGGGTTCTTAACACAGCTGTGATTGTCGCAGCAACTGCGAGCTTAGCGAGTTTTTAAGGGAATTTTTAATCCATTTGTTGCGAGTTGTTATCACTAATGGTGATAGTAAGCGACAAATTCTGCATAAACAAAACGTGTAATCGCACAGCCATCGCGGTTGAAGTGTGCCGGCCGTAGGTCGGGTCGCTCTGGCTTGAGTTCCCGCGCGTTGTAAGTAGGCTGTTTAAGGTTTTTATGTTGGTAACGCCACGTAGCGCTCTGTCTGAAAATGACTGTCTGTGCTGTGTGCAGTCTGTGGCTGGTTTGCATTGTTGGAATATTTGCTATTGTAGTGTTGGGCAGCTGGATGTGAACAGCGTATATATATATATATATATATATATATATATATATATATATATATATATATATATATATATATATATATAACTTTTGAACACTATTAAGGTAAATAAATAGTTTGTTCTTCATCAAAATCTTTCATTTGGTAACTACGCCTATCAGTAGTTAGTGCCTTCAGTAGTTAGAATCTTTCATTTAGCTGGCAGTATTGGCGCTCGCTGTATTGCAGTAGATCGAGTAACAAAGATTTTTTTGAGGTAAGTGATTCATGAAAGGCATAGACTATTGTAAGTCAGGGCCATTCCTTAGTAGGGATTATTGAAAGTCAGATTGCGTTGCGCTAAAAATATTGTGTGTCAGTTTAGTGTTGATCAGAATAAGTAAAGAGAGAAATGACTGAGTACGTTCAGTTTTACTCAGATGTTTGAAAATCAAATAACGTAGAGGTTTACCAGCACAGTCATTCATAATTTTTCTAAGGGGACGTTTCAGCGTGCCTCTCGCTGCATCGCGAGGCTGGAGCGGCGCGGCTGTGGCGCTGCCTAGACACAGCTGCGGCTTACGCCGTAATCGGTGGAGCGTCATGCATTCAGCCCTCGGCTTGGAGGCAACAAGAAGTCCCTCGCTCCCCACGCAGTACGCTGCTAGCCGTACCACGGCGCAGCGGCTACTTGGTTCGTATAGGTGACTGTGGCGGTTATCATCAGAAATTAATGTTATTTTGTGTAATAGTCAGGGCCGATACTGGAATATGGCGAGCATCGCTGCACGAGTCGGCTGATGGTAAGGGACAAATTCAGCAAAAACAAGCAGGATATACTCTTTCTTCAAGCGCTAAGTGTGGTTGCAGTGGCTGATTACTGTACGTGAATAGCGGCCGATGATACCTTTGTGTAAACGACAGTGACTGAGTTGTACCTCCAATGACATTTATCGCGAGTAACCAGTTTTGAAGAATAAGAACGATATTGGAACATATTATACAGACAAAAAATGATTTGTGTCGCTATTTGAACTAGTTGGTGGGCATACGTAAGATTATGTTGTTCGTTGTTTGAATCTGCTGATGTTACTTCTAGTTTGATGATCAAGTCATTAAATTACAGCCTACTGTTAAGTGGAATTTTATTTTAATTGTGTGGGAAGTCATTCGTATTCTGCGTTATTAAAATTGCATGGAAAGGCCTTTGTATTGGTTTATTATACTTGCGTGTGATCTGATCTGTAACTAAAATTTACAGGAAATTTAGGGATTCGAAGCCTTGTAATAATGTGTAACTGAGCTTTTTAATATCTCTTATAATAAATGGTTGTTGGATGTTGGAATTCCAGTAATCGTAGTGTGTTTCAGGATAATGTGTCACACCCACTTCAAACAAAGGTATAGTTTCTGTTAAAATAATTACTGCTGCACGCCATGAGATCCAGGTAAAATGTTTGACTGGGGCATAGAGCCAAACGTCAATGGCACTGAGCGTACATGATGCAGCTGTCAGCCGCTAAAAGGCCACCCTCACTCGTGGCATTGCACAGGATTCAAGTTTATACATGATCAAATGCAAAGACTCCAGCGAACAATGCACAGAGCAAACGGGAAGGGTCTTCGGAACTAGATTCAGCAAGCACTTATTTTCTCTGCGCAAAACAGCGTTTGTGGCACACACGGAAACCTTAAAGCACTCATTTATGAACACTGAGCAAAACCTGGACGTTCTTCGTCCAGTTGGGGTACTGACGTGCACATTCCAACCTTAGTTGCTGGTGATCATGGGTGCGTCAACCGAGCCGCTGAACAGTAGTCGAGAGGACAGAGTTGGTAGCCCCTTGCTTCGTCTGTGCAGTTAGTAGGTTAGCAGTTACACGTCTGCACGTATTTCCGCAGCCGTTGTCCACCGCTGTCATCTGTGATCCTTGCTGCACCACAGCTCAAAAGGGAAAACTCGTTGAAGTCTTGGGCGAACTTGAAAATTACAGTCCCAAAAAGCAAGCCCCGAGGCTAATCATGAACAAGCAGAGCGAATTCAATCATAATGGCTATTTTAACATTCAGGGTGACCATTGCAGTTGAATTTACTATGTGACACAAAGTCACGTAATAGGTCTGCGACCAAATTTGGACATTATAAATATTCAACAACGCTTTTAGGGCCGCTGGAGAAAAATAATTTAGTCACTTGATGTTCAGACACTCAACTGTATTTACGTGTTTCGAATTAACTCATCTTCGTAATTTCGAATTAACGCATCTTCATAATATCGTAGAAAGGATACAAAAGACACGATGAACCATGGCATGTTTAAGACAAATAATAATGAAACTTCTTGGCAGATTAAAACTATGTGCCGAATCGAGACTCGAACTCAGGAACTTTGCTTTTCGCTGGCAAGTGTTCTACCGTCTGAGCTACCCAAGCACGACTCACGACGCATCCTCCCAGCCTCAGTTCCTCCGGTACCTCGCCTCTTACCTTTCAAATTTCACAAAAGCTCTCCTGCTAAGGTCCCGAGTTTGAATCTCGTTGCCGCACACAGTTTTAATCTGCTAGGAAGCTTCATATCAGCTCATATTCCGCTGCAGAGTGAAAATCTAATTCCAGAAATACTAATAAAATTGACACAAGAACCTACAGTAAAATGAACATACCGAAGGAGGTAAGGTGCTTCATATACCCGGTAAAGCGTCGTGTGTGATTCATCAATTCAATATTACGGCTGAGTAATAGATTTTGGCTTTCGGTATAAAGTAACAAACATGACCAAGAAGCGCCAGCAGTAGCACTACGTGGCGCTGGACGCGTATGAAAAAAGAGATAAAGATGCAAAATTGTTAAAAAAAACCGCGCGGAATTAGCCGAGCGGTCTCGGGCGCTGCAGTCGTGGACTGTGCGGTTGGTCCCGGCGGAGGTTCGAGTCCTCCCTCGGGCATGGGTGTGTGTGTTTGTCCTTAGGATTATTTAGGTTACGTAGTGTGTAGGCTTAGGGACTGATGACCTTAGTAGTTAAGTCCCATAAGATTTCACACACATTTGAACATCTGTTCAAAAAACGCTTATGAAATGAAAAGTTACACCGATTTAGAAAACATCGTTCTTGTGAAACACAACGAGCTCTTTATTCACACGAAGTGTTGAATGCTATTGACAACGTATTTCAAATTAGCTCCGTATTTCTAGATTTCCAGAAGGCGTTTGACACTGTACATGACAAGTGTATTGTAGTCAAACTGCGTGGTTATGGACTATCGTCTCAGTTATGTGACTGGATTCGTGATTTCCTGTCAGAGAGGTCACAGTTCGTAGTAACTGACAGAGAGTCATGGAGTAAAACAGATGTGGCTTCTGGCGTTCCCCAGGGTCGTGTTATAGGTCCTGTGCTCTTCTTTACCTACACAAATGATTTATGAGGTTATCTGAGTAGCCGTTTTAGGCATTTTGCAGATGATCGTGTCGTTTATCGTGTAGTAAAGTCATCAAAAGATCAAAACAAATAGCAAAAAAATTTAGAGAAGGTATTTGTATGGAGCGAAAATTGGCAATTGACACTAAATAATGAAAAGTGTGAGGTCATCCACATCAGCGCTAAAATGAATCCGTTAAACTTGCGTTACACTATAAATCAGTCAAATCTAAGGGCCGTAAATCCAACTAAATTCATAGGAATTACAATTACGGAAAACTTAAACTGGAAAGAACACACAGAAAATGTTGTACGGAAAGCAAACCAAAGAATGTGTTTTATTGACTGAAAACATGGAAAATGTAAGAGATCTACTAAAGAGAATGCCTACATTACGCTTGTCCGTCCTCTTTTGGAATACTGCTGCCCGCTCTGGGATCCTTACCAGAAAGAATTAACGGAGTATATCGAGAAAGTTCAAAGAGGGCAGCACGTTTTGTATTATCGCGAAATATGGAAGAGACTGCCACTGACATGATACAGGATTTGGCGCGGACATAATTAAAACAAAAGCGTTTTTCGTTACGGCGTAGTCTCCTCACGAAATTTTACCCATCAACTTTCTCCTCGAAATGCGAAAATATTTTTAAACCGACCTTTATAGGGAGCAACGACCATCAATATAAAATAAGGGAAAGATATTGGTGTTGTTTTCTGTGTGTGCTATGGGAGATTGAAATAATTGATAATTATTGCGATTTGCATAGTATCCATGTAGATGTTGATATAAAAGGACTCCGTTTTCAGGCCACAAGTGGCCCATCGGGAACATCCGACCGCCGTGTCATCCTCAGAATGCGGATAGGAGGGGCTTGTGATCTGCACACCGTTCTCCCGGTCGCTATGATGGTTTTCTTTGGCCGGAGCCGCTACTATTCGGTCGAGTAGCTCCTCAATTGAGTTTACCTCGAAAAATGGCAACAGCGCGTGGCGTCCTGGATGGTCACCGAACCAAGTGCCGGCCACGCCCGACAGCGCTGAACTTCTGTGATCTGACGGGAACCAGTGTATCCACTCTGGCAAGGCCGTTGCCGCTGACATAAAGCAAAAACGATAAATACATCGTTACAAAATTCCGAATCAAGAGAATAACAAGACGAAAAAGCCAAGTCTAAGGCAAAAGATAAGGGATAAAACATACGAAGGGAGG
The DNA here is from genome assembly GCF_023898315.1 of Schistocerca nitens. Taxonomy (NCBI): domain Eukaryota; kingdom Metazoa; phylum Arthropoda; class Insecta; order Orthoptera; family Acrididae; genus Schistocerca; species Schistocerca nitens. Next base: position 310,667,113 of record NC_064617.1, read on the forward strand.
CGGCATAGTATTTATGTGTCGTATGAAATGGACAAAGAGAAATAATCATATATGATAGATTTTCAGATGGAAGAATCCAATTTAGGCTAATCTATTGAAATAAAGTACATAGGGATATAACCGAAAAAGGAAAATGGAGAGACCCGAGGTACATACTGAGACCTTTACTTCAGTACAAAATGCATGAACAGTGATCAAAATACTGTACTAAATAAATACTCCAAATGAATACAAATTTCATAATAAACAGCAAAATAAAAAGAAGAAAGAGGAGTGACTGCAAATTCAGTACGGAACTTTATCATGTACATTGGCAGTTATGTCGTGCGAAACTTTGAGAAAAGACGAAAATCTTGGCACTATGTAGGTAGAAAAATTGCATGACAGTGATCAATACAGTAGCAAATAAATTGACGTCTAAAGCGACAAATGAAAGAGACTATGCAGTGTGACAGTGGAACATGTGCGTTGCGCCTGAAATCAACGAAGGGGCCCTCCTGCGAAGCCTCTGCCCACGGTTGCGGTCCAGGCCCAAGGGAAAGACAGGACGCAACGCGTACGTCACACCACGTGACACTGCGAGTCTTACGAATGCCAGCAGCCGTCTCCGGCGGGGAGAGAGTAACTGTTTATGACGAGTTCAATAACTCTGACTTGCTCGTTTTAAATGCACGTGAGCTCTTAATAGCACACAACAAACAAGACCGTTAGTGGGTACCTTTTCAATGGCATATTCACTTCCCGTGGGTCCTGCACGGAAACGAACATTCGCGAAGTATGGCGGACAAGCCGCATAGTGTGACATCACAAGTTCGTTGCACGGCCCGTATTTCTTGTGAGCCACCGACCGCGGTGGCCGAGCGGTTCTAGGCGCTTCAGTCCGGCACCGCGCGACTGCTACGGTCGCAGGTTCGAATCCTGCCTCCGGCATGGATGTGTGTGCTGTCCTTAGGTTAGATAGGTTTAAGTAGCTCTACTTTCCATGGGACTGATGACGTCAGATGTTAAGTCCCGTAGTGCTCAGAACCATTTTCTTGTGAGCCCCAGCAGCGGTCGTCTCACTGAACAACATCAAAACAATGGTCACAGGAGGAAGCATGCTACGACGGACATAGGTCTACAGCAACGCTATGTATGCGGACGCTGCCCGTCTTTTAAGTTACAAATTTTATGATGTTTTTCATAATGTCTTTTAACTTTGACCAATCACGGATTTTAATTACGTGCCTCCAGAAACAGTATTCTCACAGAGCAGTAACAGTATTACCGTCGAGCAAAAAAAAAATTATTATTAATCCAGTATGCAGTTTATGTTTTATTCAAATGTGACAAATGTACCTGACCCCACCTGTTCGCAGTAGCGGCAAAAACGGCTCTGAGCACTATGGGACTTAACATCTAAGGTCATCAGTCCCCTAGAACTTAGAACCACTTAAACCTAACTAACCTAAGGACAGCACACACATCCATGCCCGAGGCAGGATTCGAACCTGCGACCGTAGCAGTTTGCAGTAGCCTTACGGGCTATATTAATAACTTCGATTCTACTATACGTCTGCGTTATTATGTGGCATGTAAATTTGCTAATAATTGGACAGGTTACTCTTCTGACCAAAACATTGAGATCTGAAGATGGTTCACGTCGAACGGAAACTACTCATTTAAAAAATTTATGCAATTAAGACGGGTAACAAGTCCGTTGGAAAAGCATTCATTGCGGGTTTGTTCTCCGAAGACATTATGTCAGTTTCACAAAGCGTGAATAGCATTAAGAAGCACAATGATAGTATGTTGTGTAATACAGTATACAGGAACTCGCTCCTGTGGGTCGTGAGGCGTATTTTCTCGGGTGTTTCGGCATATACTTGCAATTTCGAGTTTGCAGCATGTAGGTGAAGCTAGTCCAAACAAATCTTCCCCATAACGCCTTGCATACGACGCCCGGCGTCGACGGAAAGCGATGGTTTGTTTCACGTTGAAATAATTATTTTTAAGGCGGAATTTTAAATTTTTATTCGATAGAGCGGTCCCAATCTAGTCTATGTGTTATTCGTTTTATCGATATGTATTAACAGGAACAGTAAAAATTCAGTTTTCTACCAGCGATTGAGCAGCGCTTCAGCCCAGATGTAGCAGTCAGCACGGGCCAGGGCGATGCTGTCGCCACCGGAGTACTCGTTATTCCTCGTGCGTTACTGGCCCTGTTAATACATATCGATAAAACTAGTAACTCACTTGACTAGTTTTCGACCGTTCTCCCGAACAAGCACATAAAATTCCTCTTTAACATTCATTATGTTTCCCCCGTCGGAGGTTCGAGTCCTCCCTCGGACATGGGTGTGTGTGTGGCCCTTAGCGTATGGTAGTTTAAGTTAGACTAAGTAGTGTGCAATTTAGGGACCGATGGCCTCAGCAAGTTGGTCCCATAATACCTTACCACAAATTTCCATTTTCCAATCATTACGTTTGCAACGGGAAACAATCCGACGCTTTCCATCGACCCAGGGCGTAGCATGAAAGACGTGATGAGAAGGATTTGTCTAGACAAGCTCCACCTATAAGCTGCAAAAATTGTATAGCAAATGTCTGTAGAAATATCAGAGAAAATGCGCCCGACGAATCTCAGGGTGGGTGTCCTGTACTGAGTGAGTTTCTGTTATGTCTTCGTCTTATGTTGATTCAGACCTTGATTCGATTCCGATCCCTGAAAATTCTTTTCTTGATCAAAAATAAAGAAGAAGATGAATGAATAAGTGAATCAATGAATGAATCAGTAACAGCTAAGGGGCGTCGGCTCTGTTCACTGAGGACCGTCTGCAGGAAGCACCTGAATGCATCGGGTTTATCACCTCTGTTGCGAAAGCGCCCATCAACACTACCAGAGGCCACTGAAAAGAGTCACACAATGCTTGACTAAGCGAGTTGCCCTTGTATGATGGTAGAGGATGCATAGCCTTAGACTCCACAGTAACTGATGCTGTGTGTCTCCTACTGACCAAGAATGAAAATTTTTACTGGAAGCTATGCTCTCCCATAGCGAGTCGTCATTGTATGATGGCAGAAGATGCACAGCATTAGACCCCATACTGGTTGATGTATATGCTACTGGCGGACTGGCATCACACAGTACGTACCACCTGTGGCCTCCTATCTGCTTACATACCGGGTAATCAAAAAGTCGGTATAAATTTGAAAACTTGATAAACAACGGAATAATGTAGGGGTAAAAATTGACACACATGCTTGGAATGACATGGGGTTTTATTCGAACCAAAAAAAAAGGGATTGCTAGACGCTTGAAAGATCTCTTGCGCGCGTCGTTTGGTGATGATCGTGTGCTCAGCCGCCACTTTCGTCATGCTTGGCCTCCCAGGTCCCCAGACCTCAGTCCGTGCGATTATTGGCTTTGGGGATACCTGAAGTCGCAAGTGTATCGTGATCGACCGACATCTCTAGGGATGCTGAAAGACAACATCCGACGCCAATGCCTCACCATAACTCCTGGCATGCTTTACAGTGATGTTCACAACATTATTCCTCGACTACCACTGTTGTTGAGGAATGATGGTGGACATATTGAGCACTACCTGTAAAGAACATCATCTTTACTTTGGTTCAAATGGTTCAAATGGCTCTGAGCACTATGGGACTCAACTGCTGAGGTCATTAGTCCCCTAGAACTTAGAACTAGTTAAACCTAACTAACCTAAGGACATCACAAACATCCATGCCCGAGGCAGGATTCGAACCTGCGACCGTAGCGGTCCTGCGGTTCCAGACTGCAGCGCCTTTAACCGCACGGCCACTTCGGCCGGCATCTTTACTTTGTCTTACTTTGTTATGCTAATTATTCCTATTCTGATCAGATGAAGCGCAATATGTTGAACATTTTTTGAATGTTTGTATTTTTTGTTTCTAATAAAACCCCATGTCATTCCAAGCATTTGTGTCAATTTGTACCTCTCTATCTACATTATTCCGTGATTTATTCAGTTTTCAAATTTATACTGACTTTTTGATCGCTCGTTATATATCCATGCACCTCACATAGTGTCCGTATTATGGCCGTGCCTCGTGTTCTCTCGTGGATCACGTAGGTATCTTAACTATTGGGCAGAGAGTTTTTTACAGATACGAAGCTATTGTATTAACTCTCCTACGGCGAGGTAACTCTTGAGGGAATATTTCTCTGAAACATTCTCTCTGGGCCTGCCATAGACTTTCTCCCCTTAAAAATAGCTGACATTAGCGTCTCTGGCAGCACGTCACAGCTGAGTAACCGAGAGACTCGCGCAGGTCACCCGGTGTTTTGTTTGTAGACAGCTTAAGGGCCGGCTAAGCCGAGCCGACAACAGGGCGTGCTATGCGGCACAAAGGGCGAGGGGCGTCTTCATCGCTAAATCGCATCACGCCCCTCTCGCACCCATCCCCGTCTCCCAGCCACCCGCCGGCCGCGCAGTCGGGTCCTCTTCTGACGGGGTCTTCCCTTTAAAGCCATCCCGCCGCTGTGGCAGCCATCCTTTGTGCCCTTCACTCCTTTTTCTGGCAAGCATAAAACGGCCTTCCCGAACAGACACCTTTGTATGCGTTTCGTAAGGCCTCATACGCCTTGTGTAAGAGTCACATGAAAAGCTACTTACGCAGCCGTTCTCTCTTATCTCTTAGTACTTAACTGCTGGAGAGAATGGCTACTGTGTCGGAGTGCTTGCTTCCAGACGCTAGTTTTGTAACCCTTTCATGTTCTTAATCCGATCATGTAGTGGGTACATTGTTTGTCTGTCGGTACAGGATCATCATACATGTGTGTGTGTGTTACACTGTTTACTATTACCATAGCCTTAACAAAATATTCATACAAAATGCATTTTTTACCTAATACATCTTTTTATTTTTTACATTTTTCGTAAAAATTTCCGGTTTTAAGTGTAACTGTTTCGATGGGAATTTTACTGTCGTTTGATGTACAATGGAGTAAAGAATCTAAAACCACCGAAGAAATTATATCATAATTTGAAATACAGGGGTTAAAATAAAAGTTGCGTACCGCTTCATTGTTGATACTGGACATAATACAAATCAAAATTGATTTTCTTCTGCCAGAGAGATTCATGAGAAAACGGCTTCCCACTTGTCAAATACAAAAATACTTAGAAAGGATTCCACTCAAAACATTACAGTTTTTTCACATTGTTGGCTTGCACGACTCATTGTTAATGAACCAACTGGCCTTTCTGGTAACTAGCGACATTTTTTAATGCCGTGGAATTTTGTCATTTACCTCCACAGCGGCCTCTATGATGTCCTGTAAGGTCTCTACAGGGGCAGGATGATTGTAAACCGCTCGTTTAAGCACGGACCAGTGCGGATAATATGGAGGTCATTTCGCCTGACTGATTCTGTGCTCCCCTAGGAATGTGGTAACAACATTATGACGATGGGGGCGTGAACTGTCGGGCATTAGCGTGAATCCCGTTCCAGTATGTTCACCAAATAGAGCCACAGTATGTTTAAGGGGAGCTGGAGTTGCCTATGCTGCCCATGTTAAAATCACTAAGTTTGAGGAACATTTATGAATAAACTACCAAATAGAAAAATTTGAATTTTTTTACCTTTAGAGTGTGGTTTGGTATTGCAGTTATGACTGAGGGATTTTGGAGTATCTTTTCTAGTTTCCTTTCAATTATTTTTTTATTAATGACCCAAATTTTTTTGCAAATAGATGCTTTATAATTAAACTGAAATGAAACTACTGAACATATTGCCAAATGGCTGTGTTACAATGTACGTTTTACCACTAGGAGTGCTGTATAAAAATTTCATCTCTCAAGCTTGAGTGGATTTTGCGAAAATGTTCCTTATATTCGAAAAATTCTAATTTACGGGAAATGGCTATCAAAGTTTCTCAATACATTCCTGCACTATAGGATGGATTATCAGCGTCTTCTTCTTCATCCTCCAAAAGCTTCCTCTTCTGTCTTCTTTTCTGGCCTGTTGTTCCATCATACTTCATATGCCTTTCTCTTCTTTCTGCTGCTCTTATCCTTTCTCTGTCAATATTTCTTAGTGCTCGTACAGTGTTCACCCCAGCTGTAAATCCTAATGCCTTCAGAACTTCACACTTCACACTGTTCCCTTGGTTGTAGGTTGCTATTGCATCATAAATGCCAAAGTGCAGTGTTTTTATGCTTACAAACACCCTTTTAGGAACCACTTTCCAAATCAAATTGTTTACGCTTTCATTAGGATTCTGCGTCTTTCCGTGTAGACATTTGTGTAACAGTTCTGGCTGTGCTAAGTCATGAAAAATTGGTTTTATTGCATTTATCACAGCTGCTGGCAAACCATGTTTTTGATCATAGTCCCTTTTTGCATTATATTTGCACCAGGAATCTTTTGGGCACAGGCTGTGTTGAGGGTATTCATTGGAAGAGGCAGTATGAAGGAACAATACCCATACTGCTTTTCGCATGTCACTAACATTACTAGTATTTTGCCTTATAGCATACCCATAGTATCTCTGTAGACGTTCAATCACCTTATCAGTAAGCCTGCCTCTCCCTCCTTTTGTCTTTCGATCACTGAGCTTACTTGAACCCAAAGTTTGTTTGAGCCTTCGAAGCCGTGCACCCATACGCTTTTGCACATGCCCAATCCATTCCAACTTTTCACCTACAAATTCATTTCCATATAGTTTCAGTTCCTCTATAGTCTTGAAACCTTTGGAGTCACCATCCCCAATGTAGTATTTGTACCTAACGTTGTATCTGGGAACTGAACGTTCAAAAATTTGTTTCACTCCATCCACTTCCATTGCTCCACTTCATCCACAATTTGCCTCACAGGTTCCACTGTGCTCTCCTCTGATTTTATTTTTGCACCTACAATGTTTTGATAATATTGCAACATCTATCAATTTTGCACTATCACCACAAGTAGCAGTTACAACCCCATTCAGGGATTTATGACCCCTCTTTTGCCAGGAACCATCTAATGCCACTACCAAATCCCTAGAACCACCATTCATTTCTACAGATTCCTCCGCTGCTTCCTTCATGGTTTTCAAAGCCACATCTTCAACAGAGGATCCTACCAGTTCACAGTAGTACCCAAATTTGCTTGGAGGCAATGGCAAGTTCATAATACCACAAAATAGTTTACCAGCAGCAGACCCTTTTCCAATGGATCGAAGACCGTACACAAGTCGAACATTCACATCAAACACTCTAGATCGTCCATTTTCACCAAAGAGACTGGCATGTGAATTATAGAAAGTCACTTGATACTTGCAACATGCACAGATTATCTTCATCTCACAAGCTAAACCAAAGTGCTTTGTTATCTCTAGTCCCACTCCTACACTTGAACACATTTTGCACAGAACAGTTTCTTTCAACACAGAAGATAATAATCCAATATTCAGTACTTCGTTAATATCACCACTGTCACTAACATATTCACGAAATCTGTCACTTCCACCAGTCAGCTTCTTGCTAGAAGATGTCACAGGGCTATGGCCGGCCATGTGTTGCTTAGCGGAAGAACGCACTGTTTCAGTAATTGTAGTATCGCAACTTGCTATTAGTGTTAATTTTCTTTTCCCTACGTTCTTCCTCTTCTTATATACACGGTTACTAAAACGTGGCATCGTAACCAGAACAACGCTTTACACAAGAAGTATAATACTACCAACAACAGGCGCAACACTGAACTAATTCGAAACGGTAAACAGCAAAGAGACGATGTTCCGCGCTCTTAGCGCTTCATTTGTCACAGAAAACAATGTAGCCAACCCTTGCACACTCGTTGTATGTGTAACATAAGGCGCTGTATGCGTAACAGGCCGAGAAAATCCCAAGCAGTTCGCCAGGAAGTCACGAGATGGTGTTAGATGCATTCAGCGGCCGCCCATTTCCTGTGCAGGCGTGGGGGAAAATGGTAATAACTCCACTTCTAGGGCGAGTAGAACAATAATTAAAAGTTTACATTAAAGAGGAATGTTCCAATTAATTTTCGGTAGCAAAACAAAAAAAAAACTCGTAATTTTTTGGATTTGACCACCTCCGGCTCCCCTTAAGGATGTCGTCCCGCCACTTCACACCAGTCATCCTTCATGTATTGGCACAAGGAGTGTCCTGTGGCCATACATTATTCCACCCGAAAACATAACTGAATCGCCCTCATTAGAGGGAAGGTCTACAACAGTTATTGTGTAGATGTTGTCCTCGTTGCCTCCACACACGAATCTCAGTATTGTCAGGTTGAAGACTGATGTGGGTGTCATTAGAAAAGAGCTTTGTGGCCCACTGCTGCCTAGTTCACAAAAAGTGGTTTCGCCCCCTCACGAGACGAGCCCCTCTCAGAATCCAGTTAAGAGAAGAAGTACTACGAGGTCTTCTGGCCCGTAGCCCCTGCTTATGGAGCCTATTTCGTATCGTCTGTTTTGACACCTACACTCCTGCAGCCGTTTGCAACTGCCAAAGTAGATGTGTATCATCGTCTTCATGGTATCTGCTTGCTGTTACACGCAGATATCGGTCCTGCACTCATGCTGCATGTTTCCCGCGGCGACTTCTGTGAAGATCCTCAACTGGTCCTGTTGCTAGAGACACCTTCCAGATTCCAGAGGCGTAACTTTGACCTTAGCAACACTCTCTGCGAAGTCCATCTGGCTCATTCTCTGCTGCATTAGAGTGACTATACGGAGCCATTGATCGTAGCTTATTGTTCTCCGTATCATCCTGAAGCAACAAAATCCTCGTAATGATACGCAGCGCATGGACTGCAATGATTACAAGTGAAAAGGCTGTCACAGAGTGCACATATTGCACACTCAAGGTAGAAACACGGGCTGTTTCCTCTGGAATTACATTACAAACAGACCAATGGAACGAACGTTTTTATGTCAGAACGTATTTCTGTACCACAGTGGTCAATATTAGGGTTTCGGCAATATGCAGCAATTATTTTGATCAAAGCATACCTAGCTACGACAGTATGAATGAAAAAATTAAATGATTTTGCTGCACATTGATGGTGTAATACGTAGCTCATTAATTACTGTACCGAAATCTGGTATTTATAAAGAACTACGTACTATCAAAACAATAGTTCATTGGATTCGTGATTTCCTGACAGAAAGGCCACAGTTCGAAATAAATGACGAGTAAAACAGGAGTAATATCTGGCATTCCCCGAGGAAGTGTTGTACGCACTCTGTCTCCAAAAGCGTTTATGCAGATCAGGAACAACAATCTGAGCAGCCTTGTTAGATTATTTACAGATGGCGGTGTTATTTTTCGTCATGTAATGTCATCAGATGATCAATGCCATTTGCAAAATGATGTAGACAAGATATCTGTATGGCGCAAAACGTAGTAACTAAATCATCAGAGATATCAAGTCATTTACATGAGCACCAAAAAGAATCCACTATATTTAAGTTACCCGATAAATCACTCAAATCTAAAGACCTTATATCTAACTACATACTTAGGGATTACAACTGAGAATAACTTAAATTGGAACGATCACGTGGATAGTGTTGCGGGGAAAGCAAACCAAAGGCTGCGATTTACTGGCGGAAAATGCGACAGGTGAATTAAAGATATTGCCTACATTACTCTTCCCGAGTACTAATGCACGGTATGAGATCCGAATCAGAAAGGACTTATCGACGACGGCGAAAAAGTTCAAAGGAGGATAGCTCGATCGCTATTATCGCGAAATAGAGGAGAGAGTGCCATGGATATGGTACACGAATTGGGATGACCGTCATTAAAATAAAGGCGTTTTATGCTTCGGCACGACCTTGCCATGAAATTTAAATCACCAGCTTTCGCCTCAGGAGGTAAAAATATTTTATTGACGTCCGCTTACATAGGAAGAAGTGGTCATCATAACAAAATAAGAGCGGCCACGGAAAGATTTAAGCGTTCGTTTCTCACGCGTGCTGTTCAATAGCGGAACGGTAGAGAAGTAGCTAAAAAGTGAGCACGCTTCGGCACGACCTTGCCATGAAATTTAAATCACCAGCTTTCCCCTCAGAAGGTAAAAATATTTTATTGACGTCCGCTTACATAGGAAGAAGTGGTCATCATAACAAAATAAGAGCGGCCACGGAAAGATTTAAGCGTTCGTTTCTCACGCGTGCTGTTCAATAGCGGAACGGTAGAGAAGTAGCTAAAAAGTGAGCACGCTTCGGCACGACCTTGCCATGAAATTTAAATCACCAGCTTTCCCCTCAGAAGGTAAAAATATTTTATTGACGTCCGCTTACATAGGAAGAAGTGGTCATCATAACAAAATAAGAGCGGCCACGGAAAGATTTAAGCGTTCGTTTCTCACGCGTGCTGTTCAATAGCGGAACGGTAGAGAAGTAGCTAAAAAGTGGTTCGATGAGTCCTCTGCCGGGCAGATTCTGAATTACAAGTTAATCATGTAATGTAGCTAAATCAACGGTTATCGTTTCACTGTGACAGCATACTCTTAAGAAGAAAAGTAAGAAAATGAGAGCGCCAATGGTCTCAGGTTTCCCCGGTTTGATCGATTAATGGTGTGCTATTTCATTTTCAATGTTTATTCTGTAGTGAACCCTGTAATGTCGATACCGCGGGTCTCTGTTCTATGTGGCAGTTTCAGAATATCAGTTACCTTAAAGTAGTGTAGTGTTTGTGCTGTGGTTTTTAGACTGATATTTGTGATAAACGTTGAATTCACGCATATATGTTTTATGTTAATTGTGAGCTGTTTATTACAAGGATTTTGAATACTCCTGATAATATGCTGATTAGTCAGCAAGAGCAAGATTCTTAGGTTTTCATTCGTAGTGATAGTTTGGATTATGCTTTTTTGCCATTAAATGGCATACAGCCGATTCATGAGGGAAATGTCTGATAGCTCTGTTAAGACTAGTACTAAGTTACCAGTGACACTGTTGATCTTGGTTATTCTGTTGCCGTCGTTGCCTATCGCTTCACGAGAGATTCACGTTACTGCTTTTCTTGCAGTGTTTACTGCAACGTTTTCATCGGGGAATGAGTGGGCGCTGGGTTAGGAAAAGATGGTTCGGTGATGCTAGGGGGGCCTGACTGGTGCTGATCACAGTTCGTACAGTTCGTCAGCTCGTCAGCTCGTCAGCTGACACCGCACTACGGAAATGCTTCTGGATACTTGTAGGATATGTACCGTGGCGCGCAACGGAAAAAGTGAACTTTATTTTTGGTATTACGGACATATTTCTGTAACCTTCTTCGCGGCTTTCTGCGTTCTTCGTAGCGTTCAGTTTGCAGATTTGATTTGAAAGATAATGACGTTTGAAGTGTACGTATAGGAGTACGTCTATTGTGGAGGACCGTCATATTGTCAGTAAATTCATGAATTTTGGGAAGTCTTGGCGGCTGCCCGGTTATCTGATGCCACCAGTTTACTGAGAAGTTCGTTGTTACACCGTCTCGACCTGTATGTTTAATGGTCCTACGAAGTGTGTAACCAGAGTGGAGCTTTGGGGGCGGCGAGGTATAGACCACGAATATATACTTCTTTACCATCTGAGAAGCCTGGAACCGAAACCTGAACGACACTTCTTACTTCTTCAATGTGTTTCATTACATTTGCATAAGGGTGTTACTGTATACTTAACGTTGTCATCCACTTGTCACTTGAGACGCTGTAATGTCCCTTCATAACTGGGGACGTTTATCAAGAAGCCGTGATACTAATTGGTGTACTGAATGAAAATCACCGTTTCGACACTTATTTTTATTGCTGACGAAAAGTTTTGATCTGGCTGGAACATCATCTTCAGATATAGTGCTGGATGATGAAATTTGTCTTTACTAATAAGAACTGTAATAAACTGTAAATAGTTTCTTTCAGTTGTTTGGAATGAAATATGATGTGTTTTAGAGTTTCAGTGTACAGTTTATTTAATATCCAGGTTATTTTTAACTGTAAGATATAGAGTGAGTTGTTAATCATATGTTTTCAGAAGTATTTCTTGACTGAAATGCCCTTGAATAAAAGTTTCCACTGAACTGCCATTCACAACACTGATGTTTACAACACTCGGGCTTGCTGTTACATTATCTAAGGGATTTAACCGAGGGGTCACGGGACACTATAAACTGAAGAAGGTGGTAGTCGAGAGATGTTACGACGAAAAAGAGATATTGTGGTAGTGGTCTGTGTTTGTGCATGTATTTATTTTCTAAATTTTATTTTATTTCTTGGTAAAGTTATGTATCGGCGAGGATATTATTCTCAGATTCGTGCTGATTTGACCATCGGTGTATTTTCTACTTTCTTTGTGACTCTGTAGAACTATATCCTCTTTCTTGGAGGGGGGTGGGGGCTGAGCATGCTCCTTATCCTCTTACTTTTGGCAAAGGCTTTCCATGTCTGTACTTTATTTATTGTGGTAGTCTTGATTTTCCTATAGAAAATGTCATGCGTGAGCATGATTTATATTTGAACTTCTGATTGTTCTTGTACGCTCTTCGTGCCTAATATTAAAGTTTCTGGCCGTTGTCCCTAAATACGTGGTGTTATTATAAAATAACATGACTGACGCTGCCACGGAGTAAGTACGCATGTGCCAAAGATGAACCACCAGTAACTTGGAGTGTGAAGCCTTCTTAGTCGAATGCGGTATCTGCACTGTCTGTAGACATATCACTATAGCTGTGGCCTTCGTTTGTGTAAGGCAAGTTATTTTGTTTTGCTGGGAAAAAATTGTACATGTAATAACAGAGCAACGAATTCTCATTAAGTTTCACTTGAAACTTGGAAAAGCTGCTACTGAAACCTACCTTGTACTAAAAATGTGTATGTCGACGACAATTTATCACGTACGAGAATTTTTTAGTGCTTCAGGCGTTTCCAATAAGGTCGACAAGTCGTTGAAGATACGTCCGGGACACCCTTCAGCATCACAAACGAATGAAATTATCTAAAAATAGGTAATCTTAAGCGATCTTACCGTCGGTTGGAAGAATGTAGTAATTGACAAAGAAAGCTAAGGCAACTTTTACATCATCAGTTTAAGATGAGAAACTTAGTGACAACCTGGTGCGAAAATTCTCACAATCCCATGAAAAAAAGAAGGCGGTGAAAATGTTTGTACTGACACTTTGAAGGCTATTGAAAATAATCCTAATTTCCTGGATAGGGAGAGGAAATTTGATGAATATTGAATTTGCACTTATGATGGAAGAAAGAGCCCGTATCACCGAAAAAAATTTCGAATAAGCAAATGATACTTGAAAGTGATGATGTTTGATTTCTTTTCGATGTTCATTGACCTGTGTATCTTCAGTGGCGTCTTGAGGCACAACCTTTAATCAACTTTACTGTCTGGAGCGCCTTACTCAACTCTGCTTGCAAATAAGAAGAAAACTACAGGAATTGTGGAAGAAAAAGGCATGGGTTCTGCATCAAGACAGCGCACCGGCTCGTACCGCATTCTCTGTTAAGAAGTGTCTGGTGAACTACAGCATCCCAGCGTCAGACTGCCCACCTTATTGCTCTGACCTAGCACTTCGTGACTTACCTAATCAGCAGCGTCATATCTGCATTAAAAAGGAACAAGGTCTAAGTCAGTTGAAGCAGCGGTTCCCATCAATGCAAAAGTCGCAAGGAAGTTGTAGAGATAGAGGAGGAAGCAATAAAACATTTTACAGCAATAATCCCTTTTATTTTACAGTCACAACTTGTATTTATGTACTACTCAAAAATATAGTTGTCACTTTCGCGGAAACCTGTAGCTGTATCACACTGCGAAGCGTAAGTTTGTTATCAAGCTCAGAGGTGGCTACAATATTTCTCCGTAATGGTGCAAAAGCGTGGCACCCTGCGACGTCACCCGTGGACTCTGTGACGCCTCAAACAGCAAGGTGTCGAAACACGCGGAAAAAATCACCAGAGCCCAGAAATTCATGTGTACTGCAAGCTGGGTAATATTTAACGCCCCCGCTATCTTGGTCAGAATCGCGATATCCAGCGTTGGAATCACTCTGTTTTCTTATGGATGACCAAGGCAGACATTTCAGTGACACCGCCGCTCAGAATTGACACGACAAGCCTTCAGGAGGTGGCATAAATGCTGTCAATGATTCAAATGGCTCTGAGCAGTATGGGTGTTAACTTTTGAGGTCATCAGTTCACTAGAACTTAGAACTGCTTCAACCTAACTAACCTAAGGGCATCACACACATCCATGCCCGAGGCAGGATTCGAACCTGCGACCATAGCGGTCGCTCGGTTCCGGACTGTAGCGCCTAGAACCGCTCGGCCACCCCAGCCGGCTGATGGCAATGAAACCTCCCCTTTCCTTGGAGCGTTGGTTCTCACACATTTAGAGATCGAAAACGACAGATCGCAGTGCAAAGGGAAACAATCCGACGTTCTTGACAAAATTCGACGCTGCTCACGTCGTCTGGATTCTACAACCCGACTCTAAGGACGTCGTGGGACTGCAAGCCCATTGAATGTGATCTAACCTCTTCTCTGTATAGTGCGAAAGCAACTTTCTGCTCTGGTGCACCTTGTGGAACACTAAGGACCATTATAAAGCACTCGACGAAATATGATCGTTACCCAAAGCAGCAAAGGGCAGGCAAGCCCAGCCATGGCGTGTCGAAGGGCTCGCCTGCCTTCAGGTGCTAGTGCAGCAGCAAGATGCGTATCACTCAGCTGAACGGCTGTTCATGTCTCCAACAGGTACATTTTTGGCGTGTTCAAGAAGTGTGCTCGGGTGGCTCCGAGTGTGTTGCCGAAGTGAGAGTTCTCAGAGTGAACCTTTGCCGTTTTATTCATGCAAACATCAATATTGTACCCGTTCAAGCTACAGGAGAATGCCAATCAGGATGCCTAAAAAAGCATAAAAAACATATGCTGCTTTGGGTACTGCTCATATTTCGTCACGAGCTTTCGAATCATGCGTAGTTATTCCACTGGGTATAGCACAGCAAAAAATTGCGTTCGCATTAAATAACAAAGGGATCAGATCGCGTTCAATGAGGTTTGCCCCACGATGTCCTTAGAGTACTGTTCAATCGTCTAGAGGGTGTCAGTAGTGCCGAATGCTGTCAAGGATGTCATGCTGTTGTTCATCGCACTGTGAGCTATCGTTTGTGTCCTCTAAATGTTTGAGAATGAACGCCTCAAGGGTAGGAGTGGTTTCATTGATGCCGTTTATGCCAGCTCCTAAGGGAGTTTCTTGTCTATGCTGAGCGACGGTGTGCCTGAAATATTGCTTCAGTCATCCATAAGAAACTGAGTGATTCCAGTGCTGGATGTAGTGGATCTGAACCCACAGCACAGGCGTCTAAATGAGTGGCAAAATGTAACAGGGAGTATGATGAACTTCCAAACGTGCGACACGTCCACGATTGGTTGGGCAGAATTATGGTGAAATTCTGTGCCGGTGTGACACTTTAACCCGCCTTACACCTCACAGGGAGCGAAAGGCTATTTACAATTTGTACAGAAACCAGATGGCAGTTATAAGAGTCGAGGAACATGAAAGGGAAGCGGTGGTTGGGAAGGGAGTGAGACAGGGTTGTAGCCTCTCCCCGATGTTATTCAATCTGTATATTGAGCAAGCAGTAAAGGAAACAAAGGGATAATTCGGAGTAGGTATTAAAATCCATGGAGAAGAAATAAAAACTTTGAGGTTCGCCGATGACATTGTAATTCTGTTAGAGACAGCAAAGGACTTGGAAGAGCAGTTGAATGGAATGGACAGTGTCTTGAAAGGAGGATATAAGACGAGCATCGACAAAAGCAAAACGAGGATAATGGATTGTAGTCGAATTAAGTCGGGTGGTGTTGAGGGAATTAGATTAGGAAATGAGACACTTAAAGTAGTAAAGGAGTTTTGCTATTTGGGGAGCAAAATAACTGTTGATGGTCGAAGTAGAGAGGATATAAAATGTAGACTGGCGATGGCAAGGAAAGCGTTTCTGAAGAAGGGAAATTTGTTAACATAGAGTATAGATTTAAGTGTTAGAAAGTCGTTTCTGAAAGTATTTCTATCGAGTGTAGCCATGTATGCAAATGAAACGTGGACGATAAATAGTTTGGACAAGAACAGAATTGAAACTTTCGAAATACGGTGCTACAGAAGAATGCTGAAGATTAGATGGGTAGATTACATAACTAATGTGGAGGTACTGAATAGAATTGGGGAGACCAAGAGATGAATACATTAAGCAGATTCAGAAGGATGTAGGTTGCAGTAAGTACTGGGAGATGAAGATGCTTGCACAGGATAGAGTAGCATTGAGAGCTGCATCAAACCAATCTCAGGACTGAAGACCACAACAACAACAACAACAACAACAACACCTCGCATAAAAATCTGAACCCTGGAATAATGTTTTTACATATTTCAGCAACTTGCTGTTTCAAGCATCGTAGAGCCTAAGGGTGACGACGCATGGTGCCATCATTTTGTACCATTGGAGAGGGAGATTGTAAGCACAAGTGACAATTGTTTCATTTTGAATAGTTTAGTTGCATATATTACATTTTAATTCATATGTATTTCTGAATTACTGTAATTATTTTCCTGTTGCTGTTTTTAATTTGATTTGAACTGTGCCCTTTATTTTAATGGCCTTTTTCCCCTTTTTTTAAAGTATGTTATTGATTTTATTTCCTGTATGAATTAGACTTATATGCGGCTGCTTCAGTTTGGCTCTCTCGGTATGAATCACAATAAAAGACTAAAAATGATTATTATTGGCTGGCTCCATCCTGTTTCAGACGGTCTTAAAGACTTGGGTTCACTGAATGTCAGTGTTTCAGAAAGGGAAGGCTGCCATCCCGAGCTATTTGGCAGTTTTCATCTGACCACCTCTTCTGCCGCAGTCCCCGAGCGTCCCCTTACAAATGGTATAATTACAAACTTCCGCGATGTCTCTGTTATATAACACTGTCAGCCCCGGAAACAGACTGGAAGGGGTGGGGGAGTGGTGGCTCGCAGATCGATGAAACACAAAGGAAACACTGGACGGGAGCGAGGGCTCCGGACTGTCTCACGAGAAGACGGACTGTTGTTCGAGTTCTTACAAGGAGGAAACGAAGCAAATCAGGTTAGAGTTTAATATCTTGGCCAATTAAGAATCTCTAGAAACCTCAAGTGCACAAAGATAGAATGAGTAAATTACTGAATTCTGGCTGAGGAAAGATTCTTGCACTCACTGGTGCTTTGAATGATCAACTCAAATGGATTTGGTACTAATTCTCTCTCCCCCCCCCTCACCCCCCTTCCCAGAATGTGTCAATACAGTCCAATGTCTCAATCACTAAAGTTTTTCACATACACTGAAGGGAAACACCGTATGAAGGGCTGACAGTACAGATAGAGACAAAAGTCAAGGCTAACTGCTTTGACGAGCGCACACCATACGACGTAGTTTTTCCAGAGGCACGACAAACGAGACTGAAATAGCCTTTTGGGTCTATAGTTATTACTCTTGGACCTAAATCTGAATATGAGAGATCCTCATTGAAAGAAAATACACTGACAGAAGAAAAACTGCAACATCAAAAATGATTTGTGCGACATAAACGTAAGTCGGTAAGCGTGTTTCTACATCTGAAAGAAGGTGTCTGTTCAAATTTCATGCCAGTCACGTAAGAGTAGCTCTAGTAGCACCACTATGACGACGCAAATCAGGTTTGCTTTAAATACACGCTATAACGGGCGTGAGTTTAAGTTATCTTTGAGGTTGAAGATGCTGAGTTGATGTTAGTCAAGAACGCTGTTACGGCGACAAAGACGCCATTATCGCCGGCCGCGGTGGTCTAGCGGTTCAGGCGCTCAGTCCGGAACCGCGCGACTGCTACGGTCGCAGGTTCGAATCCTGCCTCGGGCATGGATGGTTGGTTGGTTTTGGGGAAGGAGACCAGACAGCGTGGTCATCGGTCTCATCGGATTAGGGAAGGATGGGGAAGGAAGTCGGCCGTGCCCTTTCAGAGGAACCATCCCGGCATTTGCCTGGAGTGATTTAGGGAAATCACGGAAAACCTAAATCAGGATGGCCGGACGCGGGATTGAACCGTCGTCCTCCCGAATGCGAGTCCAGTGTCTTACCACTGCGCCACCTCGCTCGGTGGGCATGGATGTGTGTGATGTCCTTGGGTTAGTTAGGTTTAAGTAGTTCTAAGTTCTAGGGGACTGATGACCAGAGATGTTAAGTCCCATAGTGCTCAGAGCCATTTGAACCATTTTGAACGCCATTATCAACAACTCACCGAGTTTGGACGATGTCGTACAATACGGTTACGACAAGCTGGATATTTCTTCTGCGATACCGCAGAAAGACGGCAGAAATTAAGCGTCTGTACAGCGGTGATTACGAGAACGTACGGCTGCAAAAAGCCCGGGCTCCGGTCGGCTGCGTGACACTACCGAGAGCGACGACCATCGTGTACATCGTGGAGCTCTGGCGCATCCTGCTGGACCTGCATCAGCAATTCAAGCAGCAGATGACAGCACAATAACACAACAAACTGTTACAATTCGATTACTTCGAGGACAGCTCCGCGCCAGACGCCCTGTAGCGGGTATTCTACTGACCCAAAACCTCCACTCCTTCTACTGCAGTGGTGCCAAGCGATAGCTCATTGAGGGCAGGGCGGAGGTCTATTGTGTTCTCTGACGAAAGCTGGTTCTACCTCGGTGGCACTGATGGCTGGTGTTGGTTAGGACGAGGAGAGTCGAGAGCCTGCAACCAGCCTGTCTGTGGCATACAGACGTTGGACATGCATCTGGACTTTTGGCCTGAGGTGTTATTTCGTATGAGACCATTAGCACATACCATGAGTGAAAAATTGTACGTCAGTCTGGTGAGTCGACCTGTTGTGCTGTCATTCGTAAATAGTATTTCCGGGTCTTTTTTTCCCAACAGGATATCGTTCGCCCAAATACCGCTGTTGTAACCCAACGTGGTCTACAGACAATTGAATTGTTGTCTTGGCTTCCTCTATCACCAGATCTGTCTCCAGTCGAGCACATATGGGACATCTTCCGAAGCCAACTCCAGCGTCATCCACAGACAGCCATAATAGTCCCTGTATTGACCAACCATGTGCAACGGGTGTGGCACTCTATCCCACAAACTGACATCAGAGATCTGTACAACGAATGTGTACATATTTGCGTTCAACATTCCGGCGTTCACATCGGTTATTAATGCTTCAGCACTTCACGTTTGGGATGGCTGATCTCGCTCTTAAATTAACCTGTGATTTTGCAATGTTAATCACTCAAATATGTTACATTGGTAAATGTATTCCCAAAATTTCATTACTCTACATTACTTATTTTCTGGCGTTGCGATTGTTTCCCATCATTGTGTAAGAAGGGCATATGATGAACTGATGTACGGTGCTGTACGCAAGACAGGACTATAATCTGCCGACGTAATGCTATCGCCACACAACGATGGGTATAATTTACCTCGCTTTCTGTCTCGCTTTTATTTAACATTAAATTGCAGTGTTTTACACTAACGTCTAAATACCAGCGATTATTTACTTTATCGCTTTACTGTGTTATTCACCTCTATCCATACTCTTGTGAAGTGCATGGCAAGGGGTTCTTCTTACTGTACTACATCCGAGTATTTTGTAAGCAATTTCCTTTGCGAAGTAACTGAATTATCTCAGTATCCTACCAGTCAACCACTTGGTTTACCTGCGATAGATGCTACATTTCATGTCCCTTTAATTGCTACACCGAGGTATTGGTATTAGTTAAATGAATCTGATATACTTTTTTATGTCTGAAAATTTAAAAGGAACTATGAATCTTTTTATCATTTGGAAATATTATTAATATTTGGTTGTATATTTGTGCATTTTTTTCAGACTGTACATTATGAATAACTGCGCCATCTTAACATTCTTAAAATAAGTAATTTTCCTACATACGATGTAATTTTATTTTGAAACTAATACTTTATTTCACTATTTGTAATTGCCACAGTCCACCCTTCTGAACGTTATGAAGCTACATATCATCAAAACTAACTCCTAAGGGGAGAAAAAAACGCATCGCGAAGGAATTATCCGAATAGGTCGGAAATCGGTAGAGGTGGTGTACATGTGGAGACATACAAATTATTATAATTTCGTAAAAATCGGGTGATTTATTGAAAAGAAATAGCTACAAAAACTGAGCGAGTCAATAACGTGTTGGTCCACAAATGGCCGTTATGGAAAATTTTAAACATCTCCCACAAAATCAGCGATATTTTTACGTCCAAATGAAAATCGTGTGAACAACAGAGGTTATGATCAAAACATTCCAGTATCTTTGCTTTTCTCTGATTTCCGTCCTTCACTGATAGATTTACTAGATATCCTACTGAGGCACATCGTGCCAAATTCTGTTCAATTGTAGCGTTATATCGTCAAAATTCAGAACTAGTTATAAGGCCCTGCCCCAATGCTCCATATGGTCTTAAGTGGGGGAAACCAGGGGACCTTACTGGCCGTGGTAGGATCTGGCAAGCACGAAGACAAGGTGTAGGAACTATCGCCGTGTGTGGGTGGGTCATTGTCTCCCTGAAATGTAAGCCCAAGATGGCTTGCTATGAAGGCCAATAAAATGGGGCGCCTGTAAGGGTACAGCTGATGACAACCAAAGGTGTACTGCTGTGAAAAGAAGTGGCCCCCAGGCCATCACTACTGGTAAATGTACATGTAAATGTCATGTGACTAGGGCCTTCCGTCAGGTAGACCGTTCGCCAGGTGCAAGTCTTTCGATTTGAAGCCACTTCGGCGACTTGCGCGTTGATGGGGATGAAATGATGATGATTACAACAACGCAACACCCAGTCCCTGAGTGCCCTGAGTGCAGAAAATCTCCGACCCAGCCGGGAATCAATCCGGATCCTTAGAATAGACATTCGGTCGCGCTGACCACTTTTTTTTCTTTGCATTTTGTTCGTTGTTGATCGTTGTGTTTGGTTGTTGTGGACGTCACAGGACATTCGTTCAAGTTCGTTTGTTGATCCTTCCACAATTTTTTTTTTTTTCATTACAGAGGCCAACCAGCTCTCTGACCGAACACGCTGAGCTACCGTGCCGGCACCAATCAGATACCGGGGGCGGACATTACTACTGGTTGTGGACGCGTATGGAGGACGACTGTCTGACTGGCATGGAACAAACACACGTATTAATTACAGACATTGTCTGCGAGAGGCAATTGATTGAATTCATTGGGGAAAGTAGCCTAGAAAGCAGAAGACATGGGTTGGCAAATGGTTGGCTCTGAGCACTATGGGACTCAACTGCTGAGGTCATTAGTCCCCTAGAACTTAGAACTAGTTAAACCTAACTAACCTAAGGACACCACAAACATCCATGCCCGAGGCAGGATTCGAACCTGCGACCGTAGCGGTCTTGCGGTTCCAGACTGCAGCGCCTTTAACCGCACGGCCACTTCGGCCGGCGACATGGGTTGTAATGCCGGTCTGGTACAAATGTTCCACTTCCCCCATTGATTTCAATCAATGCTGACTGGCAGCCAGTGTCTGTAACAAGGAGATTGTACATAACATCAAAGTCATCTAGGTATATACAACATTACCTATTTTAAACTATGAAATTACTTTTCATTAAGTTTAAAAATTGTGTAATCTATTAGCTGAAGAGCGGCAATTTGTCCGCTGCTAGCCTACCCTCTCTAGGTGGAATATAAATAACTGTTAAATAAAAAATAAGAAATTCGGCAAAATGTCCCTTTTGTGTTCGTTCTAGTGGCATCAACATCTCTTGCTTATCCTGTGTATTATTCATAAAACTGTCTTACGTGTCTCGTTTCTACTTGTGGTTAGCATTGTGAACTGCTTATCGTGCTGCTGTGCGTCACATTTCCCTACAACTGATGCATTTTTCGGTTGACTGCAGCAGAGTTGCCCCCAGGAATTTCACTTTGTACAGTTTCTGTATTGTGGAATTTGTTAAACAAACGCTGTTGGTTGAATAAAACAACTGATACGTGACTGATAAATATACGAGTCCTTCTTCTTTCCGTCGAGGACGGTTAGAAATTACGTGAATTGTTACAGAAGCTTGCTCTACTAACAAAAGTAGCGGTGTTGTCTTTCAAGGGAACTTCTATGTTCTTCACTGCCAGGAAAGTAGCGCGGTGATGTTAGCCAAGAATTCTAAAGCAAATAATACACGAGGACTATAAAAGTTGACGTAACGTTGCAGCCTAACTTCGTCTTGAAGGAAAGAAAGCATTAAATGCCCTAAGTGCCATGAGTAGATCTCTCAAAGCATACATGAAATTCAAAGGTACAGAGAAAGAAAGAAAAGTTAGAGTTTAGTGTCTCGTCGACGATGAGTTCGACAGGTATCACAAACTCAGACAGGGGAAAAAAATAAACTGCGTCTTTTTCGAAGGAATGATCTCGGCACTTGCCTCAACGGTTTGGAGAAACAACTGAAAATCTATACCTGCATGGGAGGATAGTGACTTGCAGCGCCCTTCTCCCAGAGGCGAATCTGATGTCTTCCAACTACGCCACTTCCACGGTTAGTACGAAAATGTGATACAGAGCTGCTAGGCCCAATCTTCTCTGAAATGGCTTGCCGCGGACGCCTGGCGGCGTCGAGTCAAGGACGTGGCACGGGAGGGACGTGAGCATTTCACACTAAAGTGGCGCTGTCAGAGGGACGCGAAATGGTCGCGCTGCCAATGGATCAGAATAAGCTTTTGAGCCGTGGTCGGCTCGCGCTGATGCCTTTTTTTTTCCACTATCGAGTGGTGTCTTATTGCTCCCTCAGTTACTACCAAAACGAGTTGCTCACTTGCCTCCGTAAGTGGCAGCAGCTGCGTTTATCGATACTAGTACTACTGTACCTTCTTTGGTGTGGCCGCTGTATTTCCGTGTCGTGGAGTGTGCGAGGCTGTGGGTCCGTTGCGATGGAGCAGCGAGGAAGGCTCCACGGCTTGGGTGAGGCCGGGGCCGCTGGTGGCGTGCATGCGGGGTCGGTGTTTTGTGACACTAGCTGCGACAGCTGCAAAGTTCGTCGCCCACCGAACATGCATACTGGAGTTGAGTGAACCTGTTATGAAATCTCAACTGCTGTGACATCGCTTCATTGACTGCTGGTTGTTGCTTCCTGGGCTGTTCCCACAAGCAGCAACGTGATGGTGGGCTGGAGTCGGCAAAAGTTTGCAGCCGTCTCCCTTTATGATGTTTAACTTTTGAAATGATTATAATTTGTTAGTGAAGTGCACCAATGGTATCTTCTGCCTTGTGGACCTTAAGGCTCCAGTTAGCTGCCCGGGTTGTTGGCATAGTTTTCTGGCAGTGTGTTTTCCTCGCTGTGTTGATGCTGTCTGGTATGGCGTGTAGTTCAACAGCTTGATGTTGTTCTCCCTTTTTCTTTGAGTGGTTGTTGTGCCTCGACTGTGTTTAGACGCGAGTTATTAAGACATAGTCCTGCTGCGATCCTCATCCTCTGATATTTTTGGCTGTCGTGTCGTTGGTCCGATGGAAGGGAATTGATTAGGTTGTTGGTTGGTTCTTCAGCCATCCCTAGGTTGTGCTGCCACTTGATTATTTAGTGTTACACTTCGCCGCCTGTCTCACCTACATTGTTGTTAGAGTTTCCTCCCCTTGGAACACTTCTGAGCACGACTATTCTGTTGTTTGTGATTGTGATTTTCTTTTGTCGCAAGTACTGTGCCAGGCCTTCAGCCTGTTCTATGTTCAGTATATGGCCTTCAGCCGAACCTTATGTGAAGTATTTAAAATTCTTGTTTGCTCAGTATTTAGGCCTCCAGTCGCATTTGTTTTAAAATTTTTGTCTTTCAGCCATAATGTGTAAATTCCTGTCTGTAATGTTTCTCTTTAATTATCTTGAATTCTTAAAATGGCCTTCAACTGTACTATGTAAATGCTTATCTTAAGGTTTGTCTTTAATTATTTTTGAATAATTGTTTGGGCCTTCAGCCGTAAAGATATTTCAAGTTTGCTTAAGATGGTTTTCTGTTGTACTGCGTAAATGCTTGTCTTAAAAGGTGGCCTTTTATTATGTTGAAATATTATAGGGCTTTCAGCCGAGGAATTAATGCAAATTTTCCTTAATATGGCTCTTAGCCGAAAGTGGTAAATGCTTGCCTTTTGCAGAATTTCCTTTGCTGATCTGAAATATTATTTGGGCCTTCAGTCGAGAAGATATTTCAATTTTACTTAAGTAAGGTCTTCAGCCGTTTGTCTAAATACTTGGGCCTTAAAAGGAATTATTTAAGGATATTTTAATTTTCCTTAAGTAAGGCTGTCAGCCGTATCTCTAAATCTTTGTGTTTTAAAAGGAATTATTTATACTTTATTATTGAGAAGCTACTTGGGCCCTCAGCAGTGAATTGATCCTTGTTGTTTTAAAGAGAAAACTGTACCTTCGTTTTCGAGGAATAAAGTTGTGTGTTCTTGTGTTACTGACAGTAACTGATCTTGGCCTCTTCCCTGCAAAAGTAGATTTTAGCTTTCTTCATCAACGATACTTATGTCGTAAACGTTGAGCTGCGAAGATGATGTTGGGTACTTCAGTTACTGTTGAAGAAAGGGTAGAAATGTGGTATATTCGACGTAACGAAAGAACTCAACATTTATCCCGAAGTTTCCAGCACTTTTATAGAAGGTCTCAAGATAGTTTTTATATCGCGTTAGACAAAGTGAAGTACAGAATTCAGAGAAAAGCAATGATACTGGAATGTTTTGATCATAACTTCTATTGTTCATATGATTTTCATTTGAACGTAAGCCTAAATATTGCTGATTTTGCAGGAGATGTTCAACATTTTGCTGACACTTCTCCAAAATTCTTGCTGCAGCAGACCAAAAATTCATCGTTACTGTGTATACTTTCCTACTATGTGATAGAGATTTTGCACCTCTAGAGAGGAGCAACAATAATCACTGCCAACACGAGGGACAACGAATTCCTTCTGTGAAAAGAAGAAACCAAAGAATTTCAGGCATGTTAGTGCACTAGACCACGATTTTCACAGCGGATCACTGGAAAAAAATGGATATGGCTGGCTGAATATTTCATTTGACAACCTCATTGCAGTAGGGGAAAGAAAAAGTAATACATCCAGCACCTGACAATTTGTGAAAGCATTGCAAAGACACAGAGAGGTGCAGGGAAAAGAAATCTACCGCTAGATAACTTCTCCATGTCTTGTGTGATACAGCTCTGCCAGTAAGATGTGACAGTATACCCCACAAGAAAAACGGAATTTCCATGAGCAAATAGAAAGAGAATAGTGGATTTACACGTCTGCCACGCAAAAGCCATTGACTGAGGACAGAAAATCTGACGCTATGCACATGTTTAGCGTAATTGCAACAAGAATGGTGTTCAATTGTCCCATATCTTCTGCTGCTGCTGCTTGTTCGGATTTGTGGTGCAGTAGTAAAGGTTCCGTGTTTTGACCTGTGTTGTTGAACTTTCTGAAATTAAAGTTTTATGTTTCTACAATAAGCAACACAGGAAAACCAAAGTGTTTCAGCAGCTTGAAAGTTGTTTGCCCAGGAAAACAAAAGAGGATAGTGCTATTTTTCAGAGATAACATACGTAATTGTGTAATAACGGTTACAAAAATATGCAAAATTCAATTTTAACTCATATACACTGCCTGCATAAAGAAAGCCTAAATATGTGAGCATTAAGCAGGCAAGCATAAGCACAAAGAACACAGAATACTTTAGTTGTATCAGTAACGAAATCCAATTTCTCCATTCATTTCTCACTAAAACACACGCCATTCGTTTGACGATATGTGAATGAAAGCAAACTGAATGTTTAGTGAACGAAACTGTTAGTGAAGATAAGAAAGAATACGTATCCAGTATAGAGCTAACATTGCCACCGGATTTGTTATTCTGTGTCTCTTGTTTTAAAATGTAACTAACTCTTGAAGCAATATTAACTTCCATTGTGATTGTAACAGACTCCATAAACCATACACGAAAAAGAGAAATACAAAGGAGAAATCTGCAGGTGTTGAGCGTCGTAATTCGTCATGGCCAGGCATCAAAATATATCATTTACTTACTCGAAACTGGGAAGAGGAATCGCATTGATTCCAGCGATAAAAAAAGATTTCGGTATGTAAGCTATATTTCTGACGCAGTAAATCAAATCCTATCCACCAAATTTAACTGCCAACTTTTCAAAGTACGCCCGGTGGTTTGCTAACTATATGCAATAAGGGAAATAAAACCAGTTGACTATCAAGCTGTGATTTCGGACGGTAAGATGTCGAAAAATCAATTTTTTTGTGCGAAACAGTTTCCTCAAAAACGACTGAGAGAGACTGCGCAGCGGAGAACAAGCGCGATACCAAAAAAGTTGTTTTTAATTTTTTACGCTGAAAGTAATAGTTTTACTGAGACACTACAGAGATGGATGTAGTTTTGCTTCATCTAAGTTTCTTTCTTTCTTTTTTTTTTTTTTTTTTTTTTTTTTGCACATCAGATGATTTCAGACTAACGAAAACAGCAGCATGCCACCCTTCCACGCCACCTTTGAGTGAACTGTTGGCAAATGGAGCGAGAGAGTTCCATTTTCACGCCAGGTGTCCGCACCTTAAAATTTCTGAGTGCTCTGGGCCCTAAACGTTTTTGTGTGGTGCGATATCCATATGGAAACCTCAGCGACCACCATATGGCGGTATACGTCTGAGGTTCAACAACAAGAACAATTCAAAATTACAATAAACACATCAGTATGAATAAAGTAGACTAAGTTATCGTAGGGCGAAATTGTATTAGCGAGTCTCGCGACGCAGAACCCTGTGGCAGCATTGTCTGTATCTTCTGAAAGTGGAACGAGGGTAGCCGCTACTCATACAGAACGCGCAAGACTGTTTAGTGACCCGCATTTAATCTATCCACTATGTTTCCACAATTCGTTGTCGTGCCCTCTTCCATTTCCTTGAGCACAGCCTCTTCGAACTCGGGTGTGCTGCGCCACCGTGGAACTGGTTGTGAATGTACCCTAGGCCCGCCCATACACTGTGGCAAAAAGTGAGTGGAAAGGTGTCCAGCGGTGTGGAAAAAGGTCCACACATCTGACGAGCATCCTTTCCATTGCACCAAGATTCGGCATACAATAACATCATGGTGGTGTGTTCACCTAACGTGTAATCCACAATAGTCAACACCACCACACTAAAAATGTAATGCACGTACAGCTTTATTTCTGAAATGTAGTGAAAATACTGCTGTGCGATAGTACGTTATGAACAAGCCTGCAAGCAAAACGGCAGGTACCAACCTCCCTGCGCAGGTCACAAACTCAACTGAACACCAAGTAACCAAACCTGTAGTGGGCATGAGGCATCAGGTGATGGGTGAATGATGTACGTAATAACCTAGTCAGTGGCGATAACATGTGGGATATCTGAATTTGTGTTGTGATATTTTACGTGTAGCGAGAAAACGGTACGTTTCCGGACATGATTTCTTGCTCTAAACTTAACCGTCCTGGTCCCCCCTACATGTCTTCAAAGTCTAAAAGTGGAAATTAGTTATCAAAGATGGTGGGATAATGTACGACCGTGAATTACAGTAGCTTGTATACTCTGTCGTACCGTAGGTCACAGTGTTCGATTCATGTCCTAACACTGTTGCAACTAAAAGTGCAATAGATTATGCACGCTGTCGTATATTTGATACGTTCTAAATCAGGAAAGTTTGAGAAATTAAATAATAACTAAATTACAGAATGAGATTTTCACTCTGCAGTGGAGTTTGAGCTGATATGAAATTTCCTGGCAGATTAAAACAGTGTGCCGGATCGAGACTCGAACTCGGGACCTTTGCCTTTCGCGGGCTAGTGCACTACCAACTTTTTTTTTTTTTTTTAATCGTTGTGTTTGGTCGCTGCGGACGTCACGTGATATCCATTGTAGTTCGTTTTCTTGATCCTTCCACTCAGTTTTTTTAATTACAGAGGCCAACCAGCTCTCTGACCGGACACGAGGAGCTACCGTGCCGGCATCAACTGAGCTACCCAAGCACGCATCGTGACGCGTCCTCACAGTGAAGTCTGGATGGTAGGAGACGAGGTAATGGCGGAATTGAAGCTGTGAGGACGAGTCGCGAGTCGTGATTGGATAGCTCATGTGGTAGACCACTTGCCCGAAAAAGGCAAAGGTCCCGAGTTGGACTCTCGGTCCGGCACACAGTTTTGATCTGCCAGGAAGTTTCAATAATTAAATTATTGCGGTCCAGGAATGGCAATTGTATTAACAACCACCAGAAGTGTATGAATAAATTAAGTCGGATGTGCTGTTTGAGGACTGTCTGACATAACTGCTCCGGCGTTGTGGCGGATGGCGTTATCGAAGTTGCACATTATATCTACGAGGCAGCCACCCGTCTTTTTCATGTGCCTTGTTGAAATATTGTGAAATTTCTACGAGCTTACCTTTGGATGGTTTTCAACAGTTAAAACAGATCACCCTTCAGTATTAATGAGAAAATTCGGTCATGTCAATAGAACTTACGAATTATGTCCTTATAAGTGTAAGAAATAAGGATACATGTCTAGTGCTGTCTTAACATACGAAATATTACAGCTAGAGTAAGCCTTACGTAAATACAAGCAAATGCTAGCATATTCCCCGAACCACTACTTACAATTCCGGAATAAAGAATTATTACACCTGGTTTCAACGTTATACGCCAAAAGACATCATTGTGGCACTAGAGCGCCATTAACAGAGGATGCTCACAGCAAGAAGAATGAATGTGATGCAATCGTGTGAAGCAAGCAGCCACCCTGCCACGGAGACGCACTCGTGCTTCCCACAGAAAACTGAGCGAGCTTTAAAGCGGTCAAACGGTGGCCTTACAAGTAGTGGCATGGCCCTTTCGGATGAATACCAAACAAGTTGGATGTGCTGCAACAGTTGTGCAATGATGCTGGTGCCAGTGGTAATGTGAACATTCTCAGACCCGTAGACGAGGATCTGGACGCCCGAGGAGCACAGACGTCCGCCAGAATCGTCATATTGCAAGGGCAGCAGTGGCAGACAGTACAGCTACCACAGCGCAGGGAAGAGGGCTTTTGAGCACAGACGTGTCAAAAGGAACGGTTGCGAATGGGTTATTATCTGTGGGACAATGGGGACGCACACCACTAGCCCGTCTTCCATTCACGTCAGAGCATCGACGTGTACGGCTCAACTGGTACCGTCAAGGGATCACTTGAAAGATGGAATGGAACCCCGTGGTCTTCGGCAATGAAAGCAGATTCTGCCTGAAGGCAAGTAATGGTCATTAGCGCATGCAACGCAGAGCTGGTGAGCGCTACGTCATACAGTGCATTTGTCAAAGACGCAATGACACGCTACCCCCTCCCCCTCCGCCACGCCATCAGTCATTATTGTCTGTGGTACGATAAGCTACATTCTTGTTCACATTTGTTGTTTCTGATGGGAATAATTGCTCAGGACTCGCAAAACGTTGTTGGACACGTTCTTTCGAAGATATTGCAACACGATAGCTCTAAACACTATGGGACTTACACTACTGGCCATTAAAATTCCTACACCACGAAGATGACGTGGAACACACGCGAAATTTAACCGACAGGAAGAAGATGTTGTGATATGCAAATGAATAGCTTTTCAAAGCACGCAAGGTTGGCGCAAGTTTGGCGCCGGTTGCGACACCTACAACGTGCTCATATGAGGAAAGTTTCCAACCGATTTCTCATACACAAACAGCAGTTGACCGGCGTTGCCTGGTGACAAATTGTTGTGATGCCTCGTGTAAGGAGGAGAAATGCCTACCATCAGGTTACCGACTTTGATAAAGGTCGGATTGTAGCCTGTCGCAAATTGCGGTTTATCGTATCGCGTCATTGCTGCTCGCGTTGGTCGAGATCCAATGACTGTTAGCAGAATATGGAATCGTTGGGTTCAGGAAGGTAACACGGAACGCCGTGCTGGATCCCAACGGTCTCGTATCACTAGCAGTCGAGATGACAGGCATCTTATCCGCATAGCTGTAACGGATCGTGCAGCCACGTCTCGATCCCTGAGTCAACAGATGGGGACGTTTGCGAGACAACAACCATCTGCACGAACAGTTCGATGACGTTTGCAGCAGCATGGACTATCAGCTCGGAGAACATGGCAACGGTTACCCTTGACGCTGCATCACAGACAGAAGCGCTTGCGAGGCTGTACTCAACGACGGACCTGGGTGCACGAATTGCAAAACGCCATTTTTTCGGATGAATCCATGTTCTGTTTACAGCATCATGATGATCGCATCCCTGTTTGGCGACATCGCGGTGAACGCACATTGTAAGCGTGTATTCGTCAACGCCATACTGGCGTATCACCCGGCGTGATGGTATGGGGCACGTTTGGTTACACGTCTCGGTCACTTATTGTTCGCATTGACGGCACTTTGAACAGTGGACGTTACATTTCATATGTGTTACGACCCGTGGATCTACCCTTCATTCGATTCCTATCGCTGCGAAACCCGACATTTCAGCAGGATAATGCACGACCGCATGTTCCAGGTCATGTACTGGCCTTTCTGTATAGAGAAAATGTTCGACTACTGCCATGGCCAGCACATTCTCCATATCTCGCACCAACTGAAAACGTCTGGTCAATGGTGGCCGAGCAACTGGATCGTCATAATACGCCAGTCAGCACTCTTGATGAACTTTGGTATCGTGTTGAAGCTGCATCTGCTGCTGTACCTTTACACGCCATCCAAGCTCTGTTTGAGTTAATGCCCAGCCGTATCAAGGCCGTTATTACGGCCAGAGGTGGTTGTTATGGGTACTGATTTCTCAGGATCTATGCACCCAAATTACGTGAAGATATAATCACATGTCAGTTCTAGTATAATATATTTGTCCAATCAATACCCGTTTATCGTCTGCATTTCTTCTTTCTTTTGACACATCAGGTGACTTCAGACTAACGAAAACAGCAGCATGCCACCCCTCCACGCCATCTTCATGTGAACTGTGGCCGGCCGGTGTGGCTGTGCGGTTCTGGGCGCTACAGTCTGGAACCGAGCGACCGCTACGATCGCAGGTTCGAATCCTGCCTCGGGCATTGGTGTGTGTGATGTCCTTAGGTTAGTTAGGTTTAATAAGTGCTAAATTCTAGGCGATTGATGACCTCAGAAGTTAAGTCGCATAGTGCTCAGAGCCATTTGAACCATTTGTGAACTGAAACTTCCTGGCAGATTAAAAATGTGTGCCGGGCCGAGACTCGAACTCGGGACCTTTGCCTTTCGCGGGAAAGTGCTCTACCAACTGAGCTACCCAAGCACGACTCATGCCCATCCTCACAGATTTACTTCTGCCTGTATCTCGTCTCTTACCTTCCAAACTTTACGGAAGCTCTCTTGCGAACCTTGCAGAACTAGCACTCCTGAAAGAAAGGATATTGCGGAGACATGGCTTAGCCACAGCCTGGGGGATGTTTCCAGAATGACATTTTCACTCTGCAGCGGAGTGTTCGCTGATATGAAACTACCTGGCAGATTAAAACTGTGTGCCGGGCCGAGAGAGCACTTACCCGTGAAAGGCAAATGTCCCGAGTTCGAGTCTCGGCCCGGCACACAGTTTTAATCTGCCAGGAAGTTTCATATCAGCGCACACTCCGCTGCAGAGTGAAAATCTCATTCTGGAAATCATTTGTGAACTGTCGGCAAATGGCGCGGAAGAGCGCCATTTTCACGCCACATGTCCGCACCTTAAAATTTCTGAGTGCCCTGGGCCCAAACGTTTCTTGCGTTGTGCGATATCCGTATGGAAACCTCAGCGACCACCATATTGCGGTATACATCTGAGGTTCAACAACAAGAACAATTCAAAATTACAATAAACACATCAGTGTGTACAAAGTAGACTAAGTTATCATAGCGAGAACTAAAGTAAAATGTGCATTAGCGAGTACAAGTCTGAACCAAAGTACAGATAGAAAAACCTCGGAATTATCCAATACAAGCTATCATAAAGAAAACTGCCTTACGAATGCAACTCCATAATAATCGCAGAACGTTAGTGTAGACCATTCCAGAAAGATTTTATGTCTTACAAAGGTTCAGCACATAGCATGGTAACACATAGAGGGTGTAACTAAGTGCCCTTTATAGAAATTGAGGAATTGCTGTTGGGCCAGGACGGTAACATTTAGCACAGGAAAAGGTGTGTTTGTACGTGGTGAAATGGGTTCTGCCTGAAACCAAGTAAAATAAAGACTCGTGTCCGGAAATGTGCTGTTTTATCACTACTCGCAAAATAACAGTACACAGCCGGCCACTGTGGCCGAGCGGTTCTAGGTGCTTCAGTCCGAAACCGCGTGACTGCTACAGTCGCAGGTTCGAATCCTGCTTCGGGCATGGATGTGTGTGACGTCCTTAGGATAGTAAGGTTTAAGCAGTCCTAAGTTCTAGGGGACTGATGATCACAGATGATAAGTCCCATAGTGCTCAGAGCCATTTGAACCAGTACACACATTGTTTTCTGACTCCTGCTGCTTGCCGTCTGGTTCCACATACCAATAGGGCTCGACATGACGACCGCCGACGTAAAAACAGATACGCCATCTCTGTACCATGTTCCAGTACATACGACAACCAACCTCTTGTCGCCCAGAATCTTCCACAACCACAACACGCACCAGTAGATCTTCTTCGGATGACGCGAGGGACTCATAAGTCCAATATATCATATGACTCCACAGGTAGCAGTCTTGCAGATTCAAGTCTGGAGGAAATGCAGCCCATCCATTGTTGCCCAAATCGTTGGTGCAAATGATATCGCACTGCACCCGAAAAATAAGGTGGTGTGCCATCGTGCGGGAACCACATGTCTTGAGACACATGCAGTGTCACATAACGTCCATTTGGAACGCCATTAAGGAATCTCAAGTACACAGCACCCGTGAGATTTAGTGGAAGAAGGTATGGTCCAATCATACATCCATCCAGGAGCTCTGAATAAATGTTCAGTATGTATCGTTCCTGAAACCCATGGCGCACTCAGCTTACGGGTTTTGGTCAACCCACACATACATTCATGTCTACATTCATGTCATAAAGCCGGCCGCGGTGGTCTCGCGGTTCTAGGCGCTCAGTCCGGAGCCGCGCGACTGCTACGGTCGCAGGTTCGAATCCTGCCTCGGGCATGGATGTGTGTGATGTTCTTAGGTTAGTTAGGTTTAAGTAGTTCTAAGTTCTAGGGGACTGATGACCACAGATGTTAAGTCCCATAGTGCTCAGATCCATTTGAACCATTTTTGTCATAAAACTTATGTCTTACATTCATGTCCTAAAACTGTTGTAACTAAAAGTGCAACAGATTATGCATGCTGTCGTGTGGTTGAAATGCCCTAAATTAGGGAAGTTTGAGAAATTAAATAATAATTAAATTCCAGAATGAGATTTTCACCCAGCAGCGGAGTGTGCACTGATATGAAACTTTCTGGCAGATTAAAACTGTTTGCCGGATCGCCGGATCGAGACTCGAACTCGGGAACTTTGCCTTTCGCGGGCAAGTGCTCTACCAACTGAGCTACCCAAGCACGACTCGTCCGCGCTGCTTCAATTCCACCAGAACCTCGTCTCCTACCTTCCATACTTCACTGTGAAGACGCGTCGAAGGTACTTGGATAGCTCAGTTGGTAGAGCACTTGTCCGTG
Source organism: Schistocerca nitens (assembly GCF_023898315.1). Classification (NCBI taxonomy): domain Eukaryota; kingdom Metazoa; phylum Arthropoda; class Insecta; order Orthoptera; family Acrididae; genus Schistocerca; species Schistocerca nitens. The sequence goes on from NC_064617.1 coordinate 310,700,840, forward strand.
AAGGGAAAGGTCCCGAGTTCAAGTCTCGGATCGCCACAGAGTTTTAATCTCCCAGGGAGTTTCAGTAATTAAATTATTGTGGTCCAGGAGTGGCAAATATATTAACAAACATCAGAAGTGTATGGATAAAATTAAGTCGGATGTGCTGTTTGAGTACTGTCCGAGGTAATAACTGCTCTGGCGTAGTGGCTGAAGGCGTTATCGAAACTGCGCAGTATATCTCCGTGGCAGCCGCCCGTCATTTTCATGCGCCCCGTTGAAATATTGTGCAATTTCCACTATCATTTGGATGGTTTTTAACAGCTGAAACTGATTGCCCTTCAGTTTTAATGAGAAAATTCGATCATGTCAATAGAAATTACGAATGATGTCCTTATTAGTGTAAGAAATAAGGATATACATGTAAGGCTATCTTAACATACGAAATATTACAGCTACAATAAGTCTTACGTAAAAACAAGCAACTGCTAGCATATTCTCCGAAGTACTATTTACAATTCCGGAATAAAGAATTGGTACACCTGAAACGACGTAGATTGTGATGCGATGGCAGTCACCTTGGGGGTGGTAGATGAACTGATAATGGTTTCAACGTTATCCGCCAACAGACAGCGTTGTGACACTAGAGCACCATGCGTCCTTTAATAGGGAAATGCTCACAGCAAGAAATATGAATGTGATGCAATTGTGTGAAGCTTGCAGCTACCCTGCCACGGAGACACACTTGTGCTTCCTACAGCAAACTGAGCGAGTTTTAGAGGGGTCAAACTGTGGCCTTCCGAGTAGCGGTATGGCCCTTTCGGATGAATACCAAACACGTTGGATGTGCTGCAACAGTTGTGCAACGATGCTGGGGTCAGTGGTAATGTGAACATTCTCAGACCCGTAGACGAGGATCTGGACGCCCGAGCAGCACAGACGCCCGCCAGAGTCGTCGTATTGCAAGGGCAGTAGTTCAGACATTACAGCTACCACAGCGCAGGGAAGAGGGCTTTTGAGCTCAGACGTGTAAAATGGAACTGTTGCGAATGGGTTATTATCTGTGGGACAATGGGGACGCCCGTCTTCCATTCACGTCAGAGCATCGACGTGTACGGCTCAACTGGTACCGTCAAAGGATCACTTGAAAGATGGAATGGAACCCCGTGGTCTTCGGCAATGAAAGCAGATTCTGCCTGAAGGCAAGTAATGGTCATTAGCGCATGCAACGCAGAGCTGGTGAGCGCTACGTCATACAGTGCATTTGTCAAAGACGCACTGACACGCTGCCCTATCCACCCCCGCACCCATCAGGCATTATGGTCTGTGGTACGATAAGTTTCAGTCTTGTTCACATTTGTTGTTTCTGAAGGGAATAATTGCTCAGGACCCTCAATAAGTTTTTGGACACGTCCTTTTGCCGTTGTTGCAACAAGATGGCTCTAAGCACTATGGGACTTCTACTACTGGCCATTAAAACTGCTACAGACGTGAAATTTAACCGAGAGGAAGAAGTTGCTGTGATATGCAAATGATTAGCTTACGAGAGCATTCACACAAGGTTGGCGCCGGTGGCGACACATACAGCGTGCTGACAAGAGGAAAGATTCCAACCGATTTCTCATACACAAACAGCAGTTGACCGGCGTTGCCTGGTGAAACATTATTGTGATGTCTCGTGTAAGGAGGAGAAACGCGTACCATCACGTTTGCGACTTTGATAAAGGTCGGATTGTACCCTATCGCGATTGCGGTTTATCCTATCGCGACATTGCTGCTCGCGTTGGTCGAGATCCTATGACTGGTAGCAGAATATGGAATCGGTGGGTTCAGGAGGGTAATACGGAAAGCTGTGCTGGATCCGAACGGCCTCGTATCACTAGCAGTCGAGATGACAGGCATCTCATCCGCATGGCTATAACGGATCGTGCAGCCACGTCTCGATCCCCGAGTCAACAGATGGGGACGTTTGCAAGACAACAACCATCTGCACGATCAGTTCGACGACGTTTGCAGTGACATGGACTATCAGCTCGGGGACCGTGGCTGCGGTTACCCTTGATGCTGCATCACAGACAGGAACGCCTGCGAGGGTGTACTCAACGACGAACCTGGGTGCATGAACAGCAAAATCTCATTTTTCAGGTGAATCCAGGTTCTGTTTAAAGCATCATGATTGTCGCATCCGTGTTTGGCGGCATCGCGGTGAACGCACATTGGAAGCGTGTATTCGTCATCGTCATACTGGCGTATCACTCGGCGTGATGGTATGGGGTGCCATTAGTTACACGTCTCGGTCAGCTCTTGTTCGCATTGACGGCACTTTGAAAAGTGGACGTTACATTTGAGATATGTTACGACCCGTGGCTCTACTCTTCATTCGAACCCTGCGAAACCCTACATTTCAGCAGGATAATGCACGACCGCATGTTGGAGGTCCTCTACGGGCCTTTCTTGATACAGAAAATGTTCGACTGCTGCACTGTCCAGCACATTCTCCAGATCTTATAACAACTGCAAACGTCTGGTCAATGTTGGTCGAGCAGGTGGGTCGTCACAATACGCCAGTAACTACTCTTGATGAACTGTGGTATGGTGTTGAAGCTGCATGGGCAGCTGTACCTGTACACGCCATCCAAGCTCTGTTTGACTCAATGCCCAGTCGTATCAAGGCCGTTAATTGCTGCCAGAGGTGGTTGTTCTGGGTACTGATTTCTCAGGGTCTATGCACCCAAATTACGTGAGAATGTAATCACATGTCAGTTCTAGTATAATATATTTGTGGAATGAATACCCGTTTATCACCTGCATTTCTTCTTGGTGTAGCAATTTTAATGGCCAATAGTGTAACATCTGAGGTCATCAGTCCCCTAGATTTAGAACTACGTAACCCTAACTAACCTAAGGACCACACACACATCCTCGCCCGAGGTAGGATTCGTACCTGCAACCGTAGCAGTCGCGTGGTACCGGACTGAAGAGCCTAGAACCGCTCGTCCACAGCGGCCGGCTATTGAAACAAGAAAGTGATGTGTTATTCCAACAGGACACGGCTTGCATACGCACTGCCCGTGAAACTCAACGTGCTCTTCAAGGCAAAGCAATTTCCCTGGCCACCATAATCTTCAGTCGAGCACGTGTGAGATATGATGCGACTCACCAGCTAACAACTTTTTCGGAACTATGTGAACATGCCGAGGAAACGTGGGATAATGTATCTCAGGGCAGTATTCACAGTCAATAGGATCGACTGGATGCCAGAGTCAGCGCCTGCATTTCCACCCGTGGTAGCTACAGCACGTTCTTATATGTGTGTCTTAGCCTGAGTCGATACCTGGTACCTCAGAACGGCTTGTGCTATTGATCTGTAAATGTAATCATTTGCCGACCGTTGTGGCCGAGCGGTTCTAGGCGCTTAAGTCTGGATGGCGCGACCGCTACGGTCGCAGGTTCGAAACCTGCCTCGGACATGGATGTGTGTGATGTCCTTAGGTTCGTTAGGTTTAAGTAGCTCTAACAAGGGAACCTCCCCATCGCACCCCCTCTCAGATTTAGTTATAAGTTGGCAGAGTGGATAGGCCTTGAAAAACTGAATACACATAAATCGAGAAAACAGGAAGAAGTTGTGTGGAACTACGAAAAAATATGCAAAATATACAAACTGAGTAGTCCATGTGAGAGATAGGCATCATCAAGGGTAGTATGACCTGAGGAGCACCGTGGTCCCCGGGTTAGCGTGAGCAACTGCGGAACGAGAGGTCCTTGGTTCAAGTCTTCCCTCGAGTGAAAAGTTTATTTTTTTATTTTCAGACAACTATCAAAGTTCAAGCACTCACACACAATCAACTTCACTCTGCAAAATTCCAGGACATGTTCAGATTTGCTTGGACATATGCAGGATTTGACGGTCTACACACGGAAAAACTTGAAAATGTTAAAAACATGTTTTGACAGAGCACAGAGAAAACTGTGCGACTGTGAAACTGCTGCAGTCATTTGTTGCAGTTTATGTGCAAACTCTTATGTTTTCTTCACTTTTTTGGGAGTGATTATCACATCCACGAGAAAACCTAAATCGAGCAAGGTAGAAGAATCTTTTTATCCATTCGCCAACTGTACAAGTTAGGTGGGTCGACAACATATTCCTGTCGTGTGACGCACATGCCGTCACCAGTGTTGTATAGAATATATCAGACGTGTTTTCCTGTGGAGGAATCGGTTGACCTATGACCTTGCGATCAAATTTTTTCGGTTCCCATTGGAGAAGCTCGTCCTTTCGTTTATTAATCGCACGGTTTTGCGGTGCGGTCGCAAAACGCAGACACTAAATTTATTACAGTGAACAGAGACGTCAATGAACGAACGACAGACCATACCTTTGCGAAAATAAAGAAAGTAAAATTTACACTCGAGGGAAGACTTGAATCATGGACCTCTTCTTCCGCAGCTGCTCACGCTAACCACGGGACCACGGTACTCCTGAGCTCATGCTATCCCTGATGTTGCCTATCTTGCACATGGACTACTCATATTTTGCTTATTTTTTTCGTAGTTCCACACAACTTCTTCCTGTTTTCTCGATTGATGTGTGTTCAGTTTTTCAAGGCCTATCCACTGTGCCAACTTATAAATAAATCTGAGGAGGGTGCGATGGGGAGGTTTCCTTGTAAGTTCTAGTGGACTGATGACCTCAGATGTCAAGTCCCATAGTGCTCAGAGCCATTTGAACCATTTTTGTAATCATTTAGTGTAGACATTATGCACTGTTGTAGCAACAAATCTTCAGTAAATTTGAAACCAAGGGGTGTACTAGTTTTTTTCTCCGGCAGAGTACTTACATGACGCGTAAATATGAAGTCGGTTGGTTGGTTAGTTGATTGGGGGAGGGGACGAAACAGCGAGGTCATCGGTCCTGTCGGATGAGGAAAGGATGGGGAAGGGCATGGGCCGTGTCCTTTCAAAGGAACAATCCCTGAATTTGCCTGAAGCGATTTAGGGTAATCACGGAAAACCTAAATCAGGATGGCCGGACACGGGTTTGAACCGTCGACGTCTCGAATGCGAATTCGGTGTGCTAGCCACTGCGCCACCTCGCTCGATAAAGTAAGAAGTCCCAAAGCCATTCAACTCTACTAACATCCAACAACTAAATCACCAAACTGTAGTTAAATGTATCGTATCAATATCTTACAACTGACAAACGTAGAAGCAAGAAAGACATGCTAAAGTCTGTAAGTAGGCTCTTTAGGTTTTTATGTTGGTAAGGCCACGTAGCACTCTGTATGAAAATCACTGACTGTGCTGTGTGCAGTCTGTTGCTGGTTTTCATTTTTGGAATTTTTGCTATTGTAGTGTTGGGCAGTTGGATGTGAACAGCGCGTAGCGTTGCGCAGTTGGAGGTGAGCCGCCAGCAATCGTGGATGTGGGGAGAGAGATGGCAGAATTCTGAGAGCGGACGATATACTGGATATCATGAACTGATATACATATATATATATATATATATATATATATATATATATATATATATATATGATGACTTTTGAACATTATTAAGGTAAATACATTGTTTGTTCTCTATCAAAATCTTTCATTTGCTAACTATGCCGATCAGTAGTTAGTGCCTTCAGCAGTTAGAATGTTTTATTTAGCTGGCAGTATTTGGGCTCGCTGTATTGCAGTAGTTCGAGTAACGAAGATTTTTGTGAGGTAAGTGATTCAAGAAAGGTATAGGTTATTGTTAGTCAGGGCCATTCTTTTGTAGGGATTATTGAAAGTCAGATTGCGTTGCGCTGAAAATATAGTGTGTCAGTTTAGTGTTGATCAGAATAAATAAAGAGAGAAATGTGTAAGTACGTTCAGTTCTGCTCAGCTGTTTGAAAATCTAATAACGTAGAGGTTTTCCAGCACTGTCATTTATATAATTTTCAAAGTGGGACGTTTCAAGCCTGTCCTTAAAACCAAGCAAAACACCGGCACATTGTGTAAGACCCCTAATTGTTCTAAAAGTATTACATTTTGAAACAAAAAAAAAACTTGTCGTGGTATTCAAATGACGGCCCTTTTTATCAGTTCCCAAAATAAATAACAACTCAATTGATCGAATAGTCCTCGTCTGAACTTCTGGTTCATAGAGTGCAATGAGCATAGCACTGGGTGTGAAGCATTGATGGGACTATAGTCTCAGTCCCGGCTGATAAGGTTGTCCCTGCTTCACGTTTTGACTGCTCCTCTAAATGGCTCTGTCCCAGGATTTTGACGTTTGTCGTGACCTTCCGGTGTTTGGTAGGTATCATGCGAGTCTCTGATACGCAATGCTCTTTGACCACCGATGAAATCTGAACGCACCTGGATTGCAGCACAAATGCCTAAATGAGGTCATTTCGTCAGCGAATCTTACGATAGTGACACATCCGATCACCGAAGTATTCTGTCCGCTGGACACTATGTATGGACAGAACACCCATGGAGAGTTCAGTCAACTCATATATCGGGAGAAACTGAAGAATCAAACAGCCTTATTAGCTACTACATAAATTGCGTGAAAAGAACTAGAAATATAATGCTATATTCAAATTAAACGTATACGTGGAGGATTCAGAGTTTCGGCTAATTTTCGTGATCGAACATAAGGTGATTTTGATTGTGCTTGAGATTGTGATATAATGTGACACAGGGTGATAACGGATACCTTCAGCTAATGTTAGTGGGTGTGGCAGTACTCATCCAAGTGCTGTCAATTTTTAACGTTTTTGTGTAAGCAGTGAATTACTTGAACAGTCACAACTTGCTTGTTTATGAGCTGAGAGACTTTGAATTCGCGGTAATGACATCTTAAGGAAATTTTGATTATATCAGATCTATAGACAATGAATTTGTTTCATTGACGGGAACATTTTGATGTATATGGAATTTCTGTAAGATTTTTCGATGACGTGAAACTTTATTTCTGTAGTGTCGGCATGGATAATTCACGTAGCTTGACACACGGGCTGCCATTATACCTTCGCGCGTATACCTGGGGCCACTTCCGTAGAGTCTGATTGTGACCAGTGATAACGCGCTAAACACGAGACATGGTCAGTCACGAATTTGCTTATAGATTGGCTTTGAGAGGGGTGGTGCATTGGATTGTACATGATAGGTCACAATGTCATTTGAGAACAAACTGAAGCACTAACAGCCAGACGCTGTTCGAAGGAATTTTGTGAGTACTTACTTACTTTCCGTGTCCGGAACTAGACTTCAGACTTCCAAAAATCAGCAGGCAATACGACCTCGTCACTTGCCTCCCATAAGTCATTCATTGTGCAGGGCTGGTCGAAATATGGACAGATAAGCTGGTGTTGAGGATCCTGGACAGAAGCACACAGACAGAGTGTGTTCTCATTCTCTTTTAGGAAACCCCATTGCTGCAGGTTTCTCTTGCACTTTGGAACTTCTACCCTCATACGGTTTAGGGTTCTCCAGACTGTGTACGGTAGGTCTCCACCAGGCGCCAGTTCTTCTTTTACATCTTTATGGGGGTTTCTCAGGTCGATTTCCCACCTTTTCAAACGGTTCTCTGCAGCCGACCCTTCGAGGGCTCGGGTACGTGACAGGAAACTCTTCCTCGAACAAAGCCGTCTGTCAGCAGGCTGGTGTCCATATAAAGGATGACGTATGTCCTTTTCTTGATTGGTTTTTTCGGCTTCGGCAGTGATGTCACGTCGTATGTTGGGCGGTGCGATCCCCATGATTAAATACATCTTGTGCACTGGGGTTGGCCTCAAGCATCCGGTAACAATCCGTGCCATTTCATTCATCGCGACATCAAATCTTCTCGCGTGTGTTGATGCAGACCATGCTGGAGCGGCGTATTCCGTGGCTGACACACTGAGCGCAAGGTCTGAAGTTCTGAAGACTTTTGGGTTTGCACCCCAAGAGCCGCTGGTTAGTTTCCTGATGATATTGTTTCTAGTTGAGACTTTTTCCCTTGTGGCATTACAATGATGTTCATAGGCAAGTGCGCGATCCAACGTGACACCAAGATATTTGGGCGTTTTACAATGCTCGAGACGTTCACCTCTCCATATTACATTTAATTCACGATGTGCCTCCCTGTTCTTTAAATGGAATGCACAGACCTGCGTCTTGGAAGGGTTCGGCCTTAGGTGGTTTGCCTCATAACACTGGGAGAGAGCTTCCAAGGCACTGGTTAATTTCTCCTCTACATCCATAAAATTTATATCTTGGGCTGCAACTGCAGTGTCATCGGCATACATAAATTGGCGCGTGATGTTTGGCACTGGTTGGTCATTTGTATATATATATTACACAGAGCTGGGGCGAGGACGCTTCCCTGAGGTAGGCCATTCCTCAGATTTCTCCACGTACTCTTCTTGCCCTGGAGACAGACGAAAAATCTCCTATTACGCAGGAAAGTACTTATCAGTGATGTTAAATGGTAATCTCTTGTCATATTATATACTTTCCTAAGGAGCCTCCGATGGTTTACAGTATCATATGCAGCTGAAAGGTCTATGAATGCCACTCCCGTGATCTCTTTCCACTCAAACCCATCCTCGATATGTTGGGTCAGGTGTCGGGACTTGACAATATTTGACGCTGCGAGAAACCACACACAATAAATATGAAAGCATCAGGCAACGAACTAAAACTTTTTCGCCATACATGCCGGTAGACAGATGTTATCATTTAATGTGATCACGAGTCAGGACATCATCATCATCATCATCATCATCATCATCATCATCACCATCATCACCATCATCACCATCAGGAAGAGCAAGCTTGCAGACCTGCTACCAGTCTGCTATGCAGGACGTCACATCCCGTAATTCGAGACTGGTCGTTACATGGAGCCAGTACGCCCTCCTCGTCAAAGATAAGACGATGGGACCACTGCGACCTTTGTGCTCCGCTACCACCGTTACCTGCATATTTCCGTATCAGAAAACCAAAACTAAACAAAGACTGGGCAGGCCTCGTGTACTGACACATAGGACCATTGAGAACTGGAGAAGGTATTGGTAAAAAAAATGCATTAAATCGGCGGAGAGATTAATCATGCGTTCGAAAACGCTACCAGCAGTTGAGCTAACACAGTTACTGTGCATAGGAAGTTAAAAATAATAGGATGCAATGGTCGAGCAGCACTTCATAAGCAACACTTTTCGGTAGTCAATGATAAACGACGCTTTTGGTTGTGTAAAGAGCGACGCCAGTTGAAATGGATGACTGGCAACGAGTGATTTGGAGTGAAGCATTACGGTATACCTTGTGACAATCTCGTGGAAGGGTCTGGGTTTGCCGAGTGCCTGGAGAACGTTACCTGCCATCATGTGTAGTGCGAACAGGATGTATGGTGGAGGTGGTTTTACGTAGTGAAGGTGTGGTTTCCTTATTGCGCTCAACAGAATACTTCTACAGCACCAAGCAGAGTGACAATTATTGCACTATATGAAATAAACGGTTTGACTTAGGACGTTCAAAACTGCACGGTTGGCCGCGGGCCATGACGGGAATTATATGGTTTGGTTTAGCGACGAAGCCCACTTTCATTAGGTTGGGTTCGCCCATAAGCAAAATTGGCGCATTTGGGTAACTGTGAAACCGCGTTTTTGAGATCGAGAACTCTCTTCAACAGGTGACTGTGTGGTGTTCAATGTACAGTCACGGAATAATTGATGGCACGGTGGCTACCGAGCGGTACGTGAAGGTTTTGGAGGGTGGTTTCATCCCCGTCACCCAAAGTAACTCTGATTTCGACCACAAGCGGTTCACTGAAGACGGAGGTCAATCTCACTGAACGAGGAGAGTGTTTAATGTCCTGGAGGGGCACTCTGGGGACCACATTCTGGCTCTGGGGGTACCCAGAGGCACTGCCATGGGCCTCGAATGCTCGCCATATTCTCCAGATATGAACACATGTGACTTCTTTTTATGGGGCTATATTAAAGATATGGTGTACAGTAGAAGTTCCAAAACCATTGCTAATCTGAAAACAGCCAATCAGGAGATCGACAGCATCTTCAGTGGGTCATGCAGAATTTCGCTTTTCGTCTGCGCCACATCATCGCCAATAATGCCAGGCCATATCTAACATGTCATAACCTAAATCCGAGTAAGCGTAGTGACGTTTACATGCTGAATAAAGTCTGTGCACGGAATAGTTTGTAACTAATTTACGTTTTTTTCATATAGTTCAATAATTGTCACTCTGTATAGTGCAAACAGTAGAAACAAAGTTTGTAGACCATGAATGACTGTATCAGCATGACAACACACCCTGACATACAGCAGCATCAGTGAGGCATTGGTTTGTAGACAAGAACGTTCTTGAAATGGATCACGACCTACACCCAATCTAACACCTTTGGGACGAGTTAGAAAGTCGACTTCGCTCCAGACCCAAACGTCTAACACCACTAGGTTTCTGGTTTCGGTTCCTGAGGAAGAATGGGCTGCCATTCGTCCAAACACATTCCGATACCTCGTTGAGAGTGTCTACTTAGATTTCAAACCTTCGTAAAGGCGAAGGCTGATCACATTCCATATTAATGTCCATCAACAGGTACAGATACGTTTAATCACGTAGGGGATATCATCACTCTTTGGCCATATTAAAACTCCAATTTAACTTGGAATGAAATACTGATAATCGAATCGGCACTTTCCACGCTGCCAGCTCTCGTCCATCCCTAGGGCCATTGCAACCTCACGCTCCCCCCCCCCCCCCTCCCCCCTCAACCCCCGCCCAGAACCCTACATTGGGGAATGAAATCAGCACATACATAATAATACTGAACAGAATCTTACCATATGCTATGATTCATGTCGTACTGTTCGTGGTCTTCCATGTACACAGTGAGAAACTTCCATCAACCTCGCGTCTCACAGTACACTATCTGCAGCTACTATCTTACATTAAGGAACAGATTACAAGTTACTAATGTGGCAGTTTGGCTTTAACGAGTAACACTTACCGATCGAGATGGCTCAGTTTGTTACGGCAATGGAAGCAAGAAGAATGGCGTTCAAATAAGGTGTTCCTTTCACTCCTCCTCACCCCCTCCCCCCTTCTGCCCTACGTCTTTTCCTGAACGGTCTAAGCTACTGATCCATGTCTCATAACCTCATCGTTGGATGGACGTTAAATTCAGTTTTTCTTTACAGCAATAATTCATCGCTGCTCGTTCTGTGAAACAGGACACTCGAAAAATTTCCCTATTACAGAATATCGTCTTGGTCAAATGTATCTCACGTGAAGTCCAACGTTGCTGGACTGAAACCGCTTGCGTTTATCCGACCCAGGGATTCATATTCCGCGACTGGGTCCAATGACGACAACGCTACGTATTACGCTTCTAGGCATGTGATTTCAGTCATACACACATCAAAATCAGCACCTGAAAATGATAACTCGCTGCAGGCTCTTCAGTAGTGCTCACATCAGCTAACAAACTGATGGATTATATGTTCTTTAAAATTATTTGAAGAGCAGACCACGGGCAAGAGCAACGCTCCGCTGTGTCAGGATTATCCTCGAATTAATCAGCCCCGCGGCACGCAAATCTCCCTAACTAGCCGTTGCATAACGGATCTGGGATAGGACTGTGTCAGGATAAACACCCAGCGATGGCCACCGGGGTTACACAAGCGCCGTAGTTAGCGGACACAAAGGCTGGCGGGATAGGGTTTAAGTGGCAGGACAGAGCTGTTGTCGCATGCAGCCCACGTGTTGCACACACGGGCGACCGCCCTCTGTGCGCATGCTTGCGCGACACCCAGCTCCAGTGGCGCATCTCACTCCGAGGATGGCACCTGCGTCCAGAAAAAGGACTTTGTGGGAGACAGCAGGATGCATTACGCCTCGCCTTGGGAACCGTGTTAACAGAATTTTTCTTATCCTCTGTGTCAACCTGCAATGTGGTGTATATTCTCAGATTTGAGGTTAATGACGTCATAAATACTGCGGGCTGTTTGTTCGAGAATCAGTGAGGCAAGAAAAGCCAAGATATCTAAATTTTTCCCAAGCGGATATTAGCACTTATGTATTTTAAGAAATGCATAAAACTAATGCTGGCTTTTATTGTACTGACCAACCAGTTTCAGTCCAAGACCATGCTCAGGGTATTCAAAAAGCTGTTTCAAGTCCAACACCGTGTCCTGTAGTGTTCGATTTGTAATAACACTTTGGCTACCGTGAACATTGTCTTGAACTGAAACCGGTTGGTCAATAAAATAAAAGACAGCATTCGTGTTACGTATTTCTTAGAACAAAGTTCTACATTCATGTAACACGAAATAATAATTCATCGACTTTCGATTTGTTGTTGTTTTTGTTGTAGTCTTCAGTACCAAGAATGTTTTATGCAACTCTTCATGCTACTCTATCCTGTGTGAGCCTCTACATCTCTGAGTAACTACTGCAACCTACATTCTTCTGACTCTGTTTGCTGTATTCATCTCTTGGTCTCACTCTACGATATTTACTCTCCACGCTTCCCTCCAGTACTAAATTGGTGATCCCTTGATGCGTCAGAATTTGTCCTACCAGCCGATCCCTTCTTCTTGTCAGGTTGCATCACAATTTTCTCTTCTCCTCAATTCTATTCAGTACCTTATCATTCACTATTCTTCTGTAGCACCACATCTCAAAAGCTTCTATTCTTCTTGTCTAAACTGTTTGTCGTCTATGTTTCACTTCCATATATGGCTACACTCGATACAAATACCTTCAGAAAGGAATTTCTGATACTTAAATCTACACACTTCTTCAGACCCGGTTTTCTTGCCATTGACACTCTACATTTTATATCCTCCCTACTTCGACCGTCACTAATTATCTTGCTTCCCGAATAGCGAAACTTCTCTGGTACTTTGTCTCGTTTCCTAATCTAATGCCCTCATCATTATTTGATTTAATTCTACTCATTCCATTGTCCTCGTTCTGCTTGTGTTGATGTTGATCATGTATCCTCCTTTCAAGGTCTCTTTCAGGTCCTTTGCTGTCTCTGACAGAATTACAATGTTGTCGGCAAACCTCAAAGTTTTTATTTCTTCTCCATGGATTTTAATTACTACTCCAAATTTTTATTTTGTTTTCTTTACTGCTTGCTCAATATACAGATTGAATGTCATCAGGGATAGGCTACAACCCTGTCTCACTCCCTTCCAACCAGTGCTTCCCTTTATGCCCCTCCACTCTTATAACTGCCATCTGGTTTCTGTACAAATTGTAAATAGCCTTTGCCTCCCAGTATTTTGCCTCTGCCACCTTCAGAATTTGAAAGAGTATATTCCAGTCAACATTATTAAAGCTTTGTCTCAGTCTACAAATGCTTCGTGAGAAGTCGTAGAGTTAGAACTGCCTCGCATGTTCCTATATTTCTCTGGAATCCAAATTTATCTTCCCCGAGGTCGGCGTCTACCAGTTTTTCCACCCTTCTGTAAAGGGTTTGTGTTATCATTTTGCAGCCGTGACTTATTAAACTGATACTCCGGTAATTTTCACACCTGTCAGCACCTGCTTTTTTTGGAATTGGAATTACTATATTCTTCTTGATGTCTGTGAGTGTTTCACCTGTGTCATACATCTAGCTCACCAGGTGGAAGAGTTTTGTCAAGTCTGGCTCTCCCATGGCTATTAGTAGCTCTAACGGAATGTTGCCTCTACTCCTGGGGACTTGTTTCGACTTAATTCTTTCAGTGCTTTGTCAAATTCTTCATGCAGTATCATATCTCCATTGTCATCTTCATCTAAGTATCTTCCATTTCCATAATATTGCCCTCCCTTGTATAGAGGCTCTATATACTCCTTCCACCTTTCTGCTTTTCCTTCTTTGCTTAGGACTGGTTTACCATCTGAGTTTTTGATATTCACACAGCTGCTTCTCCTTTCCCCAAAGGCCTCTTTAATTTTCCTGTAGGCAGTATCCATCTTACCCCTAGTGACAAATGCTTCTACAATCTTACATTTTTCCTGTAGCCATTCCTTATTACATATTTTGCAGTTCCTGTCGATTTTTTTTTTTGACGTTTGTATTCCCTTTCGCCTGCCTCATTAATACACTTTTATATTTTCTCCTTTCATCAGTTAAATTCAATATCTCCTCTGTTACCCATGGATTTGTACTAGCCCTCGTCTTTATACATATTTCATCCATTGCTGCCTTCACTGTTTCGTCTCGGAAAGCTACCCATTCTTCTTCTACGTATTCCTTTCTCCTCTTCTTGTCAATCTTTCCCTAATGGTGCCTCTGAAACTCCCTACAACCTCTTGTTCTTTCAGTTTATCCAGGTCCTATCTCCCTAAATTCACGCCTGTTTGCAGCTTCCTCAGTGTTAATCTGCAGTTCACAACCAATAAATTACAGTCAGAGTCCATATCTGCCCCTGGATATATCTTAAAATTTAAAACCTTGTTCCATCTTACCATTACATAATCAGCCTGAAACCTTCTTGTGTCTACAGGTCTCCTCCAAGTATACAACCTTCTCTCATGATTCTTAAACCCAAAGTGTTACCTATGATTAAATTATCCGCTGTGCAAAATTCTGTCAGATGGCTTCCTCTTTCTTTCCTCCCCCCCCCTCCCCCCCCCCCCCCCACAACAGTCCATATTCGTCTACTACTTTTCCATCGCCTCCTTTTCCTATTATCGAATTCGAGTCCCCCATGACTATTGAACTATTAAATTTTTGTCTCCCTTAACTATCTGAATAATTTGCTTTATCTCATTACACATTTCCTCAATCTCCTCCTCATACGCAGAGCTAGTCGGCATATAAACGTGTACTACTGTGGTGGGTGTGGGCTTCGTTTCTATCTTGGCCACAGTAATGCGTTCACTATGCTGTTCACAATAGCTTACCAGTGTTCTTATTTTGTTATTCATTGTTAAACCTACTACTGAATTACCCCTATTTGATTTTATATTTACAAGCCTGTATTCACTTGACCAGAAGTCTGTTCCTCCTGCCATAGAACTTGACTAGTTCCCACTATATCTAGCTTTAACCTATCCATTCCTCTTTCTAACCTACCTGCCCGATTAAGCGACCTGGTATTCCAAATTCCGATTCGTAGAACGACAGTTTTGTTTCTCCTGATAACGACATCCACCCGAGTGGTCCCCTCCTGGAGATTCGAATGGGGGACTATCTTACCTCCAGATATATTTTACCCCCCAGAAATAGATGAACTTACCGCACAAAACAGTAGTGATCCCTTTCAATTTGCTCACTAGCCAGTTTGGACCACAGCAGATGCTGTCTACCTGATACCGGACGGTCATGTGACAGTCGACCGTTGACGTAAGTTACGGTAGTGATGCATTGTATGAAACAACGCAGTAAGCTAAGGCAAGGTATAGACATGACAGAATATCGGGACGTGCCAACTACAATACCGCGAATGAAGTTGCCCGATTTGTTGGTGTATCGAAGCGGACAGTCCGACGGGTCCACGAAGAATAGTGTACGAATCGCACCAGTGGAACACGGCTTAGAAATCGTGTCGTAAAAGGATCCTAACCAACAAGGTCCGGAGTGTGACACAATTTCAACGGCAGCCGGTTTCTTGCTCAACAGGAATTGATGCTGTCAGTGAATTTAGGACTATCTCAGGCAGTTCAAATGGTTCTGAGCACTATGGGACTTCATTTCTGAGGTCATCAGTCCCCTAGAACTTAGAACTACTTAAACCTAACTAACCTAAGGACATCACATACATCCATGCCCGAGGCAGGATTCGAACCAGCGACCGTAGCGGTCGCGCGGTTCCAGACTGTAGCGCCTAGAACCGCTCGGCCACCAAAGCCGGCTTAGGCAGTTCGGGAGAGAAAATTGCGAAGGAGACTTCATGGAGTGGATATTTCGAAACATGTACCTCTCAAAAGGCCAATGCTCACAGCAGCACACAAAGGTGCAGTACTTCAGTGGCCCAAAAAACACACCAGCTCAACAATTAGTGACTGGAAGAAGGTAACCCCGATTTTATCTTTGAGTGTACCGAAAGCGTAATGAGGCATTTAATCCGTAGTTTGGGGAGGCTGCATGCCAATGGCCTTGTCGCAGTGGTAACACGGTTTCCTGTTAGATCGCCGAAGTTAAACGCTGTCGGTCTTGGATAGTACTTGCTGGATGTCCATCAATGTGTGTCGACTGCTGCTGGCAAGCGGGTGCACACTGCCCTTGTGAGGCCAGTTGAGGAGCTATTTGATTGAGAAGTAGCGATTCCGGTCACGAATAGTGACAACGGCGGGAGAGAAGTATGCTGACCACGTGCCCCTCCATATCTGCATCCAATGACGCGTATCGATTAAGGAAGACACGGCGGTCGGTCGGTAACGTTGGGCTTTCCGAGATCTATTCGGAAGGAGCTTTAGTTTGGATGGTATGGTTCAGGTTGGAGGTAGTTCTGCTTTACTTTGATGAGACCTTCACCTAGACCCACGCGTTCAGCTTACGGTGAACCCGAACCAGGTTGTTTGTTTAAGCAACCACGATGACCATGCACTGCTCTTTAACTTCTCAGTGAGTATGGTGTGGCTACTCACGTCTTCCATGACAACTTCCCCTTTCACAGTGCCCCACACAAACATTCCTAGTTTACCGAACATTCATGCACAATATCCTTAGCTAAGGTACCCTGTTTTAATCCCATAGAAAATGTCCGGGATTTACGGAACACCTACTGAAACGTAGCGATCAGCATCCCTCGTAGCTTTAGCTGGATATAGCATACCTGAAGAAGCCACTCTTCCTCGACAAAAAGCTCATTATCAAGGCTGCAGGCGGAATTACACGGTATTAGTGTGATGTCTCCTTAGCGTGACTAATTTCTTGTCTGCTGCGAGTACATCAATGGACCAACGAGGAAATGAGTTAGAGCACAAAAGAGCCAAATACATTTCATTTTAGAAGACTGTGATGGAAAATTAGGGAACCAGCTATCTGACTCCCCATTCCACCTTCCTTACGAAACATTTTGGAATACGAAATTCTTTTACCCAGACTCTCTAGTTAAGGCTTCATATTCTGCATTTCCCCCTCACTGTCACTTTCTGTACATGTCTATTTCCCATTGTCGCCGTTTTCTCCCACTGATATCGCAGTGACAATGCGTGATCTCTCACTTAAACTGTTTCCTCTTGTATTTCTTTACCACTGCCGATGACTTCACCGCACCTCAGGAGCTCAAAAATTCTGCGAGGCCCGACTTATTTTTTTCCCTACATCCCTGTGTTTAAAATTTCCGTTCACAATGCGTGTGCTAATGTTCGCCGATATGGAACGGTTTAGACACCCCAAGCGTACGTATGGTCTCCACTCACCTGTATTTTTCATTTTCATTGTCTTCCCTCTCTTTCGTTAATACTTCATCTGTCTCCGTTCATATCTCTTCCTCTTTTCTGCCACGTTCTTTCTTTCACCATTAACATCCCCTCTGACTTTCGCTCCCACTGTTATTGTCTTCACTCATCTTTCTTTCTATTTCACCGCCATCTTTTCTCTCTCTCCATCAGTGTCTCTTTGTCTATTTCTTTCCCACTGGTTTGTCTCCTATCTCTTCCACGGTCACTATCTCTCTGCTACCTTCAGATAAAAAAGCGCGAATATGTTCGCATGCCAAAATGTTTGGTGAGGAAGACGGAATGAGGATTGAGGTAGCTGCTTCGCCACTTTTCTCTCAGTGTGTTTTAAAGAGGAACATATTAATCTCTTTTGTGCTCCGACAGGAGTATTTTTCATGAGTTCCATCTTCTCCCTACTACAGCACAGTGTGCTGCGTAAATAAAACGATCTCTATAGGCCAGTAAAGTTTAGACGGTTTATTTCTATACTTCGAAACATTTATACATACAAACAACAAGTAAGTACGTGTAATGTAAGGCTAGCATCATTTGCTTTATGTTTTTCTGGATACTTTGCCCATCGATCACAATTAGGCAAAAACTTCCGACTAATGATTTGAATCTCAATTGAGTAACTATATTATTAGAAATATTTTACTGAATTTCCATAACGCTCGGGAGTCATTGTATTTTCAGGCATGTTAAGACACTTTTAGTCCATTTACTGTCACTGTAGTATCGCTATGGCCATAATTTTATGTGTGTGAATTGCCCGTTATACAGATACAGCATGTCAAAGTTTTATTGGTGAAAAAATCCTGACTAAATGAGTAGTTCGATGACCTCGAAAAACTTATGATGGGCCTAGAACCCTTGCCGTATGTTCACAAAATCAGTTATAATTACGTTTCTGCCTCTGACCGGATATTATGCGCATATGTTACACTTGTAAGTACGGTAAATTTGAACGTCTTGATCTCTGTACAGGATAATGATATCAAACTTTCTGAATCCCCGAAAGTATCATCTTAAGAACACGTGGTAAAATTTTCGACGATTTGCTATGAATAGAAATTACAGAAGTGACTATCGCCACAATTGGCACCTTTCGTACCCAAAAACCATGGTTTTTCAGGGTGGTCGTAGATACCACCAATGAACCGATAGTCCTCTTTAGACTACACCTGCCGCAAAAGAGCCAACCGATTTTCTCACTTTGCTTGGGCTCGATGAAGCGTTTAATCTTTAAAAATGGTTCAAATGGCTCTGAGCACTATGGGACTCAACTGCTGAGGTCATTAGTCCCCTAGAACTTAGAACTAGTTAAACCTAACTAACCTAAGGACATCACAAACATCCATGCCCGAGGCAGGATTCGAACCTGCGACCGTAGCGGTCTTGCGGTTCCAGACTGCAGCGCCTTTAACCGCACGGCCACTTCGGCCGGCTACTCTTTAAATTTTGACCAAGAACTGTAAGATAGATACTGTATGCCCGTTCTTCCGTTAGGTGTACAAATGGTCGCTAGATTGAGGGCTATCCAAAATACTTGACCCTTATCACTGATCAATAAAACCCGACATACTACCCTCTGAAAAACTGTATTTCCGCGAGCGGCTCTTTTGGAACATACTGGTACAGTGCACTGTCGTGCACGGACCGATAAATGAAGTCAAACACTCTAAATTTGTAATGTCGGAAACTATTGTTACTGGGGGAATCGTATGCCCAGATCCCGAACGGGAACGGTTTACGTTCTTAGTGCTGTTAGCCACCTCTCCTTCGGTGTGCGACAGAGTGACGTATATGGTGTATCGACAGAGTGTCGATAATTGTGATCAGTGGGTATGGAATCTTCTCGATAGGCCGTTTAAGTTCACGATGTACAGAAAGGAGTGTACGTGTGCAGGAGAGGGGGGAAGGTTGTTGTATCCAGCATACGACGACAACGTACAGGAGATCGAGCGTTCAGGACTTGTGTGTGGACATCCAGTGCATCCGTTAATTAACAGAACAGAAAATTAGGTGAAATAGAGAGAATATATTTCAATGTACTTTATACAAGGGGCGCACCTAGGGAGGAAGCTACCACGTTGATGCCAGTCCAGGAGGATGAACAACGAAAGAAGAGAACAAAGGAACTGATGGCTGTTAATGTTGATTTATGGTGGTGGCTGGTCATGGAACGCCGAGCCGGAGGCCCTGCCTCCCATGAAAGAGATCTGGATTACAAGAGAGAGAAGCAACTGTGCTCTGCCTTCCAAAATCCTACAACGTCCACACACATGGCCTGTATAGCACGTACACTTGGCTACAACCGGTGGCGTAAATTCGCTAACAGTTTCAGCAGAGTGCTCAAGGCGCCTCTTGTCAGCAGCTTTAACTGGACAGAACTGCGTTGGTTCTGAAAGGCAGGCAACTTGTGTCAAGTAGGCACAACCGAATTAGCTCTGAGAGGAAAACAGTAAAGATTTTACGACGGTCTTTGAAATAAATCTTTTAAACCAATTCCCTAAAGCTATTCCTTTACCGGCTGCCACCCCTTACTGGAGATGGACGTGCCCCTTCCAGGCACATAGACTGTTCCTCTCAAAATAGCCACAAGTGGGGCGTCGAATTTAACACTCCGCTGACGGAATAAAACTGCCGACGATGTCGCAAGCCTTCGCAAAACGAAGAAAATTTTAACTTAATCCAGTACTCTGGTGCAGGTTCTAATGGCCAGGATCTTGATGGCATCTGCTCATTTGTTGCCGGCAGTAAGCTCACAGTGAAAATTTCTTGCTCCACCGGCATTCGAACTGACTATCTCCGATTCGAGTGCAATCGCACTAGAACGCATTGCAAAGTAGGCGATGAATGGGAGGAGAAAATATAACAATGAAGACATCAGAGACAGAACACAACCTGAAACAGTCCTGTTGTTCGCCTACACCCGTCAGCAATTCAATCCTTTCCTTTTGAAGTGGAGTTTAAAAATTTAACTGGCTGGCATCACGAACTGCTCGTAATAAGGGAAACGTCAACTTCGGTCTTGCAAAGAGCAGTGGGACAAAGTGCGAATATAAAGTTAGTTTTCAGTTGGGTAACAATACGCGGACACTATTCAGATGAAGCGAATTGTTGATGGTAGCGCCGCAATGAGGGGCGAAATCATTTTTTCGTTGTTTGTAAGATTTCGTGATGGTGGTGAGAGCATTGAAGACAAGGAACGTTCAGGAGTATGACTGACGGTCGAAGAAAATCTTAAAAAAGTGGCTTAAGGTCTTCGAAACGAACGTTTATGTATCTACCAGGTTAACTGAGGACCTCACCTCATCGCACTGTAACTTAAAATTTATCCAAAAGCTGGATCTGTTTTGGCTATGTGCCCTACTCACTCACTGAAGATCAAAAAGATTGCAGACTGGAACACTGCGGAGACATGAAAAGATCTACCGCTAGGCACCTAGGCTGCATCATAACAGATGATGAAACATTATGTCTCCAGTGCGACAGACTTACAAAGTGCCAATGCTCGTAAGGGAAGTGACGAGAATCTCAGAGACCGAAAAAAGTGCGCGTGCAGAAAAAATTGTTCAAATGGTTCTGAGCACCATGCGACTCAACTTCTGAGGCCATCAGTCCCCTAGAACTTAGAACTACTTAAACCTAACTAACCTAAGGACATCACACACATCCATGCCCGAGGCAGGATTCGAACCTGCGACCGTAGCGGTCTCGCGGTTCCAGACTGAAGCGCCTAGAACCACACGGCCGCTCCGGCCGGCTCGTGCAGAAAAGCCATGTCAAGACACTGCCTACTGTGTTCTTTAATTCAAAAATAATCGTCAATAAAGAAATTGCTCTAAGACGTCAAATGGTGGATGCAAGTTGCTAGTTGCGTGTTTTAAATTGTTTATCGACGAGAATTAGTATGTTCGACCTGAGTATTAGAATCAAGTAACGTGGTGTTTGTTGCATGGCAATGTACTAGTGCACAAACTTGAGATTATCTGCGATTTCGTGGCTCAAAAATGTAATCTGGTGCTTGAACACCCTTCCTATTAGCCAGAATTGTCTCTGTGATACTTCTGGTTATTTCCAAAACTGGAAACTGCAATGGAAGGAACGAAGGCTGCTACTATGGCATTTCAGACAGTTTCTAAGATTATTAGACCTGTATCAACCAATTTTCCCAACTCTTATAATTGTTTATTGACTCAAAATGAACCTATTTTGAATAAAATGTCATGTTAATTAAAGATAAACCTTTTATTTTTCTTCAGACACCTTTTCTTTGGGAATATTTAAATATGGTGATTTTTTTATGTATTCTCGACGTGCTGCTCGTTCATACGGAATGCAGCCACATCTATTAAGTCTTCCATGCTGGCAGACCGTCCTGCCATCCTCGAAGCTATAAACTCACCTTGCCGGCTTCCCGCCCGCCTTATAAATGCGTCCCAATGGTGAGTCCGTCGTAGCTGCAGAAATGTCAGGCAGGTGGAATATATCAGCGGCATGCCCTCTGTAAAAGACATCGTTTAACGTACGAAACCAAGCGTAAATGACAGGGATAACATAACATTGTCCTTCAGAACTGATATTTTAAGTCTCGTTAGACAGCGCAAGCCACACGTGGAATATCGATGCTGCATCTGTCTGTTACGCTCTGACCAGTCATCGGTGGCAATGATACTACCCATTCAGTTGGCCTATGACAACACTGAGATTCTTATCGTTACAGCCTATTGTACATGTTGCCGGCGTTGGGTGAAGTCTCGGTATTGTACAGAATGCCTAGGTATTGTATAGAATGCCTGATGATTTTAGGCAAACTATGAAATATAAAGATTTTTGTAAAAATGTTATATACTTTTCCTAGGCATTATATACAATTACTACGCATAATTCAGAATGAACGGTACCATTTACGTAAAGAGCTAAAGGGGCACAAGATGATAAGCGTTTATTAGTTAATACTAGTTTCAAAATGAAGAAAAAAACTACGAACTAAAGCACTGGATATTCTTACCGGAAAACAATGAAAGCAGAACTGAGATTGAAGTCTTTATTACAGTAAGTACTCACTTTTCTTCTTCACAAAAAGACACTTTACATTTAGGCAAATTGATCTTGTACATACATTTCTTGACTCAAAAAAGAATGCGAACAGCATATTGTTCCCGGTAAGATATAAACACAATTGCCATGCCCACCTTGTTGCTGCAAGGAAAGCTAGAGTGGCATTTTAAACTGCGCTTGATTTTTATTTTGGTGCAAAGGCATCTCATACTTTGGCATTTCATGTTGCACATTCATTTGAAGAATCCTTGGCATCTTACTCTGGACTGATAAGTAATTACAGATCGGAGAGGTATTTCGTGTTCAGGAAACCAGTTAAGTTCTCTGGTCATACGGTGAATTCTGACCTCTCGTAGAGCTGCTTCAAGATTCCTTCTGTAATTTCAAGTTGATAAAAGCCATTTACCGTCATGTTCGTAACAACTGCCAACAGCTTACGTGAGTCACCCTTCCCTTTGCTGGCATCGGGAATCGGGACTCGCACAGCGGCACCAATGCCTAGGATGATTTTCTTTTTTTCAGAATCCATTTTCATTGTTTCGACCTGACTCTCAAAGTTTAATTTCGATTCTGTTTTACCTTGGATAGCTCTCTCAATACTGAAGCAAACATTCCACAGAATGTTAACCCCTTAACCTTCCACACATAGCTGTCATCGTCTTTAGGAGAATGTCCACAGACGGCATGAACGTTTCGGCCACACTTTCGACATGCACGAACACCGCTGGTTTCTTTTAAGCAGACGCAACAGATATCAGCGAAAGAAGGGTATTCAGTAAACGCAGAAATGGAAGGCTCTTCAATATCCATAGCTTCATCAATATTTTGGTTTCCTCTATCATCTACGTCTTCTACAAAGAACTATGCCTCTTGCACTGATTCACCCCGCCATCCTTTCTCCTGCTGTGTTGTTTGTAAGCGTTCTATTATTTTTTCCAGGTCTTTCTCGATCCATACGTTTTGTACAATGTCGTCAGGCAAGGACGACATCGAGAGACCTACTCTAGCTTTTCAGCCTAACAGATCTTCGCATGTTAATCCCAGAATTGGAAGTGTTTTCGTAAGTTGGACAAGCCGCAGTTGTCACTCGAGCAGCTAGTTTTTCCATCTTGCATAAAAGTGCACAGCGTATTTTCAGTGTCCTGATCTGCTCTTTCGACGCTCCTCTGACGTTGTGAGTGGCGCGGCTTACCATGGGCGATCTTCAAGGTAGACTAATACTCCTTTAGCCTGCTGACCACATTGTTTGCAAATGCTCTGCTGTTATCGGACTGTAGAATCAAAAAATGGTTCAAATGGTTCAAATGGCTCTGAGCACTATGGGACTCAACATCTGAGGTCATCAGTCCCCTAGAACTTAGAACTACTTAAACCTAACTAACATAAGGACATCACACACACTCCATGCCCGAGGCAGGATTCGAACCTGCGACCGTAGTGACTGTAGAATCGTTGGAGCACCAGCCAACATAAATATTTCGAAGATGTAGTAGGCTACTACTTCCGCTCTCATTGATTTCAGAGCTCTGAGAACTACGAACATAGTGAGCTGCTCTTGGAAGACCATTATAAACTTGTACTGCCTATCAGGATGGGACTGAAAATCGATGAGGTCGGCCTGACAAGGAGTGAGTGTACACTTAATACCATTACGGGTAATGTTCTTATACTTGGGTGAAGCTCTTTCAACATCCTGTTCCATCCTCCATAACCAATCGCAAAATGGGCGTTGTGGAGTATGTCAATAACTCTGAGTCCGCGACGTAAAATTGAATAGTACTCGTAGTTTCCTTAACAGGACAGATTGACTTAGAGTTATTCTCGATCGTCATTACGTAATAGTGTTCCAGCAGCCTGTAGTCCCGTTGTTCCTTCTTCATGGCCTTCTTAACCTTTTTCACTTCGTTGACTAACTTTTGGGAACTGGTTTCGGTTAGGTGTTTACAAGACGGACGAGACGCTGCCCTCTCTCCCTTACTGCTCATAAGATGGGCTACCGGCAGACGAAACATGTTACGTAGATAGGGCTACGTTCCAGTAATTTATGAAATGTGTGCATTGTTGGTGCTATTGGATTCAACTACCATGATTTCATGGATTATCAAAGAATGAAACTAGAATGGATGCTAATGCCTTACGAAGGATTCAGGAAGGTGGAAGGTGCGCGAGTCGACAGCATAATTGAAGTGAGAACAAGTCCTAAACAAATCATTTTTCTCCATACCCTCCCACTTCAACATTACACGGAAAATTTCAGGCCAGAATTCAGATTTATCTCATATATTTAAAGGATGGCATGGGTTGTATTCTAAACGTTTGACACACAAAGAATCTTTAGTCTCCAGTCACCCATTACAAACTGCTATTTCGCTCACGTTTGCGTCCATTTTATACACTAACAACGTAAGAAATAGTGAAAATGCGTGTAATACTTAATGTTCGTTATATCTGTGCCAAAAACCTTTTCTGTTGACTAAGGGTATTTACTAAGGGCACAGTTTAGTGCTGTCCTACCTCTTCGCCTTCAGACTGCAACAGTCTACCGCTCATTCGTGTCTCAAGTCCCTTTTCGAAAACGTTTACTGTGCTTTAATTCTGATACTGTGTCGATAAAATTATATAAGCAGGTTCGGCACGTGAGGATCTCGCGTAAGAGTCTATTGTGAATCACCTACAACCTGTCCATCGTCTGAACAACTTCGAAGATCACCGGCTGATGGACACACCGGAGAAACGTTGACTGCTTTATGAATAGGTAAGGAGTAAATGCTACCCCACGAAACATACTGCCCGTCACAAAGATGAGATTGACACAACAAAGGACGATATATTTCGCACTATCCTACGGGAAGCTCGTCGAGAGACATAACTCCCTGTTTCTCCACTCAATCTTTGCTCGCGTTGGTTAGAATGTCAGTTGCCATTGCTGCATATTGAACGGATATGCACAAAAAATAGCATTTGTAGCGAAGCAGCACTAAAATACTTCCGGAGACGCTAATGTGTTACCCAATAAAAATCTCCAAAGACCAGCTGTGGAGCAGGTAATCGGTAACGTACACGAGACGAATCCTATATTCTAGAGACTACAAAATGTGTATAAATGGTTCAAATGGCTCTGAGCACTATGGGACTCAACTGCTGTGGTCATCAGTCCCCTAGAACTTAGAACTACTTAAACCTAACTAACCTAAGGACATCACACACACCCATGCCCGAGGCAGGATTCGAACCTGCGACCGCAGCAGCAGCGCGGCTCCGGACTGGAGCGCCTAGAACCGCACGGTCACCGCTGCCGTCTGTGTATAAATATTGGCCCACATATTCAAGACGGAGGTCATATACCCTAAATTTAGATAGTATACTTTACAACACGATTGCACTCAGGTGCAAGCGATTTTACTGTTCATGAAGCACAAGCCATTAACATGTTCCATAATGACCACATCCCGACATTCTCAATACCTTTTGATCCTACCTCCTAATTGCCATAGTTACATCCCCATTACCGAAGGGTTCAGGGTATCGATATGAGCAGAAGGCATTGACATAACTATACGCCTACGAAGTGTAGATATGAACAACTTACACGTTGTTCTAATGCAAGAAAGGTGGAAAACGTAGTAAATGTAGCTATCCTTGTTCCAGTATTAATACAGTTTCCAAGAACTGTGATTATTCTAGCGTTCTGGGAAATGCTTCCCTATTTCCACTTTTTAATCGGAGAAAAATACATCAAATAACGCAATACTTATAGATAATCTAATATCATGTAAATTAAGTACTCAGACGTCTGGACAATAATGCTCAAAGCACAGTAAAATAATCGAAGTAAGCTCTCTTCGCCTTACAACAGCCTCACTGAGGTAAATAAAAATCCATGTACAACTTCCTAGATTAGATTCACCAGGTGTGGTTTGTAAAACTGGTTGACAAATCTAGAATAAGAATTTGGTGGAACTACTGTGATGGCGATTACTCGCGATCACAACGAATGCAAGTGTCTATGAATCCGTTTTATATTATTTTTTGCTCAAGTGCCCACTGTAGCAACAGTTTGCACTTTACCTGGATCAGCATGATACTATTCTTCACAAAGCAAAGCATTGTGGTTGGAATCAAATCAAATAGGCTGTGCCGGACATATGAGATAAAATCCTCATTAAGTACAGTCCAAGTTGTATGTCAGTCATAGTTTCTACATACTCATACTGTTATAAATTACTGTAAAATTGTGACTTTTAACAACTGAGGTAAGTCAGTTCTAAGCACATCAAATAAAAACTTAAATGAGCAATACGGTACGGTAGGAAGAATCTGAGGTTGTACAGGATGCAAAAAATTCGACATTCTCCCTCTGGGAGCAACTGAGATGCAAACTGAGTTTGAACCGTAGATAATGGTGCGTCATTCTACAGTGTTTTAACCCTGTGCCACAGATCAGTCGTAATGATTGCAAGTGATGGCGTGCCGGTCTGTCGACAACATATAACCAGATGTTTGCAGTGTGTGGAGGAACTGGAGAATCTGGCCGTTAAGGCAACAGACGAATACCCTCCATATTGAAGCATAAGCACATGCCATCTTGCTTTATCATGTTGAAAGACAACGCCACGGAGACCTCGAAGATATGGGCTAGCTACAGGCCTTAACACGGCGTAAGTGTACTGCCAGCGACCCTAGTTACTGGTTATGCGAACTAGAAGTATCACATAACGTACCTAGAGGAACGCCAAGCCATGAGGCCAGGTTCTGAGCCCATATGACGATGAGGTATACCGTCAGGTTACGTTCGTTCTCCTCAGAGCCCTGACACATGCATTCGTCCATCATGATGCTGTACGCACATCCGGAGCTTCACCTGAAACGATATCGTGATCCAGTTGCTCTGTCCATCATTATCGTTCGTTGACACCACCTTCTGTTGCCGCGTCTACGTAAGCCACAACACTAGTCCAGACGGCGCACTGTAGCCATGGATACTTGTCTTGCTGCCCGCATCTCGTGGTCGTGCGGTAGCGTTCTCGCTTCCCACGCCCGGGTTCCCGGGTTCGATTCCCGGCGGGGTCAGGGATTTTCTCTGCCACGTGATGGCTGGGTGTTGTGTGATGTCCTTAGGTTAGTTAGGTTTAAGTAGTTCTAAGTTCTAGGGGACTGATGACCATAGATGTTAAGTCCCATAGTGCTCAGAGCCATTTGAACCATTTGAACTTGTCTTGCTAGAAACAGCCCCATTTCATGACTGTGGTGTGGCTGTACGATGTTGCACGGCTGAACAAACAAAGGGTTCTAATGGCTCCGAGTACTATGGGACTTAACATCTGAGGTCATCAGTACCCTAGACTTAGAGCCACTTAAACCTAACTAACCTAAGGACATCACAGACATCCATGCCAGAGGCATGATTCGAACCTGTGACCGTAGCAGCACCGCGGTTCTGGACTGAAGCGCCTAGAACCTCTCGGCCACAACGGCCGGCCAAACAAATGGTCTGTCCTCTCGGGTGTTGGACGCATGGGACCAGCGAGCTTTTGAATGGCGTTGAGTACGACTGCTGAACTTATCGATTCCAAAACTTGCATGACCGTCGTAGGATGCCTATTAACGATAGTCGTCATAGTAAAGAGTAGACAGAGATGCTACCGACGTTGAATGCCAACACATGCTGCTAATCGTTTCTCCTCCTTAAACGAGACATCGTCTCACAACCGAATAAGTGAGAGAAAACCTGATATTCTTCAAGGTAATAAATCAGACCAAAATAGGAGGGGCGTTCTGAAAGCAGGTTGGTTTTATTTAAGATTCCACTACACCACTCTTTTGGGCATAGAACCCTATTGTACAAATTCTCCTTTCAATGCGACAACAGGGAGGGCCTGTATGCCCGCATAGTACCATTCTGCTGCTCGAGGTCGGGGCAAATTTGTTGCATAAATAACCTCCGCGCATGATTAGCCTTCCCACGGAGTGCATCCTTCATTGGGCCAAACAAATGGAAGGTCGGAAAGGTTTGCGCGACTTTTTTGCGATGAAGACGGACGTCTCGCCCAACGGCTCACCACACTTTTTTTTTTTACGGCCAGGTCTCCGTACACATTCTGCAAGTGCGTATGAGTATTTGCGATGCTCTGGTTTTCCGTTAAAAAATAGTGAAACGCACCTCCGTTATAGACGCCATGGCTCCGCCACCGACTGGAAATTGATGAAACTATAGGGGATGGAGAGGGACTATTCCACGATGTCCCATACAAAACTGTACATTTTGTGAACCAAAACTGGAAGAGAAGAAATTTGTTGCGCCACTTAGTAAACGCTCCTCGTATTTAGAAAAAATATCTCTTTCAAGATGAAAATGTAAGAGTTCATTGCAAAGTTTTTAGCACCTATTCCGACCTTGACATTAATAACAGAACAGAATGTTAAAAAATGAAATTCCAAAACTGACTTTTCATGCTACAATTAAACAGAAATCATAATTTTCACCCAGCAATTAACAGTAACAATGAACTGGTCTGCAATTAAATGTGAAGAAGGGAAAATATTCTTTGCTAACTTAATAAAGATAATAGCCTTCGGGGTATTCGAGAGGAAAATAATACAGGAATTCAGTGATGAATGGCGAATCGATAAATGCGTTCGTCTATATGGCTTATTTAACGTACTTAACACTGTAGCAAAGACAGAAACTAAAAGGAATAAATTGATTTGTTATGCAATGAGATCTCAAGAAGACAAATTCGTCAAGAATCCCCAGATAGAAGAGAATCACGAGGACCGACCAAGAATGAGAAATTTAAAAAATTCGGGAAACAATCTAAAACTATAGGAAATATCTAATTGGAGAGGACAGGTAACTTCGTCGAAGTATTGTTAAACCAGCGGATGACCAAGCTTGTAACTGTTTTACGACAAACGATGAACAGTGGACAAAAATTTTGCTTTCATCGAACCATAATTTGGGGGAATGCATTCCCCAAAGGTAGAGCGCTTAACAGTGTCAATAGGCGATTTTGTTTGATTTTAATGTTACGGGATGGAGACTTCGGAACGAAAAGAGGGCGTATGTACAGTGTCCTTTCCACAAAGCATACCTCATTTATATGCAGCCCATAATATTTTTGCTGTTACCTAGAAAGCATGACTAACCAAAATTGCCAGATTATCCCAAATAGACAGGAAAATGAATAAAACAAAAATTAATTTATTAGTACGTTTTAGAAACTATTGGAATTCTCGAGCAAATTTTATTTACCAATTCACAAAGATTTTAACATAAGGCAAAACATGGCTGTAAAGTATTATGTTAGTGTTCACACCATGAACGTAACTATATAAATTTTTGTTTGAAACTCCACGTTTTCCCTGTCATCCCACCTTCTGTGTGTGTGTGTGTGTGTGTGTGTGTGTGAGAGAGAGAGAGAGAGAGAGAGAGAGAGAGAGAGAGAGAGATTCTACAAGCATCTAGGAATTTTCATTTGGTTAAATATATATATTGAATATGTTGTCAGGACTGTCATAAATCAGCCTAGCGACATCGAAAACCGCAACTTCGACCCTAACCATGTTTGCTTTCGGTTATCTTACATGTCACCCAAGTTACACATGTATGTCACCCACATCGGTGCAAGGAATGTGTTACTTCAATAGCATGTTGTAAGTAGGCTGTTTAGGTTTTTATATTGGTAACGCCACGTAGCGCTCTGTATGAAAATCACTGGCTGTGCTGTGTGAAGTCTGCGATTGGGTGGCATTGTTGTAATATTCGCTATTGTAGTGTTAGGCTGTTGGCTGTTAACAGTGCGTAGCGTTGCGCAGTTGGAGGTGAGCCGCCAGCAGTGGTGGATGTGGGGAAGTGAGATGGCGGATTTTTGAGAGCGGATGATCTGGACCTGTGCCCATCAGAAACAGTACATTTGTAAGAATGGATGTTATGATATATATATATAACTTCTGAACACTATTAAGGTAAATACATTGTTTGTTCTCTATCAAAATATTTCACTTGTTAACTAAGCCTATCAGTAGTTAGTGCCTTCATTAGTTAGAATCTTTTATTTAGCTGGCAGTAGTTCGAGTAACGAAGATTTTTGTGAGGTAAGTGATTTGTGAAAGGTGTAGGTTAATGTTAGTCAGGGCCATTCTTTTGTAGGGATTATTGAAAGTCAGATTGCATTGCGCTAAAAATATTGTGTCAGTTTAGTGTTGATCAGAATAGGTAAAGAGCGAAATGTCTGAGTACGTTCAGTTTTGCTCAGCTGTTTGAAAACCAAATAATGTAAGAGATTTATCAGCACAGTAATTCAATAATTTTTTTAAGAGGACGTTTCATATGGCGACCCTTAGCCGAGGATACCTCACTGGAATCTTCTGATTTTTTTCTTGTAGTTTGTGTAATTAGTGTAGCTATGTTTATTGCTAGCGCGTAATCATAGAGGGAATTTCCTTTGTAATTTTAGTTTTTCATTCTTGTACAGTAAAACAGTTGTGGCATGCATGTAGATTTGCACCAAGTATTTCGCAGCTGCGCTTGCAATTAACTAGATATTATTTTCAGTGATATGTTAATGTGTTTTCTTATTTTGCTCTTCAAATTGTGCTTTTATGTGTTATCGTGTGAAATATTGTGACAATAATGGCGTGTGAAAGACGTAACACTAGACTCCAAAGTAAACTGAGAAATAATAGTGACGACGAGCGTAGCTTATCAGCACCACTGTGTAATGAATTAACAGACATTCAAAGTGGTAATTTGGTAATGTGCATAGGTATATGGAGCAGGGGCAAATAATGGCGTAGACAGTGAAACAATTAGTGAACAGGGAAGCATTATCGATCGATCGGTCGGCAACAGCTCGCCTCAGGAATTCAAAATGACAGGGCACAATCTCGCAAATACTGTAGATTCAGGTTTTGGGTTCTCACCATTTTCGCAAATAAGTCTAGACACATTTTCTGCTTGTCAAAATGTGAATGTTGCCGGTGCAAATTCACTGCCGGAAAGCACTGAGGAACATGTTTCAGACACCAGTGCATTGTTATTACAATTAATACAACAAATGGGAAAAACACAGCAAAAGCTTCAAAAGTTAGACACAATGGAACAAAATCTTCAAAAGTTAGACACAATGGAACAAAATCTTCAAAAGTTAGACACCACCTTTGAACAAACACGTGAAGATTTAACTATTGAGTTACATAAAATCGAATCGAAATGTCAAAAAGTGTGTAATGACGTAAAAACACAAATTTGTGAGCATTTCCAACATATTTTTTCGCGGCATGAAAATACATTACAGAATCACGAAGCAGCCATAAAATAACTGCAAACTATTGTTCATGAAAATCATGAGACCTTGCAAGCTAAGATTGACTCAGTTGCATCTACCAATTCGGTTACGTAACTTGCAAAAACTCAGGAAAACTTAAAGGACACAGTAGATATGGTTTCAACACAAATGAACACTTACACTTGGTTCAGAAAAACACACTGAGGAAAGAAGTTCACTATCGGAGAAAGTAGCCGAACTTTCGGATCAGTTCACTAACTTATCTACAAAGGTGGATGATGATCTGAATGACACAAGACCTGTAGCCTTCACTGACACAGAAGAGTACGAACAAATTAGGAAATTCAAAAAAAATCAGAATCAAATTAATACGCAACACCAAAGAGAAATCCTGGAAGTACAAGATCAGTTGACACAGGTAATACAAGAATTACATATTTCAAAGGAAACTGGCGCTCCAATACGGGAAGAGGAACACAGAAATACGGAACAGCCACAAAACAATAACACAGGGCACTTCGGAAATTATGAAAGAAATTGGCAAGGTACACCGAATTTTGAGATGGAACCGCCGAAACGACGTAACAATGACCGACATGCGACTCGCCGACATGATGATTTTGACTATAAGCTGTTTATTACTACACGTAAATTCAAAACAATTAAGAATTCCGGCAACGACATTCATCCACAAGCGTGGCTTCATCAATTCTCTCATTGTTTTCCTCCCAACTGGTCATTAGAGCACAAATTAGAATTTATGTGTGGCCACTTAGAGAATGAACCAGCTGTAAGAATGCGATCGGTCATTCACGATTGCCACAGTGAAGAAGAATTTTACCATGCCTTCCTCTCAGCATATTGGTCTCAAGCCACACAAGACCGAGTAAAACATAGCATCATAATGATGAAACATTTCGAACAATCTGAATTTTCCAGTCTTGTGAAATATTTTGAAGACATGTTGCACAAGAATCAGTAACTGTCAAACCCTTACAGCTCCTCAGAACTTTTTCGCATTTGCTTAATCAAATTGCCTGAACATTTACGACATATTATTTTGGCAGGACGTTGCAAAGACGATATTGAAGCTTTTCAGATACTCTTACAAAAACTGGAAATTGACACTGACAATCGCGGAATGCGAAAACAGGAGCACAACAATTACAGGTCACATGCGTCACAATTCCGTGTCGACAGAAATAATAACTGGACACGAGAAAGCTATTCTTACAACGTAAATCGTGACCAAAACAGATACCAGCCGTATGACAACCGTTGGCAGATTAATAATTACAGAGAAAGATCACCTCTCCGCAGTAATGTTTATCACAGAGACAATCAGAGAAACAGACAATATGGGAACCAAAATAATTATTATCAAGGGAGACAGAATAACTTCAGACGCAACGGTCCAGCCCGCAGTTAAGATTCAGGGAGAAATTCTCCACCACATGACCGACAAACAAGAAACTATGTAAACTACCGACAAAACGAGAGACCTCAATTCCATCAGGAATGGCGGGATTCAAACAGGGCAGGGCCCCCTCGACAAGGTGGATTCGTAGAAGTTAGATCTCCACATCCTACTAAGGACGCACGCCAACAAAGAGACAGACAATGACTCACACCGCAGGCAGCCAGGTGCGCTGGCTGGCTCAGAGAAAAATAACAGACGCTAACCTTGAGAAAAATTTTAGCATTCCTTACCGACATACACAACATGATAATTGTGTTGAAGTTGAAACTCTGTGCACTAGTAAGGTTTAAGGATTGCACCACATTTCACATGTAAAACCGTTTATTGAAAGATAATCAGCTTTTTAATTTAGTCTTTACTATAAATTTTTCACTTGACGTTACTAGTACGCTTCGTCTGACTTAGAAACTGTTAAAATGCAACTATGTTTTAAAGTTAACTATCCAGTCTAGAACCTAGGGATCATATTTAGACAGTAATTACGAATGCATTGTTATAGTGAACAGAGGACACGGTGTTATTGTATGTGTACATTCTTGCTTGTTAATTGCACGATTACGTAACGACTATAAGGCTTACATACTTAGAACATATACTGATAATGAGATTTTAATGCAACATTTTGGTTTACTTGAAAAGACATTCTTTATTTGAAGTACTTTCTGTGAGATTAAAGATGACTTAGTATTTGGTTTCTTTGACAGCTACACGATTACATCACGACGTTACTAATGTGTGCCATAATTTACATTGTTGCTTTTATGCTGTATCTGTTTTATATCTGCACAGGTTTTCTGAATTCTTCTGGAAAGTAAAACATGTTTTAGTAGTAACTTTTGTGGTATAGTTACAATGAGACAGCCTTTTTTCTAGCACAACAACACTTTACAGTGTAGTGCTTTCTTCATCACAGAATCGTACGTCTTAACTACGATATCTATACGCAAAGCATTTCACTTTTGTTTATGATGAGGTGAGTACATTAACTTCAGCAGAACTTTGCTTACAGAGGACGATAACTACGACACTTCCACAGAATTATCTTACAGCAAGACACACATTTAGCGCTACAGGACACGCATTTGAGTGATTAATTTTGTACTTAAAACATTTATTTTTAGACATTTTTGAATTACAAAGAAAGTTTTCCGTTATAAATTTCATTCTATTGCTGTAATCGGTAACACCTGAGGGTATAATTACATTAATCCTCAGGGTGTACACGCCTACATTGTGTACTGGCAAGCACAAGGAGCCCTAGCTAATATGGTATTTGCTTATTACCATTTAACTGAGAGACAAACTTTTTTTTTACTATATCAGTGACACATGTTTACACAATTACACAGTTGGATAACTTCACGCTTATGAAATCGTATTTTGTCTGTACTTTGTGAACTGTTCATATTTCTGTTGGGACCATTGTGATACTATGAGAGCTTAAAATAATGTATTTGGTAAGGGATCATAATTTTTGAAGTACCTTTGAGGTAGATGACTTTATTGAAGGTCGTGAAATTATTGAAAGCAACTGCGACGATTTTGAGATGTGATTAATCTGTTATGATGTTATTATTACGATGACGATGTGTCTTATGCTGTTGCGGTATGTTTACGATCAATAAGATGATGCTACCATATATGTGGAACGTGATTACGTGTTTATATGTATATGAATAATGAATAGAAGTTAGAGACTCTGGTTTGTGAAAAAGGATGTTGAAATCAAGAATCGTACTTTAAGAACTATGATTTGTTTGTCCATGTGTGAATGTATCAGAGCAAGACTATTCATGAGATTTCGTTTCTACACATTTCTAACGCCATTTTTCGGCCTGTGAATTTTTATTGGTATCAAACTGTCACTGTAGCAGAACCGCTGTCGTAAATGTTTCGTTAAGGAAGGTAAGTGACCTTGACGTAATGCGTAATGGGC
Source organism: Schistocerca nitens (assembly GCF_023898315.1). Taxonomy (NCBI): domain Eukaryota; kingdom Metazoa; phylum Arthropoda; class Insecta; order Orthoptera; family Acrididae; genus Schistocerca; species Schistocerca nitens. The sequence goes on from NC_064617.1 coordinate 310,735,951, forward strand.
GCCCAGCTGAGCGATAGTCGCCTGAAAAAAGAAAGCCATTTGGTGAAAAAAAGAAAAAAAAGGAGGCCATTATCCTCGCTATTGACATTTCTTTGTAGAAAGCAAATGCGACACGCTCAAACTTGGGAACATATGATTATACTGTGGAGCACGTACTTTGTGCTATTTACTGAAATGCTTATGACTTGATGGGAAATATTCTTACATCTGCACACCTGGTTATGACAAGTGTCTTTCTACGAGAATTGAGAGAATTTCTACTAACTTATGAAATGCCATATGACTACTGAATGTTATTTTTATGCTTTGTACATAGTTGCTTATTTCATTTGATATCTGTTTTCCAGCTGTGTTGCAGCATTGGTTTTATAAAGTAAAATTAAATGCATTTGCTAATGTGAACACTTTCTGTCAACAGATCTATTAAATAATAATTTTATGATCCACATTCTTCGAAAAAGGAGCACTTGGAAAGGAAATACCAATAAGAAGGGACTAATAACAGTAACTGCATACATAATTTTCTTTTAAAGTACTTGGTAATTTTTTTGTAGAATAAGTTTTTGTGGTGCACCACTTTAATTACATGGACATTAAAATGTGAGTATACATTTCCCTTACCTGCATTGTTGTCTTTAGTGTACTATTTTTTCTGTTTGAGCTCTGTCATGTTTAGGTGTAAGTTATTGTATTTGCTGCTGCTGTTTGCCAGGCATAGTGCTACTGAATTTCACTTTGTATTACTCTGTTAAGCCAGTTTTACTACTGATTTATTTTTCTTATTTGCTGCACATTGCCTTATATTAGTTGTAATGTTGCATTTGCATTGCTAATTTAGAGATATACTGCTGCTTGCTTTGCCAATTTGCATTTTTTTGTCATTGCTGTTTGTGTTAATTGTTTTGTGCTGCTGCATTACCTCGTCCCTTAGTTTAGTATCTGAGCTCAGTAGATTTAAGTTAGCTTAAGATGGGGTAGGCTATATATGAGAACGAGTTGTCATGAATTGGATGAAATGCATTCAGAAGCTATAAGAAAATGGTTTGGCCAAAAATGAATTTTGAAAGACGATATGAACAAAAATTAGGGTTTAGGGACAACAGGTTTAGGTAGGATTTTCTTGGAAATAAATGATGAAGTAAGATAATGGAAAATAAATAATGAGGTAAGAAAAATGTGAACATATAAATACAGAAAGCATGCTTGGCTAGGATTTTTTTGGTGAAAGGTATAGGTTAATGTTAGTCAGGGCCATTCTTTTGTAGGGATTATTGAAAGTCAGATTGCGTTGCGCTAAAAAATATTGTGTCAGTTTAGTGTTGATCAAAATAGGTAAAGAGCGAAATGTATGAGTACGTTCAGTTTTGCTCAGCTGTTTGAAAATCAAATAATGTAAGAGATTTATCAGCACAGTAATTCAATAATTTTTCTAAGGGGACGTTTCAATGTGTTTCAAGGTAGTAAGTCATATGTACTATACAGACAGAATTCAGCTGCCCCTACCGATATACTTTACGAATAATTCAGCAACAACGACCCAAGTACAAAATTTATCTACATTAAATTTCCTTAAAAAATTCCTATTCATCTTTCTTGTAAGACTAATAATTTCCTCGAAGCGAGCGAGCGAGCCGGCTGGAGTGGCCGTGCGGTTCTCGGCGCTACAGTCTGGAACCGAGCGACAGCTACGATCGGAGGTTCGAATCCTGCCTCGGGAATGGATGTGTGTGATGTCCTTAGGTTAGTTAGGTTTATTTAGTTCTAAGTTCTAGGGGACTGATGACCTCAGAAGTTAAGTCGTTTAGTGCTCAGAGCCATTTTGAAGCGAGCGAGAGAATTTGAAAACTGTGCAGGTGCTATTATGAGGCGCTGCGGGTTGCATAACACCTGTGCGTAGGTGCACTTGTATGTACAAGTTTTGATCGGAACCAATCTGGTTTAGTTATGATTCTTTCTCTCCCCCACCCCTAACAATAGAAGGGATGTCTTATACCCATTATGGCCATAGTCTATACTGTTGCGCTAAGCCGTTAGTGGACAGCCGTTCCGGAAAGGCATACAGTTACTCATAATACTAACCCGAAATGGTCTGTAATACGAGCATGACGTCAAAGTTTTATTTCCTCTTTCTCGGAGTAGTAAATGTTACGGCACATCTCTGTGTGAGAGGGATGTAGCATTTTATTTTCTCTTTTAGATGGCAGTAAACGTATCAACAAAATTTAGGTACTTAAAATCTTATCGGCCCTGTGACGACTTCTGAAATGCTACTAGACCTCTCTGGAATTTTCATTAAATTCTTAGAACAAACTTTACAGCCAGGGTTTATTTCAATATCTTAGCAATTCGTGACAACGCATGCTGTAGGAAAGTCCTGTTGATAGGTTTTGTGGCCACTGATAGGAGCTTGCGTTGAAGAATCAGTCAGCTAGACTATAGTGTCCATGGCTGCTCAGGCTAACGTCCTCCCTACGGCAGCAACGTGTTCAATTTATGCTCCGTGTGGAGTACTCTGCTGCACGTCTTGTAATGGAATTCACCATTGCTACCTAAGATTCACCCAAGTTTGGCTTCGACTTTTATACACTACTGCCCATTAAAATTGCTACACTGAGAAGAAATGCAGATGGTAAACGGGTATTCACTGCACAAATATATCATACTAGAACTGACATGTGATTACATTTTCACGTAATTTGGGTGCATAGATCCTGGGAAATTAGTACCCAGAACAACCACCTCTGACCGTAATAACGGCCTTGAAACGCCTGAGCATTAGCTCAAACAGCACTTGGATGGCGTGTACAGGTACAGCTGCCCATGCAGCTTCAACACGATACCACACTTCATCAAGACTAGTGACTGGCGTATTGTGACGAGCCAGTTGCTCGACCACCACTGCCCAGACATGTTCAGTTGGTGAGAGATCAGGAGAATGGGCTGGCCAGGGCAGCAGTCGAACATTTTCTGTATCCAGAAAGGCCCGTACAGGACCTGCAACATGCTGTCGTGGATTATCCTGCTGAAATGTAGGGTTTCGCAGGGATCCAATGAAGGGTAGAGCCACGGGTCGTAACACATCTAACGTCCACTGTTCAAAGTGCCGTCAATACGTACAAGGGGTGACCGAGACGTGTAACCAATGGCACCCCACACCACCACGCCGGGTGATACGCCAGTATGACGATGACGAATACACGCTTCCAATGTGCGTTCACCGCGATGCCGCCAAACACGGATGCGAGCATCGTGATGCTGTAAACAGAACCTGGATTCATCCGAAAAATTACGTTTTGCCATTCGTGCAACCAGGTTCGTCGTTGAGTACACCATCGCAGGCGTTCCTGTCTGTGATGCAGCATCAAGGGTAACCGCAGCCATAATCTCCGAGCTCATAGTCCATGATGCTGCAAACGTCGTCGAACTCTTGGTGCAGATTGTTGTTGTCTTGCAAACGTCCCATCTGTTGACTCAGGGATCGAGACGTGGCTGCAGGATCCGTTACAGCCATGCAGATAAAATGCCTGTAATCTCGACTGCTAGTGATACGAGGCTGTTGGGATCTATCACGGCGTTCCGATGACCCTCCTGAACCCACCGATTCCATATTCTGTTAACAGTCATTGGCTCTCGACCGACGCGAGCAGCAATGTCGCGATACGATAAACCGCAATCGCGATAGGCTACTATCCGACCTTTATCAAAGTCGGAAACGTGATGGTACGCATTTCTCCTCCTTACACGAGGCATCACAACAACGTTTCACCAGACAACGCCGGTCAACTGCTGTTTGTGTATGAGAAATCGGTTGGAAACTTTCCTTGTGTCAGCACGTTGTAGGTGTCACCACCGGCGCCACCCTTGTGTGAATGCTCTGAAAAGCTAATCATTTGCATATCAGAGCATCTTCTAACTGTCGGTTAAATTTTGCGTCTGTAGCACGTCATCTTCGTGGTGTAGCAATTTTAATGGCCAGTAGTGTAGAATCAAGTTCATCGACAAAGTGCTCGTATTCCCCTTATTTTCATAAAAGCCCTAATTTGAACCTATGCTAGAATTTACATTTTTACATGAAATCCTTTGATGGTTGAGAATACGATCGACAATCAGTTCTGCAAGGGAATGACGGTAATGAAAAGTTGGATTTCCCGATTTATGTTAGCTGTCAGCTTAGCCGCTTTGACTGTCCGTGCACGACCAACCATCAGACCTCAATTTCCTTATGTCGTCATTCCTGTGTCACAACCTGTTACACACACTGTGTGACTGCGGTACAGTCGAGGATATTTAAATTGAAAGTCGGTGCCCGGTGTCGGCGGATAAGTATGATATTGCAGCGCCTGTGTTATTAAGAAAATGGTTCAAATGGCTCTGAGCACTATGGGACTCAACTGCTGAGGTCATTAGTCCCCTAGAACTTAGAACTAGTTAAACCTAACTAACCTAAGGACATCACAAACATCCATGCCCGAGGCAGGATTCGAACCTGCGACCGTAGCGGTCTTGCGGTTCCAGACTGCAGCGCCTTTAACCGCACGGCCACTTCGGCCGGCTGTTATTAAGAAGACCGATGCAGTGTTCCTTCGGACTTGCATGCATGTCCGACGGAACTTTGCATCGCTGTTCGTAACAACAGAGGCACTGCAATATCGTATTTACATTTCTTTTCTTCTATGACGTCATTACCAAGCCTGACCAGACTGTCCTCACTATTGTGTTACCGGTATTGCCATAGAAATCAGTGTTCACAACTGATTTGACAGTATTAAGGGCAGACATCGCTTAACGAAGACGCTAAACTCTAGATCCAAGGTGAGACGACGTTAATGCATAGTTCTGTTACTGGATCAGGACATATGACCTTCCAGTCATAACTGTTCTCCAAAACGAATCATATTACGAAAATCATTCTAGAGTTACTTATTTCTGCTACCTATCCAGTATTTGTCACTCTAGACTATTTTCACATCAAGTGGGATGTCTTCTGTGGCTCAGGCTACGTCAGAATCCGCTTTCGGCTTAGCTCTACGAAAAGTTGCCGATAATGTCCTTCTGACTATACCTCGTTTGAAACATTAGACATCAAATGTATCTTAAGTCACATTATAGTCACTCTACGACTATCTGTTCCCAGAAACTTTTGTTTTTCTATGATTCAGAGATCTGGACAAATGCTCAGTAAACGATAACTGCAACTGAAAGCGTCGTTTATACTATACACAGCTAAACTTACTAGTGATGATGAAAGGTTAGGATCATACTAGCCAAATTAATTATTGGGCGGTATTCCATTGATCCGCAGGCGCCCAATTCGACAACAAGGCAACCTACATAACATAAACACTCCAAATAAACTATCCTGATTTATTTTGCCATGTTAATTTTCGGTCCTCAGCAATCATTATTTCAGTTCCATTGTTGGCAATTTTTCAGCTCTCATTTTCATACTTCATCACTGGACATCGTATGGAGTCTGTTAATATTTCCGATCTGATATCCCTTGTGTGTCAGAACGTCGTAACATCTCATATTTTACATGTGTCACTTCTGCGGCTTTACACGAATTTAGTTAATAATAAAACACTCATAGATACTAAATAGTAACAAAAAGCCTACACTGGTCTTCGATATCCTATCAATACAACCAATCCTACCAATCTGTAACAAATATTTTACTTAAAACTCATTTACAACCGTGACAAGTCTGTTGGTATATCCACAAATAGTATTAGACTTGCATCATAGAGGTTGCAATTTCCATGAACATATATTTAATTAGGAGTGACTGATACCCGGACAAAGTATTTTTCGTGCAACCAAATTTCTCAAGAATGATCATTTAGTCGACGCTCAGCCTAACTCACTATAACTTAGCTAGGCAGTATTTAAAGCCCAAGTTGAAACAGAACTTTTGCACGTGAATAGCCACCTAGAAATTGACGTCATCGCACCTAACACAGGCCCACTGCCTTAGTTACTGATTAATGTGCAGTAATTGTTACATTTTTTCTGTAAAGTTCAAAAAATTTCTTGTGTTCTTTAGGTAACTAGGTAAACACTTGTAAGGCGTTTACGAAACCGCTCAGTAAACGTTTTACGCTTAGCTATTTATAAGCAATATTTCCCTCCATTATTTAGAACAGAAAAAATGCTGCGTAGCCGTAGTTTTTCTCTTATCACTTCTCACATCTATGTTTCTTCTCTGGGAGTGTACCTCCACCTCTAGTCGTAATGTTGCGTAGCTTCCGTAATAGGGTCTTCCAGAAGGTAATGCTTTCCAATTCTCATCCTTTTCTTCTAAGTAAACAACTAGGTTGTGTTTATAAAAGAAATGATTGTAGCGGATTGCTTCCTGGTTTTGTCTGTTGTCACTAAGATGGGAACCTGCATTAGAGCTTTCTGTCCAGACCATCTCCCAACTTACAGATGTAATTAATCTTCACTCTAACTTAAGCAGTCCGCAGTTCGTGGTCTGGCGGTAGCGTTCTCACTTCCCGAGCAGAAGGTCCTGGGTTCGATTCCCGGCCTGGGTCAGGGATTTGCACTTGCCTCGAGATGACTGGGTGGTGTTGTGTCGTCTTCATCATCATCATTCATCCCCATTACGGTCGGAGGAAGGCAATAGCAAACCACCTCCACTAGGACCTTGCGTAGTACGGCGGCGCGTGTCTCCGGCATCGTTCCCCTACGCCCTGTCAAGGAGTATGGGACATCATCATATCTTAATCACTGTGGTTGCGATCAAGCTGCTAACAAAAGCTGAGGACAGGTGATAAAATGACAACACTACCTTAATAAAACTCAAACAGTCAAATAAACAGACATAATGGTTCAAATGGCTCTGAGCACTATGGGACTTAACATCTGAGGTCATCAGTCCCCTAGAACTTCGAACTACTTAAACCTAACTAACCTAAGGACATCACACAGAGCCATGCCCGAGGCAAGATTCGCAATTGCGACCGTAGCGGTAGCGCGGTTCCAGACTGAAGCGCTTAGAACCGCTCGGCCACACCGGCCGCAGATATAATGAATAAAGATATTACAGATAGAAGAAACTCAATCGTATGGGACTGAAATGAGTGGCAGGGCGTGCTTGAACTGTTCACCTTTTGCAAGTCACTTGACCGGCAGCCATTTTTCTGTTAGCAGGCAAAACTTCATGCTAGAAACAATGAATTACACTTCAAAACGAAAGTCTGTGAGAAAGATATCTGTCAGGTGAAGTTTTGAAGATAGCGATACGTGAGCGGCAGCCTGGGTGGCTACGTGCTTCGAGTGTGACCTCACTTCAGAGCAGTCATCGTAATATTTATTAATCGAATTGTCGCGATGAACGAGTAACAAGAGGTTGGTTGGTTGGTTGGTTTTGGGGAAGGAGACCAGACAGCGTGGTCGTCGGTCTCATCGGATTAGGGAAGAATGGGGAAGGAAGTCGGCCGTGCCCTTTCAGAGGAACCATCCCGGCATTTGCCTGGAGTGATTTTAGGGAAATCACGGAAAACCTAAATCAGGATGGTCGGACGCGGGATTGAACCGTCGTCCTCCAGATAACAAGAGGCTTCAACGATTTACACTTAGGATAACGGACAGCTTTCCTTAAACATCTAGTGTTTCAGCATTCAGAAAGACTTCCACAACGTGGGACCCAGTGTGTAGGTCAATTTGGACCGCAAGCTGAGTGTACGTACTGTAGAAGCGACGGCTGACGTCTCCAGTGCGGCCCAGTAAGTGAGAGCCAATGTTCGCCTTGGGTGCTATTTAAAACCTCTGCTCTCGAGGAAAACAGTTGAGAGACCAAAGTGGCACTGCTTTTTATGGCGAACTTAACTCCGTCTTTTGCAGCGCTGGGACGTAAATTGGCCAAGCGGTATTGGCCAACACACATAAGGGAACATTGCTCGCTGAAACAAGTCCGCTTATAATAAACATATATATTCATTTTAGAAACAAATGTCGCTGAATCTGCTTCTGGAGCACAGCAATTTATAAAAGTAAGTAATGTACTGAAGGAAATCGAAAAAGAATAGAACTGAAAATTTTCACATATGGTCTTACGAAACTATGCTGAAAATTGCTGGAATCTATAATATAAGAAATGAAGAGTTTCTCCACAGAGTCGGAAAAGAATATCAGGCGGTGCGCACTAACTAGAAAAACGAACACGTTGATGCCACCTGTATTAAGACATGAGACAGTACCTACCGTGCTAATAGAGGCAGTGGAAGACGACTAAAATTGTACAGAGAGAGAGAGAGATCGTAACACACACTAAGAAAAAAATAACGATGCCACAGGAAGTAATTATTCGAATGGAACCGAAATCAGTAGACGAGTCGTACGCGTATGGAAACAGATAATTAAAATTTCAGAAAAAAATCATGATTTCTTCAAACGAAAGGGCTTCACACACTGAGCAAGTCAATAATGCGTTCGTCCACATCTGGTCCTTATAAACGCAATTATTCGTGCAAGCAATTATTCGCCTTGGGATTGATTTATTAGCTGGATGTTCTCCTGAGGCATACCGTGCGAAATTCTGTCCGATTGGCGCCTTAGATCGTCAGACTTACGAGTTGGTTGGAAGATGCTTCCCAATACGTTCAAAATGTTCTCAATTGAGAGTAGGTATGGCCAACTTGTTAGCAAATGTAGGGTTTAGCAAGCACGAAGAGAAGCAATAGAAACACTCGCCGTGTGAGGATGGGCATTATTTGCTGAAATGTAAGCCCAGGATGGCTTGCCATGAAGGCAACACATCGGGGAGCAGACTATCGTCGGCGTACCACTGTGCAGTAAGGGTGCCTCAGTTGACAGTCAAAGCGGTCCTGCTATGACATGAAGTGGTACACCCAGACCATAGCTACTATTTGACAGACCGTTAGACTGGCGGCAGTCAGGTTGGTATTCCACCGGTAATCAGGATGTTTCCAGACACATCTTCGATGGACATCTGGGCTGAGTTTGAAGTGGCACTCGTCACTGAAGACTGTTCTACCCAAGTCAGTGACATCCCAGGCTGAAGACGTCACTGGAGACGCCGCGTTTAGCGGTGGGATAAGAAACTGACTATCGCCCGCTCTAAGGTCCGACTACCAGGAAACACACCCTGGCATGCCTTTTATATATATATATACTCCTGGAAATGGAAAAAAACACATTCACACCGGTGTGTCAGACCCACCATACTTGCTCCGGACACTGCGAGAGGGCTGTACAAGCAATGATCACACGCACGGCACAGCGGACACACCAGGAACCGCGGGGTTGGCCGTCGAATGGCGCTAGCTGCGCAGCATTTGTGCACCGCCGCCGTCAGTGTCAGCCAGTTTGCCGTGGCATACGGAGCTCCATCGCAGTCTTTAACACTGGTAGCATGCCGCGACAGCGTGGACGTGAACCGTATGTGCAGTTCACGGACTTTGAGCGAGGGCGTATAGTGGGCGTGCGGGAGGCCGGGTGGACGTACCGCCGAATTGCTCAACACGTGGGGCGTGAGGTCTCCACAGTACATCGATGTTGTCGCCAGTGGTCGGCGGAAGGTGCGCGTGCCCGTCGACCTGGGACCGGACCGCAGCGACGCACGGATGCACGCCAAGACCGTAGGATCCTACGCAGTGCCGTAGGGGACCGCACCGCCACTTCCCAGCAAATTAGGGACACTGTTGCTCCTGGGGTATCGGCGAGGACCATTCGCAACAGTCTCCATGAAGCTGGGCTACGGTCCCGCACACCGTTAGGCCGTCTTCCGCTCACGCCCCAACATCGTGCAGCCCGCCTCCAGTGGTGTCGCGACAGGCGTGAATGGAGGGACGAATGGAGACGTGTCGTCTTCAGCGATGAGAGTCGCTTCTGCCTTGGTGCCAATGATGGTCGTATGCGTGTTTGGCGCCGTGCAGGTGAGCGCCACAATCAGGACTGCATACGACCGAGGCACACAGGGCCAACACCCGGCATCATGGTGTGGGGAGCGATCTCCTACACTGGCCGTACACCACTGGTGATCGTCGAGGGGACACTGAATAGTGCACGGTACATCCAAACCGTCATCGAACCCATCGTTCTACCATTCCTAGACCGGCAAGGGAACTTGCTGTTCCAACACGACAATGCACGTCCGCATGTATCCCGTGCCACCCAACGTGCTCTAGAAGGTGTAAGTCAACTACCCTGGCCAGCAAGATCTCCGGATCTGTCCCCCATTGAGCATGTTTGGGACTGGATGAAGCGTCGTCTCACGCGGTCTGCACGTCCAGCACGAACGCTGGTCCAACTGAGGCGCCAGGTGGAAATGGCATGGCAAGCCGTTCCACAGGACTACATCCAGCATCTCTACGATCGTCTCCATGGGAGAATAGCAGCCTGCATTGCTGCGAAAGGTGGATATACACTGTACTAGTGCCGACATTGTGCATGCTCTGTTACCTGTGTCTATGTGCCTGTGGTTCTGTCAGTGTGGTCATGTGATGTATCTGACCCCAGGAATGTGTCAATAAAGTTTTCCCTTCTTGGGACAATGAATTCACGGTGTTCTTATTTCAATTTCCAGGAGTGTATATATGCGGGACCTCTCTGATTGTCATCCGTGGCACCCTCACAGGATGGCGGTCCATCGACGATATTGGACAGAATTTGTCATGATATCCTTCAGGAGGACATCAACGCATAAGGAGGAGAGGTGTGGCAACGTGTTAGTGATTTGGTCAATTTATGAAGCTCTTTCTCTTGAATAAATCTAATTTTTCATAAACTGTAAGCGTTTGTTGGTTATGTTCTCGTACATGTACAATAGATCTATTGATTGCCGTAGCATAGGGATAATTATTTCGTGTTGCAACTTTTCTCCCCTCCCTTAGAGCGTATAGAGTGCAGACCCGAACTCCACCGGAAAATTCGGTGGCTATTTAAGGATTTTTTTCTACAATGGAAGTAATAATGCTGTTCTTATAAATTATTCAGTTTGTTATCCCAATTACCTACCCATCTTTCTTTGGCAACGCTGAAAAAGCCTTAAATTGCAACCATTCTCTGTAAAACACACAACACAGTGAAATGCAATAGCCCTCAGATAGATGGAAAAGTTACAGTGAAATGAATCCCCCTAGCTGCATACAGGCGTTGATATAAGTCAACGGGGACAGTTGAAAATGTGTGCCCCGACAGGGCTCGAATCGAGGATCTCATGCTTACATGGCAGACGCTCGATCCATCTGAGCCACCGAGGACACAGAGGTACGTCCCTGCTGTCGCACTATCCTCTGTGTCCTCGGTGGCTCAGATGGATTGCCGGCACGGTATCTCAGCGTGTTCGGTCAGAGGGTTAGCTGCCCTCTGTAATAAAAAAAAATTGAGTTAACCGATGAACGACGAACATAAAGATGTGTCATACGACGTCCGTCCCGAGCAGAAGCAACGAACGAATGCGAACAAAGTGAAAAAGATGGATAGAGCGTCTGCCATGTAAGCAGGAGATCCCGGTTTCGAGTCCTTTCGGGGTACACATTTTCAGCTGTCCCCGTTGACCTATATCAACGCCTGTATGCAGCTAGGGGTATTCATTTCATTGTCAGTTCATTCTAACGAGCTGCCTGCTCACCGATGGTATCTGTTCTTTCTGACATCTCCCAAAGAACAGATGCCACCTTCATATAGATGGAGAAGTACCGTGACGTTGTTGCCATCACTGCTGGAGAAGCTTAGGGTAGCATCGTTTTTGTCGCCTTCCACTGCATTGAATGAACCCAAAGGCGACGTATTCACCAGTCAATTTATCCGTAACACTGCGTATGGCTGTCCTCGTAAAATCAGAGACAGAACGCATAGTACTGAATACATGCTCGAAGACGAAGAGTTAAGCGGACATAACTGTTGTCGACAGCAAGTTCTGCGAATAAGTAATAAAGTTTCTATGCAAACAAGACATACTGTGGGCGTCTGCACTATTGCTGAAATTTTTACGGTACAGTACACATGCTGAAACAACGGGGGTAAGAAATCAAACAAAATGCACTTACTCTCTGACGAGCTACCTTAGACCACAGGTCCCATCTGTGAAAATTCTCAGAGAATATCTCCACCCTCCGAAATCATGTCGTCGTAGTTCTGCTTCACCCCGAATACAATAAACAGCTGCTGATGTTGATATCAGTGCTTAAAAAAAATGGCTCAGGAGAGCAAGTCGTTGCGAGATGCGTGAGATCAGTCAGAATACTTACAAAACAAAACAAAGAAATTAAATAAGAAAAAATTGGCTAGGTGCGAGTAGATCTCGCGCTGTGAGGGGTCTGTACACACTTGATTATGTATACAGACAGTTCATCCATGCTGGAATCGATAACCCTGTCAACCTTTGCCTATTATCGACATTGCTATCGGACCTGGGAAATGCAAGATTTCCGAACATGTTTAAGTTTAAATCTTGAATTCGGCTATAAAAGACAAACGAAATATTATTTTTCGCTTGATGTAATTATAAATTAACAAATTTGTGTTTTTTGCTTCTTTCCTAATTTCATGATTATAGGGAAGTACCCTACAGGTTTTGATGAGTGAGTTTTTACCAAAATATGTGACATAAATGGCCGTATCTTTTAAATGCACTGACTTAGAAGCTTACAGTTATTACACCGCCAAGGGAATATAGGCCTGAGTATCCGACAAACACAGGTAATATACAAGACCGAAGAGGGAACAATAAGAGTCGAAGACCAATAACGAAGTGCTCAGAGTAGGAATACTGTAAGGCAGGGGTGTAGTCCTTCGCCCCTATCGTTCAATCTATACATCGAAGAAGCAATGACAGAAATAAAACAAGGTTCAAGAGTAGGATTCAAATGCAAAGTGAAAGGGTATCAATCATAGGATTAGCTGATGACACTGCTATTCTGACCGAAAGTGAAGAAGAATTAGAATTACATGATCTGCTGACAGGAATGAATAGTCTAATGAATACAGAGTATGGGCTGAGAGTATAAAGACTAGAGTAATGAGAGGTAGCAGAAACTAGAACAGCGAGGAACTTAACATCAGGATTGATGGTCACAAAGTAGATGAAGTTAAGGAATTCAATAATTGTGTAGGTAGCAAAATAACACTTGACAGACGGAGCAGGGAGGACACTAGAGATGGCACAAGGGGCATTCCTGGGCAAGAGAAGTCTACTAGTATCAAACATAGGCCTTACTTTGAGGAGGAATTTTCAGAGAATGTATGCCTGGAGCACACCATTGTATACTTGCGAAAACTGGACTGTGAAATAATCGGAAAAGAAGAGAATCAAAGCATTTAAGATGTAGTGCTACAGGAGAACGTTGCAAATTAAGTGGACTGATAAGGTAAGGAATGAGTAGTTTCTCCAAAGAATAGTCCGGGAAAGGAATAATGGAAAACACTGACAAGAAGAATGGATAGTATGGTACGATATCTGTTAAGACATCAACGAATAACTTCCGTGTTTATAGAGGGAGCTACAGAGGGTAAAAACTGTAGAGGAACACACCCAGCAAATAACTGAGGATGCAGATTGTAGGTGCTATTGCTACTCTGAGATGGAGAAGGTTCGGTGGTAGAGGAATTCTTGGTAGGCCACATCAGACCAGTCAGAAGACTGATGAGGAAAAAAATTTGGATGTCATAAGTCTATCCATTCCTGAGAAAAGGGGTTTCTAACATTTGGACAGACAGAGATAACAAAGTTTCCCTGTGATCCTGTAAGGTTTCCATTTCTACAGAAACCTAAACCCGGAACTTTGACAGCGACAGCTCAATAAAAAGGCCGCTACGTTATAGATGGATGTAGGACAATGGGCCAAATACTAGCTCGACGCATCATAAAATAATTTCAAGACAGGGTTGGTAGTAGGACGATTTTCTATCTGACTGTCCTCCACTGCTCTGGTATTGTAACCTCCCCGGAGAAATTTTGAAAGACAATATTTAAATATTAATGGGAATAGAGCCAAGTGTAACCCCCCCGAAAAACTGAAAGAAAATATTTAAATGAGAATGGACATCGTGCTATGTGTAACCTTCCCACAAAAATATGAAAATGAAAGGAATTGGATAAGAATTGCAAATAGTGCCTAATGTTAGCTTCCCACAGTAATAAAAGTCAATGATAACAAAAATGTGCAAAAATGTTAAGTCCCCACAAAATTAACGTTAAGATCAACCTGATAAATTTTATAAGGTCATCTGCGTTGACCTTAGGCCCTGTGCAATAATCAACCTGATAAATTAAATCTGGGAGGAAAAGCAAAGGAAATATTGTTTCAATTGTAATGACTATTTTCTTAAAAGATTGCTTTGAGAACAAAATTATTATTGGGACAATTCTTGAACAAATTAATTACAGTTAATATACATTATCATATGTGCGCAATGCTGCTTCATTACCTTATTTAAAAATATACCTCCTCCCGAACCTTGACCAGAGACCCATGTCGACGCCCGCCGACTCCTCACACACAACACCGACTGTCTCGTGCGCGCTACTAGCACTGACTGAACTACATGCTCTCGCGACTCGCTACGTACAACTACTGCCTCGCAACTGCACTACATGCTCTCGCGACTCGCTACGTACAACTTTCTCGCAACTGAACTACATGCTCTCGCGACTTGCTACGTACAACAACTGCTTCGCAACAGAACTGAACTCTCGCGCGGTCGAGCGCAGACTAGCAACGATAAATAACTCTCTGGTCAGAGATTCTGTCATGCCTCGCCATCGCTGCTACCGAATACACGTGTTTCAGTATTAAGTTCCAGCCCTTGTCGCAAGGGAGCAGCTCGACTGGAGTCTCCGAGCGGTAGGGAACGGTTTCTTGGAACGAGACATCTGCGACAAAGTAGCTTGCCTTGCAACGGGAAGAAATTCTGCTTTTCTGATGAGGCCGAAATTCGTTAAGTCGCTGAGGTTCCCCCGCGGTCCCACATACTCGGCGCTCATTCGTAGCCACCATCGGTTTATCGATCGGCACAATCACAGCCAAGAGCAGTGGTAGCACAGCTCTATATCCACCGGGTAATGCGAAGAACTCATCAGGAGATAAACACCGATGAGCATGCTGACAGCTATTTCGGCATGTCGCAGAAGGCAGTTAGCATGTATGCCCACCTGTAACTCTA
This sequence comes from Schistocerca nitens, assembly GCF_023898315.1. Lineage (NCBI taxonomy): Eukaryota > Metazoa > Arthropoda > Insecta > Orthoptera > Acrididae > Schistocerca > Schistocerca nitens. The sequence goes on from NC_064617.1 coordinate 310,751,080, forward strand.
AATTACATTTAAGAAAAGAGGCCCTAGTTCGTATAAACTGCGACAGTCAGTGGCTTCCAAATCGTAATATTCCAAAATACATTTAAAAACTAATTGTTATACCAGAATTATTAAGCAGCAGTTACATTAATTTTTGAACACATAGGAAAGAATGGTAATCATACTCAGGGGGTTACAGTACATTCGCCGAAACAGTTCATTCCGCAGTGAATAAAATGCATCACCGGCTTTCTGGATGGAAAGCAGCTAAATGAACTTTCTGTGTTGTTTTAAACCAGTTAATCTCATTGCGCGTGTCCGGTGGCAGGCAGGAAAGTTTTTTAAAGCTGTAGCTGCCAGTACTGCTGATCCATAACTCTCCTACAGGCGGCTGCACGGGAACCCCGGAAAGCTCATGGTACAGTTCTCTGACGCTGCTTCATCATACTACTTCAATGGCAGTGGGAGGACTATACACATTCCTTTTTTATTCCATTCTAAGCTTTCTCAACGAACAAAAATGAGGCAGAGGTGGCATAAATTAGAAATAGCTACTATGAATAGTTAATACGTTCATAGCGTTACTGCTACCTTTCGAGAAATGTTATCTTCTGAGAAGTATATTGGTCGTGTTGTAAAATACTGCCGCAAAAATTAATGTTACCAGTTATTTAACTGAAATATTTTACATTAGTTATAGAAGGGACATAGAAACGTATATTCATAGGGTGTCCTAGCCGTCTAAACCGCACTACAAATGTGATAATTTCGTAATTTCTGCCGCAGAATTTTTAAGGAATTTTGATTATCTCACGCTTTCGACTTTTGATGACGAGGAGTTATTTGCTGAAAGGTTTACACCTAATATGCTTAGCCTGTGTGTTCGAAGACGAGTGTATAAAAGTTGTTCACTCTCACACCCCCTCTGCTACGCACCCAAAACATATCTCGGTAACATTTGAAAGAGATAAATGAAATACCAATTAGAACATGAATCATAATCTACCAAATACTAACAAAGAGTTAGATGAAATTACATAAGGAATTTATTATTATTTTCTAAGAATGTTAGACATTGTCAGAACTGAATTATTAAGGTGAGGTTCTTCAGTGCGGTATATGTATTATTATTGTTCTAAAAGGAATTCTACTGGTCAGTGAAAAACCATAACCAATAAAATGCAACTAGACCCCCAAGGCATAATACTAAGACACAAAGTCATTGCCAAATATGACTGAGGGTACCGATGCGCCGGCCGTGGTGGCCAAGCGGTTAAAGGCGCTACAATCTGGAACCGCGCGACCGCTACGGTCGCAGGTTCGAATCCTGGCTTGGGCATGGATGTGTGTGATGTCCTTAGGTTAGTTAGGTTTAAGTAGTTCTAAATTCTAGGGGACTGATGACCTTAGAAGTTAAGTCCCATAGTGCTCAGAGCCATTTGAACCATCTGGTACCGATGCGATACTCTGAAATATATCTAACTGTATATCGAGAATCAAGACATTATGTGGTGTACTCAAAATTCTCAAAAGTGGAGCCACGTTGCAACTGCCAGATTCTTCTTCGTTGAGGCTGTGTCAGCTATCATTTGTTACAAACAGTGCTCCTGAAATTCGAGGCGCACTTGTTCTTCTAGCGTAATGTCGACAAGGAAACATGAAGGACCCCCTCCCCAACCCAAAAAACCGCTCGACCAGGCCATTTAATTTTATCTTGTGGTGTTTCCCAGTAATCTACCCAATCAGCACACTTTAATGCAGTGAATTGTAAAACACGGTAATTATTCAGTCATTCCCATCATTTGTTACAGAAACAAATGTCGTTTCGTGATCTTGACCAACAACAAAAGTTATGGACGTCTTACTAAATGTTCTGTAATTTATAAGATGCAATCGTTCGTACAGTGAACTGTCAAAGCACAAGAGAAGGTAGTGTAAGTGTAGCTGACAATACTGATGTTTCCAGTATCTTCAAGTAGTAACATGAAATTACGGGTAGTGAAACGGAAGCAAGTACGTCGCAAGAAATTCCTATATGTAGTGTGTAACATGAATATAAAATAACCGAAATTTTGAATTATCTTCTGTGATTTCTCAGCTCATCAGTGCTTATACTTAAATAGTTTCCGTACCTCTGCAGCGCGAGATCCAAGTGAAAAATACCACTAGAATCGCCGGAACTAGTACTATACTTAGAACCGCCGATGCGGTAAAATTGACCACTTTCTTTGTAAGTACATGCTGTGCTGTTTAATGTAAATATTTATGACCTTGATAACAATGTATCACTTTAATTACGTTTAATAACAGTATCATTGTATTTTACAATAACAATGGGAACATAATATTACTAATATTAAAGAACATAGTTCACAATATTTATCTGCAACCATACTAATTGTATTGCAGTAGTTTTAAAATTAATAGAAATTAATCTTACTGGAGAAGCTAAGTACCCATGAGTATGTTAAGAGAAAGACCAATCATAAAATATGACCATGTATAGTACCTAATCCTACTTACAAACATTACAAACTACTATCTTTATTACTTTATATGTACACGGCCCACAAACAAATCTCTTGCATTTACTACAAACTTCATTTGTCTCGTTACTGCATTTCCTCGTTTGGCATAGTTTTCTTACTTTCGCAGGAATTTCCGCTTCTTCTCTCTTCATCACCATCGTCCTTTTCTTCCTTTTCTTTTCCATCCCTTGGCATCCTTTCCTTATTTCTGGTTTCCATATAGGCTCTACGTAATTCTTCTGCTAGATTTAGGATGAAATTCCTCCTACCTGTCACTAGCTTGAAAAGGATCCATGCGTTGATGGCTGCTAAATCAAGGATATTGTGAAATACGTGTACAGGCCATCGACGAGTACCAGAGCGGACAGAATATTTCCTCGTCATCTGGTCCAAGACATCGACAGAAAATTTAGTGCTATTGTAGAAGCTCACTGTTTCGGGAAGGTGTTTCGAATTATTTTGTATTTCAAAATCTGTGTGCATGGTGCTATACAGAAGAACATTTTTGTTCTTTTTCGCATTGGAAACAGTCAGAGTACCACCTTCCCTTTTCAAGGGAACAGACCTATAAAGAGGAGTTTTCATTTTTTTTTATAGTGTTCGGAATTTCTTTTCTTGGACGGTTGATAGTGCCGACAAGACTAGTTTTCTCTTTTTCCAGTCTCTCCCCAAGTGTGATCGTAGTGAAAAAATTATCAGTAGTCATATTTCTCCCCTTATTGCGATATGCAGCTACCAACTTCATTACTGCTTGTTCTGGAAGTTTCCCATTAGGTGTCCTCTGTTCGTTCTTTCCTACATAAGGGAAAGATATTTTGTTGCTACATCCGCTAGAAGCCAGAATTTGATTCCGAATTTATCAGGCTTATTCGGCTTATATTGCAAATACGGACACCTGGTTCTGCTGGGGAAAAGTTGTTCGTCCACAGTGACATTTGATCCAGGTACGTAATTCAACTGACAGTTTTCTATAAAATGGTTCCAAGTAGTTGATATAAGTGCAAATTTGTCACCTTTCGAACGTCCCGACCGTGTATTTTTTTCATCAAAACGCAGATACTTCAAAATTTCTCGAAACCTGTTTCTGCTCATTGTGTCAGTGAAAAATGGGGCTCCCCACATTTTCGACCACTACTTATCTACTTCAATACATCTGGCACCTAGTTCACCACGAACATATAATAAAGCAACAAATGCATCTAATTCTTCTAAATGCAAACTCCAGGAATCATTTCCAAGAAGCCGTTGTGCTTCTGCTTCTGTGCATTTCTTTATGTGTTTCAACATTAATTGATCAACTAAAAGGCGCCAGGCACTCGAAACATTGTCATTTGAGACGTGCCGCTTTACGTGTGGAGTAGGTCCCCGTGCTTCTTTCAGTATATTCAGTTGACCTATCCTACCTGGAGTAGTAACACCAAAGTCTGCAACAGTCCACTCCGTGATCCCGTCCTTCCCCAGGAGTTTTGAGCCAGGTTCTGGAAGTGAACCCTCACTTCGTTCTCCTCTTCTACGTCCATTCTGTATTGGTCCACTTACAGGAGGTGCAGTTCATTTTTTACCCAGGTCCTTCCCTAGCATTGTTTATATTACTGCTTGGTCCTGGTTCAGTAACTGCGTGAGGAAAGAGACAATTAGAAAGCTACAACTCATTGTAAAGATAAATAGCAGTAACAGAAGTAGCAGTAGAAGTGTCAGCTCTATTATGATAGTGATCATTATTCATATAGTAACAATAATAACAATAATGATAATAATATAAGTGAATGTAAATTACCTTCATCTTCAGTCTCGGAGCTGTCACTCTCGACATTAGCGACAGGTTGGTAATCTTCATCTGTTGAATCTTCCAAAAGGTCCTCAACTTCAGGATCATTTTCAGCATCCGATTCATACAAAAGTGTGACAATTTCTTCATCTGAAAGTGGCTGTGGCCATGGTTTGTATCGCTGTGACATCTGAGCCATGTCTACTGCTCTGAGACCAGTACTCAAATAATCAGTCTTGTTTATGCGAAACCCAATAGCAAACAAGAAATGACATATTGCATTGTTGAGCTTTTAAATTCAAACAGTGCGAATAAACTTCTGTAACCAACATATTTAGTACAGTGTTGACGAGTGCTAAGAATAAATCCCGGGAGTGACGCACAACAATCTTTAAATAGTCTGTTTTCAAATATACATGTAACGTGGTCAAAGTGACCACTCGGCGGTTTTAAGTATAAGTGGTCATTCAAAGAAAACTAATGAAAATTAATTAAATATTGGACTATTTATATGATCTACATAAACATTTAGGAAAAGTCATTAACTCACAACAGCATAGATTATAAATTGACCGAATAATAACATGTTAAAATATAAAAAGCGGTCAAATTGACCACTCGGCGGTCCTAGTGTTAAAATTGTGCGAATCATTTAATAAACTTAACTCTTACCGAAAATTCACTCTCCAGTAGGATGGTGAATTATACTGCTGGAAGTGTACAATTGTATTTGAGAGTGATTCATCCATTTCATGACGCCAACAACGATAATACGAACTCTGCTCTCAATGCCAACGATTGTAGGTATATGCTCCACAACACAAACCAGTATAACACCGTGTTACTATTGCAGGTAGGCACTGAAGGGCAATAAGGAGAACATTGTAGGGGGAAATGGAAGGAGAGATGATAATTCCACTTATTAAAATAAAATTCAATCGCCAGCAGCAAAATATATTTTTTAAATCTTACTTTAACATTTTCAACAGATTAGTCTGTCATCTCCATTAGTAGAAGAAAGCCGGCCGGGGTGGCCGAGCTGTTCTAGGCGCTACAGTCTTCAATTGCGCGACCGCCACGGTCGCAGGTTCGAATCCTGCCTCGGGCATGGATGTGTGTGATGTCCTTAGGTTAGTTTGGTTTAAGTAGTTCTAAGTTCTAGGGGACGGATGACCTCAGAAGTTAAGTCCCATAGTGCTCAGAGCCAGTAGAAGAAAGGCTTAAATCTGAGGTGAACGGACGTCATAGAAAGCTCGAGCGATAAAGATGTCCTTCGTTAAAGAACAATAAACTGTGACACACCGAACAAGGCGCATATACGAAGAATAACAAACAAAAGATTGTTTCGGCATCATTGGAAATCAGCAGGCATCACAGACCAATCACAGAAGTCTTTAGAATGGGCTACGGCTTGCTGTACACATTAAAGTGACTTTCAAAACTTTTGTCCAGGACACCATGGTGGGCTACTGAATACCCCACTCATTTTTTCCTTAAATTTTTATAACAGATGGTAGCACTTTATTATTCGAGATTCTAGTTATTCTTTGATCAGGTACGGGCCTGTCCAGTAGCAGGTGAAAACTTGATTGAAGTATTTGTAGTTTTCAGCAGCAGCATTGTTGAGACATCACTTACCCATTATAGTGATACAGTAAGAATTTTCCACAATTCCTTATTTATGAAGCTTTCTAAAGGGATGTAAAACTGTGCTAGTTTTCCTTCTTAGTACGGGGTCTGCTATGCTCAAGATTCGGAAGGTTAAACGTTGCTGCCGGAGCCTTTTCTGGCACCGCAGTCGTCATTTACCCAAGGGAGAGAAGTCGTGTGCGCCACCTGTCTGTGAATCGTATAAACTTTGTGCGTTAAATGTTCGTGTATTATACTCGTGTTCTCTGAGGCGGAATGTGTGGACAGGTCTCGAATTTGCCCGAACGAGCGTGAGAACCAGCCTAAAAACCACACTTAGACTCGTCAGTGCACCAGCCACAGTCGATCTGTGTGTGTGTCTCACACCTCCTTGCCTCACAGGTTAGCGCGCTCCACGCTACGCTCTACGGTGCTGTAGTCCCAATAAGGGGTTTATGGTTCAAATGGTTCAAATGGCTCTGAGCACTATGGGACTTAACAGCTATGGTCATCAGTCCCCTAGAACTTAGAACTACTTAAACCTAACTAACCTAAGGACATCACACAACACCCAGTCATCACGAGGCAGAGAAAATCCCTGACCCCGCCGGGAATCGAACCCGGGACCCCGTGCTCGGGAAGCGAGAACGCTACCGCGAGACCACGAGCTGCGGACTAAGGGGTTTACGTTTTACAACAATAAACGTATGGACACATATAGGCTATATACAATATGTGATCAAAAGTATCCGGACACTCTGAAAAACACATGTTTTTCATATTAGGTGCATTGTGCTGCCAGGTACTCCGTATCAGCGACCTCAGTACTCATTAGACATCGTGAGAGAGCAGAATGGGGCGTTCCGCGGAACTCACGGGCTTCGAACGTGGTCAGGTCATTAGGTGTCACATGTGTCACACGTATGTACGCGAGATATGCACACTTCTATACTTCTAAACATCCCTAGGTCGACGGTTTCCGGTGTGATAGTGAAGTGGAAACGTGAAGGACACGTACAGCACAAAAGCGTATCGGCAGCCATCGTGTGTTGACTGACAGAAACCACCGACAATTGAAGAGGGTCTAATTTGTAATAGGCAGACATCTATACAGACCATCACACAGGAATTAAAAACTGCATCAGGATCCACAGCAAGCACTCTTACAGTTAGTCGGGAGGTTCATGGTCGAGCGGCTGCTCATAAGCCGCACATCACGCCGGTAAATGCCAAACGACGCCTCATTTGGTGTAAGGAGCGTGAACATGGTACGATTGAGTAGTGGAAAAAATGTTGTGGAAAGCGACGAATCACGGTACACAATGTGGTGATTCGATGGCAGGGTGTGGGTATGGTGAAAGCCCGGTGAACTCCATCTGCCAGCGTGTGGAGTGGCAACAGTAAAATTCGGAGGCGGTGTTGCTATGATGTAATCGTGTTTTTCGCGGAGGGAGCTGGCCCCGCTTGATCTTTTGCGTGGCACTATTTCAGCACAGGCCTACATTGATGTTTTAAGCGCCTTCTTGCTTACCATTGTTGAAAAGCAATTCGGAGATGGCGATTGCATCTCTCAACACTGCTGAGCACCTGTTCATAATGCATGGGCTGTGGCGGAGTGGTTACACGACAGTCACATCCCTGTAATGGACTGGCCGGCGGAGAGTGCTACCTGAATCCTATACAACACCTTTGGGATGTTTTAGAACGCCGACTTCCTGCCGGGACTCACCGACTGACATTGATACCTCTCCTTAGTGCAGCACTCCGTGCAGAAGGGGCTGCCATATGCCCAGAAACCGTGAAGCATCTGATTGAACGCATGCCTGCGGGAGTGGAAGCTGTCATCAAGGCTAAGGATGGGCCATACCATACTGAATTCCAGCATTACCGACGGAGGACACCACAAAATTGTAACTTATTTTCAGCCAGTTGTCCGGATACTTTAGATCACATAGTGTATTTTTAATATATATAATGCGTACGTATATGAATAAAATGTAGATAGTGAAGAAAAGATGCCACACTTGGCGGTCGGCATGCGACTCCTCATCCCATTTCAAGACAAAAGTGTATGCAATAAAACCTAGTCTTACCAATAGGTTTAATAGAAATATGATTTTAGCAACGCTGTAGCTGCGTACAGCGAGGTCAGTAACAGGTACAATGAATTCTGCGCTGAACCAGAGTCAACCCTTTACGTCATCGAGACAATAGCGTAGGGAACGGATAAGCAGACTTGCGGATGTCCGAGTCACGTTCGCATCAAACTCTGTCAGTTAAGCATCAAAATGTATCAAGCTTCCACCTCAGCACCGCGGTATGTTGTGTATTTGTTTGTGTTACTGTAACCTTTATCTAAACATTACAATATAACATGAAGTACTTACAGACATAAACGACCATGACATAAATAAAGCCAATACAAAAGTTATGAAACGTCCCCTTAGAAAAATTATACATGACTGTGCTTAAACTGACACACAATATTTTTAGCGCAACGCAATCTGCCTTTCAAAAATCCCTACAAAAGAATGGCCCTGACTAACATTAACCTATAAGTTTCACAAATCACTTACCTCACAAAAATCTTGGTTACTCGAACTACTGCAGTACAGCGAGCGCCACTACTGCCAGCTAAATAAAAGATTCAAACTACGGAAGGCACTAACTACTAATAGGCATAGTTAGCAAATAAAAGATTTTGATAGACAACAAACAATGTATTTACCTCAATAGTGTTCAAAAGTCATAATGTATATAGCAGTTCATGACATCCAGTCTTACAAATTTCAAAATTCCGCCATCTCTCTCCCCACATCCACCACTGCTGGCGGCTCACCTCCAACTGCGCAACGCTACCCGCTGTTCACATCCAGCTGCCCAACACTACAATGGCCGACAACAATGCAAACTAGCCACGACTGCACACAGCACAGCCAGTGATTTTCATACAGAGCGCTACGTGGCGTTACCAATATAAAAACCTAAACAGACTACTTACAAAGTCACTAAAGTAACTTCGTCTGTATCAATGAAGTACAAGTAATGCAATAGGAAGGCTACACTACGTTGCATGTAATGCTACATTTTGCGTCCATGCTTATCTTCACAGTGCCGGTATATACTCATTACAAGCAACATAAACTTTAGAGAAGACATTCAAGGCGACCACCTTGAATTTGAAAACACTTCGCCACTCCCTGAATCATACTTTGATGGATCCTACGCAAAGACACTTGCGTCAACCATTGCTCAAGTGGCATGCACGATAGCTATTAGGTCTTGTACATCCACAGGTGGCGTGCTATAAACGTGTTCGTTTAAGAATCCCCACAAGTAAAAGTCTAGTGAATTGAGTGCGCCGACCGGGTGGCCGAGCAGTTCTAGGCGCTACAGTCTGGAACCGCCAGGGAACTTGTAGGACGGAACACTGGACTTCACGACAATCTGTTTCCCTGGAAACGCTTCATGTAAATAGTTACGCATATTCATTCCAAAGCGTGGCGGTACACCATCATGCTGAAACCCCACCTGCCGCCAAACGTTAAGTGGAACATTTTCTAACGCGTCAGTCTAAGTATTGCAAAGAAACGTACGATACAGGATGCCTTCAGCTTGTCAGGAAATACATAAGGGCGCAAAAGCACTCATCCCACGATTTATGTCAAAATGTACCTGAAAGCCACGTTCACGGGTGATATATGCATTGTGTTCCAACCACTAATGGCTATTGTGTCGGTTGAAAGTATCTTGACCAATGAAGCTAGATTCATCAGTCCACATCACATTATTCATATGCGGTCTTCTGGACTCCGGTGTTAAGTTAACGTATGATGATATGGTTGCAGTTCTAAATCAGGCAACACTTCAGTAACCAATCTTTAAAATATCTGGAACTTCCTTGCAATATCATGGGTACTTCGCCGAGGTGATTGGCGAACGATTTCATGAATAGCGTACTGTATTCGTAGAGTACGTTTATTCCTTGAACATCCTCTATCCATTACTTGTGGACGAAAATTACTGGTTGTTCCAGGCAACGAAGAACATTCTTATCGGGACGGCGCGTTTGACGGTACCGAGCAGCATATGCATAAGCAGAACCAGCAACAGCTTGGTTGTCGGCCAAGCACCGAAAGCATTTCGATGTGTTCACTGTTTTTGTACTCCGTCGGGAAGCCCACCTATGTGAATTCTGGACACGTCCGATTATGGTTGTGCACCTCACGGTTAATAGTCATATGCATGCAATTTAACTGATCCCACTGATATTTGATTGACTACTGACGTGTGATAAAATGACTTCCTGCCTATAAACGATGAGAACTACTGACTGGACGTCCAAAAATACCAAAGCACTAATGAGGATGGATGTGGGTTTGATGTCCCAGCATTCTACTAAGTGAGCTACGATCGCTGGTACGGTAGTGGGGGTGATATACGTTTGTCTACATTCCGATGTGCTGCCAGCTAGTCGTATTGTAACATGTGTTTTGAAAATGCACCTTGTCTGATTTTGCTAGATTAACTTTTGTCTTGAATCTGGATGAGAAATCACACGTCTATTACTCGTGCAAACAAAGTTGAAATTCGGCGCGCTGGCTGATGGGAGCGACTATATATGGGAAACGCCTTTACAGTCACTCCCATCAGCCACGGCGCCGACTGTCAACTTTGTTTGCGAGTATAAAACAACTCCAAGTGCGCATTTTTTTCTTCACTCTGTATAATAGCGAAGTGTTATTACCAAACAGGAATGTAGTATTCTGATAAGGTTAAGATTAGAACAGTAATACAGAATTTGAATTTGCAATAGCAATAAATAAGGCTGGAGGATACAGAAGGGTGGAGGGAAGATGATATGGAAACAAGATGTGGGCAGAGGGGTGTGAGGAAATGGACATAGCAGAAAGGATGAGATGTAGTGAGAATGGCATGAAGAGATGGGGACTGTGATTCACGGAGAGGGTGGTGGAGAGAGAGGCGGGGGCAGGAGAATAAGGAAAGAGAGGGGGAGAGAAGATGGATGTAGAAAGGGGGGAAGCGGTGATGGACGGAGAGAGGAGAGGGCGTAGGGGTAAGAAATAGAGAGGAGGAGGAAGTGATGGACAGAGAGAGAAGATGGAGAAAGAGAGATGGAGGAAGAGATGGACAGATGGTGGAAGAAGTTTAGGATCTATATCCAGTTGTCACAGATATTAGAAATGTGTGCTTTCTCATTTCTTTGTTTTCCATTTAACGAGACTCAGCTTTTTATCGGATTTCCTGATAAATATCGGACGAGAAGATTGTCCGGATTACTGCGAAGAAGAAAGTGATACTTGAGGTCGAGGTGAATATAGAAGTAATAAAATACACGATTTATGAGAGCAATGTTCATGATCACGTTGAAGAGCACGTGAAAGTTGATGAAAAAATTATATCCTCGGGCAAGAACCAAAAGTTACATCCATGCAATTCTTGACAAAACAAGGCACTGCTACTGCTGACTCTATTTTGTCCCAGGACAGTAGGACAAAGATAATGTGACGACTGTAACTGATTTACCTGCAGAATATATAAAGGGTCTTTATGTCAAGACTGAGTAAATTATCATGTGAAACTTGAACTGTTCATTGACTTACTATCAATAATTTCATAGAAACAACATGTAACTTTCGACTATGGAATTAGTGATTTCAGTTATTTTGATAATGGGAGTAGTCAGTTTCCCAGTACAATATTCATAGGTAGCGCTCGTAATTACTATAATGCATGGTTAATATATAGGTGTGCGGATGAGGATGAAAGACCTGCGCAAGCGGATAAGGAATATGGATATAAAACACACGTGGTATGCCTATATGAAGACGAAAGATGGTAAATTTTAGAACTAAAAGTCTAGACGGGCCGCAATAAAATGTCAGTACGAAAAAATGACATAGATCACGAGCCGCAAGCTTTTACGTCGACGTCGGTATAGTTGATAGTGACTGTGGTTACCGTGCAGCCGTTAGGCTCGGCACGGGATTCATGAATATGTACGACACCACGTGACAGTGCAAGTCCTTTCTCCTCTGTGAAGCGAGCCAGGAGATCTGCCCGCTTTAGCCACTTATCCGCGGGCGCGGACCCTCCACGGTCGATGCCTGAAGCGGTCTCTCGGGCAGCCCTGCCGCCGGGTTAAGACACGCCGCGCTGCTCCGCGTCTCCCACGCCTGCCTCCTGCCCCTGCCCTGCAGCTGGAACCGCTGCCGCCGAGATACCGCGGGCGAAAATAGCGCCGGTCGAGCCCGGCGCAGCTCTGAAACAGGGCTCGCGTGACGTCACAGTAGCTGCGTGCGCCGCGCGGTCACCGAGCGGCGCGACAGCGCCGGCCGGCTCATTCACGGTGCACCGAGTTCGGTTTTACACTGAGACATTCCGGCGCATACTATAACGGAAAGGAGGTTTAAGCTTCTTCTAAGTACACCATTGAACGCGAAGGAACTTGCCCCCCTTCTTGCAGCGGTGTACCGTTGGTCTCTAGAAGAGCGTAGGGTTCCAAAGGATTGGAAAAGGGCACAGGTCATCCCCGTTTTGAAGAAGGGACGTCGAACAGATGTGCAGAACTATAGACCTATATCTCTAACGTCGATCAGTTGTGGAATTTTGGAACACGTATTATTTTCGAATATAATGACTTTTCTGGAGACTAGAAATCTACTCTCTAGGAATCAGCATGGATTTCGAAAAAGACGATCGTGTGAAACCCAGCTCGCGCTATTCGTCCACGAGACTCAGAGGGCCATAGACACGGGTTCCCTGGTAGATGCCGTGTTTCTTGACTTCCGCAAGGCGTTCGATACAGTTCCCCACAGTCGTTTAATGAACAAAGTAAGAGCATACGGATTATCAGAGCAGTTGTGTGATTGGATTGAAGAGTTCCTAGGTAACAGAACGAAGCATGTCATTCACAGTGGAGAGAAGTCTTCCGAAGTAAGACTGATTTCAGGTCTGCCGCAGGGGAGTGTCATAGGACCGCTGCTATTCACAATATACATAAATGACCTTGCGGATGTCATCGGAATTTCACTGAGGCTTTTAGCGGATGATGCTGTGGTATATCGAGAGGTTGTAACAATGGAAAATTGTACTGAAATGCAGGAGGATCTGCAGTGAATTGACGCATGGTGCAGGGAATGGCAATAGAATCTCAATGTAGACAAATGTAATGTGCTGCGAATACATAGAAAGAAAGATTCCTTATCATGTAGCTACAATATAGCAGGTCAGCAACTGGAAGCAGTTAATTCCATAAATTATCTGGGAGTACGCATTAGGAGTGATTTAAAATGGAATGATCATATAAAGTTGATCGTCGGTAAAGCAGATGCCAGACTGAGATTCATTGGAAGAATCCTAAGGAAATGTAATCCGAAAACAAAGAATATAGGTTACAGTACGCTTGTTCGCCCACTGCTTGAATACTGCTCACCAGTGTGGGATCCGTACCAGATAGGGTTGATAGAAGAGATAGAGAAGATCCAACGGAGAGCAGCGCGCTTCTTTACAGGATCATTTAGTAATCGCGAAAGCGTTACGAAGATGATAGATAAACTCCAGTGGAAGACTCTGCAATGAGACGCTCAGTAGCTCGGTACGGGCTTTGTTGAAGTTTCAAGAACATACCTTCACCGAGGAGTCAAGCAGTATATTGCTCCCTCCGACGTATATCACGCAAAGAGACCATGAGGATAAAATCAGAGAGATTAGAGCCCACACAGAGGCATCTACATCTACATCTACATCTATACTCCGCGAGCCACCTTACGGTGTGTGGCGGAGGGTACTTATTGTACCACTATCTGATCCCCCCTTCCCTGTTCCATTCACGAATTGTGCGTGGGAAGAACGACTGCTTGTAAGTCTCCGTATTTGCTCTAATTTCTCGGATCTTTTCGTTGTGATCATTACGCGAGATATATGTGGGCGGTAGTAATATGTTGCCCATCTCTTCCCGGAATGTGCTCTCTCGTAATTTCGATAATAAACCTCTCCGTATTGCGTAACGCCTTTCTTGAAGTGTCCGCCACTGGAGCTTGTTCAGCATCTCCGTAACGCTCTCGCGCTGACTAAATGTCCCCATGACGAATCGCGCTGCTTTTCGCTGGATCATGTCTATCTCTTCTATTAATCCAACCTGGTAAGGGTCCCATACTGATGAGCAATACTCAAGAATCGGACGAACAAGCGTTTTGTAAGCTACTTCTTTCGTCGATGAGTCACATTTTCTTAGAATTCTTCCTATGAATCTCAACCTGGCGCCTGCTTTTCCCACTATTTGTTTTATGTGATCATTCCACTTCAGATCGCTCCGGATAGTAACTCCTAAGTATTTTACGGTCGTTACCGCTTCCAATGATTTACCACCTATGGCATAATCGTACTGGAATGGATTTCTGCCCCTATGTATGCGCATTATATTACATTTATCTACGTTTAGGGAAAGCTGCCAGCTGTCGCACCATTCATTAATCCTCTGCAGGTCTTCCTGGAGTACGTACGAGTCTTCTGATGTTGCTACTTTCTTGTAGACAACCGTGTCATCTGCAAATAGCCTCACGGAGCTACCGATGTTGTCAACTAAGTCATTTATGTATATTGTAAACAATAAAGGTCCTATCACGCTTCCTTGCGGTACTCCCGAAATTACCTCTACATCTGCAGATTTTGAACCGTTAAGAATGACATGTTGTGTTCTTTCTTCTAGGAAATCCTGAATCCAATCACAAACCTGGTCCGATATTCCGTAAGCACGTATTTTTTTCACTAAACGTAAGTGCGGAACCGTATCAAATGCCTTCCTGAAGTCCAGGAATACGGCATCAATCTGCTCGCCAGTGTCTACGGCACTGTGAATTTCTTGGGCAAATAGGGCGAGCTGGGTTTCACATGATCTCTGTTTGCGGAATCCATGTTGGTTATGATGAAGGAGATTTGTATTATCTAAGAACGTCATAATACGAGAACACAAAACATGTTCCATTATTCTACAACAGATTGACGTAAGTGAAATAGGCCTATAATTATTCGCATCTGATTTATGACCCTTCTTGAAAATGGGAACGACCTGTGCTTTCTTCCAGTCGCTAGGTACTTTACGTTCTTCCAGAGATCTACGATAAATTGCTGATAGAAAGGGGGCAAGTTCTTTAGCATAATCACTGTAGAATCTTAAGGGTATCTCGTCTGGTCCGGATGCTTTTCCGCTACTAAGTGATAGCAGTTGTTTTTCAATTCCGATATCGTTTATTTCAATATTTTCCATTTTGGCGTCCGTGCGACGGCTGAAGTCAGGGACCGTGTTACGATTTTCCGCAGTGAAACAGTTTCGGAACACTGAATTCAGTATTTCTGCCTTTCTTCGGTCGTCCTCTGTTTCGGTGCCATCGTGGTCAACGAGTGACTGAATAGGGGATTTAGATCCGCTTACCGATTTTACATATGACCAAAACTTTTTAGGGTTCTTGTTTAGATTGTTTGCCAATGTTTTATGTTCGAATTCGTTGAATGCTTCTCTCATTGCTCTCTTTACGCTCTTTTTCGCTTCGTTCAGCTTTTCCTTATCAGCTATGATTCGACTACTCTTAAACCTATGGTGAAGCTTTCTTTGTTTCCGTAGTACCTTTCGTACATGATTGTTATACCACGGTGGATCTTTCCCCTCGCTTTGGACCTTAGTCGGTACGAACTTATCTAAGGCGTACTGGACGATGTTTCTGAATTTTTTCCATTTTTGTTCCACATCCTCTTCCTCAGAAATGAACGTTTGATGGTGGTCACTCAGATATTCTGCGATTTGTGCCCTATCACTCTTGTTAAGCAAATAGATTTTCCTTCCTTTCTTGGCATTTCTTATTACACTTGTAGTCATTGATGCAACCACTGACTTATGATCACTGATACCCTCTTCTACATTCACGGAGTCGAAAAGTTCCGGTCTATTTGTTGCTATGAGGTCTAAAACGTTAGCTTCACGAGTTGGTTCTCTAACTATCTGCTCGAAGTAATTCTCGGACAAGGCAGTCAGGATAATGTCACAAGAGTCTCTGTCCCTGGCTCCAGTTCTGATTGTGTGACTATCCCATTCTATACCTGGTAGATTGAAGTCTCCCCCTATTACAATAGTATGATCACGAAACTTCTTCACGACGTTCTGCAGGTTCTCTCTGAGGCGCTCAACTACTACGGTTGCTGATGCAGGTGGCCTATAGAAGCATCCGACTATCATATCTGACCCACCTTTGATACTTAACTTAACCCAGATTATTTCACATTCGCATTCGCTAATAACTTCACTGGATATTATTGAATTCTTTACTGCTATAAATACTCCTCCACCATTGGCGTTTATCCTATCCTTGCGGTATATATTCCATTCTGTGTCTAGGATTTCGTTACTGTTCACTTCCGGTTTTAACCAACTTTCCGTTCCTAATACTATATGCGCACTATTTCCTTCAGTAAGAGATACTAATTCAGGAACCTTGCCCTGGATACTCCTGCAGTTTACCAATATTACGTTAACTTTTCCTGTTTTTGGTCTCTGAGGACGGACGTTCTTTATCAACGATGATAATGTTCTCTCTGGTAAGCCGTCAGGTATTTTATCGTTTCGCCCAAGGGGGGGGTCCCTCTAACCTAAAAAACCCCCGTGTGCACGCCACACGTACCCTGCTACCCTAGTAGCTGCTTCCGGTGTGTAGTGCACGCCTGACCTGTCTAGGGGGGCCCTACAGTTCTCCACCCAATAACGGAGGTCGATGAATTTGCAACCATTATAGTCGCAGAGTCGTCTGAGCCTCTGGTTTAGACCCTCCACACGGCTCCAAACCAGAGGACCGCGATCGACTCTGGGCACTATGCTGCAGATATTAAGCTCAGCTTGCACTCCGCGTGCGATGCTGGTTGTCTTCACCAAATCAGCCAGCCGCCGGAAGGAACCAAGGATGGCCTCAGAACCCAAGCGGCAGGCGTCATTCGTTCCGACATGTGCTACTATCTGCAGCCGGTCACACCCAGTGCGTTCAATAGCTGCCGGAAGGGCCTCCTCCACATTACGGACGAGACCCCCCGGCAAGCACACCGAGTGCACACTGGCATTCTTCCCCGACCTACCCGCTATTTTCCTGAGGGGCTCCATAACCCGCCTAACGTTGGAGCTCCCTATAACTAATAGGCCCGCCCTCTGTGACTGTCGGGACCTTGCCGGAGAATCGGCCACTGGCCCAACAGGCGAGGCATCCTGTGGTGGCTCGGAAACGATGTCATCACCACTAGGAAGCACCCCGTACCTGTTGGAAAGGGGTAAGGCAGCCGCCACGCGGCCAGATCCCACCTTCGCCTTTCGGCCAGGCACGCGCGAGCCCACCACTGTCCGCCATTCACCCTGGAGTGATGGCTGACCGGTAAGATGCTCACTGCCGGAAGACGCAGCGACATCAGGGGTTCCATGTGATTCCAAGGCCACCGAAGTAGGCATAGGTCTCACCACAGTTGCCCCAACGCCACTACGAGCCGACGCCTGCGCCTCGAGCTCGATGAGCCTAACAGACAAAGCCTCCACCTGTCCCCGAAGAGTGGCCAATTCTCCTTGCGTCCGCTCACAACAACCACAGTCCCTACACATGACTATGTTTACCCTACTCTATACGGTGACAAATTCCCAAGATAATCTTCTGATGAGCTACTCTGATAATCAAGAAACACTCACTGAAATACGAGACGCGAAAACTACGCTAGGTTTTCCCAGAAAAACTATTTAAAAGCTAAGCGCAGCAAATAAGTACAAAAACACTGTTATTGAAATAAAAGGTTCTACCTAGTAAGCACTCGAACACGGAAGAAATTACAAAAATAAACTAGTAATTACACAGATAACTGAAAATAAGTCGCTGCTGTTTGTAAAATATGTAAGAAGCAAACGGTGTACTCGCCTTAGTAGTAGCAGGAGCTAGCTCTCCACGAACAATACGAGACTGGAATAGAAGGGAGAACCGATAGAGGTACTCAAGGTACCCTCCGCCACACACTGTCAGGTGGCTTGCGGAGTATGGATGTAGATGTAGATTGAAGCATTACAGGGTGATTATGAAGTCTATGGAACATACGTTAAAGATCCATATAGGTAAATGGCTGAACATAACGTAAGAAATGATTCACTAAGTGGAACAACAGCCGACAGAGGCGACACAGACTAGATTCACGGCTTAGCAACGCTCACAATCTGCACGAAAACAAACGAACAGACATAAACACTGTAATACCGTGCAGAGAGAGGAACATACATAACTTCAGTTCAGTTTACGAAGGTGAAGTGTAAATAAATGCAGAGCAAGAAATCCTGCAGAATGTCAAAAGGTCCAAGTGCATATGTGAAACGAAGTCTTTCAACGTTAATCGCTGCTAACAGGGAAGGAAGAAGCTGTGATTTCGAGAATATGTAAAGAGATACCATAACTAACTTGCACTCCAGCTTTATACACAAAATACAGTTTTAAATCTAAAACAACAAATAATGTAAAAACTTCTGAATTCAATTTGCAGAATAACCAAGGAAGATGCTGCATAAAAAAAGGGAAACGCGTCTTTTATCAAATTTCCATAAGCTTAAGACGGAAAACAAAAATAACACATCTAACAGTAAAAGTTGTGATCCGGAAACACATTGGTTCCTTAGTAATCTAATTCTATCGGAAACGGTCAACAATTCTACCTTGAGGGGGCGGGGAGAGGGGACGTGCAATCTATGGTAGTAGTTCAAAATGGTTCGAATGGCTCTGAGCACTATGGGACTTAACTGCTAAGGTTATCAGACCCCTAGAACTCAGAACTACTTAAACCTAACTAACCTAAGGACATCACAAACATCCATGCTCGAGAGGACCGTAGAGGTCGCGCGGTTCCAGACTGTAGCGCATAGAACCGCTCGGCCACCCCGGCCGGCTATGGTAATAGTACTTTTGCTATATATTACGAGAATTGTGTAGCTTCAGGATGGTTCGACCAACAATGTACGTTGAGAGCCTCCATACAGTCACTTTAGTGAAACAGGGAACGAGACAGGCAAACGTTGCAGCGAATGTCGCTGTGCGTCAAAGTGATGTCTCTAGAACGTGAAACAAGTTTGTAGAGAAAGGATCGTTACATAGGTGACGGCGGAAGAAAAACAGGTGCCCATGACCAAAATTTCCGTACAAGAGCAAGCAGAAACCTGCAATACAATGTTGGACATGTACAGCGGCAATTCCAAACAGCTACAGAAGTGCAGGTGTCAACACAATCGATACGACACAGGCTCTGTGACCAGGAACTGTGGGCCAGAAAACATCTCAAGACTCCTTCTCTAAATCTGGTTCAGAGAAGGCTTCGTGTCGCATGGGCACAAAGCTACACTTTGTAGACTAGGCAGCACTTGGACACAACGTTCTTTTCTGGTTCCTCATTAAGAATAGTGATATTCCTGTATGGAGTCAACGAGGACAACGTTTACTCCCTCATGTTTTGGGGGAAAGTTATGCATTCATGTATAGTCGCAAGAGACATCTTGTGCCGAAAGATGGGAGGATGACTGGTGTGAAATATCGGGAAGATATCCTCGCACGGATTGTGGCTCCATTTGGTGAACATACTGGAAGGGACTAAAGCTGATTGATGACAACACACCATTCGTTACAATCTTGTGAACACCTTCCTAATGGAGTGGCCTCCGTATTTTGCAGATCTCGACTGTATTGAGGATGTATGGGTCATGATAAAATGAGCGGTTTGCAATCTTCGTGTCCCACCAGAAGCGTTACATGGACACGTAGAGGACGCCGTGGAGAAATAAGGCAAGACCCCACAGGCTTATCTGGACAGCTTGGTTATGAGTATGCCTCGCTGCATTCCCCAATCAGGAGGAGGACCAATTAGTCCATAAACAATTTCTTACGCAAAATGACAATGATAAGACACTGTAGTGTTTGCCGTGGAATCGTTTGTAAGGTTTCCTTATTTTGTTTCTCTTTGGCAAGTTTGTTTTCTGATGACTTTGTGTGACAGGACAAAATCGCTTCTGTTTCCTATGATGTCGAGTACAGACAAAACCAAAATGCAACATTCCTTTCGACTGCTGTATTGTGTGTGCTGGAATTTGCTCTCTGCCAAGCAGTCGTGACTGTGCGAAGAGTTTTCCGTGGCAAGTGTCAGAAGACGACACGAATGAACAACAGCACAGTGAAGTGGTATGAGAATTTCGAAGAGATGGTTATTTGTGCTATGTAAAACGTTCAAGCCGACCATGTGTGTCAGAACAGTGAACCATGTGAGCAACGTGATGTTAATCAGTCCCATTGAGTCTACCTATCAAGCTAGTACGGGATTCATTATCCTCAACCCAACAGTGCGGAAATTCCTTTTTAAGCGGTAAGATGGTTGGTTATATTAAAAGAGGGGGGAGGGGGGGGGGGAAAGGGACCAAACTATGAGGTCATCAATCCGTTGTTCCGAATAAAACAATGCCACAAGCGTGAGAATAAAACAAACGAGACTGACAACTCGAAACGGAATGAAAGGAAAAATCACAAGAACGATGAAGGGTCACAAACATGTAAATGGACCAAAGGGGACAAGAAAACTACAGAAACGTCAGAAATGGGATGAAGAGATTAAAAGAACAAAGCAGATTACCACCGCCGGCTGACCATGAGAATAAAAAAGCCAGCCACTTTGCAACACATTAAATAAGTGATTCAAATGGCTCTAAGCACTATGGGACATAACATCTGAGGTCATCAGACCACTAGACTCAGAACTACTTGCACCTAACTAACCTGAGGACATCACACACATCCATACCCGAGGCCGGATTCGAACCTGCGACCATAGTAGCAGAGCGGTTCCAGACTTAAGCGCCTAGAAACGCTCGCCACAGCGGCCGGAAACACATTAAAACCTTCACCCTAGAAGCACTAGGGTGGAGGACACAGAGGGACAAAAGACATGCGCTATTACTTAGATTAAATGGTAAAACCCACCATCACGAATAAAACGTAGAACTAAATCAGCCGATGAGGCGTCTTCAGATAAAATTAGTGGCAACGAATCCGG
This sequence comes from Schistocerca nitens, assembly GCF_023898315.1. Taxonomy (NCBI): domain Eukaryota; kingdom Metazoa; phylum Arthropoda; class Insecta; order Orthoptera; family Acrididae; genus Schistocerca; species Schistocerca nitens. The sequence continues at coordinate 310,772,095 of NC_064617.1, forward strand.
TAACCCAAGATTCCATCGCTGGGCAATCAAAGTGGTACAGTGCACCAGAATATGGGCCACTGTCAACCAGGCGCCGCACTGACACTCAGGCGGGTCTTCACAGCGCTGAAGGTAACAGTGGGTCCCCCAAGCGTGGCCAATGCAGAGCTGGCAAGGGCAGCTGATTCCCTGCGAGAGGCTCGCATGGAAGTCTTCCACACATTCGTAGTCTCCTTAATAACACACAGTTTGTTGTGTGTACTGTTATGCCATTCCGTCTCCCAAAGCCGAAAAGCCCTATGGTGTAAGTCAGAAAGCAGGACACGTTCAGAGATGCCCGTCTCAAGAAGCGGTTTCCATGTAGCTTGATTGACCAGCCTCTAGGTAAGTTCGTTGCCTGGGATGCAGACGTGTCCTGGGGTCCACACAAACACCACTGAATGACGGGACTGCTCCAGGGCATAGATGGACTCCTGGATGGACGCTACCAAAGGATGGGGAGGGTAGCACTGGTCGACAGCTTGTAGGCTGTTGAAGGAGTCAGTACACAGAAGAAATGATTCCCCTGGGCATGAAGGGGTATACTGAAGTGCATTAGAGATGGTCACCATCTCTGCAGTGAATACACTGCAGCCATTGGGCAAGGAATGCTGTTCGAAATATCCTATGTGGATGTAGGCGAAGCCAACAATCATCAGCCATCGAGCCGTCGGTGTAAACCACTTCAAAGCCCCTGAACACGTGAAGAATCTCAAGGAAGCGACAGTGGAGAGTGTCAGGAGTAACTGAGTCCTTAGGGTCAGGCGGAAGGTCCAGAGGAATCTGCAGCCTAAGTGTACATCATGAAGGTGTATGCAGACAGACCTGGATGGGAGATGGTAAAGGCAAAGACTCCAGTTCAGACAGAAGAGAGATCACGTGAACCACAATCGTTAGCCCTGACCTGGCCCACCGATGCGGATGATGAACTGCTGCAGGTGGAAAAAAAGGATGGTAATTTGGATACTCAGTGTGCAAACGTAACTGGGGAGCAGAGGTGCACGTTGTATCTGCAATGGAGGGACTCCAGCCTCTACCATGACACTTGTCACCGGACTCATTGTAAAACCTCCTGTCTCTAGGCGAACGCCACAGTGGTGCACAGGGTCAAGTACACTCAATGCTGAGGGCGACGCTCAACAATATACCGGACTCCCATAGTCAAGGCAGGATTGAACTACCGCTTTGTAAAACTGCAGCAGAGTAGAGCGATCTGCACCCCAGTTGGTGTTACTCAGGCAGTAGAGGGCACTGAGGTGCTGCCAGCACTTCTGCTTAAGCTGAGAAGGTGATGTAGCCAATTCAATCGGGTGTCGAAAACCAATCATAAGAATTGATATGTCTCCACTACAGTGAGTGGATCATCCTGAAGATAAAGTTCTGGTTCCCAATGGACGGTACAACTCCGACAGAAGTGCATGGCACACGACATAGCGGCCGAAAAACTGGAAGCTGTAGGCGAGAGCCAATGACTGCGCCTTGTGGATGGCGCTCTGTAGGCACCGCTCAGCAACACCAGTACTGGGGGATTCGTACGAAATGCAGAAGTCGTCTGCATACAGAGAGGGTGAGACGGATGTCCCTACAGCTGCTGCTAGACCGCTAATGGCCACTAAAACATTGTTACGCTCAATACAGAGCCCTGTGGGACTCCATTATCATGGACATGGGGCGAACTATGGGAGGCACCAACTTGGACACGGAAAGTACGGAGCGACAGGAAATTCTGGATAAAACTTGGGAGTGGGCCTCTGTGACCCCACCCATATAATGTGGCAAGGATATGATGTCTTCACGTGGTGTCATACACTTTGCGTGGATCAAAAAAGACGACAACAAGGTTGGAAAAGGCTGTTTGGATGGCAGACTCGAGGGACACAAGATTATCAGCGGTACAGCAACCCTGGCGGAAGCTGCACTGACATGGAGGCACCAGGCCGCGTGACTCCACTACCCTACCCAACCGCCGACCCACCATACATTCCAGCAGCTTCCAAACAACGTTGGTGAGCCTGATGGGCCGATAGCTTTCCATACCAAGCGGATTTTTACCGCGTCTGAGCACCGGAATGATGGTGCTCTCACGCCATCGCGATGGAAAGACACCATCGCACCAGGTTCGGTTGAAGATGACGAGGAGGTGTCGCTCGTAGTCGAACAAAAGATGTTAAATCATGGACTGTGGATTTGATCTTTCCCAGGAGCTGTGTCGGTGCAATGTGCAAGTGCGCTGAGGAGCACCCCATCCGTAAATGGGGCGTTATAGGGTTCACTGTGGCATGTAGTGAACGAGATGACTTTCCTTTCCATCTGCTATTGAGGATGCGAAAGCCTGTGGTGTAGTTCTCCGACGCAGATGCTTGAGCACAGTGCTCAGCATTGTGATAGGCAATGGTGTTTGCGTCGGTACCTAGCACGCCATTGATGGTAACGCCAGGGACACCTGTTGGGGTCGGGTACCCAGAAAGATGTCTGATCTCCATCCAGACTTGGGAAGGTGACTTATGGCACCCAATGGTCGACACATGCCTCTCCCAACACTCCAGTTCCCATCGTTTTATTAGCTGGCATACATGGGCAGAGCCGCTTAAATGCTGTCAGATGCTCTAGGGAAGCGTGCCGCTTATGACACTGTAGAGCTCGCTGACATTCTATTATTTCCTCAGTGACTTCCGGCGACCACCAAGGGACTGTCTTTCGCCAGGGGCACCCTAAACAGCAAGGAATCGTGTTTTCTGCCGCATTAACGATTGTGGTAGTCATCTGCTCAACCATCACACCGATGTTACCATGTGGGGGAGAGTCAATGGTTGACATCAGAGGTGACAGTTTCCCAATTCGAATTGTTTAAAGCCCATCTGGGCAGGTGACCATGGGCATGACTCTGTGACAGTGACATGAAGATGGGGGAAGTGGTTACTACCAAACAGGTCGTCACGTGCTCTCCAGTGGATAGATGGGGAACGTCGTGGGCTACAAATTTATAAATTAAAAGCTGAGTAGCTACCAGGAGCTACACTGAAATGTGTGGCGGCCCCTTATTTAAGAGGCAGAGGTCGTACTGAGACAGTAAACTATCGACATCTCTAAAAAATGGTTCAAATGGCTCTGAGCACTATGGGACTTGACATCTATGGTCATCAGTCCCCTAGAACTTAGAACTACTTAAACCTAACTAACCTAAGGACATCACACAACACCCAGTCATCACGAGGCAGAGAAATTCCCTAACCCTGCCGGGAATCGAACCCGGGAACCCGGGCGCGGGAAGCGTATCTACATCTCTGCCTCAGCCAGTATGCATGGTGCTACCCCACAACGGGTTATGGTATTAAAATCTCCCAAAAGTAGGAAAGGTTTAGGGAGTTAATCAATCAGTGCAGCTAATACATTCAGGAGTAATGCACCATCTGAAGGAAGATATACATTGCAGACAGTTATTTCCTTTGTCGTTCGTATTCTGACAGCAACAGCTTCAAGAGGGGTTTGAAGGGGCACAGTTTCAATACAGACTGAGTTTAGAATATAAACGCAAACTCTACCTGACACTCGATTATAGTCGCTTTGGTTCCTGTAATATCCCTAATAGCTATAGAGTCCAGGGGCCCACATTGCCGGGAACCAGGTCTCCTGGAGGGCAATGCAGAAAGCAAGTGTAATGCATAACAGTTGCCATAGCTTAGCCTGGCTGTGGAAAAACCCGCCCCAATTCCATTGGAGGGTGACATCATCTTGACGCTGGAAATGCATGGAACATTGAACGAGGCAGTTTGCACCTGAGGGTCACATGCTGTCACCGATTTTTGCCTGAACAATCTATATCCATTGTGGGTCTGGCGAGATCCAGGTCCTCACCGACGCCAGAATCTCCACCCCATTCTCAGTCACAGAGCTTGCAAGCAGCGTTGGCGTGGCTGCCTCTGCAAGTTCCTTGTTCTTGGGGGATCTTCTTTCTCGATTTCTCACGCTCTTCCTTGGATTTCCCTGGTTCGGAGGACTTCACTGAATCAGTCTCTGAGACTGAGGATGAGCGTGAAGCCCTATGACCAGCTACGTTTGGGCTCTTCAGCCACTGGCAGGTGTCATCTTTCCCACTACCAGAAACCTGGGCAGGTAGTGACCCAAGGAACCCCATCCTAGCGAGAGGAGCTGAAGAAGCCTTACACTTTTCTGGCTCAGGAGTGGGGACTGAAATCCTCAATAGTTTGTGTTGGGGGGGGGGGGGTTGTTGCTCTCAAAGTAGGTGGTGCAGGAGCAACAGGGAGGGAAGTGCCCCCCAGCCCCTGTCCCCAAACATCAAGGGGGGCTGTTGTAGTCTACCGGTTCTGACATACGACAGGAATTCGAGGAACGGATGGGGGGAGACAACTGTTCTCGTTGCGGCGGTGTATTAGGAGGTTATAGCCACAGGATGTAGGCACTCAAATTTCCTCTTAGCCTCAGTATAGGTCATTAAAAAGTGGTTCAAATGGCTCTGAGCACTACATTACTTAACTTCTTAGGTCATCAGTCCCCTAGAACTTTGAACTACTTAAGCCTATGTAACCTAAGGACATCAGACACATCCACGCCCGAGGCCCGTAGCGCCTAGAACCGCTCGGCCACTCCGGCCAGCGTAGGTCATTCAGTCCAGGGTCTTCTATTCCACGATTTTCCTCTCTTTCTGTAAAATCCTGCAGTCTGGCGACCAAGGTGAATGATGCTCTCCCCAGTTGACACAGATAGGAGGCGGGGCACGTGGAGTATTGGGATGCGATGGATGTCCACAATCTCGACAGGTGGGGCTGGAAGTACAGTGGGAAGACACATCCTCACTTAAAACACCGCATCGGGGGAGGGATATATGGCTTAACCCCACAGTGGTAAACCATCACCTTGACCTTCTCGGGCAATGTGTCACCCATGAAGGCCCAGGTGGAGGGACCGGTGTCAACCTGGTTATCCCTTGGACCAAACGGATGTGCCGGACGAAATGAACAACTTGCCACTCTAAATTGGCGCACAGCTCGTCATCAGACTGCAAAAGAAGGTCCCTGTGGAATAGAATGCTCTGGATCATATTTAAGCTCTTATGAGGCATGATGGTAACAGAAACATCACCCAACTTGCCACAAGTGAGTAATGCCCATGACTGGGCAGAGGATGCTGTTTTTATCAGAACTGACACCGCATTTTGGACAAGCCCTCCACCACCACAAACTTGTTCTCCAAACGCTCCACAAAAAACTGAGGCTTCATGGACATGAAAGATTCCCTATCAACACTCGTACATACGAGATACTGGGGCGAATAAGCTTCATTGCCATCCTTAGCCTGGGGTTCCTCCCATGGTGTGGCCAGGGAGGGAATGTCTAGCGGTCATATTTCTTAGCATTGAAGTTAGACTTTTCCCACTTAGAGAATGCTGGCGGCGGGCCATCAGCAAGAGATCCGGGAGTCCCGAGGCCCCAAAGTGATGGGCATCTACTCCTTGGCATATAATGGACAGAAAATGACACTGCATAGTGCATGACGGAAAACGCACCCAAGAAGGTGACTGCAATGCGACACGATGCACCATGTAAGGCGCCCTTCCCTAACTGACAAGCTCTTCGGGAAATTTTTGAAAAATGGAGGTCAAAACCTACAGGGGACCATAACATAAAGGGCAAAACGTGTGAGACTCCTTTTAGTCGCTTCTTATGACAACCACGAATACCTCTCGCCTATTCTAACCCCCAGACCCACAGGGGGATAAGCGGTAAGAGTGAAGCCATACAATCCGTAGCTCCTGCAGTCCATAAGCTATGACGAAAACCTGAGATGTGTACAACAGATCTGTACTGGAGTACAGAGCAACCTTGAAAATGATGATTTCGCAAGAAAATTAATCCTCAGTGATGAAAAACCAAATTTAATCTTTCGGTTAAGTTCAACTGACACAACAAACTCATCTCAGAGACAGAGAATTCACGTGCAACTGTTGAACACGCCCAGTCTCACAAGATCGTTAATGTACTTTTCTTGTTTGGTAGGAAAACTGTCATTGACAATTTAAAGCCACATTGGCTGTTAACAGACAGTGGCTGTAACCAAAAATATGAACAGATTTTACAGATACTGCTGCAACTTTATTGACTACTTAAATTATTTAATTGGCAGCGTACTTCGAGGTTGGACATCGCATCATCCTACAATGGCACAAAAAAAGGTCAAATACAAATATACATAAATATTAAAAATTCTTTGTATATTCCTTGTAAGTGACGTATTCATCTTTGTTGTTGTGGTGTGGCAGTCGTCTTATAATAGAAACATAAATACCTCAACACATAATGAGCAGAGTGCAACCCCCCAAGAAAAAAGATTACCACAGCGAATACGAGGACTATACTAAGAAACTTTAATATTATGTGTACTCGTGTTAAATGTAGGATGGTTCAAAGGGCTCTGAGCACTATGGGACTTAACTGCTGAGGTCATCAGTCCCCTAGAACTTAAAACTACTTAAACCTAACTAACCTAAGGACATCACACACATCCATGCCCGAGGCAGGATTCGTACCTGCGACCGTAGCGGTCGCGCGGTTCCAGACTGTAGCGCCTAGAACCGCTCGGCCACTCTGGCCGGCTTAAATGTAGGAGGGGCGTTCAATGAGTAATTCAATGCATTTTTTATTGCCCAGTTTCAGTCGAAAAAATCTAGATTTTCTTATGGGATAATGTGGAATACTCCCGCTTAAGCCCATATAGCTCCATCAAGTTCCAATCGGGGCAGCGCTATACGTAACTTTCAAAATGGTATATGTAACGGAGATGCTTTTCAGGCAGAGCGCTGTCATTTGGTTTCAACTGACGGAAAACCAGAACACTGTAGTTATTCATAGGCACCTCTACGGAGGTGTAGCAGTGATGAACAAAAGCACCTGAGTCGTTGGGCGAGGCGTCAGTCATGATCGCAGAAGGTCGCGCAAACCTTTTCGATCTCCCGCGTGTCTACCGACCGCACACAATTTAACTCCTGCAATGTTGGAAAGTGCGGACACTGTTATTCGAAGTGATCGACGGATCTCAAACACCTCGCTTCACAACTGGACGTCTCAATTCCTGTGTGTCCAATGGGTTCCTTGCTGTGTAACTGAGGACCATACAGAACAACGAAGGACCATTTGTGCGGAATTGGTTGCTCGTCACGAGGCTGATCGTGACAATTTTTTGTCGAATATCTTCAGAGGCGATGAAACATAGGTTTATCACTTTGAACCGAAACCAAAACGACAATCCATGGTGCAACGAGGAACTCTGGAGTGTAATGTGCTGCCCTCAGGAAATTGAAGAAACGACTTCACCTTGTTAGGCTCCAAAAAATGCAACACAATTACTCCTTCTCTATAATAAGGCTTCACCCAAGTCTCCGCACCTCAGAGGAGCTCACAGACCGTCAGTGGATGTTGCTTTTCCTCTACCCTTCAACCCGAATCATGTACCTTCCGACAGCCATCTTTGTCTCCCAGTGAAAGATGCACTCTGCGGTAAACAGTACATGAATTATGAGGAAGATATCGACTTTGGCTCCGACGTCGACCAGTAGAGTGATACCATGCGAGCATGCAGCCCCCCCCCCCCCCCCAACCCCCCTCAAAGTAACTTGAATTAATGCCGTCGCTTGTCGCTTCAAACTGAGATTATGATGACAAACGGGGTTTAGTAGCAAAAAGAGTGGGGAATAATATGGTATATTGGAATCCTAATCATTAGCAGCCTGCTTTCAGAAAAAATATGTGTTACGTTACTTACTAAACGCCTTCGTATTTTTACTGCCTCCGTAGCGTTATCAAGAGGTCTAGCTCTGAAACATGTCGCTTATTAAATAATTTAAATAGCCAACAAATTTTTTGAATGGTAACGGTATTTGTAAAACCTTCTCGTAAAATTGTCCTGTCACTTAGCCCAACAAGCAGTAATTGTGGCTCTTGCCACTACTTGAAACTGATACTAAGGATTTCATCTTTCAACAATAAGGCGCTCGCCGGCCGCGGTGGCCGTGCGGTTCTAGGCGCTACCGTCTGGAGCCGAGCGACCGCTACGGTCGCAGGTTCAAATCCTGCCTCGGGCATGGATGTGTGTGATGTCCTTAGGTTAGTTAGGTTTAATTAGTTCCACGTTCTAGGCCACTAATGACCTCACAAGTTAAGTCGCATAGTGCTCAGACACATTTGAACCAATAAGGCGCTCCTAAACATTTCCACAATTGTGTAGAATGGCTCTGACAAGGGAACCTCCCCATCGCACCCTCCTCAGATTTAGTTATAAGTTGGCGCAATGGATAGGCCTTGATAAACTGAACACAGATAAATTGAGAAAACAGGAAGAAGTTGTGTGGAACTGTGAAAAAAGAAGCAAAATATACAAACTGGGTAGTCCGTGGGACACATAGGTAACATCATGGACAATGTGAGCTCAGGAGCGCCGTGGTCCCGTGGTAGCGTGAGCAGCTGCGGAACGAGAGGTCCTTGGTTCAAGTCTTCCATCGAGTGTAAATTTTACTTTCTTTATTTTCGCGAAGTTATTATCTGTCCGTTCGTTCATTGACGTCTCTGTTCACTGTAGTAAGTTTAGTGTCTGTGTTTTGCGACCGCATCGCAAAACCGTGCGATTAGTAGACGAAAGAACGTGCCTCTCCAATGGGAACCGATAATATTTGATCGCAAGGTCATAGGTCAACCAATTCCTCCACAGGAAAACACATCTGATATATTTTATACGACAGTGGTGACGGCATGTGCGTCACATGACAGGAATATGTTGTCGACCCACCTAACTTGTACACTTGGCGAATGGGTAAAAAGATTCTTCTACCTTGCCCGATTTAGGTTTTCTTGTGGATGTGATAATTACTGCCAAACAAGTGATGAAAACATAAGAGTTTGTCACATAAACTGAAAATAAAAAACTAAACTTTTTACTCCATGGGAGATTTGAACCAAGGACCTTTCGTTCCGCAGCTGCTCACGTTACCACGAGACCACGGCTCTACATCGTTCCCAGTGTCCTTGATGTTGCTTATCTTCCTATGAACTACTCAGTTTGTATATTTTGCTTATTTTTTTCACAGTTCCACACAACTTCTTCCTGTTTTCTCAGTTGATCTGTGTTCAGTTTTTCAAGGCCTATCCACTGCGCCAGCTTATAACTAAATCTGAGGGGGGTGCGATGGGGAGGTTCCCTTGTGAGCACTATGGGACTTAACATATGTGGTCATCAGTCCCCTAGAACTTAGAACTACTTAAACCTAATTAACCTAAGGACATCACACATATCCATGCCCGAGGCAGGATTCGAGCCTGCGATCGTAGCGGTCACGCGGTTCCAGACTGAAGCGCCTAGAACCGCACGGCCACACCGGCCGGCCACAATTGTGTAGAGATTACCTCAGTGGCTCGTTGCCATGTCGCTAGATGGGCCGTGTTGTGGCTGTTGACCTTTGTTTACTATTGTCGACGGACTGGATGCCCTTAAGTTTTTTTTTCCTCTTCTGGGGATAGATCAAGTAGAGCGTTTATATTCCAACTTCACCGCAGTTCATTGGCAGTGAAACATTAACCAAAACGGACTTGATGTGCTGGTACCGTGAACGTCTGAAAGCAAGGGGAAATTACAGCCTTAATTTTCCCGAAGGCATGTAGATTTACTGTTTGGTTAAATGATGATGGCGTCCTCTTGGGTAAAATATTCCGGAGGTAAACAGTACCCCATTTGGATCTCCAGGCGCGGAAAACACAGGAGGACGTTGTTATCAGGAGAAAAAAAACTGACGTTCTACGGATCGGAGCGTGGAATGTTAGATCCCTTAATCGGGCAGGTGGGTTAGGAAATTAAAAAAAAGGGAAATGGATAGGTTAGATATATTGGGAATTAGTGGTGGTAAGAGGAACAATACATCTGCTCAGGTGAATACAGGGTAATAAATTAAAAATCACATAGGGGTAATGCAGGAGTAGGTTTAATAATGAATGAAAAAATAGAATCGCTGGTAAGCTACTGCGAACACCAAGGTGGACGCATTATTCTAGCCAAAACAGACATGAAGCCCACGTCTACCACAGTAGTTGGCAGTTGATAGTTGGAGTGCTGACACTTTATCTGCGTATCCAGTTATGCTGGCAACTGATTTGATACATATAGGAATTATGTCAACCCATACTGCATGAACAACGGCCTGAAGATGGCACATTGAAGCGTTGAAACTGGTTGCAACAAAATAAAATCATAAAAACGGCTGTCGGTGTTTTCTTTTGTCACAATAGTAAACGGCCGTCGTCCCAAACACCTCCTGCCAAAAGGATGGACATACAAAAAGAGTAGTACAAGTTTACATGCCAACTATCTCCGCAGACGACGAAGAGGTTGAAGAAATGTATGATGAGATAAAGGAAATTATTCAGGCAGTGAAGGGAGACGAAAATTAAGTACTCATGGGGGACTGCAACTCGATAGTAGGAAAAGGAAGAGAAGGAAAAGTTGAAGATGAATATGTAATGGGGGTAAGGAATGATAGAGGAAGCCGCCTGGTAGAATATTGCACAGAGAATAACTTCATCATAACTAACACTTGGTTTAAATATCATGAAAGAAGTTTGTATTCGTGGAAGAGGCCTGGAGACACTGGAAGGTGTTACATGTTCAGATGGACTATATAATGGTAACACAGAAATTTAGGGAGCAGGTTTTAAGTTGTAAGACATTTCCAGGGGCAGATGTGGACTTTGACCACAATCTGTTGGTTATGAACTGTAGATTAAAATGGAAGAAACTGCAAAAAGGTGAGAATTTAATTGCAGAAAGTTTCAGAGAGAGCATTAGGGAAGATAGACAGGAACGGGGGAAGGAAGCACAGTAGAAGAAGAATGAGTAGCTTTGAGAGATGAAATAATGAAGGTAGCAGAGGATCAAGTAGGTAAAAAGACGAGGGCTGGTAGAAATCCTTGGATAACAGAAGACATATTGAATTTAACTGATGAAAGGAGAAAATATAAAAATGCAGTAAATGAATCAAGCAGAAACGAATACAAACGTCTCAAAATTGAGATCGACAGGAACTGCAAAATGGTTAAGCAGGGATGGCTAGAGGACAATTGTAAGGATATAGAGACATATCTCACTAGGGGTAAGATGGATACTGCCTACAGGAAAATTAGAGATACCTCTGGAGAAAAGAGAACCGCTTGTATGAATATCAAGAGCTCAAATGTAAACCCAGTTCTATGCAAAGAAGGGGAAAGCAGAAAGGTGGAAGGAGTATACAGAGGGTCTATACATGGACTACGTACTTGAAAACAATATGATGGAAATGGAAGAGGACGTAGATGAACTTGAAATGGATGATATGATACTACGTGAAGAATTTGACAAAGCGCTGAAAGACCTAAGTCAAAACAATGCCCCGGGAGGAGACAACATTCCTCTAGAACTACTGATAGCCTTCGGAGAGCCAGCCCTGACAAATCTGAACCATCTGGTGAGCAAGATGTATGGGACAGGCGAAATACCCTCAGACTTCAAGAAGAATATAATAATTGCAATCCCATAGAAGCATCTGTTGACAGATGTGAAAATTACCGAACTATCATTTTAATAAGTCACAGCTGCTAAATACTAACCCGAATTCTTTACAGACGAATGGAAAACTGGTAGATGCCGATATTGGGGAAGATCAGTTTGGATTCCATATAAATGTTGGAACACGCGAGGCAATACTGAGCCTACAACTTATCTTAGAATATAGGTTAAGGAAAGGCAAACCTACGTTTCTAGCATTTGTAGACTTGGAGATAGCTTTTGACAATGGTGACTGGAATACCCTCTTTCAAATTCCGAAGGTGGGAGGTGTAAAATACAGGGATCGAAAGGCTATTTACAATTTGTACAGAAACCAGATGGCAGTTATAAGAGTCGAGGGGCATGAAAGTGAAGCAGTGGTTGAGAAGGGAGTGAGACAGGATTGTAGCCTATCACCGATTTTATTCGATCTATACATTGTGCAAGCTCTGAAGGAAATAAAAGGCAAATTTGGAGCAGGAATAAAACTTTGAGGTTTGCCGATGACATTGTAATTCTGTCAGAGGCAGCAAAGAGCATTTGAACCGAATGGATAGTGTCTTGAAAGGGGGATATAAGATGAACATCAACAAAAACAAAACGATAATAATGGAATGTAGTATAATTTGACGATGCTGAGGGCATTAGATTAGGAAATGAGACACTTAAAGTAGTAAATGAATTTTGCTATTTGGGAATCAAAATAACGGACGATAGTCGAAATAAGGAGGATATAAAATATATACTGGCAATGGCAAGAAAAGCGTTTCCGAAGAAAAGAAATTTTGGTAACATCGAGTATAGACTTAAGGGTCAGGAAGTCTTTTCTGAAATTATTTGTATGGAGTGAAGCCATCTATGGAAGTGAAAAATGGACGATAAGTAGTTTAGACAAGAAGACAACAGAAGCTTTCGAAATGTGGTGCTACAGAAGAATGCTGAAGATTAGATGGGTAGAGCACGTAACTAATGAGGAAGTACTGAATAGAATTAGAGAGAAGAGGAATTTGTGGCACAACTTGTCTGGAAGAAGGGATCGGTTGGTAGGACATGTTCTGAGGCATCAAGGGATCACCAGTTTAGTATTGGAGGGCAGCGTGGAGGGTAAAAATCGTAGAGGGAGATCAAGAGATGAATACTCTAATAGATTCAGAAGGATATTGGGTGCATTAGTTACTTGGAAATGAAGAAGCTTGCACAGAATAGAGTAGCATGGAGAGGTGCATCAAACCAGTCTCTAGTCTGAAGACCGCAACAACAACAACAAGCCAGCCGTTGTGACCGAGCGGTTCTAGGGGTATCAGTCTGGAACCGCATGACCGCTACGGTCGCAGGTTCGAATCCTGGCTCGGGCATGGATATGTGTGATATGTTAGGTTTAAGTTCTTCTAAGTTCTAGGGGACTGATGACCTCAGATGTTAAGTCCCATAGTGCTCAGAGCCATTTGAACCAATTTTTGAACAACAACAACATTTTTATTGGTGACTGAGGACAGTGTACTTAAGAACGTTATATGAGTATTTACTTCATTTGCCAGCTAATAATTACAGTTGTGAAGGGTAGTACTTTTTTAGTATGTTTAGTACCTCCATGTACGTGTAGCAACAGAAGCAATTACTGCTTATTTTCCCCTGGGCAGCAGATCAATTACTTTACTACAGCGTACAGGCTACGCTTCGTAGAATTTCCTATTACACTGGCAGAGGTATTCCCGCAACGAGTTCTTCGTAACTTCCGACTCTATCACTTACGAGCCAGGATTCTGTGCACCGAAGTAATACGTTGGTCCTTGTCCATCTGTCCATTCTAGTGGAACTAACACAATGGCTGCAGGTAACGTCACATGACATTTTAGCAGCGCGTTTGTGATATCTGATGTTGTGGAAACAAACATGATTATTGGTCAACGATAACGATGATGACGACTGGATTGAGGGGCTCTCAACTGCGTGGTCATCAGCGCCCGTACAAAGTACCAATTTTTACACAGTCCAGTTTTTTCTCAATCCAATCTAGCCACTCTCACGAATGATGATGATGATAATGAAATGACGAGGACAACACGAACAATCTGTCCCCGGGCAGAGAAAATCCCCAATCCGGTCGGGACCCCGTGATCCATAATCAGTATTTGTCAACGAATGCTACTGTTCCGAAGTGAACATTATAGTGTTTCATCATTGTTCACTAATGATGCTGATACATTATGCTGATACATTATACTGTCCACTTCGGAACAATAGAATTCGTTGACAAATTCCTATTCATAAAACCTCTCAGCCTATTTGGTAGAATCTGTGCAATGTATTACAGCAAGCTGCTTACTTATGGGGGGTGACGTGTTGTGATCCCACACGCCACACCAACTGAGTAACGTGGTTGTTTGTAAACTTTCGGCCCGTAGGCGCGAGGCTAAAGACGTGACCACACTATTCTGCTTTCAAGGAAAAAAAAAGTCTGTGTTTAGTAAGCAGTATATGTGTCGGCCCCCTGCTGGCGTGTGGCACTTTTCATGAGTTTTACTTAAGTCTTTCCCTTTTCAGAACTCTCAAACAATTTTGCTTCAGCAAAGTTTGCTATACGAAATGTTTGCAGGGGTGTCGAGGACATTTAATGGCATGTGACAAGTCATCTCTTACCATGTCAACTCACGTGTCCACAAAGTCATTTTGATAACCGCTTTCAATCGCGAGTTGTTGGAACATTCATCTTGTTCACTTAATTGTGTACTGACTACAGTACGTCCTCATACCTGAATAAATTAGCTACTGGAAACGTTGTGAATGTAGTGCTAAGGTCGTTGCAGTCGGAGACTGGTACTATGCCGTGCATTAATTCCAAAGAACATGTAGATAGTATACATAATTACTTGACAGAAACGGCAGCTGCAAAAGCTCAACCGGCAGAGGATGTGCGTACGTAGATCCGAAGCGACAGCAATGGAGTTGCTAAAGTTGGCGGAAGAATCATCTATCTTGATTTCAGAACTGACAGCCACTTTGCAAGACCTGAAGTCCGTACTGCAGTGTGCTGAGTAAAAGAAAATCGTAGCGTGCTCAGATTCGCCTTCGGCTTTGCTGTGTCTAATCAACCTTTCGATGCAACGCCAAAACGATCAGTTGATTTACGAATTATGTGGCATATCTTCCAGTCACGAGACGTACAGAACTCCCAAAGATGCACAATAAAAATGGGATTTTACGACTACTACTGCATTCTATATTTAGGTTTACGCGTTGTATTCGAAACACAACGAACACAGTGTAGTGATGAATAGAAAAAGTCATGGACCTCTAGGGGCAGAAATTGTAAGCAAGAGGTATCTTCAAAACATTTGTTTTGGAGTAGAGTTTCAAAAAGTTTGTATTCAATTAATTTTAGCATTAAGTGTAACCGTGGTTGTTTCAGATAACATTTGCTTGCACAGTATTTGTATGAAACATACCCCACTTATGAATGCGGCGACATGGAAGACAGTAATCATGTTGCTGTTGCGTGCTCACTGACGATACCAAAGACGGACAACCTCTTAAGCAACTGTACCGTATGGGTGTCTTGAGCTCTTCAATGATCGCCACTCGATTAACGATGGAAAATTTAAGATTCTAGGAATCAATAGCACAATTTCTTAACAGCATGAGTGTTTCAATGTAACACCGAACACACCAGCTTCATAATATTGTCTCTGGTGACTACACTACAGAATACAATTCTGGCTTCGTGAAGTTGAGAGCCCAGCACTACTGAATGTGTAATATTTATAACCAGATCACATCTTACTTTATTTGCTGTTTGGATCCATTGGATCCATTAATCGATCATTTCGATGTTACAGTGGTGGAGAGAATTTGTATTATTGGACGACTGTATGGTTCAAAACCGAAGACCAGATAAATAAATTCATTTCATACATACTGTGTAGCAACTAGAACGTGTTAATTTTTTGAACAAGTCTGAAAATGAAGATATAATCCGAAGAAACCAATGTCTTTAAAATATATGATGAAAAATTACAAACACATAGATAGGACATCATCAGTTCTTGCTCTAAACTTGGTCCATAAAAATTTCACAACACCTATCAGGTTGCATTCCTTACAGAACAGGGGCTCTCAGCGACTGTATTTATTTACAGTTTAGAAAATGTACAAATATATGGCTGGTTCAAATGGCTCAGAGCACTATGAGACTTAACATCTGTGGTCATCAGTCCCCTAGAACTTAGGTTAGTTAGGTTTAAGTAGTTCTAAGGACATCACACACATCCATGCCCGAGGCAGGATTCGAACCTGCGACCGTAGCAGTCCCGCGGTTCCGGACTGAGCGCCTAGAACCGCTAGACCACCGCGGCCGCCTGTACAAATATAAGTCGCTAAAAATCTCTTTATTACACGTCTACATTTCACCGAAAAAGATTATTGCTACACATTTTCTTAACTGTGATACCTAATTTAAAGCTACTTTGGAGAGTTTCAGGCTGACATTACGAAAGTTGAAAGAAGCCGTAAAATTGATAATTTTTATTGTTTAAAAAAGTGGTCGAGTGGGCAGAATTTCAGTGCACGTGTCTTATTTTCATTACATTTGTTTCCCATTAGAGTTTATAAGCCGACCGACAAAAAATTAGTCAACCCATCGCGCACGCACGGATGAATCGTTAAGCCTTTACAGATGGTACAATGTTCGAGTCACGGGCTCAATCCCGTGTGCACTGCCTCTACGTGAGCATGAGGCCGTGGCCATCAGTGAGACATTTATGTTTCAGGCGGACATTGCACGTAAACCTGGGTACATGTAAGGACGTGACAGAGTGGCAAAAAAGAGACAACCGTGTTTGGCCGTGTCCAAGGCCACACAGGTGGATTTGTTCTAGTTTTGCGGCGGGCTGTTGAACGTGTCTACAAGCAGTGTGTAACACAAGTGGCCGGTCATCTCACAAGAAAACATTGCTCACACAGCCACATAAAGACGACAACAGCGGTTGATTGGGCTGTGTCTGCTTTTCTGACCATTCCCCCACGCTATGAAATCTCGATTGTACTGCAAAATCACGTGACTTGAACATCGTAGAAAATCTGTGCCACATGTTGGAACTGCCGGTAAAACGCAGACATCAACATACCCGCAGTTCGGTGAAACTGCCGATCAAGTCCTTAATCTGAATGCGACGTACCTGCAAAACGGTGTGTACTCACTTGCCAATCGAATCCAGGTGATTATCAAGTTAATTACATGGTATAAATTATCCTTATAACGACGTGACTAATATTTTGAGCAATGAGTTTACGAGTGAAATTTTTTGCATTATACCAACAAAATGATAAGTGGCACTGTGATTAGAATTGTTCAATCAGCGACGTCGGTGTCTTTGAAAGTGGCCTGATTTCGGGATGAAATATTAAGTACCTAAATATGTAGAAAAATTAAAATTTCCTCAAAAGCGCTGGCAATGAAGGTGGAAAATGTATACACAAACGTCCTTTTTTTCATACTTACCACTTTGCTTTGTATGAGCATCTAATTCTCTGTACGACAATTCTCCTTCATTAGTATTTCAGTATGACTGTGTCAGTAATGCTGTTGAGGCATGGAAACTTCTATCAAATCGTTCACTGTGTGCCGGCATCAACCCTCTGTCTAGCAAACGCTATATAACCTGGGGAGCACACGAGGAACGAAGTGAACCTTTACCAAAACCCGCAAGTAACTGAAGCGTATTTTTTGTGTATTTTTATAAGACCTTTCACTGATGTGAAACGTCATTTATGTATCAAACACCGTTTATTTCTGTAACTTAATCTCTGATGCACATACACTTCCGACACCTGAGACTCTCGTTAGGAAAGAAAACTGATTTCATGCATGCGTCTTGTGTTCACACATGACGTTTCATTATAAATGACTCTCGGTGTTTTACGTATTTGAGCTTTATCAGTCAAACACCTTTGCTGGAAAGGAGGCTGCTGGAAATGTCAAAATATTTGGACATATGTACATTTATATATATAGTTGGTAAAGCCTCCTGTCACTTTTGACGAAAGCTCTAACATGTAGTACCAAACGCAAACATTGTTTGTTTTCGCTTCTCGTGCCTGTTTACACAATCAATGCAAACTTGGCAGCGTAGCCAGTGACGCGATTTCGGAGCAACCTCCGAATGGGAGCCTGTATTCGTTCCAACATATCATCAACGAGGACTATTACTGGTGACGGTACACACAACAAACGACAGATACACCCAAAGAAACGACGCCAATATTTCTCTGTACTGTAAGCTTTATTTGAAACAACTCTTAGCTGTCGATACAAGTTTCGTAGTATGGGTATGTAAGAGGAGTTTGAAGTGATAAAAATTAAGCTGGCTAAGACTATAGGTTATTATCATTCCACATAATTTTGAACCATGGAGTGAAAAGAATTTGACGTCATTCGAACTGGCATAAAGAGTAGGACATGTGATAGCCTTTCAACACGTCTCCTTAGTGAATTGACACAGTCGTAAGTACCTAATGCTAGCAATGAATTTATTCTTCTAATGTATATCACTATTACGTGTTCCTCGTGTATTGTTAGTAGAGCAGAAAACTTAGATATTGCAGAATTTTTTTGAGGACGTAGAGGAGGAGGAGGAGGAGGAGGAGGAGGAAACGTACTGCAGAACGGTATGAAGTACGTTCCACTGGATCAATAACAAAGTAACGTAGCGGGTATGGTAACGTAGACAAGAACAGCGTGTACAATAACGTCACGCGATCAACAAACAGAGATCCCTGTTGGAAGTCAGAAATTGGTTGGAAGGGAAACAGAAAGAAAACATAACAGTGACGTGCTAGGAAAAGTAAGCTTTTTGCTAGTATTAGTGATAATTATTTAAAGAAGTGAACCAGTAGCGGTAGATGTTGAGAAACGACAAACTCCTTATGTAATGAAGGAGTATGGCTACAATAGAATAGCAGTCCGCTTTCTCTTTAAAAAGTAACATTGTAAACGTAGATTAAAATATTTCAAAATACCCGAAATAAGAAGACAGAAAACACTTTCTGTTACTTCCACATGTGAAAGATGATTAATAAACACGAATCTCTAGTTTCCGTAGTCACTGTCTCAGTATCAGTACGTAAAGAGAACAAAAGTATACGTGTAATTATTAATGAGAATGGGACTCTGATGTTACAACTTCGTAAGTGAATGTATAAAATTTCCTGCGAATTACAGTGTGGTTAGTAGTGTACTTTCTCCTAACGAAGCTTATTTTTCAAGTTATTCTGGTTTGTCAACTTAAAATTTATACCCTGTACAAAAGCGGTGAACAGCGCCTGATATTAAATGATCACTGTGAAGTGATCTGAGGCACCGTTATGAGCACCTGACAACGCGAAAGGAGCCCATTGTGAGTCTGTATTTGGCGAGCTGGTCACATTATGCAATATACAGATTTCTGGGGCATTCGAACTTGACATTGGCCAGATGTTGGACTGCAAGGGAAAGCGAGGACATGCGTTGGTTGGTTGGGTAAAAATGTAAATGTCGTGTGACGAGGGCCTCCCGTCGGGTGGACCGCTCGCCTGGTGCAAGTCTTTCGATATGACGCCACTTCAGCGACTTGCGCGTCGATGGGGATGAAATGATGATGAGGACAACACAACACCCAGTCCCTGAGCGGGGAAAATCTCCGACCCAGCCTGGAATCGAACCCGGACCCTTAGGATTGACAGTCTGTCACGCTGACCACTCAGCTACCGGGGGCGGACGTTGGTTGGGTGATTCTGGGGGAAGGAACCGAACAGCGAGGTCATCGGTCCCATCGGATTAGGAAAGGATGGGGAATGAAGTCGACCGTGCCCTTTCAAAGGAACCATACTGGCATTTGCCTGAAGTGCTCAGGATGGACGCGGATTTGAATAGTAGTCCCCTCCAATCCGAGTCCAATATGCTAACCATTGCGCCGCCTCGCTCTGTATGAGGGCATGTGTACCCGTCGTCATGGATCCAGTCGACCATTTCTGATGATCGTAATGGAGGATCGACGTATTGTGTATCAGCATTGTCGTGATCCCTTCACTTCTGCGCCTGTCACCCGAAAAAAAGCAATGAACTTCCTGCAACGTTCTATGTAATCCCGCAACAATGGCCAGAGACTAGCAGCATCTGGACTAGGAAATTAAAGTCATATGCAATGGCTGCCGTTACCGCAACAACAAAAAAGGTGCTTTTTGGAAGTATGGACTGTCGATGAATGGAACTCCACTGTGTACAGAGATGCACCGCTGTTCTACACTACTCCAGGTTACCATTATCAGCGAGTGTGGCGATGACATGGGCAGAGGTCCCGATCATCCAACATTCTGGAGATGCATGGCGTTTGAAGCCATCGGCAGTGACTTCACTTCACTACTGGTAGTGAGACAGGGAATTCTGACAAGACAACGGTAAGTCACGGACACCCTGCATCATCCTCATGGGTTATTTCCCATGCGACCGTGTCGTGTTGCCGTTTTGCAACGCGACAATGTAGCACTTGTTTCTGTGAACTGCCTGCTTGATGTCGAGGTAATACTGTGGTCTGCGTGATCCTCAGATCTATCTCTAATAGAGTGTGTGTGGGTGTAACTCTGACGTTAGTGTACAGTATATCAAGGATCAGTTACAGCAACTGCGCGTCAGCTTCATGACACCCTTCCGTATCGAGACGAGACGAGGTGCAACATCACACTGGTAAAGGGACTCATCCTGCCAAGTTGTTTGTAACTTTCACTTGGACACAAGAGAATTACAGACACTGGCTGCGAGCGGCCATTGATTGAAATCAATGGCGAAAGTTGAAAATTTTTGCCGGTCTGGGATTCCAACCTGTGTTTCCTTCTCACTAGGCAGATGTGCTGACCATTCCGCCATTCGGACACAGCAGCCATCGCAACTGCACCGATTACTGTAGCACGCCTAACGTCAGATCCAAATTTGCAACTCATCCACACACTACGAATCTAGTGCCTCTTGCCCATTATCCTCATTATTCGCGGCAGTTCGCCGATTCTCGAAAGAGTTCGTGCCTGGTGTGCATCTAAACTCAAGACATCATTGGCTGTCTCATCCTGATTGTATATGTATGGTGTTTGCTCTGTCGGACATGTCCGAAAGAACCAACACCACATATATAACTTTGGCTCGTTTTTTTTTAATCACTGAAAGAACATCACATCCTCTTAACCCATGAAGTTTCATCTCTTTTCTCCTCCCATGTGTATTTCTCACCTTTTTTTCTGTCAGGCAGTGTATCTCGTATATTCTTCTTTACAAGGTCTAATCTCTCCCCTCTTTTGACCTTACGGTATTTACGCGACATGAACTTTGAAGTAGTTCTGTAGCTTGCAAATGCTGCTTGTCTAAACTTGTCTCAATTCCATTACGCAAGTAGATTGTCTTCTCTCACAGGACTTTCGTCTAAGAACACGGATCCTCTCCGTGAAGCCGGGCGAGGTGGCCGAGCGGTTCGATGTGCTACAGTCTGGAACCGCGCGATTCCTACGGTCGCAGGTTCGAATCCTGCCTCGGGCATGGATGTGTGTGATGTCCTTAGGTTAGTTAGGTTTAAGTAGTTCTAAGATCTAGGAGACTGATGACCTTAGAAATGAAGTCCCATAGTGCTCAGAGCCACTTGAACCTCTTCTTTTTCTCTGCCTCGTGATGACTGGGTGTTGTGTGACGTCCTTAGGTTAGTTAGGTTTAAGTAGTTCTAAGTTCTAGGGGACTGATGACCATAGATGTTAAGTCCCATAGTGCTCAGAGCCATTTTTTGAACCTCTTCTTGACAATCAAATATTGATCGATCCTCCCTCACCGTGTTGCAGGCTATAATGGCCAGAAGTGTTCATTACTTTTAATGACTCTGGATTTATTATTCGTAAAACAAGAGATGCTACAGCATAAGATCAGATTTATCGTCTGCTCCTGCAAGTTAACTTCCGTAATCGAAATGGAAGTATGTTCTTTACCATGATTTTTCGAAATGTTTTTCGTGTGAGCCTACGGCAGCACAACGTAGAAGTACCGGAGCCCTATAAGAAGGCAGAAAAGCACCTAGTCGCCACTGGCGCCACGCCAAGAAAGCATCCTTAGGACACGCGTTGTTATTCCAGGAGAGCGCAGTTGCTGCTTAAGAAGCGGGAGCACGTTCATCGCAATATTTCAACAGCTCTGCTCCTTGCGGTTAGATCTAAAGGAATCTCGTGTTAATTACACGCAGCACAAGATCGTAAAACGTGAATTAACTAGCGCCTGTAACTTCTGATAAAAGGGTTACCACTTCTAGAGGAAAGGTTTCAGGTGGGAGCAACGATGTTAGCGTTTTGTCCGAGCGATTCCTTCAGTCTAGTCAACCGACAAACTGGGGAATTAAATTATAATATTGAAGATGTAGTAAGATGGCATTTCTGTGTTTGATTCAGATCTAGAACGTCAGCAAAAAAACGGAAGAATTTAAAAGAGCTAGTTTGATAGTAGGCCTGAAGATTAATTAATTAATGTATTACGACACTAATGTGTAATCAATATTCCAATAAATAAATAGTGAAGACTAACGATGAAATGGTAGAAAAGTTATCCAATTTGTGTGGTTAGGGAAACTAAGAACACTGACTGATGTTTCAGAATAAATATGACAAAAACGGCTCGAATTCATTTCTGAAGCTGACTCTGTGTTAATACTCGCAGTATTAAGAGTAGCGGGTGTACTTCATGCTCACCGTTTGAAAATATTACAATCTAGTCACTTACTTATTGTTTAAAAACTTTGAAAAGTATGTATTTAATGAATTCTTCTTCCAGATTCTATACACGTATTAAATTCTGCCGTTGAACTTAACCCAAAAATTTAAATCTAGGTATTAGATATCCCTTTCCCAAATCAATGTCATAGTAAATATTCTGAATTTCCGGTCTTTACTTACATAGCAATACCCCTTAAAACGTATGCTGAAAGTGTAAGTCAACAACAATCAACGAAATTTGAATTTTGTAATTTTTTTATTTTTATTTTATTTTATTTTATTTTGCCATTATGTACCCATCCCCTGTTGATAGCACACGTTGTTGAAAATGAGTTGATATTGATAACGGTGTGCTGAAAGATATTGTCAGGTTCTGAACTCTATTCATACATCAGTACCTCTCTAAAGAAAATCAAAAAATGAGTTAAAGAAAAGACAGGTGCGTGCACGTTGTAGTGACTGTTATGGAACTGAAATGGCCTGTGCATGTACACTATGCGACCAACAGTATCCGGACACCCCCCCCCCCCCCCCCAAAAAAAAATCCGTTTTTCATATTAGGTGCATTTTGCTGCCACCTACTGCCAGGTACTCCATACCAGCGACCTCAGTAGTCATTAGACATCGTCAGAGAGCCGAATGGGGCGCTCCGCGGAACTCACGGACTTCGAACGTGGTCAGGTCATTGGGTGTCACTTGTGTCATATGTGGAACCAGTCGATTATAGTTCAAAGATTTGTTTGTCTTGGTTGGTAGTGAACTAACCTATTACGAAAATTTGAATTTCGAAGCTGTAAGTCCCATTTGTAAGTACCAGTTTAAACTGTGATATTATAATTTAAGTACATGGTGAGCAGATTTGCAATTCTGTTTCATTAAACAGAAGTTCAAATTTGAAGTATTCTTCAACCTGTTTGTGTTTAGGTTGATTGAAAATGCAAGGTTATGTTTTCGGAATTTCTGACGTGAATAGAAACAGCAATAGTGAGTATTTCGTAAAAAAAGACCAAGACTTTGACGGAAATGAAAAACCTCTGGGCACTGCTCCCAACCCAGAAGATCATGCTGTGATTGAAGTGATTAAAGTATATGGAAAAAGTAAGCAGTCATTTAGATTGTACGCATGTAGAATTTGCTATTTACAAGTAAAATTATATGCTGTTGTCTTTTTTAAACAAGGCCGGTTAAACACGTTTCATTTAACAAATGATGTGTCATTTTTTAGTTACGGCGATGTTACACGAAATCTGTTCCTTATTTCTGAGGGTGGGGTTTCTGTATTCAAAGACAGTACCATTTTTAAACATGGCGTTATTAACTTAATGAATTAATGGTTGGACTAAAGGTAGTTAATTTAATGATATAAGAAATTAATTAGATGTATAACAACGGTTATTTGGAAACCACAGTTCATGCAGTATTTTTCTACTGAGCCAAATAAAATTTGTTCCCTATTCTCCTTGAAATGAATCGTATTCTGGCATGTCCCTATTCACCAGAAAGAGTAATACATAGGGGAAAAAACCAATATTAACACTGCCGTTTCTATTCATTCCTTACTGTGGGGTGACGAGACGCACTAGAGTATTTTTTCCTTATGGTATAAAACCATGAGCGAAGTCCCAAATCTGATTATTAGTTTAACATGAAACATGATGCCTATAATTCTATGTAATACTGATATTCATATTTTTTTCCAAAATTCTTTCAAAGCTGAAAACAGTTTCCATTCATCCCATTTTGCGGTAAATTCTTTCATCAGCGAAAAAGAGTTGTTCCAGTTTTGCAGCAGGTAATGCTTTGATAAGAGAGGTGTATGCCTATGCCGGCCGGGGTGGCCGAGCGGTTCTAGGCGCTACAGTCTGGAACCGCGCAACCGCTACGGTCGCAGGTTCGAATCCTGCCTCGGGCATGGATGTGTGTGATGTCCTTAGGTTAGTTAGGTTTAAGTAGTTCTAGGTTCTAGGGGACTGATGACCTCAGAAGTTAAGTCCCATAGTGCTCAGAGCCATTTGAATTTTGTATGCCTATTTCAATAAATAAAGTATACAGCCAAGCGACTGCGTAAGTTTATTGCAAAAACGTAGACTCACTTTCAGTACCACTAAAAGGTATCTTCTTCAGAGGGATAGTTATCCCTGTTGGGTATTTTTCTTCTGACGTCTTTGTATTTGGTGACAATCTTGGATACTTGGGCACGTATAAATCTCACACGTTTGTGCATCAGTGACAGTAATAACCGTAAATACATTTTCGGTAAATAAAGCATGCATGTTCATTCTAAAAACCTTGACCAGATTTCAGTACCACTAAGGGAGGTTACCATGAGAAAAAGATTGAATATTCAAGGAAAGGATAACGTTCTACGAGTCGGGGCGTGGAATGTCAGAAGCTTGAACGTAATAGGGAAACTAGAAAATCTGAAAAGGGAAATGCAAAGGCTCAATCTAGATATAGTAGGGGTCAGTGAAGTGAAGTGGAAGGAAGACAAGGATTTCTGGTCAGATGAGTATCGGGTAATATCAACAGCAGCAGAAAATGGTATAACAGGTGTAGGATTCGTTATGAATAGGAAGGTAGGAAAGAGGGTGTGTTACTGTGAACAGTTCAGTGACCGGGTTGTTCTAATCAGAATCGACAGCAGACCGACAACGATAGTTCAGGTATACATGCCGACGTCGCAAGCTGAAGATGAACAGATAGAGTAAGTGTATGAGGATATTGAAAGGGTAATGCAGTATGTAAAGGGGGACGAAAATCTAATAGTCATGGGCGACTGGAATGCAGTTGTAGGGGAAGGAGTAGAAGAAAAGGTTACAGGAGAAGGAATGAAAGAGGAAGGAATGAAAGAGGATAAAGACTAACTGAGTTCTGTAACAAGCCTCAGCTAGTAATAGCGAATACCCTGTTCAAGAATCACAAGAGGAGGAGGTATACTTGGAAAAGGCCGGGAGATACGGGAAGATTTCAATTAGATTACATCATGGTCAGACAGAGATTCCGAAATCAGATACTGGACTGTAAGGCGTACCCAGGAGCAGATATAGACTCACATCACAATATAGTAGTGATGAAGAGTAGGCTGAAGTTCAAGACATTAGTCAGGAAGAATCAATACGCAAAGAAGTGGGATACGGAAGTACTAAGGAATGGCGAGATACGTTTGAAGTTCTCTAACGCTAAAGATACAGCAATAAGGAATAGCGCAGTAGGCAGCACAGTTGAAGAGGAATGGACAAAGGGCCATCACAGAAGTTGGGAAGGAAAACATAGGTACAAAGAAGGTAGCTGCGAAGAAACCATGGGTAACAGCAGAAATACTTCGGTTGATTGATGAAAGGAGGAAGTACAAACATGTTCCGGGAAAATCAGGAATACAGAAATACAAGTCGCTGAGGAATGAAATAAATAGGAAGTGCAGGGAAGCTAAGACGAAATGGCTGCAGGAAAAATGTGAAGACATCGAAAAAGATATGATTGTCGGAAGGACAGACTCAGTATACAGGAAAGTCAAAACAACCTTTGGTGACATTAAAAGCAACGGTGGTAACATTAAGAGTGCAACGGGAATTCCACTTTTAAATGCAGAGGAGAGAGCAGATAGGTGGAAAGAATACATTGATAGTCTCTATGAAGGTGAAAATTTGTCTGATGTGATATAAGAAGAAACAGGAGTCGATTTAGAAGAGATAGGGGATCCAGTATTAGAATCGGAATTTAAAAGAGCTTTGGAGGACTTACGGTCAAATAAGGCAGAAGGGATAGATAACATTCCATCAGAATTTCTAAAATCATTGGGGGAAGTGGCAACAAAACGACTATTCACGTTGGTGTGTAGAATATATGAGTCTGGCGACATACCATATGACTTTCGGAAAAGCAGCATCCACACAATTCCGAAGACGGCAAGAGGTGACAAGTGCGAGAATTATCGCACAATCAGCTTAACAGCTCATGCATCGAAGCTGCATACAAGAATAATATACAGAAGAATGGAAAAGAAACTTGAGAATGCGTTAGATGACGATCAGTTTGGCTTTAGGGAAGGTAAAGGGACGAGAGAGGCAATTCTGACGTTACGGCTAATAATGGAAGCAAGGTTACAGAAAAATCAAGACACTTTCATAGGATTTGTCGACCTGGAAAAAGCGTTCGACAATATAAAATGGTGCAAGCTGTTCGAGATTCTGAAAAAAAAGGGGTAAGCTATAGGGAGAGACGGGTCATATACCATATGTACAACAACCAAGAGGGAATAATAAGAGTGGACGATCAAGAACGAAGTGCTCGTATTAAGAAGGGTGTAAGACAAGGCTGTAGCATCTCGCCCCTACTCTTCAATCTGTACATCGAGGAAGCAATGATGGAAATAAAAGAAAGGTTCAGGAGTGGAATTAAAATACAAGGCGAAAGGATATCAATGATACGATTCGCTGATGACATTGCTTTCCTGAGTGAAAGTGAAAAAGAATTAAATGATCTGCTGAACGGAATGGACAGTCTAATGAGTACACAGTATGGTTTGAGAGTAAATCGGAGAAAGACGAAGGTAATGAGAAGTAGTAGAAATGAGAACAGCGAGAAACTTAACATCAGGATTGATGGTCACGAAGTCAACGAAGTTAAGGAATTCTGCTACCCAGGCAGTAAAATAACCAATGACGGACGGAGCAAGGAGGACATCAAAAGCAGACTCGCTATGGCAAAAAAGGCATTTCTGACCAAGAGAAGTCTACTAATATCAAATACTGGCCTTAATTTGAGGAAGAAATTTCTGAGGATGTACGTCTGGAGTACAGCATTGTATGGTAGTGAAACATGGACTGTGGGAAAACCGGAACAGAAGAGAATCGAAGCATTTGAGATGTGGTGCTATAGACGAATGTCGAAAATTAGGTGGACTGATAAGGTAAGGAATGAGGAGGTTCTATGCAGAATCGGAGAGGAAAGGAATATGTGGAAAACACTGATAAGGAGAAGGGACAGGATGATAGGACATCTGCTACAACATGAGGGAATGACTTCCATGGTACTAGAGGGAGCTGTAGAGGGCAAAAACTGTAGAGGAAGACAGAGATTGGAATACGCCAAGCAAATAATTGAGGACGTAGGTTGCAAGTGCTACTCTGAGATGAAGAGGTTAGCACAGGAAAGGAAATCGTGGCGGGCCGCATCAAACCAGTCAGTAGACTGATGAAAAAAAAAAAAAAAAAGTATCTTCTTCAGAAGGAAATTCACCTGTGTTGTACACCTTCCTTCTGACATCTTTGTATTTCCTAACAGCTCTGCATCTTGGGCAGGTCGAAATCTCACAGTTTTAAAATATGGCTGACATGAGTAATGGAAAATAAATTTTCAATAAATGACGTACACAACAAAGAGCTTGAATAAGTTTATTGTAAAAATCTTTACCATACACACATGTCTGAAGAACATTGAAAAGTACATTAAACAACACAGGCATTGTAATCCCGTATTCCACGCCCAGTAACTGGGTTTCGACTTTAATCACACATTTCTTCATGTGTGGGACTCACAGTATCTGTGAATGCATAGGATATAGATGGAAGCTGTGACAATGGAAATTTGGGTCCATATGGCCAGGTGGCAGATCAAATGAATGTCAAGTTCGTACCTTACATGAGAGATTTTATACAATGTAACAGGAAGGTGAATATGTCACCTGACATACTTTGGCGAAAGTGAGCTGATTTGCCTATTCAAATGTGCAGTATGCGATGCAAAAGAGATGAAACGCAGTCAATGCAATTAACACACCGAACCTAAATCCTGCATGTCAATGAGCAAGAGAAGAAAAACGCTGCTGCACGAAACGTCTAAGTCTGGGAGTAGATGCAAGTAGCTACGTCACGGCCTAAGTACAACGGAACAGTCTTAAAGTGACCCGTGGCGAGGGACAACGATCACGCTGGGTGACTCATCGAAGAAGGCAGGTAACGGGCCAGCGGCGTGTTATGGAGACCATCTTTAGAAAACTGCGTAGGGGAATTTCAAGATGGATACAAACAGAACCAGCAATGTAGTCGATCACGTGAACTCAGCGTGGTACGCTCATGATTTACGAGTGTAACTTCGCTTCTGGAGCGGGCACAAAATGTCAGATTGGCTGAAATGAACTAGGAAGGAGTGAAGTGCCGAAATTTCGACACAGTACGATGGTGGACCCTTTGCGATTGGCAGAGATCGTTTCCACAAGATGAAAGGAACGCTCTTATTGGTTGGAATAAGCTGTGACATGGAGCACACAAGGACCACCGAGCGAGGTGGCGCAGTGGTAGCACACTGGACTCGCATTCGGGAGGACGACGGTTCAATCCCGTATCCGGCCATCCTGAGTTAGGTTTTCCGTGATTTCCCTAAATCGCTCCAGGCAAATGCTGGGATGGTTCCTTTGAAAGGGCACGGCCGACTTCCTTCCCCATCCTTCGCTAATCCGATGAGACCGATGACCTCGCTGTTTGATCTCTTCCCCCAAAACAACCCAACCCAGTCGGCTTTCAGCCGTGTTACCGTGCGGACGGGCTCGGCGCGCCGGGCAGTGCTCCGCAGGTGTTGTTGTTTACACGCTAGCGCGCGGTCGCGTCGTTGTCTTGCCGTAAAGTACCTGTACCGACCCGACATGGCGTTCTCATATCGAAAAGCTACAATCAAACTAACGTTCAACGCATCGTACTCGAGACCGAAGGCCCATGAAATTGAACGGTTTCTACGAGACATCATGCACATCGAACCACAAGAACTGATAGGAATTCATCTGTCTATTGTAACCAGCACAGTGTACCTCAAACTGATTGACGAAGCGGCCTGCGACAGACTACTCCAACGATCTGCAAAAGGCTTTCGCTTCTGTCACGCAGACGGTAACGTGAGCGTGGTAGGAGTTGACCATGCTGGTCTGGGGGTGCGTACCGTGCGCATCTTTGAACTACCGTTCGAAGTTCCTGCCAACCTAGTCGTTGATGCGCTGCGGCCATACGGCACAGTTCTGAGCCACACGGAGGAGAAATGGAACACATTCGAAACGTACCCTGTCCTTAACGGGGTACGACAAGTGCGCATAGAACTTAAGAAGCACGTTCCATCGTATATTTTCGTTGGTGGCTGCCGCGCAATTGTTATATATGATGGACAACCGAGGACCTGCTCGGGCTGCGGCCAGGAGGGCCATGTTAGAACTGAGTGTCTGCAACGCCGCCTCGTTCAGGTGCCCCGCAATGAACTTCCCCAAGGATCCACTATGACCTCTCTCCCGCTAACATATGTGGAGGCGGCACGACATGATGTGATGGATGATCAAAACCTGCTCCCTCCTCAAGCCGCTGCCAGCTCCGTCGGAGAGTCAGAGCCGTCGACGACGCCGCAGCCCAACGGTGCAGAGGTTCCTACAGCCTCCGCCCACCGCAGCGTCGTGGGCACCCAGCCACCGTCACTGTCGGGATCAGACACAGGGGTTACTAGCGACCGAGACTGTGTCGAGCCCCGCCCTCCAGTGGATGTCGAATCTCGGACCCGAAAGCAAAAATCACCCAAGCGACACAAGAAGAGGCGATTGTCAGCTGACGAACAGGACAGGAATGTGAAGCCGGCGGAAGACATCGACATCGTTGACTTGCCCACAATTGCAACGGACTCCAGTGGCATCATTCACCAGAAGGTGCCTGAAGACAGGGAACACTCTCCTAAATCTGGTAGCCCAGAAAACGAGGCGCACTGCGTCGACTCCCAAAATGTGGGCTCCTGTGAAAGCGTCCAGCCCCCAATGACATCACAATCGTCTCTTGGTGATTGGGCAGACGATATGGAGGCAGATGATGCACAGCAAACATCGATATCTCCACCAGAGCCCATGGCTGACATTGAGCCCGGAGGGCTCTGCCAGTCAGGGACTCCTACGGCACAGTAATGCACAGCATGCAGATGGATGGCTGTGTGGTGTGTGGTGTGTGAGATCACTGTGGGATTGCACCGGCACACTGCCTCCGCCACTTGATATGTCTCAGTCATACCGTGTGGGAACAGTCAACGTAAATGGTGTCCACTCCACTGTCAAGACCCGCATGTTGCACGACATGATCAGAGCGGCAGACTTGGACATTGCCCTTCTCCAGGAGGTCCGTCCCGAGCTGTGTTTAGACCTATATGGATACACCACGTACAGCCTACCCGTAGGTGATGGCGCAGGAGGAACGGCCATCCTTCTCCGAGATGGCATAGACGCGACGGACGCGACGTACTTGCCGAACGGGCGAGGCATCGCACTCACGCTTGGCGCAGTGCGCCTCATTAACGTCTACGCTCCCTCCGGTAATTCGCACCGTGGTGACAGGCATGTCTTCTATTCGGAGGAGTTGGCCCCACTTTTGCAAGGAAATATGGACCATTACATTGTGGGCGGCGATTTTAACAGTGTTCTGCGGCCCGAGGACCAGATACCGCATTACGTCCCATGCCCGGCTCTACAAGCATTGATACGTGACCTCGCGCTCCACGACACATGGCTCTTACATCATGGGACCCAGAGTGGATATACGCACTTTACCAGTCATTCTGCTAGTCGTCTGGACCGGATATACGTCTCGCGTGCCCTCCGCACAGCAACCCGTGATGCAGAACTCTGGCCGACGGCCTTCACGGACCATCTCGCGTACATCTGCACTGTCACCTTGCCCCGACAACTCACAAGACGCAGCAGGGGCCCGTGGACGCTGAACGTCTCCCTCCTTCGCGAGGAAGCGTGTCGGCGAGCAGTCACTGACACGTGGCGTCGATGTATCAGGCGCCTGCCTATGTATGCTTCCACGTTGCTGTGGTGGCTGGGATGTGTCAAACCTGCCCTCCGAAAGACCTTGATGGCCTACGGGCGTGACAGATCGAACTGGCAAAGGGCAACATCGGAATTTTACTATACAGCGTTACGTGAGCTGGCGACGCAACCGCCGTCTCCCGAACGTCAGATGTCCGTACAACGCATCAAAGCTCGTCTACTTCGCATCAGGACAGAGCAGCTAGACGGTGTCCGCATCCGTGCGCGAGTGCAAGACTGTATCCCCAACGAAACAGCGTCAGTGTATCACATTGTGCGCGAGAGGCGCCACCGCAAACGTCAGCTCATTACGGCGGTAAACACGGAGGACGGCGGGCGCGCAGTGACACAAACGGACATCGCGCACACGTTCGCCAGACACTATGGGACCTTGTACATGGAAGATCCGCGAAATGTACGTGATTATGACGAGCTGTTGCACGATTTTCCCGCCCCTCGGGACGTGGCACCCGATGATAGTCTGCTGCTGCCCATTACACCCGACGAGCTGACATCGGCCTTGGCACGTGGAGCACCGAACAAGTCGCCTGGACCGGACGGTTTACCCCTGGAATTCTACCGCACTTTTTACCACCTTACGGGTGACAAGTGGCTCCAAATGGCTCTGAGCACTATGGGACTTAACATCTATGGTTATCAGTCCCCTAGAACTTAGAACTACTTAAACCTAACTAACCTAAGGACATCACACACAACACCCAGCCATCACGAGGCAGAGAAAATCCCTGACCCCGCCGGGAATCGAACCCGGGAACCCGGGCGTGGGAAGCGAGAACGCTACCGCACGACCACGAGATGCGGGCAGTGGCTCCAAATGTTTCAAGACCTGATCCGCCCTGATTTCACTGTCCCCACAGAATTCACGGAAGGCATCTTGATCCCAGTTCCGAAACCGAATGGTGGTTGTAGGTGGCAGGATTTTCGCCCACTCACACTCCTCAACAACGACTACAAGATCTTCGCCCGTATCCTCCGCGCGCGTCTCCACACCGCTATCGGGAAAGCCATCCACACCGATCAGACATGCTTAGGTGGTGTCAGCAACATTCATATGGCGTTAGGAGCATACCGCGACGTAATTGCTTTGACGGCGGCCTGCAAAATTCGAGGCGCCCTTGTCGCCGTAGATTTTGACCATGCATTCGACCGCGTCGATCACGGCTTCTCACGCGCAGTTTTGCAACACATGGGCCTCTCTCCGGAGTCTGCACAGGTGGTCCTTCGACTGGTCCACGGAGCGCGCTCCCGCATGATGGTCAACGGTTATCAGTCTGGTCACATTGTTGTTGGACGGTCAGTGCGACAAGGGTGCCCCCTGTCGGGCATATTATTTGCTGCAGCGCTTGAACCAGCTTTACATGGTCTACGGCAGCGACTAACTGGTATCTCCTTGCGGGACGTGACCTTTTGTAGTGGTGCATTCGCCGATGACGTGGTGTTCCTGGCCAGATCAGAGGATGAAATGCATATGGCGCTACAGTGGCTACGCCAGTACGGGGCGGTCGCTGGGAGCGTCATCAACGTGAAGAAGACAAAATACATGGATGTCGGAGGGGGGATTTCCCACACAACGGCGGTGCCCTTTGACAAGGTGTCCGTACTCAAGTGTTTAGGAGTGCAATTCTATAGCAATGTCCGCCGCACGGCGGCGGCTACGTACCGCCGGCTCCTACACCAGACACGTGCTCTGCTGCAGGACAACAAACTGCGTCGCTTGGATATGCTCCTCAGAACACGTTATGTCAACACCTATCTTGTCTCAAAACTGAACTATTTTGCGCATATCCTTCCCTTGACAGCTACGATGGCCGACAGATTTCAAGCAGCATATGGACATTTCGTAAGCACCGGTCTGGTTTTTAAAGTCCGATACGCCACCCTGACACTGCCGCAGCGGGCGGGCGGTATCGGTTTAATTCACGTATATAACCGTGCGCGATCGCTTTATCTCAACACTATGCGTCGCACGTGGACCTCTGCCCACGCCACTCTGACGGGCACCCTGATAGCGGAAGTGGCACCACACTCTCTGCATCCCCCGGTTTCTGTAGGACACATTTCACCGGCACTCACCCACATCAGAGACTTCTTTATTGACTTCAGCTACTTACGGTCAGAACTTCCGACGACACGGAAGCCCAGCACAAAAGACTATTATCGTCTCTATCAGCAGCGGCAACCTGTAAATACGGTCACCCACAGACATCCTGAAGTTGCCTGGAATACGGTGTGGCGAGCGGTACACACGGCTTTTCTACCTACGACGGTGCGTTCATTGTGGTACGTGGTTGTGAACGGGAAGTTCGCTATTCGTCAGAGGTTACATTCCATACATCTGACGGACGACCCCTTGTGTCCGACATGCTCAGTCGCTGACTCGGATGCACACCGTCTGACGTGTGCCGCGACCAGCGAGTGCTGGCTACTGACGCAGCGCATGCTGGCATTACTCTTGCGGCGATTGCCGGAGTCTATCTCCCCTGATGACGTATTGCGCCCCGACGTCGTATACTTTCCATCAACCAGAACGAACGCCGTTAACTGGCTAAAAGGCATGGCCGTTTACTACATATTTTGCGATGCTCCCAAAGGCACACTCGACTTTTGGTCCCTATTGATGACGACACATGCAGCTTTCAGCCGCCACCCGAAGTACAGAACTCGTTTCGCAAATTATTTAGGTTCATTATTTGCGGATCCTCCTGCTCACTGGGGCGTTCCGGGTATGAGACGCTGAAAATGAAGAAGAATCCTGGGGCATATCGATCCTCTACGGACGGAATATGGGGGAACCCCTCCCAACAGACGAGAAGACGACACGGACGCTCGGCTACGGCAGTTGTAGGATCTTTCTTTGTAATGAAACAAAACTAAACAAATAAAAACAAAAAAACAAAAAAAAACCCAACCAACAAAAGGACCCAGGTTGAGGACAGTTTTGCTACGAGAGGCACAAGCCCGAAAATTTCGGGGACTCTCCTCTGAACCAGCGTCAAGTGCAGAACAGGTCTCATCATGCTCTGTACAACGCAAAGGAGGAATTTTGTGTGAACACTGCATTCACTTTGACTGACGTTCAGCTAGATAATAGCTGTAGTGTCGCTGAGCTCCAACAGTGGAGAAACGTTACAGCCACGTAGTTAATTGTTCCTGCAAGAACTTAGAATGCATTGTAATATGCACGCTGCTCCATCCATACACGTGCATATCGCCATATTTCAAGACTAGGGATGAGTGCATGTTTTCTCACCTAATGAGAAATATAGGACAGCATCTGCTGATAAAATCAGCAAATATTTTGATTAGCTTTTATAGGCCTTTCAGAAGACGAGAGCAGCCATGCAGCTGACAGTTCATAGCAGCTAAGGCAAATACCGCTAGCAGAGGTGTAAACTTGTTGGTTCACCAGCTTGCACCCACCGTGAATTCGAGCAAACTCGCTTGTCACAAAAACTAACAATCCTCCATAGACTTGATTGTCATCCTAAACAGTACCGAACTTAGAACCGGAATCGGATGATTTGTCGTAATATTGGCCATCTTCAAGATGAAGTAGTAAGAATAAGCTTGTAGAGAACCTTGTGGTTAAAATTTGGTATTGTTGTGTTCAAAGTTATTTCGAATAAACACGACAAAATGCATTATATTGACAACTGTCCTGCCGGCCGAAGTGGCCGCGCGGTTCTGGCTCTGCAGTCTGGAACCGCGAGACCGCTACGGTCGCAGGTTCGAATCCTGCCTCGGGCATGGATGTGTGTGATGTCCTTAGGTTAGTTAGGTTTAACTAGTTCTAAGTTCTAGGGGACTAATGACCTCAGCAGTTGAGTCCCATAGTGCTCAGAGCCATTTGAACCATTTGACAACTGTCCTAACATTATCTTGTTACAACCTATGTAAATTCGTGTACTTCTTTGACAATTATCTTGAATTTAAAACAATTTGTGTACAGCTAAACACCGTTGTGCTCTGTCATAGAATAAGGGTGCACTCCTAAACACAATCATTTATTCTATAGATGCTAACGCATTCACAGGATGTTTTTGCTGATGTCTGACGATAGAGAAAAGGAAGAGAGAGTGTCAGACACTGGTGGTCGAGATGATCAAAACGACCGCTCGCTTCAACAGATCTAGTTCTGCCTGGCATTGTCACCAATACACAGTGCAACCAAGTTTAGCAGCCATGTTTGAAAATGCGAATCTTGATCATTGACTGACGAGAGAGAGAGAGAGAGAGAGAGAGAGAGAGAGAGAGAGAGAGAGAGAGAGCAGCACAAAAGACTGCTATTGTTTTAAAATTTCAGCTTTAACGATGATTACCTTTATACGCAATGTGCTTTGAACGAGGCATTTATATCAAATTACTATGTCGTATTGCGTTGTACATCATGTCTATTTTCCCTAACAGTGCGTGCTTTATTAGAAACTAACGGTGTAAGTGTGTATGTATTACCTAAAAAATGAAATAATCTAAACGCTGTTACCCATTTTCACGCAGTGTATTGGGTAACAGGATGAGTGTAGCGACAGCGACAGCAGCGTTATGTTAATGTCTTTCAAATGACGCAAATGTGTGCCCGGCGCGGCAGTGATTTCAAAAGCACGTGCGTTCGTGCGTGATGGGCGCCGCTTGCCGGCCGACACGTGGGTTCATTTATTTGTGCAAATGTCCGTTTTTCGTTTCATTTAGCATCTCCAATCACCTTCGCGCGATTAAGCTCACTCTGCCCATATTTCCACTGCACCCCGTTTCCCTCTACCCTCTTTCGACAAAAAAATACCCTTTGCTGAACTGCCGGACTGTAGCAAACCAGCGTCACTCCAAAAAAAAAAAAAGTTAAAAACTTCAGTGAAAGTAATGGAAGTCGAAACATCGCGTTTGCAACCTGGTGTATCGTATCTCTTCTACGGTTTCCGAACCGTCCCTCAGTGACACTATTTAGTATTATTATAGCTCAATGCAAGTTCATCCACTGTCTGTATCAGACACATGTTCTGCTGACACTTTCCTTGCTGTTGTAGCGATCGATAATAGTCACGCATTTGAATTAATGGTCATCAAACGTAGTACGGAAAGGACGAATCTGGTGTTTACCAGTCAGTAGTGCCTGTAGCGATTTGTACAGTCCCTAAGGGCTTCAACAAAATTTTCCAGTTCCACTCATCACATATTTTCTTATAGTTCACTTGAAATATCATTTCCGACTGTCCATCAGAGAGTTGCGAAACGTAACAGTGAAACTCAGGGAAACTTAAGCATATAAAACGTACAGTGTTTCCCAGTCAGTAACTTGGACATATTATAAATATTACGGATCACGAGAAGTTACTTGCAAAAAAACAATACTGAGTAAGAAAAATCTGGATGTTTCGTACATTTAACTTTTTCTAAACACCTCGTCTACCTCCTCCGTGATGTGTAATGAAAAGATACATTTCTAGTGAGCTAGGGATTTACGACACTTTACTTTGTGTCAGGAGACAGCAATCACCAACGAAGGCGTAGTGGCCAGTGAGAAAATGCTTCCTAGATTCTTCGTGCTTTCCCTTCGTCGAAGAGTGTAGAAAGTTTAACTCGGCTTTCATTCCACTTATGCTCCTTTAAAAGCAATTGTCACTAATATTGGCGACTCATTCAAAAGAGGAAAAATTATTTTTAGTTGTATAACACTTCTTTAACCATTATACAGAAAATTGTTGCTTGCTCTGCAAGTTTCATCTTTAATCTGCTTCCCCCACACTGAAAAAAAGATTGATAAACGCCGTATTTTACAAATATAGGTAAAAGGACTTTTAGCACAGTCCTTCCTTTTCTCTATGGGGGATCTCGCGGTGGTACAGAGTCTTAGTACTTCGTATATATTCTATACATTATGGTAAAACCTTATTTTTTCCTATTTTAAGTCCTGTATGAGTGTTTGGTGACGTTATCCATCACCAAGTAGTCTTTACTCCAGGGGTCATATGCAACCTGACGAAATTAAATCCGAAAATTAGCATGCTATTCATATCGCAGGCCGACTCGGAGCAAGAGTCAAAGTTTACACTGTGTTAGGCTTAAGAACTTCAGTTGTGACAGATTCAGAGTGTGCCGGCCGGAATGGCCGTGCGGTTCTAGGCGCTACAGTCTGGAACCGCGCTGACCGCTACTGTCGCAGGTTCGAATCCTGCCTCGGGCATGGATGTGTGTGATGTCCTTAGGTTAGTTAGGTTTAAATAGTTCTAAGTTCTAGGGGACTGATGACCTCAGAAGTTAAGTCCTATGGTGCTCAGAGCCATTTGAAACATTTTTTATGCAGTCCGGGCTTACTTATTTATAGGAACCTTAAAATACGTCTGGCAGAGTTTGGAAGATATGCATAAACCATCAACCGTTAATGAAGACTAATCGTAATAAAGTATTCCAGCGAACTATTCTACATACAGTGGTATATCTTCGTATCGCAGACAGGGCAATATGTCCGGAGCTGATACACTGTAACAGTTATCCGAACCTACCCTCCTGCTGGTAGCAGATTTTTACACCGGGAAGTTTTCAGTTGATTTATAGTATGAACCTAGTTGCGGTAAGACTGTGTACACGAACTATTTATGTGGCTTTAAACATAACCCACACAATGTTTTCTTCAGCCTGCGACATGCTCAGTAAGTTGAATTTATGCTAATCAATTCAAACACCTTCACTTCTTGGCTGATTTCTGCTTCACTCATTGAATATAAACGTATTTACCCTACCCGCGTAGAGCTGACTGCGCGATTTTCTGTTCGCTTGTTATATGTAGCTGTTAGCATCATTATTAATACTGCCACAAACATACTGCTGTCGAATGTCCTACAGGTCGTCAAATGCGTATTTGCGGGTGTAGTGAAATCAACTACTATAATGTTTGCGACCTCACATACCTGCCATGTGTTCAAGAACTAGAAGTGACTACATGGACCGTCCATTCAGTAAAGTGCCGTTGCTCAGAAAACCACTCTGAAACCAACGTACGTGTAAAATTTTCATGCAACATATAGAATGTCCATTGCTACTACACAGAATACGCAACACACTGATACGATTGAGGTATTTAAACGGGATTCGTTGTTTGGCATCGTGTTTCAGATTGCCTTACGTGTGGGAAATAATTAACTCCATAGTATTTCGAGGTAATACTCGTTCCGTTTACAAACGTAATTGTCCTGAACCGATAAACGATATTGGTTATCGTAGAACCTAAAGTGACACAAACAAAGCTCGATTTTCATAATTGTTACCAGTCGCATTGCTTTACTTGGAAATACAACATTGTTGTCGTAGTCAGTCTTTATTTAAAATGGTATTAAAATTTCAACTGCGAGAATATATTCGGACTTCTGAGATTGTGTAATTAGTTAACGAAATAGAGAGTTTGTAACAGCAGTACTCATTACCACCTTAAAAAAATACATCTACTTCTGTATCTTGCGTTTGGTCATTTCATCATAGATACCCATGGAAGTGACACAATTTCGTGCAGTCTAGGACTTGTTTCGTTCTAGAGTTAACGTCCTTCCCCTTTGCGATGACGTAGTTTGAGTCGTGTGAGGGGCTTCTCTTTCTGGTTCAGGTTCTCTCTTTGCTATGGTGTCAGAGACAGACTGACAATTTTTTTATGCTTCTTTACCCTATTTCAAGAAAATCTTACTTCTTCCACTGACTTGTTGATTCCAGGAATATTTTTGCTGAGACGTCTCAAACACGGGAATGAAAAATTTGTTCAAATTGTCACACGATTTAGAGACGAAATATAGGATAAATCTTTACGTTCCAGAAGCACAATGCAGTCGCTGTCTTGTACAGAGTGTTCCACATGAAATCAGTACTCCTCACTCCCGAGAGTCAACTAAAATTAAGTAAAAAGGAATAGAGGCACTGAAAGTGATGACCATGGGCATCCAGGCATCGCTTTGTGTGATGAAGTAACCGGAAACACTTAACTCTGCGGGCGTGATGTTGATTTCTCTTATTGTTGACTTGCTCAATTTATGAAGCTCTTCCTCTCAAGTTAATCACCCGATTTTTCTGAAATTATAATTATTTGTTTTTCTGTGGTTCAAATGGTTCAAATGGCTCTGAGCACTATGGGACTCAACTGCTGTGGTCATCAGTCCCCTAGAACTTAGAACTACTTAAGCCTAACTAACCTAAGGACATCACACACATCCTTGCCCGAGGCAGGATTCGAACCTGCGACCGTAGCAGTCGCACGGTTCCGGACTGCGCGCCTAGAACCGCGAGACCACCGCGGCCGGCCTTTTTCTGTGGAGGTACATTAAATCTACAGATTTCCGCCCCATTCGGATGATTGCTTCGTGGTGCGTTGTTTCTTTTTTTATCGTATATTAATCATCCCCTTAACAGAGCACACTACTTGGAGAGCTTTCAACCGTCCACCGCTGTCCAATCCATGACAGTAAAATGTTGTGCCCATCGGCTGTAAGGATCCATTGCAGTGAGATGGGTTGACTTGAGACAATGTCAGGGTGAAGCTATCGTGCCTGGACGTGTCCATGTCCGAACGGTGAATAAACTTGTCCAATTTGTTGGTTTATCGTCTGCGTATCCTCTCGGACTGCCGAACATGTGTCAGAAAGAATAGTGGTCGTGTAAAGTCTCTAGCAGACAGGGAGCGAAGACAGTTGCCACGCCATGTCAGTGGCAGTCGGTTTCATCGCAGAATTGCTGCTGCCTGTGTATGCAGATTCGCCTTAGGCAAATTCCGGCAGAGAACTGCATGCAGTTGATCTTGAGGTCGGATACCTGGCAAAACGCCATTCCTCGTGCCGGCACCCGAAGCTGCACTTTTTAAATGGGCTAAACAACACAGAGAATAGGCTGTAGCTGATTGGAGGCATATTGTGCGGTCTAAGGAGTCGCGATTTTTCCTCTTTTCAAATGATCCACGGCATCGAGCGAACGGACGTTCCAATAGGCGTTTAACTTGTGATGTGAGGAGGAACGTACTTGAGATCAGATTTGAGTCTGGGATGTTTTGAAGATGTCTTTTGTACCTTGATTTGGAAACGTTCATTCAGGTTACCGTGAACGTAAACCAGGTTGTTCATTTCTACATTCCCGGAGACCGAGAGTTGCCCGTTCTTCTACTTGATGGTTAGTGGATCTACTCACTGAGGTCCAGTGTGAGCAGTAATTATCGTATGTCAGCGAAACTTTGTAGATATTCTAATGATTAATGCAAACTGATTTATCTGTTAAAAATACTTCCCAATTTGGCCAACAGGTGAGAATCTGGTGCTGTATAGCACGTCGTCGACGTTTTTGGTGCAGATACTGAACAAACTGTGTAAGCGGAGATAAACAGTATCAAAATAATGGGTTCCTCGTCTGATATTTTTGCCGATGTCGTGTCCCTAATCCACCACGTAAGGAAAAATTTCTATACGTCTTTCTTGCATTCACGGTGCCAGATTTGTGCCAGGTGGCCCACATTGGAACTACTTTTTTTTTCTCCAGCGTAAATCGGTTCCGCATTAACGGATTAGAGTATCTACCAAGTTTCGCTGTTATACAATAATTACACTCCACAGTGGAACTCTGTGAGTAGCAGAACTTTCGTTATAACATCCCACAACGTTTTCATGACGTGTAGACTGTGGACACTTCCGTCTTCCAATACGCAAACTACCGTTTCAATACGGCTGCAGCTTTACGTTTCTGGTTTGATGAATGCTCCGTCACCTTATCGCACCTCAAATTTCTCGATAAACGACCTCATCAGAACTGTATGTAAAATGTCTAGAACCATTTGAAACAAAGGACGAAACATAGCCAGGAATACCCCGTAATTTTCTATGTCTACAGTATCTTATCACCGGTATCGGGCTAGCGCAGTGGTTAGCACACTGGACTCGCATTTTTTTGCTTTATGGCGCAAAAGCAACTAGGGTCATACGCGCCCAAGTCAAAACTATAGAACAGGAAGACAGAGAGCAGTAATCCACACGCTTTCAAATAGAAACTGAAGAGTTTCCTCACGGGTCACTCCTTCTAAACTGTTGAAGAGTTTCTTGAAAAATTAAGCTGATTCTTATGTTATATTGCTGACTGCGTTTACTTAAACTTACGACTTGACTTTTTCTGGGTTCATAAACATTTTATTTTTATCTGTTATTACTGTTCTGTTGAAATCTTACGTACTGGCACGTTCTATGACCTTGGAGATTTGCTCCTCAATTTGGTCCTACGGAACGTGACCTGTAAATAAATAAAATAAACTATTCTTCATTTTCCAATCTCTAACGGCGCGAGGAAAAACTAACACCTATGTCCTTCCGTGCGAGCTTTTATTTCCCTTATTATGATGATCTTCTCACCCTGTGCAGGTCGGCGTCAACAAAATATTTTCGCCTTAGATAATTGAAATTTCGTGAGATGATTCAACCGCACCGAAAAAGGCCTTTGTTTTAATGATGTCCAGCCCTAATCCTGTATCACGTCCGTGACACTATCTCCCCTGCTTCGTGATAATACGAAACATGCTGCTCGGCTTTGACCTTTTTCGATGTACTCGGTTAATCCTAACTGGTAAGGATCCCAGACCGTGCAGCAGCGCTCCTATAGAGAACGGACAAGAGAATTGCAGACAATCTCTTTAGTAAATCTGTTACATATTCAAAGCGTTCCATCAACAAAACGCAGTCTTTGGTTAGCCTTCCCGACAGCATTTTTATACGTTCTATTAAATTTAAGTGGTTAGAAATTGTAATTCCTAGGCATTTAGTTGAATTTACGGCCTTTGCATTTAATTGATTTATTGTCTAACCGAATTTAAAGGAATATTTTTATCACTCATGTGGATGAGCTCACGCTTTGCATTATTTTGGTTCAAGTTTCAATTTTCACGATATACACTTTTCTAAATCGTTTTGTGATTTGCTTTGATCTTCTGATGACTTAATAGACGACAAACGACAGCATCATCTGCAGACACCTCCGACGGCTGCTCAGATTGTACCCTAAAACGTTTATATTGATAGGAAACATCAGAGGGCCTATAACACTACCTTGGGGAGAGTCAGAAGTCACTTCAATTTTACTCGATGGCTTTACGTCAGTTACTACGAACCGTATCTAAAAGGAAATCACGAATCCAGTCACATTACTGATATTCCTGTAGTACGCAATTTTACTACAAGCCACTTGTGTGGTAGAGTGTGAAAAGTCTTCTGGAAACCCAGAAATACGGAATCAATTTGAAACCCCTTGTGAAAAGCACTGAACACTTTGTCTGTGTAAAGAGCTAGTTGCGTTTCACAAGACCGATTTTTGCTAAATTCGTGTAGACTGTAGGTCAATAGACCGTTCTCTTCGATGTAAAGCATAATGTTCGAACATATATTTCAAAATCCTGCAGCATATCGACGTTAATGATAAAGGCTAGTAATTTAGTGGATTACTCCTACTACTTTTCTTGAATACTGGTGTGACCTGCGTAACTTTCAAGCCTTTTCGTAGGAATATTTCATCGAGCGAGTTGTTGTATATGATTGTTAAGCATGAAGGAATTGCGTCAGCATACTCTGGAGTGAACCTAAATTGGTATACAGTCTGGACCGGACGACTTGCTTTTATTATGTGATTTAAGTTGCTTCACTACTCCGACGATATTTACTTCTACGTTACTCATGTTGGTAGCTGTTCTTGATTAGAATTCTGGGATATTTACTTTGTCTTCTTTTGCGAAGGCATTTCGGAAGACTGCGTTTAGTAACTCCGCTTTAGCAGCACTGTTGTCAACAGTATTTCCGTAGCTATCGAATGAAGGCTTTCTTCATACGAAGCGGAAATTATCTGATACCTGTCTGCAGTCACCAATCTTTATAATCGACGTACTGTGTGTGTGTTAAAAACACTGCCTAACAAATAAATGAGGCAGGAGGAGAAAACGAGGGGAGGAGAAAAAGAAATTTAAGAGGGTATGTCAAGTTATTGCTGTCATTATAAAACTGAGTCAGATCTACAAAGAACTTGGCAGTATGAGCCTACCTAGGAGTATGACGTTGCACCGCGTCTCGGCAGGATTCATACACAAATTCGGTTGGGAAGGATGTTTGGCAGCCTTGTTGTTGTGGTCTTCAGTCCAAAGACTGGTTTGATGCAGCTCTCCATGATATTCTATCCTGTGCAAGACTCTTCACTGTGCGGCTGGTCCCTGCGGAGGTTCGAGGCCTCCCTCGGGCATGGGTGTGTGTGTGTGTGTGTGTGTGTGTGTGTGTGTGTGTGTGTGTGTGTGTGTGTGTGTCCTTAGGATAATTTAGGTTAAGTAGTGTGTAAGCTTAGGGACTGATGACCTTAGCAGTTAAGTCCCATAAGATTTCACACACATTTGAACATTTTTGACTCTTCATCTCCGAATAACTACGGCAACCTACATCCCTCTGAATCTGATTACTGTATTCCTCCCTCTACTATTTTTACCCCCCCACGCTTCCCTCCAGTACTGAATTGGTCATCTCTTCATGTTTCAGAATGTGTAATACCAACCAATCCTTTCTTCTAGTTAAGTTGTACGACAAATTCCTCTTCTTCCCAATCCTATACCAGTATCTCATTAGCTACGTGATCTACCCGATCTTCAGCATTCTTCTGTAACACCACATTTCGAAAGCTTCCATTCTCTTCTTCTCTGAACTGTTTATCGTCCACGTTTCACTTACATATATGGCTACTCTCCTTACAAATACTTTGAGAAAGGACTTTCCGACACTTAAATCTATACTCGACTTTAACACATTTCTCTTCTTCAGAAACGTTTTCCTTGCTACTGCCCATCTAACTTTTGTATCCTCCCTACTTCGACCATCATCCGCTTACCTTGCTTCGCAAATAACAAATCTCATCAACT
Source organism: Schistocerca nitens (assembly GCF_023898315.1). Classification (NCBI taxonomy): domain Eukaryota; kingdom Metazoa; phylum Arthropoda; class Insecta; order Orthoptera; family Acrididae; genus Schistocerca; species Schistocerca nitens. The sequence goes on from NC_064617.1 coordinate 310,816,191, forward strand.
ACTTTAAGTGTCTCATTTCGTAATCTAATTCCCAGAGCGTCACCTGATTTAATTCGACTATATTTCATTATCCTCGTTTTGCTTTTGTTGGTATTCATCTTATATCCTCCTTTCAAGGCACTGTGCGTTCCGCTTATCTGCTGTTCCATGTCCTCTACTGCCTTTAACAGAATTACACTGCCATCGGCAAACCTCAAAGTTTTTATTTCTTTTCCACGGATTCCTATTCCCAATTTTTCTTTTGTTTCCTTTCCTGCTTGTTCAATATACGGATTTGATGACATCGGGGATAGGCTACAACCCTGTTTCACTCCCTTTCATGCCCCCCGACTCTTGTAACTGCCATTTACTTTCTGCACAAATTATAAATAGCATTTCGCTCCCTGTGTTCTACCCCTGACACCTTTCGAATTTGAAAGAGAGTATTCCTGTCGACATTGTACAAAGCTTTGTCTAAGTTACATATGCCATAAACGCAGGTTTGCCTTTCCTTAACGCATCCTCTGTGAGATGTCGTAGGGTCAGCATTGCCTCGCGTGTTCCTTCATTTCTCCGGAATCTGCCTATTTCTAGAAAGTTTTATGGACATCCGACAATGTCTTACGAGTGCTCCACTTTTTTGTCATATGAGGTCTGTTCAATAAATTCCGAAACTTTGTCCACAAAACTTTTCTGTGCTTACCTTTTACTTATTGTGCATGCCCTCCTTCGGAATACTCTTCTCCAGAAGTGATAAACCGCTCTCAACACCGTTTACACTGGGCCGGCCGGAGTGGCCGAGTGGTTCTAGGCGCTACAGTGTGGAACCGCGCGACCGCTACGGTCGCAGGTTCGAATCCTGCCTCGGGCATGGATGTGTGTGATGTCCTTAGGTTAGTTAGGTTTAAGTGGTTCTAAGTTCTAGGGGACTGATGACCTCAGAAGTTAAGCCCCATAGTGCTCAGAGCCATTTGAACCGTTTCCACTTCCGGAAGCAGTCTTGGTAAGACTTTTGCTGGATCCAGCGAAGCGACGTCTGCGAATTTTCTTTTATCTCGTCTATAGTTGCAAATTTCCTTCCTTTAACCGCGTTTCAACACTGCAATTAAAAAAAAAAAAGTCCGCAAGGGCCTGGTATGGAGAGAACGGAGGATGAATGGTTCAAATGGCTCTGAGCACTGTGGGACTTAACTTCTGAGGTCATCAGTCCCCTAGAACTTAGAACTACTTAAACCTAACGAACCTAAGGACATCACACACATCCATGCCCACGGCAGGAGTCGAACCCGCGACCGTAGCGGTAGCGCGGATCCAGACTGTAGCGCCTACAACAGCTTGGCCACTCCAGCCGGTGTACGGAGGATGAGGTAGCACACTTGTTCTTTTGTGCGTTAGTCACGCGCCAACAGGGATGAATGTGAGGGTGCGTTATCGTGATTAAAGAGCCATAAATTGTCTCGCCAAATTTTCTGCCAGGCGTCGCAAGGCGTCCCGATAGTACCATCGACTAACAGTTTGTCCCTTCAAAGTCAAAGAAAACTATCAGCATGGCTTTGACATTGGACCTCAACTGAAGAGGTTTTTTTTCGTCTTGGAGGGCCTTTTCCTACCAATTGTGAAGACTGAACCTTGGTGTCAACATCATAACCATCGACCCATGTTTCATCACCAGTTATGATTCTCTGAAGGAACATCTCGTTCTCTGTTGCGTGATCCAAAAGCTCCTCACATATTGCGTGGTGAAAGTCTATCTGGTCTTGAGTCATAAGCCGTGAGACGAACTTGGTGGCAACGCGATGCATTCAAAGGTGTCAGAGTTTCATGAGATGATTCGATTGAAATGTCTCATTCTTCTGAAATCTCTCGGACAGTCGGTCTTCGATTGGCACGCACAGTTGGTTGCCGTTCCTGACACGGACGACGTCGGTAGACGCCGCAGGGCCTTCTGAACGAAGGTCATTTTTAACTTCCGTTCGGTCATTTTTAAACAGTGTTCACCACTCGCAACGCCTAGTAAGTCTTAAGCACTCATCACCGTATGCTTCCTATATCATTTGGTGTGTCTCCGACAAGGTTTTCTGTAATTTCACGCAAAATTTAATGCATGTGCGTTGCTCGTGTAACTCTCGCATCTCAAAATTCGGAGATTGTGTGACACAACGTTCTTCTCAATACAGCGCAGAAGAAAAACAAAACGACACACAACCATGAGACTTCCGGTAGTAGGTGGCGCAGTGGTTAGACACTGGACTCGCATTCGGGAGGACGACGGTTCAATCCCGCGTCCGGCCATCCTGATTTAGGTTTTCCGTGATTTCCCTAAACCGCTCCAGGCAAATGCCGGGATGGTTCCTTTCAAAGGGCACGGCCGACTTCCTTCCCCGTCCTTCCCTAATCCGATGAGACCGATGACCTCACTGTCTGGTCTCCTTCCCCAAACAAACCAACCAACCAACACATCAAACACAAGCGTGAGCGGGGATGCCAACAGCATTTCGCTTCGACACACCATTGGTGCAAAGTTACGAATGCTCCGAAATTATTTGAACAGAGGTCATATTTCGCTTTATTTTTTATGTTTCAGTAAGATACTACTTCCTCCTTTTACCCTTAATAATAAAGCGGTGCTAAGCTCTGTACGTAATATCACAGAACATTGTTCACTCCCTCCTCTGAATCCATAGAGACTCAGTGTGTCTCTAAAGATCAAGATCCAGTGTCGTATCTCAATCTTGAATTTGTAAAATAAATTTATGCTCCTTATGGGTAGCGCAGTGATGTCTTCGTCTTCTTCCTCCTCACTTTTGGAACCCAAAATTAAAAGTACGCTAGTTTTACTGCCTGACTCGTGCGCTGGGGAAATACTAACGGTTGAAGTGTATGTCACTGATAGTGCACACTAGAGATCGGCAATGCAACAGCCATTTTTTCAGACGTTTGTTTTTTACAGCACCTACGTCTGACTGAAGTGCTTGCCGTACGTTTGCCTTTGAGACAAATGGCTCAATAGATCGAACCGATAACGTCGACACCCGACGGATTTACTGCTCTCCAAACGATGCAGGCCGCATTTCTCTCTACGCCCAGGAAAGCCTCTGTTTCAAACGTCGTGAATCCGGTGAAAACACAGAAAGAGTAGAAACCTTCAAAGGCTGTAAGTACATTCATCTCTGCTTCTCACTGTTCACAGATGAGTATGCCACGTTATGTAAGACGAGGGAGTCTTCCTAATGTGTCTTACATTTACCAACGATGACTCTTTTCGGTCTGTCGAACAATCTCAGTGCCTCAGTTTTACTTCACGTCACTATTAATTCCACGTGAGAGATGTACTGGAACTCCGTTTGTCAAATAGGCCGCGACCATTGTTTCGATAACCATCAGTAATGCATAATAGAATAAATTTTCTTAATGAAGTAGTTGACTAAATTGCTTATGAAGAACTCAGCAGTTCTTTTTCGTTTTTAAGAGAGGGATAAAGAAGCACAATTTCTTTTGTAGAATGCTGCCGTTGTTTTGTGTGAGCATCAGTAATGAACTTTACAGGACAGTTTAGTAACACAGTGAGTAATTACATTTCTTATGAAGTATTAAAAAGGATTTTATGAAAGACACATCCAACTGCTACTTTGAAAGAAGCGGCGTTATAAAATAAACGACCCGAGGACACCGGACGTTAGATACGCCCTGCGATTATTGAGACCAACTTTTCGGACTCTGCAATCACAATTCTGCGTAATGAGCAACTAAAAGCTTTGGTTTCCTATCGTTTGAATTCATTTTGTAACAGCGAAGACTAGCTCTAATTACTTCCGTGATATATTAGGGAGCCATGTTCTTTCTATGGAAATAATAAGAATAAAAATAGGCTAAACATTTACAACGGTCCTGAAAGTAGCAGCTTGTTAGTCGTCAACAGCTAAAAAGCAGACGACGAAGAAGAAGATGAAGAAGAAGAAGAATAAAAATAAAAAGAAGGAAGACAGAAAGACGGAAATTCCGTATTGCGACGACCCCTTGTAGTCTAGAGCTATGTCAACTTTCTTTTCCAATGCACAATTATAGCGAATCACTTCTGCACTTCTGAACAGCATGGTGTCAGGAAAGTACATCCACGCTACTGTCTACATGTTCCACATCTTTGTAACACATGTTATGGCACTGCGAAACATCCTTTATATTGCTGTCACTGAAGAAACTGGTAACTGTCGAACGTTACTCAATTCTGCGTCCTGTCGATTTTTTCTGTACTTTTCATTCTTCAAGGGATAGAGCGGGCTGTTTGACATCCGGTCCATGATCGAACATAGGTGCTGCTCAATCGAATACCAGACGAGGAGGTAGCGAGGCGGACGAGGTTCCAAATTGGAATCAAGTGGGAGGGAACTCCCACATCCGTCATTTACCTTTACCTTAAAATTAAGGGAAGCCTTCCGTAAATATTGGTATAAATTATTTTGAATTTATCAACATATCGATTATGGATGTTAAAGAACCCGTGACAGTACAAAAACAGAGATCTTCATCCAGGCGCTTTCCTGAAATGGTTATTTATTCCGTAAACCAATTTTCGAACCTTTTCAGGCTCATCCTCAGATGGTAAACAGGAGGTTACGTGGCTATTTCAAAGCATAATGCTGGTACTGACTTGCTGTCCCACACTGTCGCAAGCCGTTATCCAGCATTACGCTTTGAAACAGTCTTGTAGTCTCCTGTGCACCATCTCAAGATGAGCCTGAAAAGGTTAAGAAATGGTTTATGAAATAAACAGCTAGTCAAAGAAGTGAGAGGTTGCTGTACCTGTATTCAGATTTTAAATTTATTCCTAGGACAATATTTCCCTTTTCCTGTGGTATACACTCCTGGAAATTGAAATAAGAACACCGTGAATTCATTGTCCCAGGAAGGGGAAACTTTATTGACACATTCCTGGGGTCAGATACATCACATGATCACACTGACAGAACCACAGGCACATAGACACAGGCAACAGAGCATGCACAATGTCGGCACTAGTACAGTGTATATCCACCTTTCGCAGCAATGCAGGCTGCTATTCTCCCATGGAGACGATCGTAGAGATGCTGGATGTAGTCCTGTGGAACGGCTTGCCATGCCATTTCCACCTGGCGCCTCAGTTGGACCAGCGTTCGTGCTGGGCGTGCAGACCGCGTGAGACGACGCTTCATCCAGTGCCAAAAATGCTCAATGGGGGACAGATCCGGAGATCTTGCTGGCCAGGGTAGTTGACTTACACCTTCTAGAGCACGTTGGGTGGCACGGGATACATGCGGACGTGCATTGTCCTGTTGGAACAGCAAGTTCCCTTGCCGGTCTAGGAATGGTAGAACGATGGGTTCGATGACGGTTTGGATGTACCGTGCACTATTCAGTGTCCCCTCGGCGATCACCAGTGGTGTACGGCCAGTGTAGGAGATCGCTCCCCACACAATGATGCCGGGTGTTGGCCCTGTGTGCCTCGGTCGTATGCAGTCCTGATTGTGGCGCTCACCTGCACGGCGCCAAACACGCATACGACCATCATTGGCACCAAGGCAGAAGCGACTCTCATCGCTGAAGACGACACGTCTCCATCCGTCCCTCCATTCACGCCTGTCGCGACACCACTGGAGGCGGGCTGCACGATGTTGGGGCGTGAGCGGAAGACGGCCTAACGGTGTGCGGGACCGTAGCCCAGCTTCATGGAGACGGTTGCGAATGGTCCTCGCCGATACCCCAGGAGCAACAGTGTCCCTAATTTGCTGGGAAGTGGCGGTGCGGTCCCCTACGGCACTGCGTAGGATCCTACGGTCTTGGCGTGCATCCGTGCGTCGCTGCGGTCCGGTCCCAGGTCGACGGGCACGTGCACCTTCCGCCGACCACTGGCGACAACATCGATGTACTGTGGAGACCTCACGCCCCACGTGTTGAGCAATTCGGCGGTACGTCCACCCGGCCTCCCGCATGCCCACTATACGCCCTCGCTCAAAGTCCGTCAACTGCACATACGGTTCACGTCCATGCTGTCGCGGCATGCTACCAGTGTTAGAGACTGCGATGGAGCTCCATATGTCACGGCAAACTGGCTGACACTGACGGCGGCGGTGCACAAATTCTGCGCAGCTAGCGCCATTCGACGGCCAACACCGCGGTTCCTGGTGTGTCCGCTGTGCCGTGCGTGTGATCATTGCTTGTACAGCTCTCTCGCAATGTCCGGAGCAAGTATGGTGGGTCTGACACACCGGTGTCAATGTGTTCTTTTTTCCATTTCCAGGAGTGTATATATATATATATATATATATATATATATATATATATATATATATATACACACACACACACACACACACACACACACACACATATATATATATATATATATATATATATATATATATATATATATATATATATGGCTATTACAAATGATTGAAGCGATTTCATGAATTCACTTTAGCTCCATTCATTGACATATGGTCACGACACACTACAGATACGTAGAAAAACCCATAAAGTTTTGTTCGGCTGAAGCCGCACTTCAGGTTTCTGCGCCAGAGCGCTCGAGAGCGCAGTGAGGCAAAATGGCGGCAGGAGCCGAGAAAGCGTATGTCGTGCTTCAAATGCACTCACATCAGTCAGTCATAACAGTGCAACGACACTTCAGGACGGAGTTCAACAAAGATCCACCAACTGATAACTCCATTCGGCGATGGTATGCGCAGTTTAAAGCTTCTGGATGCCTCTGTAAGGGGAAATCAACGGGTCGGCCTGCAGTGAGCGAAGAAACGGTTGAAAGCCTGCGGGCAAGTTTCACGCGTAGCCCGCGGAAGTCAACGAATAAAGCAAGCAGAGAGCTAAACGTACCACAGCCGACGGTTTGGAAAATCTTACGGAAAAGCTAAAGCAGAAGCCTTACCGTTTACAATTGCTACAAGCCCTGACACCCGATGACAAAGTCAAACGCTTTGAATTTTCGGCGTGGTTGCAACAGCTCAAGGAAGAGGAATGCGTTCAGTGCGAATCTTGTTTTCAGTGATGAAGCAACATTTTTTTCTTAATGGTGAAGTGAAGAGACACAATGTGCGAATCTGGACGGTAGAGAATCCTCACTCATTCGTGCAGCAAATTCGCAATTCACCAATAGTTAACGTGTTTTGTGCAATCTCACGGTTTAAAGTTTACGGCCCCTTTTTCTTCTGCGAAAAAAACGTTACAGGACACGTGTATCTGGACAAGCTAGAAAATTGGCTCATGCCACAACTGGAGACCGACAGCGCCGACTTCATCTTTCAACAGGACGGTGCTCCACCGCACTTCCATCATGATGTTCGGCATTTCTTAAACAGGAGATTGGAAAACCGATGGATCGGTCGTGGTGGAGATCATGATCAGCAATTCATGTCATGGCCTCCACGCTCTCCCGACTTAACCCCATGCGATTTCTATCTGTGGGGTTATGTGAAAGATTCAGTGTTTAAACCTCCTCTACCAAGAAACGTGCCAGAACTGCGAGCTCGCATCAACGATGCTTTCGAACTCATTGATGGGGACATGCTGCGCCGAGTGTGGGAGGAACTTGATTATCGGCTTGATGTCTGCCGAATCACTAAAGGGGCACATATCGAACATTTGTGAATGCCTAAAAAAACTTTTTGAGTTTTTGTATGTGTGTGCAAAGCATCGTGAAAATATCTCAAATAATAAAGTTATTGTAGAGCTGTGAAATCACTTCAATCATTTGTAATAACCCTGTATATATATATATATATATATATATATATATATATATATATATATATATATATATATATATATATATATATATATCTCACGAAATAAGCGTCAAACAAAAAATCTACAGAGAACGAAACTCGTCTAGCATGGAGGGGGAAACCAGATGGCGCTATGGTTGGCCCGCTAGATGGCGCTGCCATAGATCAAACGAATATCAACTGCGTTTTTTTTAAATAGGTACCCCCATTTTTATTACATATTCGTGTAGTACGTAAAGAAATATGAATGTATTAGGTGGACCACTTTTTTCGCTTTGTGATAGATGGCGCTCTAATAGTCAACCGAAATAAAATGTTCAAACGTACTTACGTTCCGTATTTTAATTTAAAAAAAAAGTTTGAACCATATGTTTGTGACTATTACAGCGCCATCTATCACAAAGCGAAAAAAGTGGTCCAACTAAAACATTCATATTTCCTTACGTACTAAACGAATATGTAATAAAAATAGGGCGTTCCTATTTTAAAAAAACACAGTTGATATCCGTTTGACCTATGGCAGATCCATCCAGCGGGCCAACCATAACGCCATCTGTTTTCCCCCTTCAAGCTAGCCAAGTTTCGTTCTTTGTAGTTTTCTCGTTTGACGCTTATTTCGTGAGATATTTGGCCCGGTCACGATCAGTGGACCACCCCCTATATAATGTGTGTGTGTGTGTGTGTGTGTGTGTGTGTGTGTGTGTGTGTGTGTGTGTGTGTGTGTGTTTTTAACTCTGGATTGAATTCAAACGAAAGACGCTAACACTGTGGGGACGTGACAAATTATACGGAAGAGTTGATGGGGAAATGTAACAAGTTATCCTTATCCCGGCAGCTCACGAATTCGAATTTAATGCGGCAAAACCACAAAATATGATCAAATGGGCAAGTTACGCTGCTTCAGAATACAGATTGCGATGCCACAGTCTGCAAAACATACCTTTCCCAAAATTAGCAAAGTGTGTGCCCATCAACACCAGACAACAGTCACGAGACCATTCGCATGGGAGCCGGAACACAAATGCTGCGTAACTTAACTCCTCCTCTGCTTTCGACAAACTCTATATCGAGGGGACGACGCAATTTTGTTGCCAATGTGACAGGCAAGAATATCGCTTATTTCATGAAAAATGGGGAAATTGAATACAAACTTCCCACTCTTGGCGTACAGAAATTCGGTGTCTTCTCGATTTGTTGGCCATCTCATGTCAATCATTATGGTGGGGCGACTTACTACACTACTGGCCATTAAAATTGCTACACAAAGAAGAAATGCAGATGGTAAACGGGTATTCATTGGACAGACATACTAGAAGTGACATGTTATTACATTTTCACGCAATTTGGGAGCATAGATCCTGAGAAATCAGTACCTAGAACAACCATCTCTGGCCGTAATAACGGTCTTGATACGCCTGGGCATTGAGTCAAACAGAGCTTGGATGACGTGTACAGATACAGCTGCCCATGTAGCTTCAACACGATACCACAGTTCATCAAGAGTAGTGACTGGCGTATTGTGACGAGCCAGTTGCTCGGTCACCATTCACCAGACATTTTCAGTTGGTGAGAGATCTGGAGAATGTGCTGGCCAGGGCAGCAGTCGAAATTGTTCTGCATCCAGAAAGGCCCGTACAGGACCTGCAACATGCTGTCGTGCATTATCCTGCTGAAATGCAGGGTTTCGCAGCGATCGAATGAAGGTTAGAGCCACGTGTCGTAACACATCTGAAATGTAACGTCCACTGTTCAAAGTGCCGTCAATGCGAACAAGAGGTGACCGAGACGAGTAACCAATGGCACCCCATACCATCACGCCGAGTGATACGCCAGTATGGTAGTGACGAATACACGCTTCCAATGTGCGTTCGCTGCGATCTCGCCAAAAACGGACGCGACGATCATAATGCTGTAAACAGAACCTGGATTCAGCCGAAAAAATGACGTTTTGCCATTCGTGCACCTAGGTTCGTCGTTGAGTACACCATCGCAGGCGCTCCTGTCTGTGAAGCAGCATCAAGGGTAACCGCAGCCATGTTCTCGTAGCTGATAGTCCATGCTGCTGCAAACGTCGTCGAACTGTTCGTGCAGATGGTTGTTGTCTTGCAAACGTCCCCATCTGTTGACTCAGGGATCGAGACGTGGCTGCACGATCCGTTACAGCCATGCGGATAAGATGCCTGTCATCTCGACTGCGAGTGATGCGTGGCCTTTGGAATCCAGCACGGCGTTCCATATTACCCTCCTGAACCACCGATTCCATTGTCTGCTAACAGTCATTGGATCTCGACCAACGCGAGTAGCAATGTCGCGACACAATAAACCGCAATCGCGATAGGCTACAATCCGACCTTTATCAAAGTCGGTAATGTGACGGTACGCATTTCTTCTCCTTACACGGGGCATCACAACAACGTTTCACGAGGCAACGCCGGTCAACTGCTGTTTGTGTATGAGAAATCTGTTGGAAACTTTCCTCATGTCAGCACGTTGTAGGTGTCGCCAGCGGCGCCAACCTTGTGTGAATGCTCTGGAAAGCTAATCATTTGCATATCACAGCATCTCCTTCCCGTCGATTAAATTTCACGTCTGTAGCTCGTCATCTTCGTGGTGTAGCAATTTTAATGGCTAGTGGTGTAGAAAAAACCGGACTGTCTTTCTCAAGGTGGACTAGCGGTGCTGCGGCGTCTCGACCTCTGATGTTCATGTAGGAAAGGCAGGAATGTCAAACTCGGTTATTATCTGGGGATGGCAGTGCTGGCAAGATGCCTCGTATCCTGAGTTAAGCCAGGCACTTGCTCTGCTCAAAGATGCATGAACCAGGCCACTGCCTCACTTCTGCGGAAACTGTTCATCTTCCTGTGGAGGCTCGCCTCTCTTCACTGACTTTCTTTTGACGACAACATGATGCTGAGAACACATGGTGAGTGCATCTTCACAGTGCAATAAATGCAAAGTCTTCCTCCCATGACAACATTTTCAGTACTTTCAATAAAATAACTGCCAAATGGTGTCGGAAAATGGAACAATATAGCTTAGTGATATGAAACAGTAGCAAACAATGATAAAAAGCTTCAATTCTGTTAAAAATTATCAGTATCCTCTAGCTCACAGACAAACCCAAGAGCTAATCACTTGACAGGAAATACACAACGCTGAAATTCTCCATTTAATTTATATCTGGAAATGTTCTTGGAAACCACAGAGAAGAGAAAAATATTGTTGAATAACATACCATTTAAAACCAGGAGTTCAACATACGGAATCGCCATGTATTTGGGCGTTTTGTAAAGTATCGTTGGAGAATGGGAAAGTATACTACAGAGATCTGGAATAAATCATCAAATAAAGCTACAAGTAAGACACAAAGGCATCGAAATGGACAACATAACCTTTACGGATACAGATGAGCTTCCAGACTGCAAAAGATGTAGAAAACCCGTTTTTTCCGCTACCGTTTTTACCTTGCGCTCTTTCTTCTAGGACCATGGAAGTGATTCCGTGATGTTTTAACAGATGTCCTCCCATAGTGCCCCTTCTTCTTGACAGTCTTTTCCTTATATTCCTTTTCTCACCGATTCTGCAGAGATCCTATTCATTCCTTACCTCATCACTCCACCTAATTTTCAATGTTCTTTACCAGTAGGAAATTCAAAATCCTTCGATTCTTTTTTTTACGGTTTCGCAGAGTCCACGTTTACCACAAAACGCCAATTCTCAGAAATTTCTTCCCCATATTAAGCCTATGTTTGATACTAGTAGACTTCTCTTGGCCAGGAATGCCCTTTTTGCCAGTGCTAGCCTTCTCTTTATGTTCTCATTGTACCGTTCAGTATGATTTATTTTGCTGCCTAGGTCACAGAATTACTTAGCTTCATGTACTTCTTGACCACTAATCCTGGTAAGTTTCTCTTTTTCCTCATTACTTTCGTCTTTCTTCGTTTTACTCTCAATCTATACTCTGAAACTCATCTGCTTGTTCATTCCATTCAGCAGATCCCATAATTCTTCTTCATTTTCATTGATGATCAGCAGATAAATCTCCTCTGAAGAATATCGAAGTATGTAAAAGAAATGCATGATAAATGTTGTTACATTTTGGAAAATATTGAAAAACTTAAAAACATGAAATTAATTGTCCAGATCAGTGGGCTTTCCAAAGAATCAAACAACGCCAGATTCCATAACATTCAGATGCCGTATCAACTATAGAAGCATACATAATTTAAAAAATCCATCTGCATTACTGCTGTAGCACTTCTGATACTAAATGTAACTCCATTGTCAGGAAGACCATTACTGCAAAGGGCATTTGATTCTAAAGCATTATGTCAGGGTGAAAATACCAAATAAATTAATTTTTCTCTCTTAACAACATGTGGGCAGGGTGGGTTCTTCCTTGGCTCGGGTATGAGGTAGAATGAAACAGCATTTTTACATAAGACAACCTTTATTGAAAGTTTTGTACAACTGTTTGCTTACTGGATGTTCTGGCTCGGAGGGCGGCAGCTGTGTCGTTTGCGAAGTCTTCTGCTCCGGCAGCGGCAGGGCCTGATTACGCCTGGCGGTGTGTATCTCGTGTCGCCGTCTCGCCCAGTTGACTGGAGACGCGCAGCGCGAGGTGGCCCGTTTAATTATTGAGAGCGAAGTCGTGCATCGGATGGTGATACCTTGGATGTGGCGTCCCAGTGTTTCTCTTCTCTAAGCGGCTGCGTATGTGTTGTGCGTCGGCCAGCGGAGCGGCGCGGCGGGGGAAGGCCAGTGTCCAGGACTCGAACAACGGACTCCCGCTTGCCAGTCTTCGGCTGTCGGATCTTCATCCCAGCTCACAGGTGACTGCTGATGTGAGGCCGTCTCCTTCCCGTCCTCACGAGTCACCCGGGGACGTAAAAATCAGACTTCAAATACCTTCCAACTTCTGTCTTCTGGCACCGAATCTGCTGCTTGCTATTCCATTACAGCGGCGGACTTGGTGCTTCTGTGTACGATGTAGTCTCTTCCTGCATGACGGTCTTCAGCTCCGAAACTGAACTGAAAATTACTGCTACTCTCCTGCTCTTTTTGTCGGGCCCACTGCGTCTCGCGTGTTTATTCACATCAGCTCACTGGAGGTGAACGACTTCACGGTCATTGCCTCGTCTGTCACGTTGAAAAGCTTCTCGAAGAATCTTCTTATCGTCGGTGATTGGCTCTTGGAATGTAGGCGAGGGCCATTGCTCACATGTGACAACTGAGACGTGAGCCGGTCGTGCGATGCCTTGACGGCTGAATCGACAGCGTCCGCTTATGTGGGGAGGGCGATGGCTTCTTGTGTGTGTGTGTGTGTGTGTGTGTGTGTGTGTGTGTGTGTGTGTGAAATCTTATGGGACTTAACTGCTAAGGCCATCAGTCCCTAAGCTTACATACTACTTAACCTAAATTATCCTAAGGACAAACACACACACCCATGCCCGAGGGAGGATTCAAACCTCCGCCGGGACCAGCCGCACAGTCCATGACTGCAGCGCTTCAGACCGCTCGGTTAATCCCGCGCGGCGATGGCTTCTTCTGAACTTGCTGACTTCACGGTCATTGTCTCTTCTGCTCTGCCCGCCGTTTGCCAGTATGTAATTCTTCTAAACTAAACCAAGTTTTTCATTTATTTTCTAATTTCTACTTCACTTTGATTTCACTAATTTATTTACTTATCTTAAGTACCACTCAACACTGCGAAAATTATGAATCAATTATAAAGCAGCTAGCACTGTATGCAGCGAAGTATGAGAAATGGAAAGATATGGAGAGAGAGAGAGAGAGAGAGAGAGAGAGAGAGAGAGAGGTGAATCCTTCGAAAGATCCTGGGTTGGACGGAAAAGGTATCCTCAAATTAGGAAGCAACAAAGTATTACATCAAAAAGTTCCCAGACTCACAGACATAATTCAGAGAAAATGTCTCAGTTTCTTTCAACATGAATGGAGGAAAGCAGATTGTGAACTAGAAAAGAACTAAAATTACACACAAAGCCACTTTGAAGCGATGAAGATAACTGAGGAAGATGTCAAAAAACCGAAAAGTTCAGAACCAAAATAAATAACATTTTTGTGCACAGCGGACAATAATGGGAGAATCTTTTTCCAGGAACAGAAACAGCAGCGCTGCGAGGGCATGAAAAATTATTAGGATGGGTGAAAGACGAAATAGGTTCGAAAGAAGGACTCACCTGAATGTTTTATGTGGTCCTCTGTTAGCGGATTCGACTCCAAAGCAGGAATATACCGAATATTTCAAATGTCAGAAAGTCAAATACTCCAGTTTCCGCAGTAAACATATAAAATTAATTGTTGGTAAGGCGGGTACCAGGTTGAGATTCATTGAGAGAGTCCTTAGAAAATGTAGTCCATCAACAGAGGAGGTGGCTTACAAAACACTCGTTCAACCTATAATTGAGTATTGCTCATCAGTGTGGGATCCGTACCAGGTAGGGTTGACGGAGGAGACAGAGAAGATCCAAAGAAGAGCGGCACGTTTTGTCATAGGCTTATTTGGTAAGCGTGATAGCGTTACGGAGATGTTTAGCAAACTCAAGTGGCAGACTCTGCAAGAGAGGCGTTCTGCATCGCGGTGTAGCTTGCTGTACAGGTTTCGAGAGGGTGCTTTTCTGGATGAGGTATCGAATATATTGCTTCCCCCTACTTATTCCTCCCTAGGAGATCACGAATGTAAAATCAGAGAGATTCGAGCGCGCACGGAGGCTTTCCGGCAGTCGTTCTTCCCGCGAACCATACGTGACTGGAACAGGAAAGGGAGGTAATGACAGTGGCACGTAAAGTGCCCTCCGCCACACACCGTTGGGTGGCTTGCGGAGTATAAATGTAGATGTAGATGTAGAAAAATGTGTAATTCCAGATTTCATAGCCTTGGCCAGCCCGTTTCTTTCTCCACCTAGTAGCTATCACACTCACCACAAAGTTTCTTTTTTTAACGAACAGTTGGTGCCGAGTAATGTCACCTGGGCGATATCAAAGTATACTCGGCTCTGAGAGGAGTCATAACCGCCGAATCGCTGGTACTACAGCACAACTACTGTCATAAACATGTGACTGCGCTGAAGTACTAAAACCCATCAACAATACTTTTAACTGTCGAGAAAACATAGCGTCCAAGACCGCTCTCCACGAACGTTTGGGACTTACGCCCAGATTCTGAGATAAGAGGAAGCGTCTCCCAGTTTGTTAGGAACTTAAACTGCAGGCGTAAAATTCGTTTCGCGCTCACGGAATTTCCATTTCCTGAGCTTCCTGCTCAGCTAATCATAAACTGCAAACCATAAATGTTCAGGTGACCTTGTGGTAAACCTGCCCAACACTATGTACCGTGAAAGCATTCACGAGTGTCGCACTAAGCACGGATTTGGCGAAAGTCTCCCGTCCCTTTAGGGTGCCGACAGAGAGGACATCCATTTCCCACCGAGTCCAGAACGCGTTATTCAATCCCAGTTGTGGTTTTCGCCCGTCTCAACCAGTACAGCGGTCTGACGCACCCAATTACGGCACGTGGAATTACTCTCTGGATTCAAATCGCGTTAGAATAATTACTCCTCTGACAAATCACTGCTATCGGCGTGGAAATGCAGATTAAGTTCTGTAACTTAGACCCTTCCCTGATATTTTCTGTGTCACAATGTCGTTGAATTACGAACTACAAACCTGGAAATGGAAAAAAGAACACATTGACACCGGTGTGTCAGACCCACCATACTTGCTCCGGACACTGCGAGAGGGCTGTACAAGCAATGATCACACGCACGGCACAGCGGACACACCAGGAACCGCGGTGTTGGCCGTCGAATGGCGCTAGCTGCGCAGCATTTGTGCACCGCCGCCGTCAGTGTCAGCCAGTTTGCCGTGGCATACGGAGCTCCATCGCAGTCTTTAACACTGGTAGCATGCCGCGACAGCGTGGACGTGAACCGTATGTGCAGTTGACGGACTTTGAGCGAGGGCGTATAGTGGGCATGCGGGAGGCCGGGTGGACGTACCGCCGAATTGCTCAACACGTGGGGCGTGAGGTCTCCACAGTACATCGATGTTGTCGCCAGTGGTCGGCGGAAGGTGCACGTGCCCGTCGACCTGGGACCGGACCGCAGCGACGCACGGATGCACGCCAAGACCGTAGGATCCTACGCAGTGCCGTAGGGGACCGCACCGCCACTTCCCAGCAAATTAGGGACACTGTTGCTCCTGGGGTATCGGCGAGGACCATTCG
This sequence comes from Schistocerca nitens, assembly GCF_023898315.1. NCBI lineage: Eukaryota > Metazoa > Arthropoda > Insecta > Orthoptera > Acrididae > Schistocerca > Schistocerca nitens. The sequence continues at coordinate 310,832,187 of NC_064617.1, forward strand.
CAACCGTCTCCATGAAGCTGGGCTACGGTCCCGCACACCGTTAGGCCGTCTTCCGCTCACGCCCCAACATCGTGCAGCCCGCCTCCAGTGGTGTCGCGACAGGCGCGAATGGAGGGACGAATGGAGACGTGTCGTCTTCAGCGATGAGAGTCGCTTCTGCCTTGGTGCCAATGATGGTCGTATGCGTGTTTGGCGCCGTGCAGGTGAGCGCCACAATCAGGACTGCATACGACCGAGGCACACATGGCCAACACCCGGCATCATGGTGTGGGGAGCGATCTCCTACACTGGCCGTACACCACTGGTGATCGTCGAGGGGACACTGAATAGTGCACGGTACATCCAAACCGTCATCGAACCCATCGTTGTACCATTCCTAGACCGGCAAGGGAACTTGCTGTTCCAACAGGACAATGGACGTCCGCATGTATCCCGTGCCACCCAACGTGCTCTAGAAGGTGTAAGTCAACTACCCTGGCCAGCAAGATCTCCGGATCTGTCCCCCATTGAGCATGTTTGGGACTGGATGAAGCGTCGTCTCACGCGGTCTGCACGTCCAGCACGAACGCTGGTCCAACTGAGGCGCCAGGTGGAAATGGCATGGCAAGCCGTTCCACAGGACTACATCCAGCATCTCCACGATCGTCTCCATGGGAGAATAGCAGCCTGCATTGCTGCGAAAGGTGGATATACACTGTACTAGTGCCGACATTGTGCATGCTCTGTTGCCTGTGTCTATGTGCCTGTGGTTCTGTCAGTGTGATCATGTTATGTATCTGACCCCAGGAATGTGTCAATAAAGTTTCCCCTTCCTGGGACAATGAATTCACGGTGTTCTTATTTCAATTTCCAGGAGTGTATTTTGGAAGAGCAGATAACCATTGTGAGTTGTTGTAAAACACAACTAGCTCCTTATTCACACGAAGATTGAAGTGCTATTGAGAAAGGATTTCAAATTGTTTGTATTTACAGATTTCCGGAAGGCTTTTGACACTGTACCACACAAGCGGCTTGTAGTGAAATTGCGTGCTTATAGACAGTTACTGACTATATCCGCGATTTCCTGCCAGAGGGGTCACAGTTCTTAGTAACGGATTGAAAGTCTTAGAGTAAAACACAAGTGATTTATGGCGTTTCCCAAGATAGTGTTTGTTGTTCCTTATCTATACAAACAATTTAGGAGACACTCTGAGCTGCCGTCTCAGGTTGTTTGCAGATCACGCTATCGTTTATCGACTAATAAAGTCATCAGAAGGTCAAAATAAATCGCAGAATGATTTAGAAAAGGTATCTGTATGATGCAAAGATTGGCAATTGACCCTAAATAATGGAAAGTGTGAGGTCATCGACAAGAGGGGTCAAAAGGAATCCGTTAACCTTCGGATTCACGATAAATCAGTCACATCTAAAGGCCGTAAATTCAACTAAATACCGAGGAATCACAATTACGAGCAACTTAAATTGGAAGGAACACATAATAAATGTTTTGGCGGAGGCTAACCAAAGACTACGTTTTATTGGCAACAGACCTACTAACGCGACTGCCTACACTACGCTTGTCGTCCTCTTTTAAAATACTGCTGCGTGGTGCGCGACCCTTACCAGATGAGAGTACATCGAGAAAGTTCATAGAAGGCAGCACGTTTTGTATTATCGCGAAACAGGCGAGAGAGTGTCACTGAAATGATACAGGGTTTGTGATGGACATAATTAAAACAAAGGCGTTCTTCGTTGCCGCGAAATCTCACGAAATTTGAATCACTAAGTTTCTCCTCGTAAGGCGAAAATATTTTGTTGACGCCAACCTACACTGAGACAAATGATGATCATAATAAAATACGGGCAATCAGAGCTCACGCGGAAATATATAGGTGTTCGTTTTTTCCTCGCGCTGTACGAGACTGGAGTAATAGAGAATTATTGGGAAGTTGGTTCGATGAACCCTCTATCACGCACTTAAATGTGATTTGCAGAGTATCCAAGAAGATGTAGACGTAGATGCAAGAAGGATGTACATTCTTCCAAAATCCTGTTCGGTGTACTTTTTCAATAACTTCCCTGCATATTTTCAGTGTGTAACAACCGACTGAAAAAGCGCAGCTAGAGATAAGAGCCTGAGTTTACTCCGCAAATTCCCGAGAGCGTAAATTAAGAGAAAATTGAAGATTTCAGGTACTGAATCTCATCAAGTTCGTTAGGACTGCAATTTAAATTATAAGGCAGCAGTTTCACGACATTAAAAAAGTTGGTTTCTTAACTGGGTCTCAAAATGCCTTGCGAGCAGGTTACAGATTATAAGAAATAACTAAATATATTACAAACATTATTACTCTGTCGTTATACAGGGTGCTCGGGAATTCAATTTACAGGCTTCTAGGAGTTTTAGAGGGGAGTGAGTACATAATATTTTGAATGTGAAGTCCAGAAACGTACCATTTCTGTGCTACAGCCATTTGAAAACATGTTTGCTAGGTAGGTATGCGCCATGATAGTTATGGTGGGTGTTGAGTACGTCGTATCGGATGATTTCATCTGACTTCTCTCCTACTTCTCGGATCTGGTCTGAGGCCTCACGAATCAGTGAGTGTTAGAGCAACATGGTTGAGTGCACGTTTGCATAGTACACCGACATGATCCTTCTCAACCACGAAGCTTGCGGTAGTGAATGAGCTGCTCGTCGCCTTTATCAAGATCGTTCCCCTCAGCGACCGACCCCATCGCATACCCTTTTCGTCACAATTACGCAACGGCTTCGAGAAAGGGTATCTTTAACGTCAGTAGTCGTGACTGTGGTGCTCCAAGGAGACGCCACACACCCATATAGGAGGAAGCCGTATTGTTCCCCACTGAAGAGCATTCGTCAACGAGAACACGAGCAGTTTCAGTGGCTCTTAATTAGTGGAATCGTAAAACAAGTGATGTAGTGGGTCATGCCTAATCAATTAATTCTGAAAGTGATTGCGTTCCCAACACGTTTTCAAATGGTTGTAGCACGAACAGTACGTTTTCAGAAGTGTATTCCAGTTCAAAACATCATATACTCATGCCCTTCTACAAGTCCTAGAAGCGTGTAACAGGAATTTCCGATCACCCTGTATTACATCACTATTCTAATTTACACTAAATGACACACACATAAAGAAGCGCACTCATACCACTTCATTCATACCATTCATTTTATTACAAGGGTTGCTTCATTTTGTGTGATTTCAAAGTAACTAAAAATCACCGACACAACTGAAAAAGTATTGCTAAAACATTCAGATCGCTTAGATACTACACATTTTGTTATGATATGTAACCGAATTAATCACGATGTTCTAGTTTTAAAAATGAACCTCTCTTGCATACTTCTTGCAGTCACCTTCTGTACTGTATTGTAACAGTCCATTCTATGTGTAGTCCAAGTTTCATCCAGTTATTTTACTTGGAAGTGACACAGCATGCGAAACTTACTTGCGTCCTAAGGTTTCGCGCACCAGTGTATTGCATGTATAATTAACTGCGCACATCTCTGGTAAACAGAGGCCAACAAATGTATGAATTTGATTCCTAATTACTTAAATTTGTCATAGACGTGTACTGAGGTCACCGTCAAGGTACAGCATTATTTATATCTAAATTTATTTTAGCCGGGTAGTCTTACAAGCAAATTATTAATCCATATGGTAGCCTGCGTAATTTCGATGAACTCTTTATGAGTAGATAGGCTGCTTATCCCCTTCATTTACGAGATAGCTCATTAGGAATGAACTTGTAGTTATGTGCTAGTAATTGCTATTTATTATACCCCAATACCAGGTATGTATCACTTGTAACCCCAAGAATTGAGAGACCTTATTGTATAACGGAATTTGCTATTTTAAGACGTAGGTATAATTCAGCTAAACTAAGATGTTTGTGTTTTTGTCATCTGGTTTCCCTTTGCAAACAAACTATTATCAGTGGTTTTTACAACACATTAAGCCTCATTTATTCTTCACAGATCTGTTTCAGTGTGTTCCCTACGGCCTTTCTTCACTAGTTTTTAGGTTGAAAACTGGCGAAAAGTGATAACAGTTGAGAGATAAGAGGGGTGGCGACAATTATGTCGAAGTGTACGTCAAATGACGCGCCAAATAATCGCAATATGCCAAAAAGTATGCCACTCTGTCTGACGGTAAAATTTTATTAAATACAAATAATAAACGAGTTACGTGAATAAATAATACGAGATTCACTAAGGTGTCATATAGGCTCTGAAACACATCTAGGTAAAAAAGGAAAGAGTAGTATTTTTATATTTATATTTTTTATATTTTTATAAAGAGACGCTCTCGGTTAAAAAATTACTTTTAGTTGCAATAAAAATAATTTTGCAACCACGACTGTTCCATTATATACTTATGGAAACCGGTTACTGTACCCATCCGCCCATCATGGAGCGGAATAAGTATGACACTTAGTGTTTTTCGCACTCTGATGTTATAAAAAACTTATTATACAAACACGAAAGAGCAAAAGGAGCATCAGATTCTATAATACGAACAAATTACTATAATCTAAATATCTTTTTACTATAGTGAAAAACTCTATAGCTCAGTTTTGAGGCAGTCCAGGACCGATCCCTGATGGACACCATACAGTATGAGCCGAAAATACTTACAATAGTACAACCACTTTTATGCTTCATTTGCAGACACTGATAGCGGTTTTACAAAAATTATTTATTGGTATCACCTGCTGTAACAAGCAACCGAGTTTTTAATTATATGTTTAGACAAACACAAGACAATCTTTGAGAAAGGCAGGAAATAAGCCAAATACCCTCTTGCGCTCTTAAGTGCTTCGTGTCTACGACAAGAACTTCGAAGTTCACTGTTGCTATACTGATGTAGCCTAGCTGAGAATATTACATTTTATTTCAATAAAATTCGTAGTCTTCCTTCTACAACAACTTCCATTTTATTGAGGGATTAATTTCATCTACATCTACATTTATACTCCGCAAGCCACCCAACAGTGTGTGGAGGAGTGCACTTTACGTGCCACTGTCATTACCTCCCTTTCCTGTTCCAGTCGCGTATGGTTCGCGGGAAGAACGACTGCCGGAAAGCCTCCGTGCGCGCTCTAGTCTCTCTAATTTTACATTCGTGATCTCCTCTGGAGGTACAAGTAGGGGGAAGCAATATATTCGATACCTCATCCAGAAACGCACCCTCTCGAAACCTGGACAGCAAGCTACACCGCTATGCACAGCGCCCCTCTTGCAGAGTCTGCCATTTGAGTTTTTCAAACATCTCCGTAACGCTATCACGCTTTCCAAAAAACCCTGTGACGAAACGCGCCGCTCTTCTTTGGATCTTCACTATCTCCTCTGACAACCCAACCTGGTACGGATCCCACGCTGATGAGCAATACTCATGTATAGGTCGAACGAGTGTTCTGGAAGGCACCTCCTTTGTTGATGGATTACATTTTCTAAGGACTCTCCCAATGAATCTCAACCTGGCACCCGCCTTACCAACAATTAATTTTATATGATCATTCCACTTCAAATCGTTCTGTACGCATGCTCCCAGACAGTTTACAGAAGTAACTGCTACCAGTGTTTGTTCCGCTATCATATAATCATACAATAAAGGAGCCTTCTTTCTATGTATTCGCAATACATTACATTTGTCTATGTTAACGGTCAGTTGCCACTCCCTGCACCAAGCGTCTATCCGCTGCAGATCTTCCTGCATTTCGCTGCAATTTTCTAATGCTGCAACTTCTCTGTATACTACAGCATTATCCGCGAAAAGCCGCATGGAACTTCCGACACTGTCTACTAGGTCATTTATATATATTGTGAAAAGCAATGGTTCAGTAACACTCCCCTGTGCCACGCCAGATGTTACTTTAACGTCTTTAGACGTCTCTCCATTGAGAACAGCATGCTGTGTTCTGTTTGCTAAAAACGAAATTTAATAGTAAGTAATCTGTTATTAGGCAGAATTCTTCTCGTTGCCTTGTTTGTGTATAGAAATGACATTTAAGAAGTATTCCCTCTTCCATGTTTCAGTTCGCAGATAATTACGTAGGCTCAACTAGGAATAATATGAGATTTGATCCATATAATAACTAGTTATAACTAGTTGCGTGACTGAGAAACTGTAGTTCTAGTTGACTGACGCAGCATGAACAATAAATAAAGTAATTGTATCCCCAGCGGACTCATGGAAAGTTCTGTACGATTTCAACTGTGAGAATAGCTATTGATTTCCAGTTCAGTTGCAATGAATGAGGCGATACGTGTGTTAGACCAACTACATATTCATGATACGAGAAGAATTTTTGTCCGCTTTCAACCAATATAGCCACACAATTACATGTTTTACTAAATTCCGCAGTTATCGTCTGCCTGCCAGTGTGGCACAAAAAGGAAAGCTTTCTCTATTACCAGCTTGTTACGCTGTTATTACAATAATTCTCTGCATCCGATGTATTGACACAGTAAATAAAATATCCGTCTGTTCATCATCAAATTCTAACGGGAGACCAGTATGGCTCTGAGCACTATGGGACTTAACATCTATGGCCATCAGTCCCCTAGAACTTAGAACTACTTAAACCTAACTAACCTAAGGACAGCACACAACACCCAGTCATCACGAGGCAGAGAAAATCCCTGACCCCGCCGGGAATCGAACCCGGGAACCCGGGCGTGGGAAGCGAGAACGCTACCGCACGACCACGAGCTGCGGACAGACCAGTATGGTTATTGCCAGATGAAAAGGAAGTAGCTTTGAACTAAAGGGTCTTGGTTTCCCTAAATACAAATTCTTTAAGACATGTAAAGAAACTCCTCAGCTACTTCATTCAAATTTAAAATAAGGACGTTTTATCGCAGACGTCATCCCTGAAAACTATTCACTTTGTTGTGTATGTACTTTGGAAAGCAATCGCACTGAAATGGTAGGTTGGCAGAAATAAGAAATAGGAACATTTATGACTGCCTCAGTGGTGTACCATTTTATAGCAGATAAGAAAAATGGTACCGAGAAACTAATGTAAAAGCGCTTTAGGAAATCTCTCTCAGAATTTGTACTTCAGAAATCCTCCCACGACTCTCAGGCATGGAAAACCTCTTCGAGCAGTTTCACCATAGACTCTCATTACTGATAATTTTAGCAACAAACTTCAACAAGGTTGAAATAATTACAACAGGGTGGATTCATGTTCAGTAAGTCTGATATATAAGAAGTAACCTCATTCATCGAAAAGGAAGCAGAATGAACTGATGAAGGAAACATGTGAAGTCACTGTGTAAAGTTAAAATGCACATTTTAAAGCTCTTAATGAAACCATGCACCTAACTGTCATGTTTGCTTTTGTGACCCCACGAAAAGTAAATAATTATGTAGTAGCTCTCCTATCCGAATAGTCATTTTTAATTATTGCTAGGTGACAGTCTCTTAAAGGTTAACAAACAACGTTCACATGTATATACTGAAAGACATTACTTGAAGGAAGTGAAACTGAAAGATACCCGCATGCACTAAGAAAACCAAACGTATTTTTAATTTGCAGTTTTAACGAAATACGAAAATTAAACTATCACCCGTTACGACTCAGGGCACCTTGACCTAGTGCAGGATCATGTTTGAATTAACTGTTCCGTATGGACTCCTGAATACTGCACTTTACTGAATTCCATGAAACATATGAATGATTAGCTGATCTGTGTTTGGTGAGAAGCCAGTGTTTTGTATGAGCGGCACTGAGGTCTGTTAGCCAAGCTGAATACAGGAGGATACTTTGTGCCAGATCGAGGATGGTCACCGTTTTGAGCCTCGATTTCGTAAATGCCTGTCTACCTTGCAATAATTCTAGTGGTGAATCATATAATGGATTACTCAGAAAATCAGTTATGGTCTCAGACACATCGTAAGTAGACTGTGCCTCACGATGTAGACTATGTTTTCTATCTTCTATGTTATTGGTCACAAGTAATTGACGAACTGATTGAGACTGGTACTTACCGTTCAGCAATGCCCCTCAATCTTTTGATGTCTCTCTTCCGCCGCTCCATTTCACTATACTTCGCGTGGACGTTTGTTTCACCATAGCAATTATCATTCGATACTGGGTGTCATATAATTTATCTTAAAGGATACATGTGCTAAACTAATATCATTTGGGACATCATATTATTGCACTGGAATTCAGCCTCGCTCCACTGGAATGACTCTTATCTCATCTTACTTTTGCACCATTAGCAGTTTCCATTCGTTCCTGAATGTCGTATACCTTATCTTTAAAGATACATGCGCTACACCTAGTATCATTTCACTCATCAGATTTTCGGCCCGGGATTCCGGCCCACTCTCCTGATATCATTCCAATCCCGTCCTTTTTCAAGCGACCACCACCAACCACCTATGATGTGCGACGGAAGCAACTTCACGTTTCAATAATTCAGCGCCCCCTCCCCCCACCTCCCCCTACTTACCTAGTCCCTCCCTTTACTGTTCCATTCAAGAATGGCATGTGCGTGAAATAATTGCCTACAGAGTTCTGTATGACATTTAATTTCTCCGTTTTCCTCGCTGAAATCATTTCAAGAGACGTATGCAGTAGGCACTAATTTATTAATTTGAAAGGTTTCAGGAATCGGTACCACATCATACTGTAAATAATTGTCACTCATGAAACCAGTGTTTCATCTACGGTTACAGTTGTCTTATTCTGTGCCTACTGTTGCGTTTTGCTGTTCTGGGCCCATTACATTTTGTCATAACTGTTCTACTGAGCATGACATTACTTCACAACTGTATTAGTCTCATTTGGTGGAAGGAGTGGGAAACATTACTGCAGTGGGTTTTCTGTGGTGAAAAATTGTGTACTGTTGTTGAATTTACTCCTACAATACATGTCATGATTGTTAGTTATCGGCGAAAGAAGCGTGGACTTTCGTTTACCTCATGTTGGACGTGAGTAGTGGATCAGAGCTGATACAGGATCCCATTACCTACTAAGTCAAGGGTAAATATACTCCCACTCCACCACTCCCCCTCCCCCTCCCTGAGACAATGGGATCCATATTTCTCTTACATAAACGAGCCAGCCATTTGACCTAGCCTTATTACATTTATTAATGAACTATCATGTTACTTGTTTAATTTATGTCTGTATAATTAATCACCATTATTTACAGCCCATTTATAATGCTTTCCAACCGAAAAAAAGGATTTCCTTCATCAACAGTCCCAAAAATTCCGACAGCTCCCCTCGTCTTACAAATCATCAGACTAGCTCCACACTCATGTCCGTACAGCCTACAGCGTAGCATAAGGATCATAAGATATGAGCACCAGGGATCAGCCACTGTTCCAGGCAGAGAAAGAAAAAATGTAAGGTGGGGGTGTTGTTTTAATAGTTATTACCAAATTATTCTGCTAAAATATATTACCCAATTTCTTACTCAGTCACTTTGGACATGCGTAAACTGGTCCCATGTATAATAATAATCACAGTTGCACATAAAGGGCACCGCTAATGTAACGCATGGCGGCTGCCTTTACCCCACGAGCGCTCCGAAACGGAGGTATAAATGGCTGGAAATTTCCATTAGTGGAGATGGTGCGTTGACATATAGGCTATTAACAGTTATCCTGCTGTAATTCATTACCAACATGTTAAGGGACCAGTATCATTTACAATCTTATACCTATAGAAATCTGGATATGTTAATGAACATATGCACATACACTAAAGATAAAGGATGAAAATAATTTTCGAGTAACTGTCTTTATCCAATTGTAAACACGTATGTCAAATGATCTATTTTGTCCATGTGTTGGTTTGTTGTAGGAGGTGAGGGCATGGTGCAGAGAGCGTTGTTTTGCTGGATCTCTGTGGAATCTACGTTGATTTTTATAGAAATTTTCTTTCCAAATACATCATAATGTATGAGCATAAACCATGTTCCATAAATCTACAACAAGATCCATCCGTATAGCTGTGCGTGTTAAAGCACAACTTCCTGAATGGGGATGTGACCCGGCCCTGGACCAAATCCGCCCAGTGGATTAACGACCAGGATCAGTGTGATGACCAGCGAGGATATGACTTTTTTACAAAACTTTCAACCATTAAACACTTTCACTAGATGCAGGAAGTTGTGGGTATATACGCTCAACACCTTGGCGGCAGGTGACAGGAAGAGAATCAGGCCAGCCCTTAAAATAACCATGCAAAATCCGTGAATAACGACGCGGGACCTGCACTTATGTGGGACACAAAAAAAGTTTCAAATGGCTCCGATCACTATGCGACTTAACTTCTGAGGTCATCAGTCGCCTAGAACATAGAACTAATTAAACCTAACTAACCTAAGGACATCACACACATCCATGCCCGAGGCAGGATTCGAACCTGCGATCGTTGCGGTCGCTCGGCTCCATACTGCAGCGCCTAGAACCGCACGGCCACTCCAGCCGGCTGTGGGACACATGCAGAAGCAAAAGAAGAAGATGAAGATAATTCTACAACAGATTAATGTCAGACGTACAGGAATTTACAGAGAACGTAAACAGTCTCGACCGTAAGAAACCTTTATTTTTGTGGTTACCGGTTTCGGTTACTTATGGACCATCTTCAGACTCATACGATGTTGGTAGGCGGTGGCAGTAAACGGAGCACGCGTTACGGACTCCACGAACTTCAACTGCTCGCGAAACGCTTGCTGCGTTCATTGCCTACCACCGTGGAATCAGTCTGAAGATGGTGAATAACTGACCCAAACTGGTAACTATTGATGTTCATTTTAAATTACTAAAAAAATCGCTGTTCTCCAAGAGAAATGTTCTCATAAGTTACTGACTCAACCCTGTTGTGGAAATGGGAATGCTCTGCAGTTGTCTCCAATCGCTGGGTACTGCTGCTAGATGGGTAGCGAGTTCTTCGGCATAAGGTCCATAGAATCTCACAGTATCTCACCCAGTACAGCAGCCTCACCATTTATGAACCTAAAACTTCTTAGGATTTTTAGTGAGATCGTTTGGCAAACTTTTACATTGAATTTCATGGAATGATTATCGCACGACTTTTCTCAGATTCATTTTAACTACCTTTACTTTCTGTTTGTCTGCCAGGCACAGACTTTGCTCAAATCGGAGGTGATGCTCTCTCTGATTTAGCAACAACTTTCTAACACAGGTAGTGAATCACGAGGGGTCTTCCTTAATTCCCACGACCCTGTATAGTACATACTTGTCTATGGTATATGGTACAATACTTCTGAGTTCTCATAGCCGAATATTTGATGTTGACTACTTAGATACTTCACAATTTTCATCTTGTCACTCTTCCTAACCAAACATATTTCTCTCTCTCTCTCTCTATCTCTCTCTCTCTCTCTCTCTCTCTCTCTCTCTCTAACATTCCCGATAATACCATTACTCTTCGATACTTTCACAACCTTTTGTTCACTGATTGTCTCCTACATGTCTTCCAGTCACTAGGAGGTCTAAGACAAAGCGCCCCACGTTTATTCTTAAACTGCCTGCTGGAAGTAATTTTCACACAAGACATTTGAAACTGTCTCACAAGGGCCCCTTTCTCTGGCACCAGATATAATTGCGTGACTCTCTCATTCTATAGATGACAAGCTGAAGTCCTCATCTACTACAATTGCATTATCAAGAAACGTACTAGTGATATTCTCTTTCCGCTGAAGCGCTCTACCACCATAGTTTCTATAGTTTCTGACGCAGGTGGTCCAAAAGGAAATTGAATTATCATGTGTGTCCCACCTTTCATGCTTACTTTTAGCCACACTACTTCACATTCGGAATCTACAACAACATCACCAGATAATCTATACATATAAAAGGCAATGTCCCGACTGACTGCCATCACTGCTCAACCCAACAGATAAGGATATAAATCTGGAATTTGGAGATGGTGTTGTACTGTATCCATCGTTACGAAAGGATTTTTCGAAGTTCCTCCTCTGAGCGGATGAGATAGGAGATGAGAGGTTCTTGAAAATATGTTGTTGTTAAAGTAATTTTGACAGCCATCACTGCTTGTTTCTTCATATTCTCACAGTCAGTTTCAAGTGCGATATCGTTCCACATATATATTTACTTTCTCCTTATACAGAGTATCCAGAAATAAAACATCTACTTTGTAGAAATACGTACTTTATGGGCAATTTGTAATGGATAGATCACTGCTAGTACATGTAACATATTTTTGCGTGTATCTTGTTGCCAGATATCATGCATTAATCTCCGCTAACAATTAAACATGTGTTACATTGTTTAAGGCGTGAAAGTGCTTGATGTTCACTGTAGAAGAAAAGGTAGCTATTATGACGTGGAGGCTACAGAGATCTTCAAACAAGACACTTGGATGAGATTTCACCGCGAATTCCATTACGATGATCCCATTGATAAAACAATCCGCACATTGGTAAACAAGTTCAGGTGCATAGGACCACTGGTAAGGGAGACCAGACAAGAACGGCTGTCAGACTCCAATGAAAGGATTCGAGCCCTCAGGACACCCACTGAAACGAGTCCAAAATCGGTGCGGCGTCTGTCAGTAGATTTGAACATTCTACTCTCGTCGGTACATAACGTGATGTGGTTTACCCTAGAGGAGAAGCCGTTCCACCAGCAGTTTCTCCACCATCTGCATAAAGAAGATCTTGCGGAACGTGTAGTCATGTGCATCGACCTGCTCGTTGCATTCGAAGAGAACAACATCTCGAAATACGTCTTATTCAGCGATGAAGTGACCTTCCACCTTTGTGGAAAGGTCAACGGGCATAACTGCGTTATCTGGGCTAACACACCACCAATGGAACACGTTGAAGTCATGCGAGACTCTCCCATGGTTAATGTTTAGATGGGTATCACGTGTGACAAGGTTTTTCCACCGTTCTTCTTTGTCGAAAAAAAGAAAAAAAAAACTTAAATCGAGCAATGTGCTTAGAAATGCTCACAAATTTTCTGTTGCCACAGCTTATCCAGGGTGAGTGTCAGCATACAGTCTCCTTTCACAAGTTGGAACACCATGTCATTATGCCTTAGATGTTCGCACGTTCCTGAATTCACAGTTCCCCGGGAGATGGGTTCGACGCACAGGCCCCTTGCCTTGGGCAGCTCGTTCCCCTGACATCACGCCGACGGTTTGCTCTGTCTGGAGATTTATCAAAGGACGAGTGTTCACGCGACGCGTTACCACATTACAGGAGCTCAGGAACCGCATTACACAAGCTGCTGCTGTCGTAACACGAGTAGTGCTTCAGAATACGTTTCGTGCCACTGCTGAAAAATGGGAACATATTGGAAGTAACCAGTAACAAAACGATACCATAGCAACATTGCAAGTACCGTCACTATTTCTACAAAATGCATACACAATTTCTGGATGCTGTGTGTATAATTTCAGACAACAATTGCATGCACGGCTGCGTGATGTTTTGCTTTCTTCCTCGCCGTCGACTTTACAGATAACACGGAAGTTGTATGTAAGGCTTATCTGCTTAAGATTAGAATACTCCTACGGAATCTGATTCGTTAGAAACTTTGTAATCGTACCGAATCGCTCGCTACGCGGAATAATGTCACGACAGACACCATTCTCACAGATCCAGCAGCTGTAGAGGTCTCTCTTATATCTTGGATACCAATGGTTACAATAGATTTACTCATTCGCTTTAAGCGGCTTCAGTTCCCAAAAAAGGTTTCATGTGCAATAACAATACAGAATGCTCAAGAACAGAGAGAAGGGTACGAGGACATGGGGCGTGGGTGGTGGGGGTGTGGGTGTGGAGGAAACGGACAGCGAGGGTGTCGTGGTGAGGGGGGTGGGGGGTGGGGGGAGGGGGATTGGGGGGATGGAGATTAAGATGGATATCCAGTTCCCTCAGTGATTTAGAAATATTTAGAAATACTTAAGTATCGTCCGGTTCGCTAGTACTGTATATTCCTTACGTCAATAAATATGCAGCCACCAGTAGACTGCGATCTACCCTTGGGAAATTTTACCTTATCCGAATTCAGCATTTCGCTACAATCTGAATGTAGTATACTGTTAGACACCTTTGATGGCATTTACTCACGGACACATCGACAAGCACCTGTCTGTCTCAATGAACCTTAGCCAATTACTCATCTGTTAGATAAAGGTATTTTTGGATCAAAGCTGCGGGATATGTCTTAATCCAGCGAGTAGAAAGGCTTGGCATGCAGAATTGATTATTGAGGGCGCATCATCAGTGGACGGAGCGTGCTTGGTGCTGTGAGGACGTGCCGGTCTGTTTAGTCTAGACGGTCTGTCTTCTGATAAATAAACAGGGAGACTGAAGTGACGTCGTTGTGATTATGATACGAGGGTTGCTTGCTTCAGCAGCATTTAAGTAGTTCGGCTTTGTGTAAAGCGGATTAACAGCAGTCATCGGCGCTTGTTGGTCATATTTGATGAACACCTAAGCCTGCAGACTGCGCAAACAGTTTTTGGGAGCTATCCGTTGTGCCGTACGGTTCTTTAAATTATGCGTCTTATATTACTCCAGGTTTGAGTTAATCTTGATTTTATATAAATATGTTACCTTTTCTGAATTGATTAACATACACTGCTAAAATTGAAACTTCCTGGCAGATTAAAACTGTGTGTCCGACCGAGACTCGAACTCGGGACCTTTGCCTTGCCCGAAGGCAAAGGTCCCGACTTCGAGTCTCGGTGGGGCACACAGTTTTAATCTGCCAGGAGGTTTCATATCAGCGCACACTCCGCTGCAGAGTGAAAATCTCATTCTGGAAACATCCCCCAGGCTGTTGCCAAGCCATGTCTCCGCAACATCCTTTCTTTCAGGAGTGCTAGTTCTGCATGGTTCGCAGGAGAGCTTCTGTAAAGTTTGGAAGATAGGAGACGAGATACTGGCAGAAGTAAAGCTGTGAGTACCGGGCGTGAGTCGTGCTTCGGTAGCTCAGATGGTAGAGCATTTGCCCGCGAAAGGCAAAGGTCCCGAGTTCGAGTCTCGATCGAGCACACAGTTTTAATCTGCCAGGAAGTTTCATATCAGCGCACACTCCGCTGCAGAGTGAAAATCTCATTGCTAAAATTGTTTATACCATAGTTATTATTTGCGCTGGTTATTGTGTAATTTATCTGGTACTCAGAATTTAAATAAGTTCAATAGTACTAACGGATGTCTTAGTTTAATCCGTGTGGGAGTTGTTGTTTACATTTTATTTATACATCCTCTCATCGAATTTGAGTTATCACAACTTAAAAAGAACGTATGTTCATTGGTACATTCTCTCTTGGATGAGATTTGCATTCCACCTAAAGCTATGTTTGCATTCTCCTTCCTAATCTCGGACTCTTCAAAGAGACAATCGCTACCTATTTTTGAGCAATCTTTCTCTTATTACGTGAAGGTCATATTTCACTTGGTTTTTACTGTTGCTCATTGCCTATTGTGATCTGACGTGTTTAAAGGTTGATGCGTTAACCAAATATTTATTCATGTTTAATGAATCAGTGTGGAGCAGTTGTTAACTGAAATGTATTTCCGGCTCTCCTAGTGGCAGTTTAATTCATACTCTACTAAATTTATTTAGGGACAGAACGATTTCAATGAGCTGAAGATCTGCCCAAGATCACAATTGAAAATCTCAAATTAAAGTTCATCAAATCTGAAATATTAAATATTTATTGCCGATTTTTTGAATGGTCGTATATAACAACATTCATTTGAGCTTGCAAAATTTCGTGTGCGAAAAAAATTCATTATAACATGTTGCACAATTTGTTACACAAAAATAATTGTTTTTTTCTGTGCGACATGCTGAGTGTTTGTGGCCTCGCATATTACCATTCCCAGCTCCTCGCTTGTTAATGATTTCGAGTATCGGATTTATTTATGCGAGACAGTTGAACTCGCAATCAGCGCGGGCAATTTTAGTTTTTTGTTCTAGTGCACAGTTCCGTTACAACACGTGGGAATCAATATCCTGTTTCTATTCAGTCATCTGGGCTACCGATTTGATTATACCATCGCTTTTCCACTCATTAAGCAGTATCATGAGCGTTAACTCGAATGCAGGCAATTTTCCTTGCTTTTTTGTGTGTGTATGGTAGTCAGGTGGTCCGTTGGAGCGCATTTGTATGTGAAACAGATTTCGTATTCGTTTTTTTAACAGTATACGTTTATTCACATTATTAGGGAATGTTACTAGTTATTTTTGACTCCTTTGATCTTTATTTAAACCTTTACGTGTGTTTATTTAGTAACTACGCTTCACTACATTCCAAGCAGAAAGAGATTGAACTGCACTTAGCAGTGATGGGAGTGCCTTTTTTTTAAATAAAATTTTCATCTAGCCGCTAAGTTCATGTTGTAATGGAACTTAAAGTCAAGTGGTTGCAACGACGGGGACTTTGATCTTGTAGTACCACAGCAACTCAACGCTTCCAATTTATAAGGAGCTGTAGGATACACAGTGCCAACACATTTGCATTGCTCGAATTACACGTATAACTTATAAATCATAGACGAAGACGACGTTTAGCTTTTGTTAAACCCCCCATTAATTATTCCGTAGTGCTATCAGATAAGTCCTTGTCACTACGAAATCTAAAACGAAACCTTCTACATTGCGTTTGTTCATTTGTGAGCCATGGATAAAGGAGAACGGTTCAAGACTTCGAAAACATGGGTCATATCTCTCATGAAATTGCAGGTTATAATGTAAAGTAGTCTTTCAAGTTTATTTATCGTTTTAGCCAACTTGTTCCTACTAAAATGTGGATACAAAAAACTATTAACTGACAATTTGATCGTCGTGATACAACTAATAAATAATGAAAGCATCGTGGGAACATGGTGCCACACAATGCCGACAGTTTTTGCTGAAAATGTATAAATGTGCTAGTAACCTAACAAATAACTGAGAAAAATGGTTTTACAATTTGAGCTACGTCTTTACCGGGTGAGATGCTGCAGCTGTAAATGCACTGGGCTCACATCTGGAGGTACAGGGAACAGATCCCCGTCCAGCCAGCTAGATTATAAATGCCTCTTAAAATCATGAGACACAGCTTGCATAAAAGACGTTATGATTTAAGAGCCACAGTTATTCTGCAACTAGTTTCAACTATGAAGGCATTATTCGAGGAGCGTTCAATAAAAAATGCAACACAAATTTTTCTCGGCTTTTCGTGATGGAAAAATGAGGAATTTGTTGTGGGACATGGTGGAATATTCCTGTTTAGCCCTCATGGTTTCCTGCACTTCCGATAGATGGCGGAGCAATACGTAGCCTTCAAAATGGCGCCTGTAACGTAGGTGCGTTCCAAGCAGAGAGCAGTCATTCAGTTTATCTCGGCGGAAAATAAGAGCGTCACAGATATTCGTAGCGTACTGAATGTCAACGGAGAGCTGGAGGTGACCAAAACAAGATGAGTCCTTCGGCAATGCGTCTGACGTCATCACAACAGCACAAACCGGCATGCCATCCCGCGTGCCGGTCAGCCGCACACAGATGTGACTCCTGCAGTGTTGGACCGTGCGGACGCTCGCATTCGAGATGATCGACGGCTTACAGTCAAACACCTCGCTGCTCAACTGGACGTCTCTGCTGGTAGCCCCACGACACTCATCAACCAATTGGGGTACTCAAAGGTGCGTGTCCGCAGGATTCCTTGACGCCTAACAGGAGACCATAAAGACAAACGAAGGACCACCTGTGTACAATTGCTAGAGCACTATAAGGTTGATCGATAGAACTTTTTGAAAAACATCGTCACAGATGATGAAAACTGGGCCCATCAATTCGAACCGGACACAAAACAGCAGTCCATGGAGTGGTGAGAGCCCACCACCCTTTCAAAGAAAGTGTTCAGAGCCGCTCCCTCAATAATCGCGAAGGTCTCCAGGAACTCTAAACGATTATTCTGTTTAAAATCCTGCCTTATACTTTAACGAGAAACTCTCAATTGCCATATGCCACCGTCAGGAAAATGCACAAACGAATTTAGCGAATTCCACGGCACAACAATGTAAACGAACTGCTCCTTCTCACAAGTCTGCGCACCCAAGAGGGGCTCACAAGACTTCAGTGGACTGTACTTCCTCGGCCACCCTACGGCATGGCTCTCGCACCTTCCAGCTTCCATCTACACTCATCCCAAGTTCGATGCACTACGCGCAAAGCAGTATGTGGATGATGGTGGGGTTACTAATGCGTCAAGACGCTGGTTCCGGCGTCGTCCAGTAGAGTGGTACCGTGCGGGCATACAGGCACTCCCAGTAAGACTGTCGCATTGAACGAAGATTAAGTTGGAAAATGAGTTTTTATAGCCAAAAAGTAGGGAGTTCTATGATGTATTGCAATCCTGAATAAAACTAACCTGCTTAAAGAAAATAAAAAAAAGAATGCTGCATTATTTATTGAACGCCTCTTGTATAATAGAACTTCTAAAACGTTTCATGCTGATACCACACATCTGAAATTTTAAAAGTGGACATATATTTCCTCGTGGTCTATCTCATTCACTTTCGGCGAGTTGTGAGATGGTTCCATTGCAAAGGACACGTCCGAAATCCCATCAGTGTCTCATTGAAGATGTTGTTCCATTTTCGTGCTCTATGGAATGTTTAGTCATAATCTTAGTTCCTTCCGTCAGTTCCATCACTACCTTTTCTCCTATCTTCCAAACTTCACAGAAAGGTGTGGGAAGATCGTGCTTAGGTAGAGCATTTGCCTTCGAAAGGCAGAAGTCACGAGTTCGCGTCTTGGTCCGACGCACAGTTTTAATCTGCTAGGAAGTGTCATCTCAGCACAGAGACGGCTGCAGAGTTAAAATTCCATTCTGGAAACCAATCCCCCAGGCTGCGGCTAAGCCATGCCGCCATAATATCCTTTCTTCCAGGACTACTAGGCTTGCAAGAATCGCAGGAAAACTTCAGTGAAGTTTGGAAGGTAGGAGAGGACGTAGTGGTGGGAGTAAAGCTGTGAAGACAGGTCTTGAGTCGCGCTCGGGTACCTCAGATGGTAGAGCACTTCTGCATGAAAGGCAAAGGCCCCAAGTTCGAGTCTCGGTACGGCACATTTAATTTTAAAGGAAGTTTAAGAGCACTGTCCTGTTGATTAATGCACTCCGTCATCAGGCCACAAGTGGCCCATCGGGACCATCCGACCGCCGTGTCATCCTCAGATGAGGGTGTGGATAGGAGGCTCGGGTGGTCAGCAAACCGCTCTCCCGGTCGTTAGGATGGTGTTGTTTGACGGGAGCCGCTACTATTCGGTCAAGTAGCACCTCAATTGGTACCACGAGGCTGAATGCACCCCGAAAAATAGCAACAGTGCATGGCGGCCAGGATGGTCGCCCATACAACTGCTGGCCACGCACGACAGCGCTTAACTTCGGCAATTTGACGGAAACCGATGTATCCACTGCGGCAAGGCCGTCATCCCTGTTGAATAATAGCACCACAATATTGCAGGTGAGTGTGAGCCATGCGTCGCTCGTGTTCGTGCCATTTCTTATTTTTTTACTGTACTGCCACTTAGTTATGTTAATTTTCAATTACTCGTGTCACTGAGTTACTGCCTTGCCTGCCCGTGAGCGGCAGCAGCAGCGCTTATCAAATGCTTCAAATGGCTTTGAGCACTATGTGACTTAGCTTCTTAGTTCATCAGTCCCCTACAACTTAGGACTACTTAAACCTAACTAACCTAAGGACATCACACATATCCATGCCCGAGGCAGGATTCGAACCTGCGACCATAGCGGTCGCGCGTTTCCAGGCTGTAGCACCTACAATCACTCGGCCAACCCGGCCGGCCAGCGCTTATCGATATAGGCGCTGCCGTATCGTCGTTGAGTGTTGTGAGTTAGTTCGGACCTGGGAGTGCTTGAGTTGGCACGCGGCACAAGTTCATTCGGGGGGGGGGGGGGGGGGAGGGGGCACGAATCGCCCGACGGTTGCTGACCCACGATTAGAGTGGGGACGACTTTGGTTGGTCGTCGGTCGGACGTCTTGCCGGAAGACGTGTATTTCGCTGGCGATCGCTTATGGGTTGGCTGTGTGTGCCAACTCGTGGTTCATCCCTGTTATTGTACAGTTACTGGCGTTAGCATTGTCTGGTTCTTTGTGCAAGTGTTCGTGAAACTGTGTGTGGTTGGTGTGATTTTGATTGGCAAGATATTTTAAATGTTGTCAGCGTACTGGCTCTGAGGAGTCGGTCGGTTGGTGTGGATCAGCCACGAAGTCTCCACGCGGTGCAGTGGGCTGGTCCCGCTGGCGGTCTCTATGCAGTGTCGGAGTGTGTGGGAGCTGTTCTGATTGCTACGGGGTTCGTTGCTCACGGACCCAAGGCATCAAAGTTGAGTGGTGATATAATTAACGATGTCAGACTGTTCACATTGTGCCGCTGGTTTTCAAGGTTGGCTGTTGGGGGCATTCCTGTGAGCAACAGCGAGTGTTCGAGTTGGCGAAAGTTTGGCCACCATCCGGTGAAGATTAATTATATTTTGGTTATTTGAAGTCCAAGTGCGCCAGAGGAATTTTCTGCGTTGTGGCCATTAGCGTTCCGGTTACCTGCCCTGGCCGCCGACATAAAATTCAGGCAGTGTCCTTTCCTCACCTTCTTGTCACTGTCCAACACGTGTGTGTAATTTTGACAGCATATGCATACTTGGTTGTGAGCAGCTACGCCTTTTACGTTTTGGCTTTGGAGTTCCTTGTGTACTGGTTGGCTGGAAAGCAAGTCGCGTTGTCGGTGAGTCCGTTGACTGACTGTTGGTTGGGTTGCCGGAGGATCGGATGTAGTTGGGCCTACTACCTGTCTCCCCTAAGTGAACATAAATATTTCAAGTGCAGACCGAACCGAGGAAACTTTTGAGCACCACTGGTTGTACTGCCTTTTCTTATTCGTATTTGATTGTGTATTTTAATGGCTCATAGCCGATGGTTTGAATTTGTAGGCTTTTAGTTGGGTTTTAAATCATGGACCTTCAGCCGTTTTAAAAATTAAAGGAGTTGTGCCTTTAAACCGTAAGATTGCGTGATATATTCAGTCGATAGCTAAGCTCGGAAATTTGTTCTGTAATGTTTGGGCAATAAATAAAGTTATATGTGTTCGAGTGAACTGACAGCCGCTCATTTTTGGCCCTTTCCACAATTCGAACTACCTGTTCTGTTCTGCGGATTTAACCAGGCGTTTCAGAGTGGTAACAATGAGGTCGCAAGATGTCGTCCGTGAGGTACAGTTATGCCGTCAGAGTTCCTTCAGTCACTACCAGAAGTGACATGAATTCACACCCTCGAAAAGGTGTAAAACAGATACGTCTCTCCGAAACACTGGCAGAAAGGGACCTACCTACAGGTCGCTGCCATACTGCACAGCGCAGCACCGCGATACATCGAGGAAAATACACTCCTGGAAATGGAAAAAAGAACACATTGACACCGGTGTGTCAGACCCACCATACTTGCTCCGGACACTGCGAGAGGGCTGTACAAGCAATGATCACACGCACGGCACAGCGGACACACCAGGAACCGCGGTGTTGGCCGTCGAATGGCGCTAGCTGCGCAGCATTTGTGCACCGCCGCCGTCAGTGTCAGCCAGTTTGCCGTGGCATACGGAGCTCCATCGCAGTCTTTAACACTGGTAGCATGCCGCGACAGCGTGGACGTGAACCGTATGTGCAGTTGACGGACTTTGAGCGAGGGCGTATAGTGGGCATGCGGGAGGCCGGGTGGACGTACCGCCGAATTGCTCAACACGTGGGGCGTGAGGTCTCCACAGTACATCGATGTTGTCGCCAGTGGTCGGCGGTGTTGCACGTGCCCGTCGACCTGGGACCGGACCGCAGCGACGCACGGATGCACGCAAAGACCGTAGGATCCTACGCAGTGCCGTAGGGGACCGCACCGCCACTTCCCAGCAAATTAGGGACACTGTTGCTCCTGGGGTATCGGCGAGGACCATTCGCAACCGTCTCCATGAAGCTGGGCTACGGTCCCGCACACCGTTAGGCCGTCTTCCGCTCACGCCCCAACATCGTGCAGCCCGCCTCCAGTGGTGTCGCGACAGGCGTGAATGGAGGGACGAATGGAGACGTGTCGTCTTCAGCGATGAGAGTCGCTTCTGCCTTGGTGCCAATGATGGTCGTATGCGTGTTTGGCACCGTGCAGGTGAGCGCCACAATCAGGACTGCATACGACCGAGGCACACAGGGCCAACACCGGTATCATGGTGTGGGGAGCGATCTCCTACACTGGCCGTACACCACTGGTGATCGTCGAGGGGACACTGAATAGTGCACGGTACATCCAAACCGTCATCGAACCCATCGTTCTACCATTCCTAGACCGGCAAGGGAACTTGCTGTTCCAACAGGACAAAGCACGTCCGCATGTATCCCGTGCCACCCAACGTGCTCTAGAAGGTGTAAGTCAACTACCCTGGCCAGCAAGATCTCCGGATCTGTCCCCCATTGAGCATGTTTCGGACTGGATGAAGCGTCGTCTCACGCGGTCTGCACGTCCAGCACGAACGCTGGTCCAACTGAGGCGCCAGGTGGAAATGGCATGGCACGCCGTTCCACAGGACTACATCCAGCATCTCTACGACCGTCTCCATGGGAGAATAGCAGCCTGCATTGCTGCGAAAGGTGGATATACACTGTACTAGGGCCGACATTGTGCATGCTCTGTTGCCTGTGTCTATGTGCCTGTGGTTCTGTCAGTGTGATCATGTGATGTATCTGACCCCAGGAATATGTCAATAAAGTTTCCCCTTCCTGGGACAATGAATTCACGGTGTTCTTATTTCAATTTCCAGGAGTGTAATCCAACACCAATCGTCAGCCATCTTTGTTTCCCGATCATGGTGCCACTCCGAAAGCTGCCCTTTGTGTTGCGGTGTTATAGGTAAACTACGCGTGGGGCTGCCGCTAGCCCCAGATCTATGAACTGGACAAGAACTTCCTAGCGGCGCGCCACCCCCTCCTATGTATGGATGGACGGATGTATTGAAATGGGGACCTAGAAACGACGGACATACTGCGTCCCCGCCGTAGCCCTCAGTGGTATACAACCCCACAGCGAGCTACAGCAGTCCACTCACCCCACCGCCGCCCCACACCGAACCTAGAGTTATTGGGTGGTTCGGCCCCCAGTAGTCACCCGCTCCTCCCCCCCCCCCCCCCCCTCTGGAAACGTCTCATTCCAGACAGACGAGTGTAACTGAGGTGGAATAAGGGGGGCCACCCCGCATTCGCCAAGGCAGCTGGGAAACCACCTTAAAAACCATCCACAGACTGCCGGCACGCAAGACTTCGACACTAATCCTCCGGGGAACGACACGCCTTCACGCTCATCAAGCCGAGCAGGGTTCTACCCCCCCCCCCCCCCCTCCATACCCAACGAGTGTTTCAGATAGGGCGCCAAAAATTTAAAAAAAAATTTTTTTTCAAAAATGTATTCGTTTTGATGCGGAGATCTATCTGAAGATTTTGATACATAACACATATACAGGGTGGTCCATTGATAGCGAACGGGCCAAATATCTCACGAAATAAGCATCAAACCAAAAAACTACAAAGAACGAAACGCGTCCAGCTTGAAGAGGGGAAACCAGGTGGCGCTATGGTTGGCCCGCTAGATGGCGCTGCCAAAGGTCAAACGGATATCAACTGTTTTTCTAAAAATAGGAACTCCCATTTCTTATTACATATTGATGTAATACGTAAAGAAATATGAATGTTTTAGTTGGACCACTTTTCTCGCTTTGTGATAGATGGCGCTCTAACAGTCACAAACTTATAAGTACGTGGTATCACGTAACATCCCGTGAGTGCGGACGGTATTTGCTTCGTGATACATTACCTAGCCGGCCGGTGTGGCCGTGCGGTTCTAGGCGCTTCAGTCTGGAACCGCGTGACCGCTACGGTCGCAGATTCGAATCCTGCCTCGGGCATGGATGTATGTGATGTCCTTAGGTTAGTTAGGTTTAAGTAGTTCTAAGTTCTAGGGGACTGATGACCACAGATGTTAAGTCCCATAGTGCTCAGAGCCATTTGAACCATTTTTGATACATTACCCGTGTTAAAATGGACCGTTTACCAATAGCGGAAAAAGTCGATATCGTGTTGATGTATGGTTATTGTGATCAAAATGCCAAAAAGGCGTGTGCTATGTATGCTGCTCGGTATCATGGACGACATCATCGATGTGTCGGGACAGTTCGCCGGATAGTTACGTTATTTAAGGAACACAGGAAGTGTTCAGCCACATGTGAAACGTCAACCACGACCTGCAACAAATGATGATGCCCAAGTAGGTGTTTTAGCTACTGTCGTGGCTAATCCGCATATTAGTAGCACAAAAATTGCGCGAAAATCGGGAATCTCAAAAACGTCGGTGTTGAGAATGCTGTATCAACATCGATTGCACCCGTACCATATTTCTATGCACCTGGAATTGCACGGCGATGACTTTGTACGTCGTATACAGTTCTGCCACTGGGCACAAGAGAAATTACGGAACGATGACAGATTTCTTGCACCCGTTCTACACTCCTGGAAACTGAAATAAGAACACCGTGAATTCATTGTCCCAGGAAGGGGAAACTTTATTGACACATTCCTGGGGTCAGATACATCACATGATCACACTGACAGAACCACAGGCACATAGACGCAGGCAACAGAGCATGCACAATGTCGGCACTAGTACAGTGTACATCCACCTTTCGCAGCAATGCAGGCTGCTATTCTCCCATGGAGACGATCGTAGAGATGCTGGATGTAGTCCTGTGGAACGGCTTGCCATGCCATTTCCACCTGACGCCTCAGTTGGACCAGCGTTCGTGCTGGACGTGCAGACCGCGTGAGACGACGCTTCATCCAGTCCCAAACATGCTCAATGGGGGACAGATCCGGAGATCTTGCTGGCCAGGGTAGTTGACTTACACCTTCTAGAGCACGTTGGGTGGCACGGGATACATGCGGACGTGCATTGTCCTGTTGGAACAGCAAGTTCCCTTGCCGGTCTAGGAATGGTAGAACGATGGGTTCGATGACGGTTTGGATGTACCGTGCACTATTCAATGTCCCCTCGACGATCACCAGTGGTGTACGGCCAGTGTAGGAGATCGCTCCCCACACCATGATGCCGGGTGTTGGCCCTGTGTGCCTCGGTCGTATGCAGTCCTGATTGTGGCGCTCACCTGCACGGCGCCAAACACGCATACGACCATCATTGGCACCAAGGCAGAAGCGACTCTCATCGCTGAAGACGACACGTCTCCATTCGTCCCTCCATTCACGCCTGTCGCGACACCACTGGAGGCGGGCTGCACGATGTTGGGGCGTGAGCGGAAGACGGCCTAACGGTGTGCGGGACCGTAGCCCAGCTTCATGGAGACGGTTGCGAATGGTCCTCGCCGATACCCCAGGAGCAACAGTGTCCCTAATTTGCTGGGAAGTGGCGGTGCGGTCCCCTACGGCACTGCGTAGGATCCTACGGTCTTGGCGTGCATCCGTGCGTCGCTGCGGTCCGGTCCCAGGTCGACGGGCCCGTGCACCTTCCGCCGACCACTGGCGACAACATCGATGTACTGTGGAGACCTCACGCCCCACGTGTTGAGCAATTCGGCGGTACGTCCACCCGGCCTCCCGCATGCCCACTATACGCCCTCGCTCAAAGTCCGTCAACTGCACATACGGTTCACGTCCACGCTGTCGCGGCATGCTACCAGTGTTAAAGACTGCGATGGAGCTCCGTATGCCACGGCAAGCTGGCTGACACTGACGGCGGCGGTGCACAAATGCTGCGCAGCTAGCGCCATTCGACGGCCAACACCGCGGTTCCTGGTGTGTCCGCTGTGCCGTGCGTGTGATCATTGCTTGTACAGCCCTCTCGCAGTGTCCGGAGCAAGTATGGTGGGTCTGACACACCGGTGTCAATGTGTTCTTTTTTCCATTTCCAGGAGTGTATTTAGCGACGAAGCGTCATTAACCAACAGCGGTAACGTAAACCAGCATAATATGCACTATTGCGCAACGGAAAAGCCATGATGGCTGCGACAAGTGGAACATCAGCGACCTTGGCGGGTTAATGTATGGTGCGACATTATGGGAGGAAGGATAATTGGCCCCCATTTTATCAATGGCAATCCAAATGGTGCAATGTATGCTGATTTCCTACGTAATGTTCTACCGATGTTACTACAAGATGTTTCACAGCATGACAGAATGGCGTGAATGGAGGGACGAATGGAGACGTGTCGTCTTCAGCGATGAGAGTCGCTTCTGCCTTGGTGCCAATGATGGTCGTATGCGTGTTTGGCGCCGTGCAGGTGAGCGCCACAATCAGGACTGCATACGACCGAGGCACACAGGGCCAACACCCGGCATCATGGTGTGGGGAGCGATCTCCTACACTGGCCGTACACCA
The DNA here is from genome assembly GCF_023898315.1 of Schistocerca nitens. Classification (NCBI taxonomy): domain Eukaryota; kingdom Metazoa; phylum Arthropoda; class Insecta; order Orthoptera; family Acrididae; genus Schistocerca; species Schistocerca nitens. Next base: position 310,858,645 of record NC_064617.1, read on the forward strand.
CTGGTGATCGTCGAGGGGACATTGAATAGTGCACGGTACATCCAAACCGTCATCGAACCCATCGTTCTACCATTCCTAGACCGGCAAGGGAACTTGCTGTTCCAACAGGACAATGCACGTCCGCATGTATCCCGTGCCACCCAACGTGCTCTAGAAGGTGTAAGTCAACTACCCTGGCCAGCAAGATCTCCGGATCTGTCCCCCATTGAGCATGTTTGGGACTGGATGAAGCGTCGTCTCACGCGGTCTGCACGTCCAGCACGAACGCTGGTCCAACTGAGGCGCCAGGTGGAAATGGCATGGCAAGCCGTTCCACAGGACTACATCCAGCATCTCTACGATCGTCTCCATGGGAGAATAGCAGCCTGCATTGCTGCGAAAGGTGGATATACACTGTACTAGTGCCGACATTGTGCATGCTCTGTTGCCTGTGTCTATGTGCCTGTGGTTCTGTCAGTGTGATCATGTGATGTATCTGACCCCAGGAATGTGTCAATAAAGTTTCCCCTTCCTGGGACAATGAATTCACGGTGTTCTTATTTCAATTTCCAGGAGTGTACTTGCAACATGATGGATGTCCGTTACATAGCTCGCGTGCGGGTGAAGCAGTTAACTTCGCTAACTCTGCCAGATTAATCGGTTCAGTTGTCCCGCGTTTATTCTCCGGTTACGTGTTATTACATATTTGTACAACGCGTGTACTGTGCTATTTCGAGAACAGAACTTAAAGCGGCTGCTAATCTAATATGTAGTTTTATTTTACCTGCTTTTCCTGTTTGTCGTTTATTTCCACTCTGTTAGTCTCGATCTATTGATTTTGCTAATAGTTGTAACAACGCTGATCATTCACACACCCAGTCAACCACATAGATAAACAGAGTTCAGGTTAATTCGTCTCAGCTCTTCCAGCCTCGTCCCCTTTTGTCTCCGGGAAAGTTTTTTATTTTTAGATGCAACGGGGACTATCCCCTGGCAGAGACATTAAATACGCTATGCACGCATTCAAAAATCAACTTATGATTAGTTCAGAAATCAACTTAGAATGTGTTCAAAAACGCTCAAAGACCAACTGGGATGTGTTTCAAAATCGTATGAGTAATGGATGGACCAACGCGCGGTGGATGCTAGGAGCTGTGTGAAACAAGTTTTTTTTTTTTTTCTAAGAATATGAATTTGACGCTCGCTGAAATTTCTGCCCGGACCAGATACCACAGTTCCCCCCCCCACCCCCCCCCCCCCGCCCCAACCCCCTCCATAGACGAAGGCCTGGCTGCTGAAAGTCCCGACCAACAGAGCGGGATGACACATAATGTAGCAGGAAGTTCATTATTTGTCATCGAATGAAACGTGTAGATGTGAAGGATCTACGATGTGCTTGGTGCGAAATACAGCAATCTTCCCTTGTCGGCCATAACATTGATGATGCTGTACCTGCTAGGCCATGAGCGGTCCACTGTCACATCTGAAATTCTTTTGAAATTATGCCAGGCGGAAATTGCCGAAGATGATTGATGCACCCCGCTGATAGCGCAGCCGTGTGAGCGCTTCTTGGAAGCCATGCGTTAATTACGAGGTTGTCTGCCACCGTACAGATGCCACGCGATTGCTCATTGGCTAGGGATTATCTGTGTTGAAATGCGTGATGGGATATACTTACCGCTATACCTTGCGATTCTTACTTCTCTCCGGTCAGTGCCGTCAACATTATCGACCGTAACGGGTCGTATTAGTTTATTTGTTCGATGTAAACACCAACTAAGTGAACAAAAACAGAACGTCGGTGCAGGACACACCAAAAGCAGGGGAGGGAAGAAATAAACAAACAAAATTCCCGGAAATAAATTTCTTCATGTGACTGCGTAATGTGGGTCAAAACGCTTAAAAATGTTTTTACACTTCTCTTCCTTTACCTATGTTATACTATGCCTGTCGATCTGTTGTGGCAACAGCTCCATTTTTTGAGTGGGCTTCCGATGTTCATCTTTCCTTTAGGTTTCTATAATAAGGTAGTCTTTGGAATTCTCATTTCGTTCATTCACTTCACATATTCCTTCCCGTTTTTCGTTGTGTTCTGCTGTTTTGTCATTTACCACAAAAATATTTAGTTCATTTTCTACATTTTCATTAGGAATCCTGTCCAACTTAGTGCAACGTGTGGCTGCTTGCAAAAATTTCGTTTCAGCCACCTCAAAGTGGCTAGAATCTTTTCTCTTCAAAACACATGTTTCACTGCTGTTCAAAGGTTCTCATACACTACGTGATCTAAAGTATCAGGACACCCCCCAAAACACACGTTTTTCATATTAGATGCATACTGCTGCCACCTACTGCCAGATACCCAGATACTCCATCTCAGCGACCTAAGTAGTCACTAGACATCGTGAGACAGCAGAATGGGGCGCACCGCGAAACTCACGGACTGCGAACATGGTCAGGTGATTAGGTGTCTGTACGCAAGATTACCACACCCTACATCCATAGGTCCACTGTCTCTGATGTGATAGTGAAGTGGAAACGTGAAGGGACACGTGCAGCAACAAAGCGTACAGGCCGACCTCATCTGTTGACTGAAAGAGACCGCCGACAGTTGAAAAAGATCGAATGCGTGAAAGGTAATCTATCCAGATCATCACAAATGAATTCCAAACTCCATCAGGATCCACTACAAGGACAGTTAGGCGGGAGGTGTGAAAATTTCGATTTCATGGTCGAGCGGCTACTCGTAAGCTACACATCACGCTGGTAACTGCCATTCGACGCCTCGCTTGGTGTAAGAAGCGTAAACATTGGACGATTGAAGAGTGGGAGAACGTTATGTGGAGTGACAAATCACGGAACATACTGTGGCGATCCGATGGCAGAGTGTGGGTATGGCGAATGCCTGGTGAACGTCATCTGCCAGAGTGTGTAGTGCCAACAGTAAAACTCGGAGGCTGTGGTGTTAAGGTGTGATCGTGTCTTTCGTGGAGAGAGCAGGCACCGCTTGTTGTTTTGCATGGCACTGTCGCAGCACAGGCCTACATTGATGTTTTAACCACATTCTTGCTTCCCAATTTTGAAAAGCAATTCGGAGATGGCGATTGCATCTTTCAACACGATTGAGCACCTGTTCATAATTCACAGCCCGTGGCGGAGTGGTTACACGACAATAACATCCCTGTAATGGATTGGCCTGCACAGAGTCCTGACCTTAATCCTATAGAAAATCCTTTGGGATGTTTTGGAACGCCGACTTCGTGCCAAGCCTGACCGACTGACATCGTTACCTCTCCTCAGTGCAGCACTCCTTGAAGGATGGTCTGCCTTTCCCCAAGAAATCTTCCAGCACGTGATTGAACGTATGCCTGAGAGAGTGAAGCTGTTATCGAGGCTAGGGGTGGGCCAACACCATACTGAATTCCATCATTACCGTTGGAGGTCGCCACGAACTTTTAAAGTCATATCCAGCTAGGTATCCGGATAGTTTTGATCACACAGTGTATGTAAATGCATAGAACTGCAACCAGTTACTTTTTTGAATAATTATTTATTATTGCATGATCCGGTTCTCGAACCTTTCCAGGTTCATCTTCAGTCGGTTTTCTCGAAGTTAAATCACTGTTTCTAGGAAATTTCTGGGTGCTGGCTCTATGACAAGGAAATGGAACATGCTTCATTTTTCCCCAATGAGTGTTGTTTATCTGGCGATATGGATGTAAAATTTTTAGTTTTAGACTTACTGCAGCAGTATGGCCGGCTTTTGTCTGTTAGTGTCCACCTGTCTGCGGGAAGAGCATTGGACGCCGTGTGCAACCTGGTTAGAAAGTTCTAGGCCAAGAAAGTTCCAGGGCAACTCTGCAAGCTGAAAGTTTACGGCACCTCCTTTGAATCCTGGAAGTCAAGTCTCCTTCACACCCAAGAGGAGTTAGATATTGTTTTTAATTGGTACTTGTAATCGAAGGCCACGTCTATGTCAATGTGGAATTAGACCGGTCGTATTAACGGGCCTCCAAGTTATTGTGTGGGTGGTCATCAGTCAGTGTAACTGATAATCTTTAGTTCCAGGCCATATTCCGTGCAAGTGTGCGAGCATTATCGGTTGTAAACTGAGTTGATGAAATTGAAATTGCAACATAGTCTGTGGCCAAGCAAGGTACATTTTATAGATGAGTATGCCCTACTAATTGGAATTACAGACGCTGATATTTCACCTTTTAATTTTAAGGAGTGCTAAGCTTGTAATTTATATGTGTAGTCATTTCCAGAATAAGTTAATACTGCCTTCTCGTTTGTAGCCTTACTGTTTGTAGCCTTACTTTCCTTTCTGTTATGTGCTGACAGGTGAGTTTTGGCAGCGGACGACGCGTTCCTGTTTCCTGTGTCCAGAGCGGAGACATGTTTTCTTTCTGCTGCGGAGGCACTTCCGTCGTCGCACGACGTCTAGGTTGGCCCGCAGTCGGGTTCCTCCACCAACCGCCTCGTGTTGGTTCAAGTTAAGTTTGATCGTTTGATGCGTGCCAAGGGGGAGTGTCGCCAACTAATTCCGGAGCTCTTGATCTATTCAATATTGTAATTTCAGCAAGCACGTAAGCCTTAAAGCGTGTTCTGCAAGTCCGAAGTTCCTTGTCACTGTATTTGCTCTTTAAATACTTGTTTAAACCTTCCAGCATTGTTACTAGGTCTGGAGCTTGGTAAGTTTTAAAATCCTTTACTTATGAGTACGAACTGTTGACGTTTTCCTGTTTCAGCCACAGTTATTAGCTAATTCCATTCAATGTGAAAACTGCCTGCTTGTTGCCTGATGGCTGTGTTAGCCGTCTGCTGCAATTTCCCACCATTTCTTATATTTTGGAAAATTGCATATTTATTTAAGGGTCATTGTTAATGTTTCTGCTGGTGTGTACCTGTTGGAAGCCACATTTAAAGTGTATGCCTTCCCAGCTTTTCTGTATTTTGTTGGATTGTGTATTATATTGCTTAAGGGAGTTTATTAAGGTCATAAACTGTAAGGGTTTTCCAGCAGCCACAGTCACTGGTGTGACTTGTTACTCTTACTTTATTTTGGGTGGGCGTTGTCTATTGTTTAATATTTTACCCCTGCTTGGGAATTGTTAGTGCCTTTAGTGGCACTCATTTGTAATTTATCTCACAGGTAAACTCTGTTTGAACCAGCTTGCAGTCACGTCTAGTTGCTGAGACTTCTTACTTGAATTTGCCCACATGTATATATTCCTGGTTTTAAGCCCTGTTCTTAGTGATATAAATTTTTAAGGCCTTTTATTAATGAATTGATTCTGTTCAAGTTCTTTAAATTATTGTGAGCATTGTTATTCATTTTGACAAAATTTTTAATTTGAAATCGTAACGACTGTTGTAGAGCAACAATGTTTGTGTCATGAAATGACAAATGACGAAATATGTGGGTCCAACCTCCATGTATTTTTCCTTAAAACTATCCCAACACTTGTGATGTAACACACTATTTTTAATGGAAGTACTGAATTTTTTCTGTGACACTGGAACAAGCATTTATACAGGACTTTAACGACGTGAGCTGTTTAGGAGCGAATGAAACAGTAACAAGGTAACAGCCCACGCAACACACTGTCGCAGCTCACAGGTGAATCTGTTCCAGAACCGTCTGCGGAGCTGTACCAAATGTAAGCAAACACGTACTCCGGTACGGTTCACTTGTTTACCTGTGCGCTTAAAGCCCATCAGTCTGTGCTCTGCTGTAGTGCTCAGACAACAAGCCGTCGCTTCTGTACGTGTGGAGTACTGTGCGCTACATTTGAAGGTGAACTGGCGTTTTGTTTGAAATATTGTGGTGCGATCTTAGGCTACTCCTCGACCGATACCCTTGCAATAATAAACACTTATAGTATCTAAAACAACCAAATTTTACACAGAGTAAATAAGAGACACGTATAACATGGCTCAGTTGTAAAATATGTGTCACAGCATCAGCTGTCTATGATACTGACAAATTGAGGTCTATTTACCACAAATTTTTGTCCACCTCTGGTAGTTGAGTGGTCAGCGTGACGGAATGTCATACCTAACGGCCAGGGTTCGATTCCCAGCTGGATCGGAGATTTTCTCCGCTCAGGGACTGGGTGTTGGGTTGTCTTTATCATCATCATTTCATCGCCACCGACACGCAAGTCGCCGAAGTGGCGTCAACTCGAAAAGACTTGCACCAGGCGAACGGTCCACCCGACGGGAGGCCCTAGCCATACGGCATTTCCATCACACATTTTTGTATAAGAAATGTCTTTAAAACGAATTCTGATGTAAGATGACCTTATTGGAATCCGTGAGCAACTGTTCCTAAAAATTTCATTTCCAACATTGTAACAAAAACGACTGCAAGATCGTAATCTACTGACTTCATACAAAATTTAGCCATATTGTGACGTAATCAACGCCTATGAGGTGACCATAGGCCGTACTACCAAAATGGCCGACGTTCAATGATGTAGATAGTGTGCTGCCATTGAATTGCATGTCGAAGAGGGAAAATGAGCTGCCGAAATACATGTTGGTCTTCAACGTGTCTGTGGAGATATCTACGTAGACGCCAACAGCGTAAGGACTTGAGGGAAACTTTTGAATGATAGAAACGTGGGTATTCAAGATGAGCCTCGTAACCATTGCCCTCCAGTTGCCTTCACGGAACGCAGCAAAAAGAGGATTGATTGATTTTCTTGAACCTAGACAAACCATAAATGCTGCCTGCTATAAACAGATACTTCTGAAACTCCGTCGTGCTTTGCGTGATAAAGTCCTGGGAAGAAAATGATCCTGCTACAGGATAAAGCGCTTCTTCATACTGGTACATGTCGCTTTGGTTATCAAGAAATTTGTGTGTGAACACTTCCACATCCTCCATATAGTCCTCGCATGACACCCTTCCGCCGCAATATTTTCGACTCCGTCCAGAAGTAGATTCGGGGACAACACTACAAGACGGTAGAGGACGTTTAGCAAGCCGTACATCATTGTCTTTGGGAAGATGCAACGTCGTAAGAGCATTTTAGAATTTTCAAAACGTTCGAAAAGAAATGCGTTTGAAGAAATGGACATTACGTTGAACAGTAACACAAAATCTACAAATCGATATGATGTACTTGGTTAGCCTATGAAATAAAAATAAAAAATTCGAAAGAGTTGCTCGCTGTTTCCCGTATGACACTTGTATTTTCAGAAGATATTATCACACAGCAAAACCTTTTCAGGTAGAATAATGAAATGGAACATTGAAAATAGCACAAAGTTCTGCACAAGGCAATGGTCCAATCCGTCATCTCGAAACCTAACCTGAAACTTTTCAGACAGGAAGAATACAACGAAAAAACCGCACGTACACACTTTTTCCGCAAGAAGAACCGCTTTTTACAGGTGCTTGTACAGCCCTTCCTGTCTGGGCGGGAATCAGCAAATAAGCAGACACAGCTATGACAGGAGAACGTAGTGCCGCAGAGTGCTAGTACATTTTAAACAATGAACCATACGTAGAATGCCCGAAATCATTAAGTTTTTGAATAACTTGCAGTTCATAATAACAGCAAAAGTGCTGCAAATGTAATTGTTAGACTAGTGTCTAGCACAGAAATTAAAATTAAGGCATTGTATTATGTTACATTACAGACGATTTCTATCAATCGGGACTTTAACATGGCGACACGAAATATTTTATAAAAATTTCTGTAGAACTGATACTTTCTGTTTTGGATTATGTATATTTTACTAATAACGAAACAGTTCCGTCGTATTTTTTCAGAAGTCGTCAAAAAATGAGAAGTGCCTACTGGATGACTAAAAAAATTTTTATTTACATCAGGCACATTTGGTAGAAAAACTGATGCATTTAGTGACCTCACAGTATTTACCAGTGCTGTTTAGACAGAATTGGGATGGAGTAGAAACGAGTCGTGGCTGTTGTTCTGCGTGTTTGCTGCATACCGTACATACTTGATCAAATTTGTAAGAATTGCTGATGCGAACTGACATTGCAAAAATGACTGAAGTTTAACACCATTCCGCTGATAAACCTGAAAGACAAGGACCTATCAAAAATAATACTGTTCAACAATTTTCTGAAAAATGTTTTACAGTGTCGAAACATTTCTTTGTCGAGAGGCTTCTTTGCCGAGAGGCTGAATCATTTCATCATTTCTCTAATGACAGTTGTAAAATTAAGTCCAAGCTAGGAGACCAACAAAATCAGTGTTATTTTCTGCAGCTGGGAAGCAGACATTTCGGATGTAATACTGGAAGTTACTCTCTTCATTTTTCCAGACTTTGCTTTGTCGGTTACAAAATTTTCGGAAACAAACACTCTTTTTTTTAAATTTTGGGCCCTTATTTGGCTCGAGATTCGTGGAGACAGCTATATAAAGTTGCAGAAACAGTAATTCACATACTTATCACTGTTAAATACGAATGTGTCATAACATTCGTCGAGCGACTTCTTTTCTTTCGCTCGAATGATAAAGCGCAGTTTGCAAGCAGTTCTTGCACGAAACGTGACCGAGTAGCTCTGTACACTTCATTTTGGGGGATACCATGAAATTTCGCCTTTATGTCAGCAAAGAATTTCTCTATTGTATTACCTACTAATTAAAAACTCCCCTACACGTTTAGTTGAACTAAACTTCGTAATATACTTCTCCGTATAATTGCCTGAATCTGTGTAACTAAGTCGAAAAACCACGAAAATTAGTAGTATCTATCTCACCTGCAATTCAGAGAGCCCAGTCATGTATATCTCTCTCGGTTCAAATGGCTCTGAGCACTATGGGACTCAACTGCTGAGGTCATTAGTCCCCTAGAACTTAGAACTAGTTAAACCTAACTAACCTAAGGACATCACACACATCCATGCCCGAGGCAGGATTCGAACCTGCGACCGTAGCAGTATCTCTCTCGGTAATGGTGCACTGATTATCATGAGCAGTTCTAAATGTTTCGAATAGTTTTGCTTTCACAATTTTGTGAGTTTCTTTTCTTTTCGTATATTTTATACTTCGTGTAAATCTTTGATCCATGAGTACGATTCACGTTGAGATTTAACGAAACGAAACCGGCTTTGCACACTGTTTGACTTTAAGCGTTTTCTTCCTCCTCCGTTTAAGCCGAAAGTTTACTGCCTTTTCTTTGACACTGTAAGCTATTGCTGTACATGTTTTCTTCAGCCTAGGGAGATATTGTGTTTTTGTTTTCTGAGCCCAACATTCTTCGTTCGAACCACAGTACACAAAATCGTAGTTATTTCCTGTATCTTTTAATGTTTCCACAACCCCTTAAAGAATGTCGACATAATTCGAATGAACATCCAAGGAATTTACTAAAAAGAAAACATATCTAGGTCTTCAGAAAACGTCAGTTATTACGGATGCATACCAGTTTCTTCACATTCCATCTTTGCAAGGTTGAAAACATAACTGGATTCCACATCACTGTGAAACTCTGGAACCCGCGGAAGACAATGGCTATTAGCTAACATGTACGAAGAAGAAACGAAGAATATTCATTCAGTTTCGTCTCCATAGTTAACAGCGGCACTGAAAAGGCAACTGCTAATAATTAGGAATATTAAATGAGTTGAAAATTGAAGCGAATAAGAACTGTGAACAATTCTCAGAGACATTATCAACGAAAAGATAAAATCATTTTAAAAAATAAGATCGCATTGTGCCGTGTTATCTGTTTTCAGATTTACCATCAACCAAAGTTATATATCCACCGTGTTTTATACGTGCCTTCTGTCGCAGATACGGCAAGGCTGTACGTTTTCCAATCGGCAAGTGAGCCACGACTTTGGCAATATTCAACATAAAAAAATAATAATACTTGCTGTGAATCTTTGCAACTAAACTTCGAACAATGTGTTTCTTCCTGTGTTACTCACAAGTAAAAAAAAAAAAATAATTCGACGCAGGTTTCGACATGTCAGATTGGACGGTTCCCTCGTCAGTCTCATGTACTGAATGAATAAAGTCTGGGTATTTGCGGCCGTCAGTACGCTATCTCAAAACACACAGTTTTTAACTGTAATACTTGTTTTACTTTGTTAACATAAGATTAAACCTCTTAATGAGTAAATTCTGACAGAATATTAAATCTTTAAATTATGGCAGTGTTATACGAAATATTGAAAGCCAAATTTTTTGCCCCTAGCAGCCGTTAGATAGGCAGCCTGCAACTGGCAATCGGTTCCAGAGTAGTTGTTTGGTAACACGGATTCTGACTGATGATTGAATTCAAATGAAACGTATCAGCGTTAATATGTTTTACCTGCATCCGTAGTCTAGGGGTAGCGTCTTTGATTCATAATCAAATAGTCTTCGGTTCCGGGTTCGAATCTCGCCGCTGCTTAAATTTTGATTAATAATCAACATGGGCAGAAGACTTCCGGCATAAAAAGTCACCCTTAATCGGCCAAATGCCTTATCAAAGAGGGCGGAGGAGTGGACAGAGGTTCAAGACACTCTTGTCCTAGGGGTGGGAAACTACCCCCAAAGGCGGAATAATCAGCAATGATCAACGACATGAGGATGAAGAAGGCAATGGAAACCACTGCATTAAATATACGTAACGTGTATCAACAGGACATGTGGCCTAAAATTGAAGAAGTGTCATGATGATCTCTCCACTGGCAAAAGATTCCGGGATAGTCCCCCTTTCGGATCCTCGGGAGGGACTGCAAGTGGAAGATTACCACGAGAAAAAGATTGAATAATCAACGAAAGGATAACGTTCTATGACTCGGGGCGTAGGTAGGAAAACTAGAAATTCTGAAAAGAGAAATGCAAAGGCTCAATCTAGATATAGTAGGGATCATTGAAGTGAAGTGGAAAGAAAACAAAGATTTCTGGTCAGATGAGAGGGGTAATATCAACAGCAGCATAAAATAATATAAGGGAAGTAGGACTCGTTATGAATAGAAAGGTGGGGCAGAGAGTTTGTTACTGTGAACAGTTCAGTTACAGGGTTAATCTTATAGAATCGACAGCAAACCAACACCGACAACGATAGTTCTGGTATACATGCTGACGTCACAAGCTGCAGATCGAGAGATAGAGGATGAATATGAGGGCATTGAAAGGTTAATACAGTATGTAAAGGGGGGTGAAAATCTAATAGTCACGGGGGAGTTGAATACAGTTGTAGGGGACGGAGTAGAAGGAAAGGTTACAGGAGAATATGGGTTTGGGACAAAGAATGAGAGAGGAGAAAGACTAACTGAGTTTTGTAACACGTTTCAGCTAGTAGTAGCGAATACTCCATTCAAGAATCACAAGAGGAGGATACATACTTGGAAAACGCCAGGTGATACGGGAAGATATCAGATTACATCATGATCAGACAAAGATTCCGAAATCAGATACTGAATTGTAAGGCGTACCAAGGAGAGATATAGACTCAGATCACAAGGTAGTAGTGATGAAAGTTTAACACATTAGTCAGGAAGAATCAATACGCAAAGGAGTGGTATACGGAAGTACTAAGGAATGACGAAATACGTTTGAAGTTCTCTAACGCTATAGATACAGCAATAAGGAATAGCGCAGTAGGCAGTACAGTTGAAGAGGAATGGACAAAGTGCCATCAAAGAAGTTGGGAAGGAAAACATAGATACAAAGAAGGTAGCTGCGAAGAAACCATTGGTAACAGAAGAAATACTTCAGTTGATTGATGAAAGGAGGAAGTACAAACATGTTCCGGGAAAATCAGGAATACAGAAATATATGTCCCTGAGGAATGAAATAAATAGGAAGTGCAGGGAAGCTAAGACGAAATGGCTGCAGGAAAAATGTGAGGACATCGAAAAATAATTATTTGAAGGTCAGGCATACAGGATAGTCAAAACAACCTTCGGTGAGATTAAAAGCAGGGATGTTAACATTAAAAGTGCAACGGGAATTCCATCGTTAAATGCAGAGGAGAGAGCCGATAGGTGGAAAGAATACATTAAAAGCCTCTATGATATTGAAGATTCGTCTGATGCGATAGAAGAAGAAACAGGAGTCGCTTTAAAATAGATAGGGGATCCAGCATTAGAATCAGAATTTAAAAGGACATGAGGTCAAATAAGGCAGAAGGGACAGATAACATTCCATCAGAATTTCTAAAATCATTGGGGGAAGTGGATACAAAACGACTATTCACGTTGGTATGTAGAATGTAAGAGTCTGGCGACATACCATCTGACTTTCGGAAAAGCATCATCCACACAATCCCGAAGACTGCAAGAGCTGACAAGTGCGAGAATTATCGCACAATGAGCTTAACAGCTCATGCATCCAAGTTACTTACAAGAATAATACATAGAAGAATGGAAAAGAAACTTGAGAATGCGTTAGATGACGATCAGTTTGGCTTTAGGAAAGGTAAAGGGACAAGAGAGGCAATTCTGACGTTACGGCTAATAATGGAAGCAAGGCTAAAGGAGACTCAAGACACATTCATAGGATTTGCCAACCTGGAAAAAGGGTTCGACAATGTAAAATGGTGCAAGATGCTCGAAATTCTGAGAAAAATAGGCGTAAGCTACAGGGAGAGACGGGTCATATAGAATATGTACAACAGCCAAGAGGGACTAATAGGAGTGGACGATCAAGATCGAAGTGCGAGTACTAAAAAGGATGTAAGACAAGGATGTAGCCTTTCGCCCCTCTTGTTCAATCGATACATCGAGGAATCAATGATGAAAATAAAAGAAAGGTTCTGGACTGGAATTAAAATTCAAGTTGAAAGTATATCAATGATACGATTTGCTGATGACATTGCTATCCTGCGTGAACGAGGAGATGAATTACATGATCTGCTGAATGGAATCAACAGCCTAATGAGTACAAAATATGTATTGAGAGTAAATCGGAGAAAGAGAAACGTAATGCGGAGTAGTAGCAATGAGAACAGAGAGAAACTTAACATCAGGATTGATGGTCACGAAGTGGATAAAGTTAAGGAATTCTGCTACCTAAGCAGTAAAATAACCAATGACGGACGGAGCAAGGAGGAGATCAAAAACAGACTAGCAATGGCAAAAAGGGCATTCCTGGCCAAGAGAGGTCTACTAGTATCAAATATCGGCCTTAATTTTTGGAAGAAATTTATGAGATTGTACGTCTGGAGAAGAGCATTGTATGGTAGTGAAACATGGACTACTGTGGGAAAACCGGAACAGAAGAGAATCGAAGCATTGGAGATGTGGTGCTATTGACGAATGTTGAAAATTAGGTGGACTGATAAGGTAAGGAATGAGGAGGTTCTCTGCAGAATCGGAGAGGGAAGGTGTATGTGGAAAACACTGACAAGGAGAAAGGACAGGATGATAGGACATCTGTTAAGAGAAGAGGGATTGACTTCCATGGTACTAGAGGGCAAAAACTGTAGAGGAAGACAGAGATTGGAATACATCCCGAAAATAATTGAAGACATAGGTTGCAAGTGCTACTCTGAGATGAAGAGGTTAGCACAGCAGAGGAATTGGTGGTGGGCCGCATCAAACCAGTCAGAAGACTGATCACAAAAACCTGCACTATCCTGAAATACAAACTACTGACTACTCACAAAAATATTGCCCCTACGGAAAATTTAAGAACTATTAAGTGAATAAATTTGTTCGATATTTAAAACATACCTCGTCTTTGGGAGCATATCTGTCAAAGCTGTAACTCACAACAAGCAATAATTAGCGAATATTTGATTTTGCGCTTTTCATGTTTCTATTACATTATTGCACAAATTGCTTTCGTGTGAATTACCCTGAAATATGATCTTTGTTTTACGGAATGTCAGATTGTTATGAAGAGAGACGATATATGACTGTTTCTCCGATAGTTTCTGCAGAAATTCATGGTACGTGACTAGCAGATGCAGTGGTGGCTTTTATAACCAGACAATCGCACTCCTATTCATCAGTATACAGAAACAGTGTTTTGCGAAACAACTGTCTCAAACTTCGTGGAATTAAATACAACGAACTTGTTGCTTTCTTTATTGGCTTCAAAAAAATGGTTCAAATGGCTCTGGCCGGCCGCGGTGGTCTAGCGGTTCTAGGCGCTCAGTCAGGAACCGCGCGACTGCTGCGGTCGCAGGTTCGAATCCTGCCTCGGGCATGGATGTGTGTGCTGTCCTTAGGTTAGTTAGGTTTAAGTAGTTCTAAGTTCTAGTGGACTTATGAACACAGATGTTGAGTCCCATAGTGCTCAGAGCCATTTTAATTTCAAATGGCTCTGAGCACTATGCGACTTAACTTCTGAGGTCATTAATCGCCTAGAACTTAGAAGTAATTAAACCTAACTAACCTAAGGACATCACACACATCCATGCCCGAGGCAGGATTCGAACCTGCGACCGTAGCGGTCACTCGGTCCAGACTGTAGCGCCTGGAACCGCACGGCCACTCCGGCCGGCTCCTTTCTTTATTCAAGATATCATTACTAACAATTTTTTTCCTTCTAATAATGAAAACACTCGCGGCAAGATGATAGCTGCAGACTGTTGGAAACACGAAATAGCATCTGACGAAAATGTTGCGTATATAGCACTCGTACTTGATAGGAACCTGGCAGAGTACAAAATCCATTAACAAGAGAGCTATATAATTTCTAAAAAAGCAGCTAACGTCGTTACTGTTCCAGTAAGAACTCACGTATAGCAAGAATGCATTATTTCTGTTATTAATGATGTGAGCGCTTTTTTCTGTTCTAATGCTTTGATATAGTTAAGGATACATGGGATGTTGCTGTAATGATATTGCGTGGCTGTCCAGAATACAATACTCAGCAAGTCCTTTTCACGACTTTTTGGCCTCTAACAATAACAGTCCCTTATTGTTAAAACTATTAATTACGCGTTCCAGGCATCAGAATATCATGTAACAGGACTTTATATAGAATATTGCGTCGCATAATTTCAATCTTATGTTACGATACTTTACAGTAAGTCCGCTTATTTAATATTCTGGTAAATTTAGAATGTTTATTTCACATCAAAAACGGTCGTCAAGCCACAGTAACTAAAACAATGTAACCTTTTGCAAAGTTCATTGTTTTAGTGACTGTGGCTTGCCGACCGTTTGTAGTGCCAAATAAACACTTTAAATTTCATTCAGTCACACTCCTTGAAGACAGTTATATTGAAATAAATAATATTCTGGTAGCCATGGTGATCTAAAGGGTCTCTATCATTGGATGTCTCGGTTTCAATCCCGGGTAGCAGCTGGGACTGTCGGGACTCCTCCTCGTTCCAGTCTCTCCAGGACAATCCCCACTCAGTGTGCTATCAAACGACTTCCGGGATTCTCTCTCGGTTATTACAGGCTGTCGTGGAGTTGGGCTCACCACCCGACCCCTCCTAGTGCCGCGGAGAAGAAAAGCTGTATTCTAGTTGCAGTCAGACTAACAGTGCGCTCACCGGCTTGCGCCATAGACTTTACCTGTTTTTACTGCTACATAAATGAATTAAGTTTTAACAAGGAAGGGACTGTTGTTAACAGCTGCCCAAAATCCAGTAAAGGAGACGTACTTGGTATCCACGTGATGATTGCAGGACTCTTGCGCGATTGTATATCACATTCTAACGGCATCACACCACTGTGTGACACGAACGAAGTAATGATAGTTTTAGTGACAGAAACTGTATTCAAAGACCTAACATTTTGTCTCTGACTTCGTTTAAAAAACGTAGATACAAAGTATTGGAAGAAGCCCAAGGAAATGTTTTCATCGATTGGAAAATGTATGTTGGGAAACACTAGCTGGACCAGTCCTGGAGTATCTCCCGTCACTCGGAGACTATTACTAGAAGAATGTCACGATATTACAGGGGTTCTATTAAAAAGAGGGTGGGCGTTAGAATGATGCCACGCCCCCTTCCACCTATATGTAGTTTTTAGGCGACTAGGTAAAGAAAGGTCTGGTAACCACGTGCTGCCTCAGGTACACGCTAAGCAAACATTTAGAACTTATTTTCACAGTTCACAGACGCAGACAGACGGGGTTCACGGAACGGAAACCGCTTTAGGGAGGTGGTGGGCTAAGGGGGCCGCTGGAAAGAGCAATAATTGCACTAATATTGTCACAAGCCGAATAACAATGCTGACTTCGCAGAGAAAGATTAACAAACGAGAAAGAAGAAGAAAGAAAGAAAGAAGTGTGTTACAGTGATACTGCAAAAACTCCAGCGCCAAGCGCTTGAAGAGAGGCGTTTTCTGTGACAGAGGTTTAGTACTAATATTTTAAGGGCATGCGATCTAAGGAGACGGGGACCTAATTATTTCCATCACAAAAACCTCCCGTAATGATCACGACCAGGAAATTAAAGCAGTTTTTCAAACAGAGGCTTACCAACAATCGTACTTCCCATGCACTACGCCGGCCGCGGTGGTCTCGCGGTTCTAGGCGCGCAGTCCGGAGCCGTGCGACTGCTACGGTCGCAGGTTCGAATCCTGCCTCGGGCATGGATGTGTGTGATGTCCTTAGGTTAGTTAGGTTTAAGTAGTTCTAAGTTCTAGGAGACTGATAACCACAGCAGTTGAGTCCCATAGTGCTCAGAGCAATTTGAACCATTTGAACCCATGCACTACGGCGAGTGGAAGAAGGAAAAAGGGAAACGACTGTGGAACCAGAAGTAGCCTCCGCCATAGACTGTGAGATGGCACCAAGATACGGCTCCAAGATAGCGAAAAAAACGTAATTCTAGATCACTAATTCAAGAATGGAGTCGACATACGATTAGTGCTAGTCCGATAAAGTGGATCTTCCATTTATTGCTAATACAATTCCTATTTTCTAGATTTTTCGAAAGAAGTAAGTGTCCTGAGCGAGGTGGCACAGCGGTTACTGCACTGGACTCGCTTTCGAGAGGACGACAGTTCAAATTCCCGCCTAGCCATCCACATGTAGACTAACTGCTTTCCCTAAATAGCTCCATGCAAATGCCGGAATGGTTCATAGACAATCACATACTTTCGCAGTCCGAGCTAACACTATTTCTCCAGTGACGGGACCACGAACTCTAGTTTTCCTTCCCTCAAGTAGGCGTCCTAGACCATCTCCATTACGTTACTGTTTCTTTTCACTAAATTTTACTAAGTATGCACCCTCTACAATAAGAATCTAGCACCAACAAATTGTGTATCGCCCTGAAGACGACCGCAGCAAGTCGCAAATTATCTGTTTTAATAGTTACAATGAACCGAGCAAACACCCATAATTATGTAATAAAAAAAAGAAACATCAACAAATATGGTTACCAGGTTTGTACTTCAGTGCTCATACCAGTCAAATCTTTCGTGGTGCCTTTAACCATTCACAGCAAGAAATACCGTTCTGGCGGAACGAGAGATATCTGTGACTTCTAATTTCATACAATATACGCAGATCTAGAGTATTACGATTCCCGAGATACGAATTACTGCGCACGATGATAGCAGTTCCATGCATATCTTTTCCGGATTCGACTTATTTTGTACGAACCTACCGCCCTTCGATCTTAGGAACTTGGAACATTGGTTTCGAACACGATATTCATTGAGTGTAACACGAGATTCATTAGGTGTAACACGAAACACACACACACACACACACACACACACACACACACACACACACACACACACACACACTCACTCACACACACACACACGCAAAATATGGCG
The DNA here is from genome assembly GCF_023898315.1 of Schistocerca nitens. Taxonomy (NCBI): domain Eukaryota; kingdom Metazoa; phylum Arthropoda; class Insecta; order Orthoptera; family Acrididae; genus Schistocerca; species Schistocerca nitens. The sequence goes on from NC_064617.1 coordinate 310,876,298, forward strand.
GCTTTGCTGAATGAAGACATACTACAGAAAACGATTCTTGACAGGACAAAGAGCGTAAGAGAACATATTGACGTATCATATTCATGTCTGATGAGTTTGGTGGTTAGCGGAAGTGTTTAAACTCATAAGAGTGTTCCAGAAGCCACGCTGTAGCTATTCTGGACGTTTGGGGGTGTCGCACAGTCTTGCTGGAATTGCCCTAATTCCTCGGAATGCACAGTGGACATGAATCGATGTAGGTGATCACACAGGATGTTTACGTAAGAGTCACGTGTCAGAGTCGTATCTAGACGTATCAGTGGTCCCATATCACTCCAACTGCAAAAGAACCACAGCATTACAGAGCCTCCAACAGCTTGAACAGTCACTTGCTGACATGCTGGATCCATCGATTCATGAGGTTGTCTCCATACCCGTACACATACATCCACTCGATACAGTTGAGTCTCGTCCGATCAAGTAACGTGTTTCCAGTCCAATGTCGGTGCTGACGGGCACAGGCGAAGCGTAAAGCTGTCATCAAGGGGACAAGAGTGGGCCTTCGGTACCAAAAGCCCTTATCGATGATGTATTATTGAATGGTTCGCACGCTGACCCTTGCTGTTGGCCCATCATTGAAATATGCTGCAATTTGCACAAGGATTCCACTTCCGTCACATTGAACGTTTGAGTCTCTTCAGTCGTCGTTGGTCCCGTTCTTGCAGGAATTTTTTCCGGCCGCAGCGATGCCGGAGATTTGATATTTTACCGGATACCTGATATTCACGTTATACTCGTGAAATGATCGTGCAGATATGTGGTATCTTAAGATATACACACATCGGCATGCCGGTTGTTTTTTCTGTGTGTCGAACTGTCTTCCTACAAACAAATGACCAACTTTACGATATGATGCTTTCTCCATAGTCGTAACTGCACCGCTAGGTGAACTACGAGTGTCCGTACAGATCTCGCTTATTACGTCCCTGTTCCGTGCACTCACTGTCAACACGTGACTCAATGGTTCAAGTGGTTCAAATGGTTCTGAGCACTATGGGACTTAACTGCTGTGGTCATTAGTCCCTTAGAACTACTTAAACCTAACTAACCTAAGGACATCACAAACCCCCAAGCCCGAGGCAGGATTCGAACCTGCGACCGTAGCGGTCGCGCGGTTCCAGACTGTAGCGCCTAGAACCGATCGGCCACTCCGGCCGGCGTGACTCAATGCCCAGGCGAAACTGAGTATTGATATTTTGCTCTTGCCACATATACTTGACTATACTGGCCAACCTAAAAACATACGACTTCTAACATCTATAATTATTAGTCTTTGTTTATCTCTTTGTTTGTTTGTTTGGCGCAATTATTACGCATTGCGGATTGTCGATCACATAGCCGTCTTTTTGTGGCCTAATGATAGGTATTCAAGGCGTTAAAATATTTGTCCATGTATCACATGAACAACCGCTGTACATGGGTTTGGAATATCGTAGTTCTCCTGAAATGGCTATCACTGAGTCTGGTTTTATAATCAAAAATTTATGCATCAACACCTTCAACCTCAAGCTTTATACAGTACTGTTTATCAGATTGAAATATTTATTCTGCCGCAACATTTAACTTTTAGAGAATGAACGTCTCATACCATTTAAGTCTAATTGTCGACCAAAACAACCAGTTACTACCGTGCTCGCATCTCTTAGTAATACTTACACAAAAAATATAGCACTTGTGTATAGACAGGACACTCAACACGTTGTGATGCAAAAATAACATTAAAGATAGACAAAGGGACTGTTGTAGGATCTTGACTGTTAACACTATGGACACAATATCTGACAGATATCGTTGGAAGCTCCTTAAATTCGTTCGTGGATGAAGTAGTTGTTTATAGATCACTTCCAACCTTGGAACACACAGTGAAATGCACGAAGATCTGCAAGCGATCGATAATTGGTGCAGGAACAGGCATGAAAACTAAGAATACCAAAGATATGAAATTCTAGTAATCAGAGTCTAAGACTACTTTTTAATTTTTTTGTTGAGGTCTATCTCACGTGGACCGAATTGCAGTCTGACCGACTACAGAAAACATTCCAGCTACCAGAAGGCGCACGTGACAGGATGTCAACAGCAAATACTACAGGTTTCATGAGTCCACAGGTAGAAGTGGTGAGCCACAGGAAGTTGAGTGGGGCAAGGCAGATAAAGAAGACATTCAGCCAAAAAAATAACACCACTAATGTAGAGTACTATTACTATGCCGTACATTGTGACACATTTGTATTTTCCACCTCTGATGCCGAGTTTTCTGACGGTGTTTTGTCGCAGTCTCCACGAGAAAACACATGCTCTGTCTGTACGGGTATCAATGCTAGTGCCCATCTGGCCAACTTCTGGTGGCATGGAGTTCGTTGTCGGCCAACAAGCAAGAGACGTTGGCACAAAGAGCGCCATGGAGCCGTACAACGTGGTCTGCAGAGTCACATCATCTACCTGGAGAGTGGACTGTGGCTTCAACAGGTGTGAAGAAGCAGTCAGCAACTCACAGCCAGAGGTGAGAAATGGTGGAGAGTTATGTTACTGCAAAACACTGCAGAGCAAAAAGTGATGTGCTTTCGTGGCCCACATCCGTTAGAGTGGAGTTGGTAACTACTGGAAGAGCAAATTGGAGTGGTGCGGTTTGCGCAGAGTGAGGTGAAATAGGCTGGTGTCTGTTGCGATTGTTGAAGCACGGCGAAGCCGTTACAAATAGTGTGTGTGTGTGTGTGTGTGTGTGTGAATTCCTAAGGGGCCAAACTGCTGAGGTCTTTGGTCCCTAGACTTACACACTACTTAAACTAAGTTATGCTAAGAACAACACACATACCCAAGCCCGAGGGAGGACGCGACCCCCCGGCGGGAGGGGCCCCGTGGTCCGTGCATTGAGCCTCAAACCGCGTGGCATCTCCAGGCGGCGTTACGAATAGTGTCTAGTGAATTAGGGTATCACATGGCAGGACCTTGCTGCATTAAAGTGCTGTCTTTTATTCTGTTATGATCATAGTGCCCAAGAAGATACTGTGGTTTCAGGATTGTAGAATAGTCATTAGCCATTCCGTATTGTGTTGCATTTCTTTTTCTAGAAGTTAGCTGAGTAGTTGTGTTGATTTTGCTTGCTTTGACGGACAGTGTAGGTCGATGGCAGTATGGGGTAGATCTTTCAGTGGCTGCTGCTTGTCTTAGTTACTCAGTGTGATGATATGTGTCTGCTTGAAAAGTAAGTACGAGGTGATGCCCAGTCCTTAAGTCACCTGAACTGAGTTACATTATGGTCTAAGAAATATTTGGATTTGTTAAGTATTATTTTTTCTATTTTTCATACAATTACATTTTTATGATAGCATAACCGGTTTCAGCCTTTAAAGGCCTTCGTCAGACGCTACAATGGAGTACAGAAAAGCTTAAATTATAACCTGAAACAAGTGCTATTATTTTCACTACATCTACTTGCGAGCTCAGTAAAGTGATAGTGAAATGCGTATGGCTCATATCTATGAGAAGCATGTGATGAAAAAGTGTTCATGTATTATAAATTAAACATAAAATCATAACTCAGGAAATTATTAATATACAACAAAGTGTACATATTCTTTGCGCTAGATACGCGAGTCCTCTATAAGACAATCTTCGGTCGTAAAAACCATAAAATTTGTCAATCATTACAGTGATATTTCAAATGGTTCAAATGGCATCAAGCACCATGGACTTAACATCTGAGGTCATCAGTCCCCTACACTTAGAACTATTTAAACCCAACTAACCTAAGGACATCACATACATCCATGCCCGAGGCAGGATTCGAATTTGCGATCGTTGCAACAGCGCGGTTCCGGACTGAAGATAATAAGTGTAATTCGTTAAAAAAGTAAAACGTACTCAGAAAAAAGTGAGATCCTTACATTAAAAGAGTAGCATTCCTTAAGGTACATCTCCCGGTGCCCGGTGGCGCTGCGCTTCCGGATACACGTAAGCTTAGGAGAGACGAAGCAGAATGGACGACCATTGCAGTTCCTTGTTGCACCTCACTGGCACCATGCTTCTGGTTGCGAAGTGTTTACAATTAAGTTAGCTGGGTAGACGTTCGGAAACGCAGACCCAGCTCGGACAGCACAAGGCATCAATCGTTCACAAACAGACCAATGATCATCTGTAGCATCTATCCTGAAAGCAGGGACTACCTCACTAAGTAAATCGTCGTACTATCAAAATATGCATGTTGCAAACTCATTTTGTTCATTATACTAAGTCGATCACCATATCTCTAAACATGTCGTTTCTTTCAGTATTTTGATTTATTTGGAATAATTTTTTCTTTATTATAACAATTTTAAGTAAAACTTTTCGCCCCAGTTACCTGGCCTGAAGGTTAGCGTAATTTGCGGCAATGTACTTTTCCTCGTCTTGGCGATGCTGTCTGGCATGGCATGTAATTTTACAGCTTCCTTGAAACTTCCTTGATTGGGGTATGGATAATTGTTTTCCTTGTCTACTTTGGTTGTAGTGGTTCCTTCAGCCTTTTGGTGTTTTAAACACTGGATTCTGAGGACGCAGTGCTGCCACTTCGCTCTCGCCTGAATTATTCCATTGTTGTACCGGATAGCTGACGTTACGTGGATTTGGTAAGAGGTTTGATCGGCGTCCAAACGAGCTCTAGTTTGAGTTGCCCTCCTTAGATGAACATTACTCTTAGCTGCCAGTCTCACCGCTTGCCCAGCTGTAGTAACCTTCCTCAAGTCGATCCGTGGAGCACTGTCTGTGCATCACTCCATCTGACTTGGTCACGTTGTCATAACTGTTTAAGATTTACCCTAATTTTAACGTGTAATTTCCTTCCTCACTTGTAACTCAGGCCTTTAACCGTTAATTGTTTGTAAATTGCTTGTGGCCTTCAGCTGACAAATTATTTTCAATTCTGTCTTAATAAGGCCTTCAGCCATCACTATAGCCTGTTACAGTTTAATGAGATTGTTTAAAAAAGGTTTTAGTATTTTTAACGTGTAATCGCCTACCTTATTTCTAATTCAGGCCTTCAGCCACTGAGTATTTTGAAAATGCTTGTGGCCTTCAGCCGACGAATAATTTTGAATTCTTTCTTAGTAAGCCCTTCAGCAGTCAGTCTAGTAAATTTCTTTAAAATGATTGTTTAAAATTATTTCCTCAAATAAAGTGTGTGTGTTTAATATAGGCAACGCTAGCTTATTGCGGTCCCATCCACAATCGTTGCTTTATCCTGCCTCTCCCTGACTACCAGGTATCATTTATTGTAACTAAACAACTATGACAAAAAAGGAGAACATCGATAAAGGGAGGAGAACATCGATAAAGGGAGGAGGAAACGAAATGAACTTCAGAGGTTGCCAAGGTGAGTGATGTATTTGCAGTGATTCTAAAAATGAGTCAAATTAACATAGAACTTGGCAGCATGAGACCACTTATCAATACGACGTTCCGCCCTCTGACGAGAATGCTAGCAATGATTTGGCTGGAAACGCATATTTTCTCTTGAAGCAAGAAGGCAATCTTCAGTTGCAATGGATGTTTGATACACTGGTTACTGTCACTAAGGCGGCCATCCGAGGTGACCCCGCACATATTCGATCAGGGACAGATCTGGGAATCCTGCTGGCCACAGGAGTACCTCGCCATCACCTTGGTAGTTCACAGTGACGCGCGACATGTGTTTAGAAGCATTGCCTTGTTGAAAAATGGCATCTCGATACTGTAGCAGGGGGGTAACATATGAGAGCGCAGGATGTCCGTGTCGTATCGTTGTACCGTCAGAATTGCGTCAAATAGTACCAGCCATGACCTGATGTCATACTTGAAGGCTCCTCAGACATTACGGTAGAACTAACTTCACTATTCCTCTCCAAAATAATGGAAGAATTTTGATCTCTCCCCACGTCACCCCCAAAACAGCCAAATGTGGTCATCCTGCACTGTAGAGAACAGTGATTCATTTCTGTACGCAGTGTGACGTCATTCATCAGAAGTCCATGCTACCCGATCACGGCACCATTCCAAACGCAATCGTCTGTGTTCTGGTGTCAACGTCAGCATACGCATAGGATGCTGGCGGTCTCTGACCAGTGGTACGTAATGACGCAGAATGCTGCAGGAAATCCGAAATCCATTAGTTGTTCTCGGAAGGCAGGATGCCCTTTAAATCTGCGAATTGCACGATTCGATCATCCGACTAGACAGAGATCTACAATGAGACTGCTTTAAAACTGTGTCAGGTACTGATAATGTTGCCTCACAAGAGTGCTCGCACCTTCGTGTCCTTCAGTTATCGCTCAGTATCTGACGCTGTTCACGTCCATTATGTACTCTACCAGGCCTTTTAATAATATTAAATACGAATAGCACTAATGCACCCGGGTGGCCAATTTGCCTGTCACAAGCATTGTGACACTATGTGTGTGTGTGTGTGTGTGTGTGTGTGTGTGTGTGTGTGTGTGTGTGTGTGAATTCCTAAGGGATGAAACTACTAAGGTCATCGGTTCCTAGTCTTACACGCTACTTAGACTAACTTATGCTAAGAACAACACACACACACACACCCACGCCTGAGGGAGGATTCGAACCTCCGACGGGGGGGGGGGGGGGAGCCGTACGAACCGTGGCAAGACGCCTAAGACCACGTGACTACCCCGCGCAGCCCAACTCCAATCTTTTACGTATCAGCCGATGGTTTGTACTTGTACAAATTTGTACGATCATCTGTGATGTGTTCTGGGTGCTTAAGAATTTTTGATCAGGTTATATCCTTCTGTTATGGTAATACATTTTACATTTAGTTCGAGGAGCGGAGGTGGGAACAAGTGCCATTCCCTCGTCTAGAACCGATAACTGAATCCACACCTGTTACGAACTTTCAGTTTCAACTGCGCTATTTTCCCCATTTGTAACAGCTTTTACGCGTGATATGACAATTGAAATAACTACAGGGTGACGTTCACTTACTAACTTTGTTCCAAAAAGAATTGATGGCAAGTGTAATCTATCGTCAAATGGTTGCTGTAAATGGAGAATATTCATCAGGCGTACTGCCTAATGCAAGGAGAAGTCACTACATTCTGAATTATCATCATTTCCGCACTTAACACGTTACTCGAGAATCATGTGCACGTGCGCCCAGGTCTCTACCCTCTTATCTTGCCTCTTGCTCCTGGGCCCTCGCGCCACACCCCTGTGACTCGCCGCACGGTGCTCGAGAGGTGTGCCCGACTTGGCAGTATACGACGGAGACGGCGGACCTCTCTCACGCCGTGACAGGAGCCCGTGCTGGTGAAACCGAATTGCCGAATAAGCTGTACGTGCACTTTCGATCGCTGTGAACCTTCGCGTGGGATCCATATAGCGAGCTAGTGCATTGCAAACTTTATACTGCATTGCTATCCCTACACCTTCCCAACGACCGAGGGACTTGTGCATTAGAATTTTCTTGAATATTTGGTCCTATACCAGAACAGCGAGTGAATATTCTTAGAGAGGACTACATCTATAGATGAAACACGGCGTGACTACTTCGAACTTCCAACAGAAAGGATGAAAAGAAATGAAAGAACAAGCAGTTTGATTGAAAACTATATTTGAGCTCCAAAGGCGCGTTACCCCTTATACAAGGCATCTTCAGTAGGTGATGGGTTGCGATATTCTAGATATAATCACAAAGAGAAGCATGACAAACAGGAAAGCCATATAAGGTGCATGCTTAAAACTGCAGGTAAACTATTTATACAAATGAATTATAGTAAACAAAAGCAATTAAATTCTATCGAATAAAGAAGTATGAAAGTACATACTGCTGTGGCGCAAATGAATAAAACATGCAAGAGGGAAGCAAGAGGGAAGCAAGAGAACTAATTTGTCATTGGGTCAAGCAGTATTATCGCTAAAAATCATTTCGTACATTGTCATCCACTTCAGTCAGAACTAAGCCACAGATGTGATAAGTAGTGTCTCACTATAGTTTATAATCTCAGACAGACATAGTCAATAATACCCTACGTAGATGATAGTCAACTGAGTCGCAATATAAATGTTTGCTTAACATCGAGCACAAAAAAAAATTGCATTAGTGTAAAGGATCGACTGTATCGTATATTATGTTGCATAAAACAGTAGCTCACACATGAAGTGGAATAACAATCAAAAAACCATTAAGGCTAAAAATTGGAAATTTTAGAAAATATACTAAAACTTTTAGCTGCGAAAAATTACAAAAATGTGAGACGGCACAAAATTTACGACAGCATACAGGTTTAGCAACTTACTAAAACAATGACCTCATGGTATCAAAATATATTTGATCCTTCCCAGGCAGCTGATCATTTGTCTTCTGCCCGTTTATTCTGCATGTTCGGCTATTTCTGTTTCTTCCAGAATATTTAGCTTTTTGCCTTTTTGAACGTACTGGAGGATTTTTAGATTCGATGAAATAAGGGACGGCTGGCTACTGGCTTTTAGGTTATCCGAAAAAGACGTCTTTGACTTGGTCATTTTTATTCAACTGATGTTCATGAAATCTGGCCTTAATGTCCTGCCTGTTTGGCCAACATATTATGCAGCCCGACACTCACCACATTCGAGTATATACAACCCTGATTTTAGATAGCGGTACTTATTTCTAATTGGTTGCTCATTTCGTAAATAGTTATACTGAATATTACTTTCTGCTCTATTCGCACATCCATCCCTTGGAATAGTTCAGCCAGATCGTAGAAAAAAAATGCCCCAAAATAATTATTTACCGTATCAGGAACGCTATTTAGAGAGTTACCATAACTTTTAGACCCTTCAGCCCCATGAAGTGTTTTAACAGCAATGTATTTAAAGTTTTAAATCACTGCACTGATGGCTGAGTCACAGGGAGACTGTTTACCATTCGCAACTAAACGTATATTGGCAGGGGTGGCAAGACGACGATGGAATAATGGAATCACTCGCAGTAGGTTTCCTGCAAATGTCCATGCTAATTTTGTTATGTGCTATACGTAGCCGTAAATCAAGATTGTCTAGTACTCCGTTCATATCCACACTCTCATGGGCGAAAAATCCACACTCAAGATGGTTAACAAAAATTTCTTGGTAGGTTTCGAGTGAAAGGGACTAACTACAATGTCATCGGTACCTTCATCCGATAAGTGGCAAACCAGGAATAGTCGATAAAGGAAGGAGGTGAAAGGCAAATCCTGTAAAGCTTAAGTGTAACTAACACAATAAAAAACAGGGTAAAAACAGCCCAGAAAAGAAACGGCACAGGTAAGTCGTTATAACCGACAAATAATAAAGAATACAGAGAATAAATACGTGGAAAGATAGAGACTAGGGCGGGCCACTGGTGCCCTACCAACCCATCAAAATATCCGCCACGAAGGTGACAGACCCACAGCGAGCCCATCGCCTTGCCAATAAGTATGATAAAATTTTTTTGTGACGTAAGGAGATGAGGAGATGAAAAAGAGATATAACCCCACTAATTTCCACGATGGTCATATCTTTATTGTTTCATTTTCCAGCCAGTGAGGACGGACTCCTCCAGAGAAATGTTAATACACAAATTTTTGCTATGCAACTGTTAGTGCATTAGCAACATTCTTAAGGAAACGTCTGGCTGTTGAGTAGCGCAGCAAGTTCATTACGACTCGCAATAGACAAACATTGCTCAAAGTGAAATTGGTTTCGTAGTAACTGCAGTAGGGACTTTTGAGCAAGTTTTCCAGGGTTTCCCGTAACATTAATTATAGAAGGAATGGGAAAACCACCCGTATGTGTGTCTTGAACTACGCTCTAAGCGACGGCACCTGTGGTTCATAACATGCAACTGACTAGGAGAGTTGATACAAAAACACTCATCTAAGTGTGTAGGTACATGATGAAAGACCCCGGATACGGTAAAGTTAAAATTTATTAAAAAAGGAAACAGCGATAACGACAGAATCAAAGACCGACTGTATGCGTCGTCAAAGACATTAGTTATGAATGCGCAGTAAAGCGTAGACAAATGACCATAAAACATCATTCACTTTTTCGTACCTGATTTTGTTTCACTCTCTCGTATGCCGACGTTTTGTTAAGATGTTGCTAGAAGTATGACGGGCTACGAGTGTTTTGTATTATACGTGTTTCTGAGTAAGAGACGACTTAGTAACAGTATTGCCGGCCGGAGTGGACGTGCGGTTCTAGGCGCTACAGTCTGCAACCGCGAGACCGCTACGGACGCAGGTTCGAATCCTGCCTCGGGCATGGATGTGTGTGATGTCCTTAGGTTAGTTAGGTCTAACTAGTTCTAAGTTATAGGGGACTGATGACCTCAGAAGTTGAGTCCCATAGTGCTCAGAGCCATTTGAACCATAACAGTATTAAGTATTTTTATTAAAGTGAAATAGAACCAGGTTAAGAAGCATTCCTCCGTATTTTATATCATCTTGAGAGGCGCTGGTGTTCCCTGAGGTCGGCTGCTTGCATCCACAATTGAAATGGAGGAAAAGAAGTCCACTGTCAAATTTTCGTAAAATTAACAGAAGAAGAAGCCTTCATAAGGCAACAAATATAGTTAAAATATTTATAGAGATGGACACAGAAAAAGTAACGACGCAAGGTCAAGTGAATGTACAATAGCACAATTTCCTACACGCAGAAAATTTCATAATAATACGCTGTACTATTATTCTCCTTGCATTGCAAGCGAAAGGACAATTATCAATCAATGCCGTTTATTTTTCCTTTTAACTATATTTTTACTATAATACATAAGACTAACTTTTTCGCATAGCCAACCGAAGCACCATGATGTAATCTTTGTATGCTTTGTATTGTCATGGAAAAGGGATAGTACTTTTTCAATATAGTCGTTACGGTATAAAACAACAACTGTATATCCCTTATCAACACGACTGATTACGGGTTCTTTTTCTTCCAATTTTTTATTTATGGACTTTGAAGTTACCAAATCGCTATTACCAAGATTTTTCCGGGACAGATGTAGCAATAATGTCACTCGCCTTACACTCAGTTTTCAAATTTTCTTCTTCTTTATTGGAGACAGGTTTATCTACTGCTAACATTAGGTTAGCTACTAATGTCGCAACAGTTCTGTCTTGGAAATTCGGTCGCATATTGTTCTGTAATTCTTTGTCTAGTATTTCATTTGTTTAACATCAAAGGAAATGCCGGTGAGATTAATCACCCTTTTCGCAAACGGATACAGGTGAAGTCAGCCTATTTGGCCGGGGTACCGTTGCCGAGGTATTTCTAATTTTCATTTATCTCTCTGCTCGATCAGCTGGCCTCCTTCCCAAACAATTACGTCAATAATATCCATCATTGCATCAAAAGTGGGAGTACCATGTAAAGTAGCCACAGAAAAATGTGCGCTGTCAGCTGAAGCACTTAAATTGTCTTTTTGTATGTACCTCTGGCAAATTTCATTAGTTATCACTGTCTTGGCGTACTTGAACAAAACGAAAATTGTGGAACTGATACAGATTTTTCGAAGGGTTTTTGTGTGCATACTCCGGAATTAACCTACCCTACAAACATCGCTTGTTAAATTTTATGTTCATCAATGCTTTCATTGTTTCATCGATGATTCCATTGTTTTATATTTAAGGTTTCGCAGTGACGACACCGGCCTTTTCTATACCCGACCAGACAGGTTGCGCATTACGTAACGGTGACCAGACTTTTGATCCCATAGTGTATACGTATACTCTCTCAAAGATTATCAAGTGGCGTGGTATTTGTAACCCTCTTCGAAGTAACATGTGCAATTTCTTGTGCAGAAACTGAGAGATTCCAGGCGTATTTAGTCGAAGTTTGTGAATCCGAGCGGTCTACCATGCGACGACAACAGACGATGGGGATCTATGTTAATGATTCCTCCTTCAGGCTTCAGTATCACGATCAAATCACCACATATCCACAATGAACAGCCACACGCGTGGTTATTTCTTATCCCTCGTTACCTCTATCTGCTAATATCTGGGGTTATTGAGTTTATTATCTACTTTCAACAAATGGTGTGTTTGTGTAGCCCCTAGTTCGATTGTATTCACATCTACGCTAGCTACACATTCTTTGAATCAACATGAGTAGCACACACCATTGTAACAATGTAGACGTGGGTCGGATGAAGAGAATTTCCGTTTATGAATTTTTATGGTAAGGACTTACTTGTTTGTTTCTATTGACAGGTCAATAGAGTTGATTTGATCTGTTTGTTGGCAGTTCACATAATGAAGGGAATGTGATATCAAACAGTCACACTTAAGTGTAATCTAGGTTCACAAAAACACTTGCCAGAGTTGCCCTTCATTTCCCCATCAAGAATATTTATTGGTTCGTCCATTTTATTAATATTGTAACAAGTAATCTTTATCGTGTAATTTTTTTGATGCAAATATCTATGATGTCACTTCATAAATTGATTCATCTTAAGGAGTAAATAGTGTTATGCTTTGTTTATAATACTATAGAGATGAAAAGTGTGATTTGGAAATCTATCATGTGAATCTGCCAACAGCAACGAAAGATCGTTATGGTTTATCTAATAATATTGCATTATAGATCAAATTATTTTTTACGTGAAACAGTGGGACAGCACTGGTCATATAGCACATCATAGTAGACAGCAAGATTATTGTTAAACGTCCATTTTTTACGTGAAACAATGGGATAGCACTGGTCATATAGCACATAATAGTAGACAGCAAGATTATTGTTAAACGTCCCATATATGCAAGGTTATTAGAGCAGAAACACAAGATCACATTGGTGAAAGAACAGGAACACAATACTAGATTGGGGAAAGAAGGGATAAGGAAATCAGCTGCATACTTTTAAGAGGAATAAAAACTCAGAAAAAAATGGAATTTAAGTTCTCCAGAATTCAAGTCCAGTACCTTTCATACCACTGCGTCTCCTTGATCTGTGGAAATTCTCGTGAGTCTCCTGTTCGGCCGTAGCATACATCGTCAGTTTCATCGATTCTCTGCCGCGGTTCTGATACCATGTTTTCAAGAATAAAGAATGAGACGTTAATTTTAATTTCATCTGGTTCGCGATTTGTTATAAACATAAAGAAAGCTGTCATTTTGAGTTGAAGGGAATATGTGGGAGATTTTTTCTATTTCTGCTGTCAGCAGCATAATATTCATTACCGTCACAATGTTTCAAACTCTTTGCATAAAGCGTCTAGGGACGATAGACCACGTCATGGGGAAGAACAAAATGTTCACTGACTCTTCCCGCCGAAGCTAGGAGTCGTTTAAGGTTGCATATGCTCCTGAGACACCGCAGGGTTTAGGCACCCCGTGACGTCCATATGCATTGTGTGTTGCCTACCATCCAGTCATCAGCTCTGTCTGAAATGCTTTGTTCCGATTAGAACTGAAATTCCTTACTCGGTTTTAAAATATCATTCTCCGTTTAGAGACTCCTTTTTTGGTTTTCTTGTTGACAATCGTTCTGTTAGTTGATGAAGTTGGATTCCATTAGAAACGTTGTGAAAAGCGACTGTGAAGTAATTCAAACAAGAAGTCAGCGATCAGTTTAAATGACGTACATGGAATCAACCTGCGATACACCGCGTAATACACTTAACGTGGTCACCTGTCGAAAGCATGAATAATCACGTTTTACAGCGCGAACCACTTGAAGACGTGGAGAAAGTTTATCAATGAGGTTCTCAAGGTATTGACAGGGATGCGGAACCATGCCAGCTGTGCTACGTTTCTCGGTTGAATATCCATGGCGAGAACAGCCTGATCGGTGTGTTCCCACAGATCGTCACTTTAGTTTAAATTCGGGGAGTTTGTTGGCTGGTGGGGAGTATCGTAAACTCGTCCTGGGGCTCTTCGAGTCACGCACGTACGCTGTAAGCTGTGTGACAAGCTGCATTATTTTGCTGGTAGATGCTATCCTGCAGATGAGGAACGACCAGCATGTAGGGTTGACATGGTTCCAAAGGATAGATGCATACTTGTCTTCACGCATTGTGCCTTAAAGAATGACGAGATAACCAAGGAAATTCACTCGTTCCTGGATCTTTCCGACGACTGTCGCAGGGTATTTGTTTCCAGATGTCTGATGCCCTACACGCCAATGGGTATCCGTCTGATGAAGCATACTTAATTCTTCTCAGTGGACGACGTCCAGTTTCGCATCGGCGTGCAAATTCCATCCTACGTCGTCGATAAACAGAAGTCAGCATGGGTGCATGAAAGAGGCGCCTGCTGCGGAGGCCCTCACACAGCGACATTCGTTGAACCGTCGTGGAGGATACGCTGTTAGTAGCTCCTTGGTTCATCTCGCCGATGAGTTGCTCAACATTTGTTCATCTATTCGCCTGTACAAATCTCTACAGCCGTCCGTCAACCCCGTCATCTATCGCCAGTGCTGCACCATAGTTGCCTCTGCACCAGTTTTGGATAGCGTCGTTATGCCATGCACGATATACTTTAATTAGCCGTTTCACAAACTCTCCAACCATTGATCATGCCCCTTTGGACGTGAGATAAATCGCTCAGTTTCCACTTTGCAAGAAGGACTACCCAGAAGTGACAGTGACAACGGCCACGAAAGCCTGCAGACTTACATAAGGACTGCCCCGTTTATTACGTCCACTCCCTTCCCGAAACACTTTGTATACCCTCCACTGCTAGTGCTGCCTTCCGCGATCTGTGAGTGGTTAATTCACGTTGACGTCGAACATAGACGGTGGTCACATTAATGTAACAGGACCGTGTATATCGTGGGATACTTGGGAATAGCCATCGCCCACAACGTTGCATATGAATTCCGCATACAGCGGCTAATAGATCCTTTGGAATTTCAGTTAATGTGGTTGGCCCAATTGAGCTGTCAGCCGGCTGTTACCGATATCTGATGAGAGCGGCTAAAGACCGTGTTACTCTACAGCGGGGCGTTAGAATGTGCGTCAAAAGCAGACACATATTTAGTGTGGAAATGGAGTGCACTGGTTGTACACTGAGAGTCGAACACACCTTATTACAAGAGCTTATTTATTTTCAGTAAACCAAAACCACTTTTATACGTCGTCTGAATAGTCAACACCATGCCCTACCATTTTATTTATTTTTCTAACGGAAAGTATTGGTTTCTTTCTTTATTTAATATCCAAAATCGTTAGTTAATCTGTTCCATCTTACACAGATATCCTTTTGTTTAGTAGCATTCACTTACAAATGATTATGTGGAAACAATGCCCAAGAAAGGTTTAAACAACTTACTAAAGTACCTCCATTGAACTAAGTTTAATTTCAATACTTTAAGTTGAAATTAAAAGCAAAAACAAAAAGCAACTCAGACAATACCAGAGGACAGTTCTTCTACAATACTCCATAAATTAACAGTTCCAGAGGACACTTGCCATTAAATTTCGACAAGTTAAATCAGTCTGCCAAAAGCATTTACGAAAGCACTTGATAAAAAGTAATTTAACCAAAGCTCGGGCAAAAGATTATCAGTTTAAGTTCTCGCGCTATCATTTACAGTTAGTTAAACAAAAGAAATGCAATCTATAAAATTCAGTTTACCAATAACAGTTGCTAACATATTAACCCGAGAGCCCTCCACTATTTCCGGTAATTACTATACTGTGCCAATACAGTCCACGAGCAAGAAAACTTTCTGCGTACTACATAGTCGTACACAGTATGATGTTAGAGTAACAGAAAAGACAACCTCTTATCAAAGTATCGTGTACAGAAAAACCTTACTTAAAATCACCTAACATCTACCCTCGCCTTGGACCGGTCGCGCATTTGTATTACTCCTACCGTATGTAATTCTCATGCCTGACTTCTACAGCAACAGGTCCTTCTCGAGCAATACAGCAGGCTACAGTTCGTGCCTTACTTCCGCCAAAACAAATCAACTTAATCGCTACCGGCGCTTTCCGTATTTCTCCACTTCTTAGAAGATCACCTTCACAAGACACTTCTGCGAGGTTCTAGAACAAGATCACTTCATCGGCTGAAACCGAAACCAATCCCCTCGCTTTCAATGACCAAAAGTTTCAAACATTCCAAAAGCGACACACCATCATTCTACACAAGATGGCTACCATGGCGTGCCGACTATTTCCTCCGAACTAGCTGACGTTTGAGCGTATGCCTTCTTTCACACACGTACGCTGCTTCCAGTAGTCTCACCAGAGCTGTCCACTCGCTAGCCGTTACGCTCGCAAACCCTTCCTGCACGTGCAGAGTCACTACTTCTCCTTGCCCGCGCTCGCCCTCCCTCTCGCATGCGTCATCCTTGCCACCAATGACGTTCAATCTATTCCAGCACAAACCTCCAACTATCTAACTGTGCCGGCCGGTGTGGCCGAGCGGATAAAGGCGCTTCAGTCTGGAACTGCGCGACCGCTACGGTCGCAGGTTCGAATCCTGCCTCGGGCATGGATGTGTGTGATGTCCTTAGGTTAGTTAGGTTTAAGTAGTTCTAAGTTCTAGGGGATTAATGACCTCAGATGTTAAGTCCCATAGTGCTCAGAGCCATTTGAACCATATCGAACTTGGTTCAGCGCGTGAACATAAAAAGTGAGGAATTAATGCTGCATGGTGGATGGAGGGAAAGGTCTTGCTCACCAGATTTTGCGTCAGAGTGCTTGTTTGGTACGCCGCCTAGTGTGGATGGGAGCAGAGGGGCCACGAATTGCAGTGGACGTGTTGCACATACTGTTTATCGGTGTGTTGTGAGGGACGTAGCTACCGGCTGCGTATAAGGTTCAAATGGTTCAAATGGCTCTGAGCACATTGGGACTCAACTTCTGTCGTCATCAGTCCCCTAGAACTTAGAACTACTTAAACCTAACTAACCTAAGGACATCACACACAGCTATGCCCGAGGCAGGATTCGAACCTGCGACCGTAGCAGTCGCACGGTTCCGGACTGCGCGCCTAGAACCGCGAGACCACCGCGGCCGGCTGCGTATAAGGAAGACCTCTGCCAGGCTAGGTCAAAACTTTTATATAGGTTGCTCAAACATATTCCTTGGCAATTTAGCGATCGTATCATCTACACAGCAGGATTGTGTTGGCTTTGGTAAGCCCTAATTTGTTATATAAGCGATTACATTTTGTTTTGTGGGAGACCCGCTTTTATAGTGGGAAACGACCGCTGTTATTTTCTGTATTCGTAAATGGAGGAACGGGTGGTAAGCAGTGTGTTTGTTAATGATGCTGTTGTGTGCGGGAAGGTGTAGAACTTGAGTGACTGCAGGAGGATTCAAGATGACTTACACAAATTTTTTAGTTTGTGTGATGAGTGGCAGCTAGCTATATTGGGAGAATTTTGGGGAAGTGCGGTATGTCTGTAAAGGATGATAGTGCGACCTATTATTGAGTACTGCTCGAGAATCTGGTATGCCTAGCATATCGAATTAAAGGTTCAGAGGGTGGCTGTTAATTTGTTACCGTTACGTTCGAAAACACGCAAGTGTTACGGAGATGATTCGGAAACTCAAGTGGGAATCGCTGGAGGGAAGACGAAGTTCTTTTCGAGGATCACTACTGAGAACATTTAGAGAACCGACATCGAGGCAGACTGTAGGATGGTTCTGTTGCCGCCAACATACAATTCGCCTGAGGATCGCGAAAGTAAGATACGAGAAATTAGGGCTCATATGGAGGCACATCGACAACCGCTTCTCCCTCGCTGTGTTTGAGAGTAGAACACTGGAGGAAACGAATAGTAGTAGTAGTAGTACAGGATACTATATCACACACCGAACGGTGGCTTGGAGAGTGAACCGTGAATTTAACTTTTCAAAATCTTTTCTTAAAGAATTTACTTTATTTACTAGTGATTCATCAAGAACATTAACACATTTAATCACACTTGGCGAGCCTGGAAATAGTTGCCAGTCGGTAACTGATGGAAAATGAAATTACTTTTAACAAATGCGAATTTTATTCCTAAAACCTTTTTCAAAAACAGATTTAAAATTATAAGCAGAAAAGCACCCTCGAAATATTAAGTTACAATCTTATTTAGAGGCAGTAAGAACAACATTAACAGTATGAGCCTTCGGGCTGAGAAGCTTGCCTGCTCCCTTTCAATACAGCCGTAGTCATGACCGCTCACAACAACCTCTGAAAGAGTACACTGGTGCAAATCTGCAACACACCAGATTACCTTAAACTAAAAAAATTTTAACTATTCACACAAACACGTAAACTATGCATCCCGTAATAGGGATGGAAATGGTAAAACACTCAAATTATTTGCCACCGGAAGTGCAATATATAATTTTATTTAAGGGACTCTTACGGTGGAAGGGTGGCAACCTTATAACCTGAAATAACTATTTAAATAAAACCCATAAAATGCAGACTTACATAAAATGTACAACATGCTCTACATTACATATATACCACCTCGCAAGATGATAGGGAAGATAAAAACATATTTCAATAATTCGGCCCTTAAGCAATAAATTCGTTAACACCGAATCCGACAAACATCACAGAGGCAGTTATTAACGTATGGCAAATTTAAGTAGTGGGGGTTTACTGAGCCACCCGAACCGGACATTGCTCTAAACCTCTCCAAGTCCACAAGGGGAAAACGGACCACCCAATTCACAAATAACCACCTTCCCGCGGGTGGGCAAACGGAGAAGAATGGTGGGATGACCCCAAAACAAAGCGGCTGGTGACCTCATCAAGAAAACAAGTAGAATTTAACAAGTAAATGAAACAACATATCTCCAATCACTTAACTTCAAATAAACTGCGATTTCTGGCGAAGACCTGGCGCAGCACCCCCAACGCTCTCCCGAACCGTCCGCTGCCAGCCGCTTCAACGGACGCAGGAAGGCGCGCCGATCTCCCGTCTCACCGCGTCGCAGCTCGCTCCGGCCAGATCGATGTCGCCCTTTGTCTACTGTTGCTCACGTGTGAACCGCGAACCCACTACCCCTTTCTATACGGCGCTGCCCACTGGACTCACGTGGGGACCTCACATGCGCCGACACTCAAGGCGGACAAGTCATCTCGTGTCTCAGTGCGCGACCGACCAAACGACCGATCCAACCACCAATGACTGTTGCCCGAGCAACTAGAGCAGACTGGCGGCCTAACGCGCAGGCTCAGATGCAGGAACGGAGTGCGACTGCTTCACACAACGCGCTGCCGCGCGCTCTTCAAAACAGCAATTTTTTACCATGGCTCAGAGAGTATGTGTGTAGATGTAGACAGTACTGTTCCTGACCATGCTTTGGCTCTATTGGGAGTAATTGTGTTGAACACTGTTCTGACTGGCCTTTCTTGTGCTGAAATCAGGGTTATCAAGGTTAGCTTCCAGAGGTCTGTCAATGTTAAGTACGAGCCAACTTGGCATTGATGTTACACTTACTGACGATAATCGTTCCTTCGGACTGTTAAGCACAGTCCATCGCCAAGCACATATTAACTGGTCATTATTCTTGGCATGCATTTCATTTTTTAACCTCCATTGAGTAGATACATAGGGTGATTTTTTCCACCGTGTACAAACTTTAGGGATTGATCGATGAGAGCATACGAAACAAAAAGGGTCTAATGAGTGGTTTTCACGCTAGAAACCATTTATTCATCCATACTTAGTTACAGAGACTGCGGTCTAATACGGGCTGTACCACGCAAACACAGTTATAGGATGCATGGTTTCCTCCTAGAGGATGGTACTGTTCTTCATACGTCATGCCCTAGCGCCCTCTCCTGGCACAGTAATTAGTAGTATTGTGTCCGGAGCCTTCTCTTGCTGACTGATCTTGTAGTGGATGTGATACAGCGTTGTACACAATGGTTCCGTATTCAAACTGAGAGCTTGCCGACGTAGTATTTACTTACGAAAAGGCAAATGGTGACGGGCGGCGGACAGCAAGGTTGTATCACAAGACCTATACCCACCAACAACAACCACAGCATTAATGTTCGCAACAGTGTTTCGCCGTTTGTCTGAGACTGGGTAGGTTTGGCAAGCAGGATATCATGAAGGACTTATCGGAACTGTTCGAACACCAGACTTGGAGGAAAATGTGGTTAATATTGTGGAAGGCGACTGCCGTGTCAGTACCAGGCAGTTGGCCCACCAATACAGCGTAACTCAGACGACCGCGTGTAATATTCTCCATGACAATTAATACTACCATTATCACATACAGGGTGTGCAGGACTCACTGGCGACAGACTTTGGGAGCAGTTTCGCTACTGGTTTCTTCACCAGGCAACCACAATCCGGGATTTGCGTCATCCATCCTATTCACAGACGAACTCACCTTTATGGGGGATTGGTATCCTCAACTTTCATAATAGTCTTCTGTGGGGTATGGGGTAGTATCCAGAACTCCAATGGCATGGTGACAGCGAATCATTAGCATCGATGCAGCCGTAATGTCTAACGGCATTTCTTGCGAGTGACTTTGCCTCCAATGCTGGAAGTAGTGCCATTGACGATTCAAAGGGTTATGTGGCTGCTACATGATGGTCGACCAGCCAATTCACCTTTAACTTCCGGACGCATCTCAGTCGTGTTTTTCCTATCGATGAAGCGGACGAGGAGCGTCCAGTTGCATAGCCTGTTCGTTCACCAGATCTCAGCCAGTGCGATTTATGGCCCATCCAGATATAAGACACTAGAGCATTATTTGAAGCTGTTTTGACACTGTTCTGGTGCAGCCTGGCTGTGTGAGACAGAACATGCTACGGGCATGCACGCATGCATTGAGACACATGGAAACGATTTTCAACGCATGCTGTGATTGTGGCTGGATGGTACAGCGCGTATTAGACAGCAGTCTCTGTAACTAACAAGGGAACCTCCGCAATGCACTCCCCTCAGATTTAGTTATAAGTTGGCACAGTGGACAGATCTTGAAAAACTGAACACAGATCAATCGAGAAAACAGAAAGAAGTTGTGTGGAATTATGAAAAAAATAAGCAAAATATACAAACTGAGTAGTCCATGTGCAAGATAGGCAACATCAAGGCTAATGTCAGCTCAGGAGCGCCGTGGTCCCGTGGTTAGCGTGAGCAGCTGCGGAATGAGAGGTCCTTTGGTTCAAGTCTTCCCTCGAGTGAAAAGTTTACTTTTTTTATTTTCCCAAAGATATGATCTGTCCGTTCGTTCATTGACGTCTCTGTTCACTGTAATAAGTTTAGTGACTGTGTTTTGCGACCGCACCGCAAAACCGTGCGATCAGTAGACGAAAGGACGTGCCTCTCCAGTGGTAACCGAAAACATTTGATCGCAAGGTCATAGGTCAACCGATTCCTCCACAGGAAAACACGTCTGATGTATTCTATACGACACTGGTGACGGCATGTGCGTCACATGACAGGAATATGTTGTCGACCTACCTAACTTGTACACTTGGCGAATGGGTAAAAAGATTCTTCTACCTTGCCCGATTTACGTTTTCTTGTGAATGTGATAATCACTCCCAAAGAAGGTGATCGCAACGGACGGACAGATAATAATTGTCTGAAAATAAAAAATTAAACTTTTCACTTGAGGGAAGACTTGAACCAAGGACCTCTCGTTCGGCAGCTACTCACGCTAACCACGGGACCACGGCGCTCCTGAGCTCACATTAGCCTTGATGTTGCCTGTCCTGTGCATGGACTACTCAGTTTGTATATTTTGCTTTTTTTTTCATAGTTCCACACAACTTCTTCCTGTTTTCTCGATTGATCTGTGTTTAGTTTTTCAAGGCCTGTCCACTGTGCCAACTTATAACTAAATCTGAAGGGGGTGCGATGGGGAGGTTCCCTTGTGAGTATGGATGAATGAATGGTCTCTAGCGTGGAAACCATGCATTTGCGGCCGTAAGTTCATTAAATCTTTTTTGTTCCGTATCCTCTCGTCGATCAAGCCCTAGAGTTCGTACACGGTGGAAAATATCGTCCTATATTTCTCATGCATTTGAGTGTATGGCACATGTGTAACTTTCCTTTCTGTTTGTTATAGTCAAGTGACCCAGTGGTTCTAGTGGTATTCCTAAGGAACTCGTAAGGCGTACACACAACTGCTTACGGAGCCAGCTTGGTTGGACGTCTTTGCCACCAGGTGGTCTGATTATGAGTAGTTATTGCTTCCGAAACTTGATAATCCATCTTCGTAGAAACCAAGTACTTGAAGTGAGAATCTACACTACTGGCCATTAAAATTGCTACACCAAGAAGAAATGCACATGATAAACGGGTATTCATTGGACAAATGTATTATACTAGAACTGACATGTGATTACATTTTCACGCTATTTGGGTGCATGGATCCTGAGAAATCAGTACTCAGAACAACCACCTCTGGCCGTAATAACGGCCTAGATACGCCTGGGCATTGAGTCAAACCGAGCTTGGATGGCGTGTACAGATACAGCTCCACACGCAGCTTCAACACGATACCACAGTTCAAGAGTAGTGACTGAAGTATTGTGACGAGCCAGTTGCTCGGCCACCACTGAGCAGACTTTTCAATTGGTGAGAGATCTGGAGAATGTGCTGGTCAGGGCAGCAGTCGAACATTTTCTGTATCCAGAAGGGCCCCTACAGGACCTGCAACATGCGGTCGTGCATTATCCTGCTGAAATGTGGGGTTTCGCAGGGATCGAATGAAGGGAAGAGCCACGGGTCGTAACACATCTGAAATGTAACGTTCACTGTTCAAAGTACCGTCAGTGGGAACAAGAGGTAACCGAGACGAGTAACCAGTGGTACCCCATACCATCACGCCGGGTGATACACCAGTATAGCGATGATGAATACACACTTCCAATGTGCGTTCACCACGATGTCGCCAAACACGGATGCGACCATCATATTGCTGTAAACATAACCTGGATTCATCTGAAAAAATGACGTTTTGCCATTCGTGGACCCAGGTTCGTCATCGCACGCGCTCGTGTCTGTGATGCAGCGTCAAGGGTAACCGCAGCCATGGTCTCCGATCTGATAGTCCATGCTGCTCCAAACGTCGTCGAACTGTTCGTGCAGCTGGTTGTTGTCTTGCAAACGTCCCCATCTGTTGACTCAGGGATCGAGACATGGCTGCACTATCCGTTACAGCCATGCGGATAAGATGCCTGTCATCTGACCTGCTCGTGATACGAGGCAGTTGGGATCCAGCGATTCCATATTCTGCTACCAGTTATTTGATCTCGACCACCGCGAGCAGCAATGTCGCGATACGATAAACCGCAATCGCGATAGGCTACAATCCGCCTTTATCACAGTCGAAAACGTGATGGTACGCATTTCTCCTGCTTACACGAGGCATCAGAACAACGTTTCACCATGCAACGCCGGTCAACTGCTGTTTGTGAATGAGAAATCGGTTGGAAACTTCCCTCATGTCAGCATGTTGTATGTGTCACCACTGGTGCCAACGTTGTGTTAATACTCTGAAAAGCTAATCATTTGCATTTCACAGCATCTTCTTCCTGTCGGTTAAATTTCATGTCTGTAACACGTCATCTTCGTGGTGTAGAAATTTTAATGGCCAGTAGGGTGTGTTACTTTATTGTTTTATTGGCTTTAAAACTTCTTTGATAATTGTAGTTCCTTAGTTCAAACTGTAACTTTAATGGTCAAGATACCTAACATAATTGTTTATTTACTTTCACTTGAGGTTGTTTCAGAGGGTTTTGTTTCAACTATATTACATAAACCGGAATACGTCTTTTAAAACATTGTGCCAAATTTCCTTTGTGTAGACATCTGGAAAACACTATCACCTGTTTTTTAAAACCTTACTGTACTTGTGCCCATGTACCTGATGCTCTCCTGTTGCATGGAATGAGGTTTGGAGACAAGTACTGAAGGACAAAAGTTCTAATCCCTGTCCAGGGACTGCTATTTTCAGTTTTCTGTAAATCATTTCAAGAGAATGTCATCACGAACGCATGGTCGTAGCCTTCTTTCACTGAATTAGGATTCCGACGTTGATTTCTATTCCGACGGATCGCAGGCATTCTAAACTTCATTTCTACATTTCGGAATGTGATACTCCTGTACGGAATATATGAACGATGACTCCAGTGGCAGAATCCTGAAAACAATTACGGTTGTATAGACGTGCTTGGGTCAAATGGCTCTGAGCACTATGGGACTTAACATCTTAGGTCATCAGTCCCCTAGAACTTAGAACTACTTAAATATAACTAACCTAAGCACATCACAGAACACCCAGTCATCACGTGGCAGAGAAAATTCCTGACCCCGCCGGGAATCGAACCCGGGAACTCGGGCGTGGGAAGCGAGAACGCTACCGCACGACCACGAGCTGCGGACATTGACGTGCTGTCTCACGTTAGTGGACAAGTACAATGGTGGTGACTGTACGCATTTAGTCGCCTTAGTAAGTAACATTAATAAGGTTCGACAAGATAAAGGGAAGTGTGGGAATCTCCGTCTTTCTTGATAAGAAGGCTGGTAGGATATTTGTTGGCTACCACTTCTAGAATCAGAAGAGTCTGCATAGCGTCGATTTCTTCGCAAATGAATATCGTCAGTTGTTTTACCATAACGAAGTTCAATAAATATTGCCGTACAAAAACGTCAACTATTTAAAAAATGGTTCCAAGCACTATGGGACTTAACATCTGAGGTCATTAGTCCCCTAGACTTACAACTACTTAAACCTAACTAAACTAAGGACATCACACACATCCATGCCCGAGGCAGGATTCGAACCTGTGACCGTAGCAGTCGCGCGGTTCCGGAATGAAGCGCCTTGAACCGCTCGGCCACAGCGGCCGGCCAACTATTTAAAGGCGATGGTAATTTAGACAGGAAAGCAGTCGTGTTTTGTAAATTACGCATCATAAACCTAAGCCAATTGCTACACAATTTCTGTGAACGCAAAAATAAAATATGTTACTAAGAAATGTATAGTATACAGCATAAAATAATAAAATGTAGCCACGAAGTTAATTTTTAGACGCAAAAATAAAATATGTTACTAAGAAATGTATAGTATACAGCATAAAATAATAAAATGTAGCCACGAAGTTAATTTTTAGGATAAGAACAAAGTACTTGGAAAACTGTAGGTTCTTATTCCTGAGAAGTTAGTTCTACCAAAATGAAAGCAATGTACTGTTTCTCCGCGACGCGGTGAGGCGATATGAATATCTTTTTACGGCTGTCGCTAGTAACTCCTTTAGCTTCGACCTTAAAGTTTTTTCTGTTTAGTAATTTATCTTGACACCCTATCCTCGTTCGTACGAAGTAACGTTTGCATATCATTTATTGGTTCCACTTCAGAAATTTCGATACCTTCTACACTTACAGAAATTTATGGAACCGATGTGCTAAAAGCATATTACAATTTATGACACCTATAAAACTGGACTGTCACGTCTTTCCTGGTTTATTACGTGTTTCGGGGACGGCGCTACACCAATAAGTAACAAATCGAATTATTAGTACTTTTGAGGCCATTTCGGAGAAACAGAGCTTATAAAAATTCTGGGTTTAGGAGCGGACGTAAGTTTTACTGAATGGAAATGTAGGATTACGAGTCGTTTACAGACGATTCCATTTGCCAAAATATTTCACCATGGAATACGTAAGTTGTTGATATACACTGAAGCCCTAAAGAGATTCGTGTAGGCATGCGAATACAAATACAGAGATTAAACGGGCTGAATACGGCGCTGCGGTCAGCAACGCCCATATAAGACAAGTGTCTGGCGCCGATGTTAGATCGGTTACTGCTGCTACAATAGCAGGTTATCAAGATTTAAGTAAGTCTGAACGTGGCATTATAGTCGGCGCACGAGCGATGGGACACAGCATCTCCGAGGTAGCGATTGAGTGGTGATTTTTATGTATGATCATTTCACGATCGTACCGTCAGTAACAGAAATCCAGTGAAACTTCAGATCTCCGACGTCGCTGCGGCCAGAAAAAGATCCTGCAAGAACGCCACCGATGACTGAAGTGAATTGTTCAACGTGACAGAAGTGCAACCCTTTCGCAAACTGCTGCAGATTTCAATGCTGGGCCATCAATAAGGGTCAGCGCTCGAATCATTCAATGAAAAATCATCGATATGAATTTCGGAGCTAAAGGCCCAGTCCTGTACCCTTGATAACTGTCCGACACAAAGCTTTACGCCTCGCCTGCGCCCGTGAAAACCGACGTTACACTGTTGATGACTGCAAATATGTTGCCTGGTCGGACGAGTCTCGTTTCAAATCGCATCGAGTGGATGCACGTGTATGGGTATGTAGACAACCTCATGAATCCATGGACTTTGAATGTCAGCAGGGGATTGGTCAAGACCGTTCAGGCTCTATAATGGTGTGGGGCGTGTGCAGTTTGAGTGATATGGGACCCTGGGACCCTTGACGCGTCTATAACCGATACTGACAGGTGACGTGTACGTAAGCATCCAGTCTCATCTCTTGCACCCATTCATGTCCGTCGTGCATTCCGACGGATTTCGGCAGTTCCAGCAGGACAATGCGACACCCCACACGTCCATCCCACAACTAAAAAATTGCTACAGAGTGGCTCCAGGAACACTCTTCGGTGTTTAAGCAGTTCCTCTGCCCACGAAACTCCCCAGACACGATCATTGTTGAGTGTATCTGGGATGCCTTGCAACATCCTGTAAAGAAGAGATCCACCCTCTCCAACTCTTACGGATTTATGGACAGCCCTGCAGGATGCATGCTGTCAGCTCCCTCCTGCACTACTTCAGGCATTAGGCGAGTCCATGCCACGTCGTGTTGCGGCACTTCTGGGTGCTCGCTGGGCCCTTCACCGTATTTGGCAGGTGAACCAGTTTCTTAGGCTCTTCAGTGTATTCTTCAGTATGAAGAATAATTTGACGTCGGACTCTACGTTCGTTCCCACAGTGCGAGTTTCTCTTTGTGTGCGTCACTTGCAACTACTGCAATTTACGACCATTTGAATCTGCTAGCACCGCCCCCCCCCTCCCCCCCCCCCTCACCCGATTGCTGTACACACCGGTAGCTCTAATACCCATCAGCACGTCCTCTTGCGTTGATGCATGCCTGTATTCGTCGTGGCAAACTATCCACAAGTTCATGAAGGCACTATTGGTCCAGATTTTCCCACTTTTCAACGAAGATTCGGCGTAGATCCTTCAGAGTGGTTGGGCGGTCACGTCATCCATAAATAGTTTTCAATCTATCCCAGGCATGTTCGATAGGTTTCATGCCTAGTGAATATGCTGGCCACTCTAGTCGAGCGACGTAGTTATCCTGAAGGAAGCCATTCACAAGATGTGCAATATAGGGGAGCGAACTGTCGTCCATGATGACGAATGTCTCGCCAGAATCCTGCCGATGTGGTCGCACTATCGATCGGAAGATGGCATTAACGTATCGTACAGGCGTTACGGCGCCTTCATTGACCACCAGCGGCGTACGTCGGCCCCACAAAATACCACCCCAAAACAGCAGGGAACCTCCACCTTGCTGCACTTCCTGGACAATGTGTTTAAGGCGTTCAGCCTGACCGGGTAGCCTCCCAACACGTCTCCGACGATTGTCTGGTTAAAGGCATATGCGACACTCATCGGTGGATAGAACGTGATACCAGTCTTGAGCAGTCTATTCGGCATGTTGTTGGGCCCATCTGTACCGCGCTGCATGGTGTCACGGTTGCAAAGATGGATCTCGCCATGGACGTCGGGAGTGAAGTTGCGCGTCATGTAGCATATTGCGCACAGTTTGAGCCGTAACACGACGTCCTGTGGCTGCACGAAAAGCATTATTCAACATGGTGGCGTTGCTGTCAGGGTTCCTCCGAGCTATAATCCATAGGTAGAGGTCATCCACTGCAGTAGTAGCCCTTGGTTGGCCTGAGCGAGGCATGTAATCGACTGTTCCGGTCTCTCTGTATCTCCTACACGTCAGAACAACATCGCTTTGGTTCACTCCGAGTTGCCTGGACGATTCCCTTGTCGAGAGCCCTTCCTGGCACAAAGTGACAATGCGGACGATCGAACCGCGGTATTGACCGTCTAGGCATCGTTGAACTACAGACAACACGAGACGTGTACCTCCTTCCTGGTGGAATGACGAACTGATCGTCTGTCGGACCCCATTCGTCTAATAGGCGCTGCTCATGCATGGTTGCTTACATCTCTGGGCAGTCAAAGTGGCTGTGTCTGTGATACAATATCCACAGTCGACGTCTATCTTCAGGAGTTCTGGGAACCGGGGTGATGCAAAAATGTTTTGATGTGTGTTATAATCCTTAACGCTTTTCGCCACAGCTATCATCTCCATCAGTCACATTAACAGAACTAATATTCCTACAAGTATTACAACAATACATTTATAGATTAAGAACAAGACCTACCACGTTTAAAAACTTGAGTCATTGTATCTTATCAATTCGCAAGTCCTAATTAAATTTTCGCTATTTGGGAGCGGTCCCCATGAAAAAAACGAGTTATCTCAGGAGAATGAAACTTTGCCCAAACATTTTTAAGGATATTCAGAAGAGAAATGACGAATAAAAAACATCGAAACGAACAGATTTTAATTTCCACATGACAGATTAATATTTCATAATTGCGTACCATCTTGAAAATTCGGGAATCCAGCAGGATGTTCGCGTCCTTCTCGCATGATATTTCAACAGCCTGCCTCGCTGTCTTCTTCAGAAGCTACCTGAGACCAGTCTCACGTAGCACCTGAAGAAGACAGCGAGGCACGCTGTTGAAATATCGTGCGAGAACGACACGAACATCCAGCTGGATTCCCGAATATACAGTATGTCAACAGATCGCCGGGAAAGCATGAAGAATTACATTGCGTACCATGTTTACGTTGCAGTGCACAAACTTTACTCAAAGTGATAACCATCTGTATCCAGGATAGCCTGAAACCGCAGTATAGATACCATTTTACTGTTGTTCCCAGCACTTTTCTGCGATATCGGCCGCTATCCGGTAGCCGCACTTTCAAATACACGCGCCTCCACCGTGGCACGAAGAAGCTGGCATGGACGATTACGCCACGGCCAATGAGATGCAAGCTCCGTCCGCCCCTGGTAGCTGAGTGGTCAGCGCGACTAAGAGATACAGAGGTTGAATGTTAAGAAGTAATGAATAACTATATCACAACATAGAAAACTTAACTCAAATGCTATGGAAGAGGTGACTGCTATTTTTTGGACATTTATACAGAATAAACAGCAACAGGTTAACCAAAGAGATTTTTAAATATATCTGTGACAACAAGGCAGCAGTAGCATGGATTCAAGAAGTTATCATTGATTTGGAAAGATGCAACAGAAAGGGAGATTCTTAAGAAGAAAGTGTTGCAAATGGAAGGATTCAAGGCAGGAGGGAGAAAAAGACAGGGTCGTAATGGCCTGAGGAGAGGAAAGGATACATCGTGAGATGATGAAAGAAGAAGAAAAGAATAACAAAGGAGGAAGCATTGAAACTTGCATGTGTACATTGGAGGTCCCAAATGGAAAAAGAAAGAAGGAGAATAATGTCTGCCAGATAATTAATATACATCGACACCAAGGGCCACACACTTCCCTGGAGCACAGCTAAAGGTGCTTCTACAATGTGCTGTGAAGCTCTATGCTGTGTCGTACCTACCAATATATCCACAGTCTGGTCACAAATCTTATTTCCTTCGTACATATATTAGTGAAAAAAAACCCATCAATATTTTATGATGCTGGTACACCATTAGAACATCAAATGTTGGGAGCACAGAAGAGACACTTCTTAAGTGTGAACTATGAACCCTGGTATTGGTATTTATGCAAATTATACCAATAATGGTAACAGTAACTACACAATGTATGCCTTAAGTCAGCCTTTCCATTATTTGTGATTTTATTGTTAGGGCATTACATGTGATATCACACAAGTTCATATGCC
This sequence comes from Schistocerca nitens, assembly GCF_023898315.1. NCBI lineage: Eukaryota > Metazoa > Arthropoda > Insecta > Orthoptera > Acrididae > Schistocerca > Schistocerca nitens. The sequence continues at coordinate 310,906,224 of NC_064617.1, forward strand.
TACAGTCAAAAGGATAGTATGCTTTTCCACTATTTTTAAAAATTACATTACCTTGTTCTCACCTAGTGTGGACATATTCTCTCAAGTAAATAGTGAACCTATGGATGTGATGTTGATACAAAGTGCTGCTAGATTTTAATTTAAAATGGCTGAACAGGAAAAATGAGAACTGTCATGTTTATGAATAAGTGGTTTTAATGGTAAGAAATCCTAAGGGCCCGGGTTCGATTCCCGACTGGGTCGGAGATTTTCTCCGCTCAGGGAGTGGGTGTTGTGCTGTCCTAATCATCATCATTTCATCCCCATCGACGCGCAAGTCGCCGAAGTGGCATCAGATCGAAAGACTTGCACCAGGCGAGCGGTCAACCCGACGGGAGGCCCTCGTCACACGCCATTATTATACCAGAGCTCCAGTGGCGTTTGCACGTAAGTTCGATCATTCATGCACTTGCCCCCTTTCTGTTTTTGCCAGTTTAACAACATTTACAGACTTTCATAGTGGACAGTGCCCGACATATTCTTAATAAACATTGTATTGAAGAATGACAGATTTCTTTGCCTTTTGTATCGATACATTGCTACATTAAAATATACTGTTAGCAACTGATGCTGCTACTTCAGCAATCTAACTAAAGTGTTATTTTTACTATTTGATATTTGATGTGGAATAAATCAATATCTGAACTCCCTGTTCATGAACGACATCTGTTCCTCGCTCCTGTATCCACTGGAGAATCACACAGTGAGCAAGGAAGACATAATATTTTCGAACTGGAGATCCTGGAATATTCAGCTGCCGTGACACAGCTCGTGCGCTGTTTGGACGAACATTGTGTCCTGCATTCGGAGCCATGGCAACAGTAAGTCTTCGGCAGATAGTGACGCCGTTGGCTATAGAGACCAGAAACGGAATGTCGCACGAGTCTAGTTTTCGGGCTGAATTATTCACATATCATGGCACCGGTAGTACATTAGTGCTAACGAGCTTCCTACGTTGCGCTGTTGTCCCGAGAGTATGACGAGTCTGGCGAACTGTGGCCCTGTGGTCGCTTCGCACTCGTCGACTCGTTCTCTCTTACTAAAGAACAGAAGAGTGTAAGGTTTGTCCTGCTTCATTGTTGGCACAGAGGATGAGCACATGATCTTGCAGCTGTGAAGAAACTCTGACAAGGGAAATGACCGATTGTCGGGATCAGACGGTCTTTAACGAAACAGTGTTTGTGAGACTGGAGGTATGTAACATGAAAATGCAAAGTACACAACTGAAAATGTGTTCTGTTACAGGGGGAATGATATCTGGAGTGAGTTTGACGCTGTAGTTCACGTTTCTGACGAAAAACCTTCAAATTTAACCAAGAAAAAAATGGTTGTATTCTTCGTCATCCACCTTCACAGTGAGAAATCTTACACTATGTGATCAAAAGTATCCGGACACGTGGCTGAAAATGACTTACAACTTCGTAGCGACCTCCATCGGTAATGCTGGAATTCTGTATAGTGTTGGCCCACCCCTAGCCTTGATGACAGATTCCAATCTCGCAGGCATACGTTCATTCAGGTTCTGGAAGGTTTCTTGGGAATTGTCAGCCCATTCTTCACGGTGTGCTGCACTGTGGAGCAGTACCGATGTCGGTCGGTGATGCCTGGCACGAAGTCGGCGTTCCAAAACATCCCAAAGATGGTCTATAGGATCGAGGTCAGGATTCTGTGCAGGCCAGTCCATTACAGTGATGTTATTTTCGTGTAAACACTCCGCCACAGGCTGTGCATTAGGAACAGGTGCTCGATGGTGTTGAAAGATGCAATCACCTTCTCCGAATTGGTCTTCAACAGTGGGAAGCAAGAAGGTACTTAAGACATCAATGTAGGCCTGTGCTGTGATAGTGCCAGGCAAAACAAGGGGTTCAATGCCCCTCAATGAAAAACATTACCACACCATAACACCGCCGCCTCCGAATATTACAGTTGGCACTACACACCCTGACAGATGACGTTCACCGGGAATCTGCCACACCCAAACCCTGCCATCGGATGCCAAGATTGTGTACCATGATTCTTCACTCTACACAACATTTTTCCACTGTTCTATCGTCAAATTTTTACGTTTCTTACACCAAGTGAGACCTCGTTTGAAATTTACCGGCGTGATGCGCGGCTTATGAGCAGCCGCTCGACCATAAACCTCCCAACTAACTGTCATAGTGCTTGCAGTAGAACCTAAAGCAGTTTGGAATTCGAGTGTGACGGTCTGGATAGATGTGTGCCTATTACAAATTAGACCCTCTTCAATTGTCGGCGGTTTCGGTCACTCAACAGACGAGATCAGGCTGTAAGCTTTTGTGCTTTATGTGTCCCTTCACGTTCCCACTTCACCATCACGTCGGAAACAGTGGACCTAGGGAGGTATAGGAGTGTGGAAATCTCAAGTACAGAAGTGTGACACAAGTGATACCCATTGATCTGACCATGTTCGAAGCCCGTGAGTTCCGCGGAGCGCCCCATTCTGCTCTCTCACGATGTCTAATGAATACTGAGGTCGCTGATACAGAGTACCTGGAGTAGGTGGCAGCATTGTTGTTGTTGTAGTAGTCTTCAGTCCTGAGACTGGTTTGATGCAGCTCTCCATGCTACTCTATCCTGTGCAAGCTTCTTCATCTCCCAGTACCTACTGCAACCTACATCCTTCTGAATCTGCTTAGTGTATTGATCTCTTGGTCTCCCTCTACGATTTTTACCCTCCACGCTGCCCTCCAATGCTAAATTTGTGATCCCTTGATGCCTCAAAACATGTCCTACCAACCGATCCCTTCTTCTAGTCAAGTTGTGCCACAAACTTCTCTTCTCCCCAATCCTATTCAATACCTCCTCATTAGTTACGTGATCTACCCACCTTATCTTCAGCATTCTTCTGTAGCACCACATTTCGAAAGCTTCTATTCTCTTCTTGTCCAAACTGGTTATCGTCCATGTTTCACTTCCATACATGGCTACACTCCATACAAATACTTTCAGAAACGACTTCCTGACACTTAAATCTATACTCGATGTTAACAAATTTCTCTTCTTCAGAAACGATTTCCTTGCCATTGCCAATCTACATTTTATATCCTCTCTACTTCGACCATCATCAGTTATTTTACTCCCTAAATAGCAAAACTCCTTTACTACTTTAAGTGTCTCACTTCCTAATCTAATCCCCTCAGCGTCACCCGATTTAATTAGACTACATTCCATTATCCTCGTTTTGCTTTTATTGATGTTCATCTTATATCCTCCTTTCAAGACACTGTCCATTCCGTTCAACTGCTCTTCCAAGTCCTTTGCTGTCTCTGACAGAATTACAATGTCATCGGCGAACCTCAAAGTTTTTACTTCTTCTCCATGAATTTTAATACCTACTCCGAATTTTTCTTTTGTTTCCTTTACTGCTTGCTCAATATACAGATTGAATAACATCGGGGAGAGGCTACAACCCTGTCTCACTCCTTTCCCAACCACAGCTTCCCTTTCATGCCCCTCGACTCTTATAACTGCCATCTGGTTTCTGAACAAATTGTAAATAGCCTTTCGCTCCCTGTATTTTACCCCTGTCACCTTCAGAATTTGAAAGAGAGTATTCCAGTTAACGTTGTCAAAAGCTTTCTCTAAGTCTACAAATGCTAGAAACGTAGGTTTGCCTTTTCTTAATCTTTCTTCTAAGATAAGTCGTAAGGTTAGTATTGCCTCACGTGTTCCAACATTTCTACGGAATCCAAACTGATCTTCCCCGAGGTCCGCTTCTACCAGTTTTTCAATTCGTCTGTAAAGAATTCGCGTTAGTGTTTTGCAGCTGTGACTTATTAAACTGATAGTTCGGTAATTTTCACATCTGGCAACACCTGCTTTCTTTGGTATTGGAATTATTATATTCTTCTTGAAGTCTGTGGGTATTTCCCCTGTCTCATACATCTTGCTCACCAGATGGTAGAGTTTTGTCATGACTGGCTCTCCCAAGGCCATCAGTAGTTCTAATGGAATGTTGTCTATTCCCGGGGCCTTGTTTCGACTCAGGTCTTTCAGTGCTCTGTCAAACTCTTCACGCAGTATCTTATCTCCCATTTCATCTTCATCTACATCCTCTTCCATTTCCATAATATTGTCCTCAAGTATATCGCCCTTGTATAAACCCTCTATATACTCCTTCCACCTTTCTGCCTTCCCTTCTTTGCTTAGAACTGGGTTGCCATCTGAGCTCTTGATATTCATACAAGTGGTTCTCTTCTCTCCAAAGGTCTCTTTAATTTTCCTGTAGGCAGTATCTATCTTACCCCTAGTGAGACAAGCCTCTACATCCTTACATTTGTCCTCTAGCCATCCCTGCTTAGCCATTTTGCACTTTCTGTCGATCTCATTTTTGAGACGTTTGTATTCCTTTTTGCCTGCTTCATTTACTGCATTTTTATATTTTCTCCTTTCATCAATTAAATTCAATATTTCTTCTGTTACCCAAGGATTTCTATTAGCCCTCGTCTTTTTACCTACTTGATCCTCTGCTGCCTTCACTACTTCATCCCTCAGAGCTACCCATTCTTCTTCTACTGTATTTCTTTCCCCCATTCCTGTCAATTGTTCCCTTATGCTCTCCCTGAAACTCTCTACAACCTCTGGTTCTTTCAGTTTATCCAGGTCCCATCTCCTTAAATTCCCTCCTTTTTGCAGTTTCTTCAGTTTCAATCTGCAGTTCATAACCAGTAGATTGTGGTCAGAATCCACATCTGCCCCTGGAAATGTCTTACAATTTAAAACTTGGTTCCTAAATCTCTGTCTTACCATTATATAATCTATCTGATACCTATTAGTATCTCCAGGATTCTTCCAGGTATACAACCTTCTTTTATGATTCTTGAACCAAGTGTTAGCTATGATTAAGTTATGCTCTGTGCAAAATTCTACAAGGCGGCTTCCTCTTTCATTTCTTCCCCCCAATCCATATTCACCTACTATGTTTCCTTCTCTCCCTTTTCCTACTGACGAATTCCAGTCACCCATGACTATTAAATTTTCGTCTCCCTTCACTACCTGTATAATTTCTTTTATCTCGTCATATATTTCATCAATTTCTTCATCATCTGCAGAGCTAGTTGGCATATAAACTTGTACTACTGTAGTAGGCATGGGCTTTGTGTCTATCTTGGCCACAATAATGCGTTCACTATGCTGTTTGTAGTAGCTAACCCGCACTCCTATTTTTTTGTTCATTATTAAACCTACTCCTGCATTACCCCTATTTGATTTTGTATTTATAACCCTGTAATCACCTGACCAAAAGTATTGTTCCTCCTGCCACCGAACTTCACTAATTCCCACTATATCTAACTTTAACCTATCCATTTCCCTTTTTAAATTTTCTAACCTACCTGCCCGATTAAGGGATCTGACATTCCACGCTCCGATCCGTAGAATGCCAGTTTTCTTTCTCCTGATAACGACGTCCTCTTGAGTAGTCCCCGCCCGGAGATCCGAATGGGGGACTATTTTACCTCCGGAATATTTTACCCAAGAGGACGCCATCATCATTTAATCATACAGTAAAGCGGTGGCAGCATAATGCACCTAATATGAAAAACATGTGGTTTTTTTTTTTGGTGTCCGGAGAATTTTGCTCACCTTGTGTATGTGCTGCCTCAAACGAAAACTGGGCACAGAGCAACGTCACTGTTATATCCCTGCGACAAAAAAGCGCGCTATTCCTGCATTTTTTTGATAACGGCAACTTACGCTTGGGGACCAGCAGCGAGTTGTGTAGCTTGTCTTTCGTTTCTGTAATTTATTTCATAATTAATCACAGTTTATACATTTAACTTCATACTAACGTCACGTATTCGGATAGTGTCATTAAAGAGTCGGTAATGCCTGGACAGTGTGTGTATTTCAACGTACACATATTAAAATAAATCATCTAAGTTTCATCTAAGTAAATGTATGCATTAACGGACATTTCAGCTTGCACTTGAGAATGAATGCCCGCATCTCGTGGTCGTGCGGTAGCGTTCTCGCTTCCCACGCCCGGGTTCCCGGGTTCGATTCCCGGCGGGGTCAGGGATTTTCTCTGCCTCGTGATGGCTGGGTGTTGTGTGATGTCCTTAGGTTGGTTAGGTTTAAGAAGTTCTAAGTTCTAGGGGACTGATGACCATAGTGTTCAGAGCCATTTTTGAGAATGAATGTACAATCAAATTATAATTGTGTGCAATAAATGAACAGTAATTTGCAGTTTAACGGCGGGAAATTTCTTTCCAAGTGGTTAAACTTCCGAACTCGTACACTTACTCTTCTTCATGAGCGAGTCGAGTCGACTTATAAGCGACTACACACGCAGCGGAGGAGACTGACGAGAGGGATCTTCGAGCACACGGAGACGCAGAGTTTCGAGATGACGTCACAGGACTCGCTGGCGAGTTTAAAGCGAGTATACGAAGCTAATTTCTGGTCTCTAATTGGCCGTCGTGCTCTCCCAGCATCTGGTCCCAAATTGGCATTTAATTCTAACTTCTGGGTCACGTATTTCAAACCCTATGGGAAAAGAGGAACTAAGAGGACCTCTGCGTTTTCCTTTAATGCGTCGATACTGCCACAGAGCAGCAGCACTACTGCTGTTGTTTTGATAAAACTGTTTTTACACACCTTGACCAGACCAGTGTTGACTGTCTGCAGGTGTAATGCACATTGGTTCTCGTGTTTCAACTCTATGTCATCGTTCCAGTTCTGAGCCTAGCGGCAAGTCAGGACACTAACACTACTAACAAATCAAATCATCCGGCACGCTGTCTGGACACCATTTCTATGGAGCTGGGCACCCATTCGGTAAATAATTTGAGAAATTTTAATTATAACCACACTGTATATCCGTAGTCACAGTCAAAATGTACATATGAATGTACAATGTATAGTGTCTCGTGGTTTTAATCATAGCATGTTTTCATCGTAGTCTATAACTGTATTATTATCGCAATACTTGTATAAATATTAATCCTCACTGTTCCGCTTATCTGACAAATTCTGATGGTGGTTTTGTGAGAAATACTTTAAGAAGTATGTGTTTTAAAAAATTAAAATGTGAATAGCAATTAAGACTATACACAACAGACAGCGTGGAAAATAATAATAATAATAATAATAATAATAATAATGCGGAAGTGAAAACGAGTAAAGGATGGGAAAGAACATGAACGATAGTGAACTAACTCGGATCCATGCAAACGAACTATTCGACAAGGAAGTCAAATTTATTAAATCAGTATCACCCATAGTGTACAAAATGCGACGGTTATCTGCTGCTTAACGGGTTCTCGGAAAAAGTCATTTAGCTACAGGAAGTCTGTTCGAAACGAAATTATTTAATCACACATGCAACACACTAGTTTTTCTTCAACACTTTACTTTGATGGCGATATTATTTCGAACTATTTTCATTGTACCGACGACTTACATTTGATGTCGTGAAGGCAACAAGTGCATGTCACGAGTGATGTAACATGTTATTGGTGGAATAAATTACCAACGACATACTTGCTTTTGTTTAGGATGAATTTGTTTTATTTCAGCCTAATAAGAAAACCTTGATTCAGCGCTGGCCATCTTTGTATGTATATTCTCCAAAGAAAACAGAAAGGCTGTGTTCTCAATTTGTTAGAGCAGTTAATCATAAAATCCTCTACAGTTTTAAAAATGATTTGTTTCTACAAAAGGGAAACACTACCCGGTTTCGGGGCATACATCCCATCTTCAGGTGCATATTAAAATGCGTGTCCACAATGGATGCATAACGAACGTCAAAATAGGGTACGATATGTTGAAATAGTGCATATCTGATAAATGACAGTGACGTAATTTCCCATGAAGAGAGACGATTGTTACAGCAACTTTAAGGTCATAAAAGTAAAACACGAGACGCAACATGCATTCTGAATGCCTATTTTGTTTTATTTTATACTGATCACTGAACGCCTGTCTTACATATCTCTTGCCTTGTCGTTACCTAGTATAGAGCGCATTACATACTTTGTTCCATTTTCTTATGTTGATTGTGTTACTGTCCTGAATGACCATTATTTGTATATCTTTCATTAACAATGTGATCTTATTAATTGATTAATAAAATGTTCCATGATTCTTTTCTTGGCACCGAATGTTGTGGGGTACAAGATGCCACCTGGCGACTAAGTTCCTCCTACCACTTCTCGCCAATGCTACATTTCGATGTTCAGTTTGGCCTCTTTCTGTAGTTAGTTTATCATTCTTACTTCAATCTGTTAGCTGCTTACGCTTGTTCTTGTGAATGTTGTTTTTTAATCTAAAATCAACGCAAGAGTGTCTCAAAAACACATTTTTAAAATTAAAATTTATTCGTGTTTTTAATTTATTGTACTTTATTACTGTAATAATTTACGCTCCTTATAAGACCCCTATAGTTCTGATCCATTGTACATTCTCATTTTGCTGCAGTTCGTACAACTCTAGAACTGACTAATGTGTGTAGGCTTAAGGTAGTGAAACCTAACAAGCTTACTGCAGAAACATATTGTACGGTTACTGTACCTTAGTTTGTTATAAACAGTAACCCCGTTAACAGGATGACTCTGTCGGCACTGTGGCGTGGTTTACAACATATCATGAAAATGAGCGAAGGTCTTAAGCTGATGTTTTTGATGGTGCCCCTGTGGCACCATTATGTATTGGAACATGTTTTAAAACAGATATGTTTCATCACATTTTAAGCACGTGTTTTCCAAGTCTACGATTTCTCCTTTTACTATGTAGACTCTCCGCTAAGCTGTGTTTGGTATCCCTATGTTTTGCTGGAGATCTGAAAATGATCACCGCAGGCCTAAGGACTAACCGTTTTATAATTACAGGCGGAAATAAAAACTTACTCTACACTTTCTGGAACACTACTTATATTCGAAACTACGTCGCAGCATTTGAAGCTACTGCATATTTTTTTCATTAAAAGCAGCTTTTGAACTGTTTCAAATTTATCCCTATGGTTTCATCAGAATTCCGAATGCAGAGACGAAACAGGATATTGCCAGTTTTATTCCCTGACAGGTGGTTCTCGCAAACGTACGTATCTCCGGAGAGCGCTACTGTGAAAAACGAGAAGGCCGCAGAGAGTAATTAATTCTAATTGGAAACCTGCCAGTCGTATTGAATTCCCTACTCTACCGTATATCGTGAATTACTCATCATTTAATTTGGTTACCAGGACGTTATTAAAACCTACTGAAGCCAAGCATTAGACACAGTTTAATAATGTAATCGTTGGAAATGCTGCTAATACTTTCACAGTACTATCACAGAGATACCAATGTACCTCAGTTTAAGATTAAATAATTGTCACTTTGGTCACTTTTTTATTTGAAGTAGAAGTTCTATTCATCGAGTAGTTTTGCTGCAGCGGAAGGATAACAGAGCAGGGTTTTACTTACGTTTTTGGAGTCATTTACTCGTCAGACAGATTAAATGACACATAATACGTCACGGGAGGCTAAATGGATTTCTCAAAGTTATTGGGAGAAAAGACAGGAGGCAGTAACGCGAAATGTAGGGCACAGTAATTCACTAAAATGAACTAAAAAGTGGGATACATAGTGTGAGTCAAGAGGATTCTAACCCGTTGACCGTGTCCTACGAGTATGACATCTGTTTCCTAGGATTGACTCAGATAATTCCAGTAAATAGCGGGATGGTTCTTACACATCTCAGTTAATAAGTTTTAAATTTTTTTGTTCATGCTTTCGATGACCCTAATTGATTGAGAGAAGGGGTTAAAACCGATCAAAAGTAAAAAAGATCTACGAAAGACAGCAAGTGTAAGAAACATTTCTGCTCTGTTCTTGAGCATTACTGAGATTTTGCTATATTAACCCGATACTAGTCAGTACTAAAGCAGGCGACTAACAAGGGAACCTCCCCATCGCACCCCCCTCAGATTTAGTTATAAGTTGGCACAGTGGATAGGCCTTGATAAACTGAACACAGATCAATTGAGAAAACAGGAAGAAGTTGTGTGGAACTATGCAAAAATAAGCAAAATATACAAACTGAGTAGTCCATGGGCCACATAGGCATCATCATGGACAATGTGAGCTCGGGAGCGCCGTGGTCCCGTGGTAGCGAGAGCAGCTGCGGAACGAGAGGTCCTTGGTTCAAGTCTTCCCTCTTGTGAGTATTTTACTTCCTTTATTTTTGCATAGTTATTATCTGTCCGTTCGTTTATTGACGTCTCTGTTCACTGTAATAAGTTTAGTGTCTGTGTTTTGCGACCGCATCGCAAAACCGTGCGATTAGTAGACGAAAGGACGTGCCTCTCCAATGGGAACCGAAAACATTTGATCGCAAGGTCATAGGTCAACCGATTCCTCCACAGGAAAACACATCTGATATATTCTATACGACACTGGTAACGGCATGTGCCTCACATGACAGAAATGTCGACCCACCTAACTTGTACACTTGGCGAATGGGTAAAAAGATTCTTCTACCTTGCCCGATTTAGGTTTTCTTGTAGATATGATAATCACTCCCAAAAAAGTGATGAAAACATAAGAGTTTGTCACATAAACTGAAAATAAAAAATTAAACTTTTCACTCGATGGAAGATTTGAACCAAGGACCTTTCGTTCGGTAGCCGCTCACGTTACCACGAGACCACGGCACTCCCGCGTGCCCAGTGTCCTTGATGTTGCATATCTTCCCTTGAACTACCCAGTTTGTATATTTTGCTTATTTTTTCACAGTTCCACACAACTTCTTCCTGTTTTCTCAATTGATATGTGTTCAGTTTTTCAAGGCGTATCCACTGTGCCAACTTATAACTAAATCTGAGGGGGGTGCGATGGGGGGGTTCCCTTGTAAGTATTTACGATTCTAGTTGTTTTTGACCAGTTGATTTGAAATTTATGTGCGGGTGTGTTACGAGATTTTTTGGAAGAAAATATTCATTTTACAATACTCTTTTAGGCCAGAACTATGGTGCACGGGTTCTGAGCTGCTGTAATACGTTGAATAAAGATAATTTCTGCTATAATTTGTACTAAAGTTGCTCAACATTGATATTTATTGACATAAATTCCGAACTAGTACCGGCCATTATAGTCATCCTCAGCTACATAATGAAACATATTATTGCTGCTTGAGACGCTTTGTAAAGGGTGTTTCATGATTTTTCAACAAAGAGGGATCGGGTGTGTCAGTGCTTGCTTTCGCCTGCCTGCCGGTGTAAGGTACAGGGTGTTTCAAAAATGACCGGTATATTTGAAACGGCAATACAAACTAAACGAGCAGCGATAGAAATACACCGTTTGTTGCAATATGGTTGGGACAACAGTACATTTTCAGGCAGACAAACTTTCGAAATTACAGTAGTTACAATTGTCAATAACAGATGGCGCTGCGGTCTGGGAAACTCTATAGTACGATATTTTCCACATATCCACCATGCGTAGCAATAATATGGCGTAGTCTCTGAATGAAATTACCCGAAACCTTTGACAACGTGTCTGGCGGAATGGCTTCACATGCAGATGAGATGTACTGCTTCAGCTGTTCAATTGTTTCTGGATTCTGGCGGTACACCTGGTGTTTCAAGTGTCCCCAAGGAAAGAAGTCACAGGGGTTCATGTCTGGCGAATAGGGAGGCCAATCCACGCCGCCTCCTCTATGTTTCGGATAGCCCAAAGCAATCACAGGATCATCGAAATAATCATTCAGGAAATTAAAGACGTCGGCCGTGCGATGTGGCCGGGTACCATCTTGCATAAACCACGAGGTGTTCGCAGTGTCGTCTAAGGCAGTTTGTACCGCCACAAGTTCACGAAGAGTGTCCAGATAGCGTGATGCAGTAATCGTTTCGGATCTGAAAAATGGGCCAATGATTCCTTTGGAAGAGGATGCAGGGACGGTGGGACTGCAACATGGGGCTTTTCGGTTCCCCATATGCGCCAGTTCTGTTTATTGACGAAGCCGTCCAGGTAAAAATAAGCTTCGTCAGTAAACCAAATGCTGCCCACATGCATATCGCCGTCATCAATCCTGTGCACTATATCGTTAGCGAATGTCTCTCGTGCAGCAATGGTAGCGGCGCTGAGGGGTTGCCGCATTTGAATTTTGTATTGATAGAGGTGTAAACTCTGGCGCATGAGAAGATACGTGGACGTTGGCGTCATTTGGATCGCAGCTGCAACACGGCGAACGGAAACCCGAGGCCGCTGTTGGATCACCTGCTGCACTAGCTGCGCGTTGCCCTCTGTGGTTGCCGTACGCGGTCGCCCTACATTTCCAGCACGTTCATCTGTCACGTTCCCAGTCCGTTGAAATTTTTCAAACAGATCCTTTATTGTATCGCTTTTCGGTCCTTTGGTTACATTAAACCTCCGTTGAAAACTTCGTCTTGTTGCAACAACACTGTGTTCTAGGCGGTGGAATTCCAACACCAGAAAAATCCTCTGTTCTAAGGAATAAACCATGTTGTCCACAGCACACTTGCACGTTGTGAACAGCACACGCTTACAGCAGAAAGACGACGTACAGAATGGCGCACCCACAGACTGCGTTGTCGTCTATATCTTTCACATCACTTGCAGCGCCATCTGTTGTTGAAAATTGTAACTACTGTAATTTCGAAAGTTTGTCCGCCTGAAAATGTACTGTTGTCCCAAGCATATTGCAACAAACGGTGTATTTCTATCGCTGCTCGTTTAGTTTTTATTGCCGTTTCAAATATACCGGTCATTTTTGAAACACCTTGTAAGTGCTGTTTAGAGCCTTAATTCTCAGCTCCACGTGACAGCGATGCAGCGCAGAGGTATAGCAGGATGTTTGTGATTGAGTACACTTTCATTATACTTTTGATGTCAGGTGATACGACATATAAGTGCAATCGATCTTCTGCAAATGGATATTTTTAATCGCGCTGCTGAAGATGGGCGTGAAATTCGGAACAGGTTCGCCGAGGTTGTAAATACATTCATGTTCAGAAAAAGAAAGAACACCTTTAATGACTAGACATAGGACGTTAATGTTCACAGTATAAGTAAATTACGAGGGTCACTACAAAAGAAATGCACACTATTTTTTTAAAAGCCATATTTTATTCTACAAGTTTGAAAGTTTTACAGTGTGTAGACACATTCTTTAGGAACAATATTTTCATTTCTCCACATAATTTCCATCCCTCTCAACTGCCTTACACCATCTTGGAACCAGCGCCTGTATACCCTTTTGGAGCCACTGTTTGGCAGCGTCCACAAGGGAGTCATCATCTTCAAACCTTGTTCCACGAAGAGAGTCTTTCAGTTTCCCAAAGATATGGTAGTGACATGGAGCCAGGTCAGGACTGTAGGGCGGGTGTTTCAGTGTTGTCCATCCGAGTTTTGTGATCGCTTCCACGGTTTCTTGACTGGATTGTGGCCGTGCATTGCCTTGCAACAGCAAAACATCCTGCTTTTGCCGATGTGGTCGAACACGACTCAGTCGAACTTGAAGTTTCTTCAGTGTCGTCACATATGCATCAGAATTTATGGTGGTTCCACTTGGCATGATGTCCACAAGCAAGAGTCCTTCGGAATCGAAAAACACCGTAGCCATAACTTTTCCAGCGGAAGGTGTGGTTTTGAATTTTTTTTCTTGGGTGAATTTGCATGATGCCACTCCACTGATTGCCTCTTCGTCTCTGGTGAAAAATGATGGAGCCATGTTTCATTACCTTGTACAATTGTTCCAAGAAATTCATCTCCACCATTCTCGTACTGTTCCAAAAGTTCGCTGTTTTCTTGTTTCTTTGTGAGCCACTGTCAACATCCTGGGAACCCACCTGACACAAACCTTTTTTAACGCCACTTTCAGTATTCTGCAAACACTTCCTTCCCTTAGCCCAACGTAGCGTGACAATTTGTTCTCTGTGATGCGTCTGTCAGCAGTCACCAATTCTTTAACTCTCTGCACATTATCTGGCGCCGGCCGCGGTGGTCTCGCGGTTCTAGGCGCGCAGTCCGGACCCGTGCGACTGCTACGGTCGCAGGTTCGAATCCTGCCTCGGGCATGGATGTGTGTGATGTCCTTAGGTTAGTTAGGTTTAAGTAGTTCTAAGTTCTAGGGGACTGATGACCACAGCAGTTGAGTCCCATAGTGCTCAGAGCCATTTGAACCAGCCATTATCTGGCGTGTGTGCAGTACGAAGCCTGCCGCTGCGAGGACGGTCCTCAATATTGCCGTGCCCGCTTTCATCACGTAACCTGCTTGCCCATCGACTAACTGTACTGCGGTCGACAGCAGCATCTCCATACACCTTTTTCAACCTCTTGTAGTTGTTTCCCACTATCCCGTTTTCACAGCACAGGAATTCTATGACAGCACGTTGCTTCTGACGAACTTAAAGTGTAGCAGCCATCTTGAAGACATGCTGTGACGGCGCCACTCACTGCAACAAGATGTATCTACACAGCGTAAAACTTTCACATATGCAGAATGAAAACTATATTTTTACAAAAATAGTGTGCATTCCTTTCGGAGTGACCCTCGTAGTATGTTCTGCAAAGAGGATTTGCATGTGAACCAGGTCGTCCGGCTTGTGAAAGGTCAACATTGATATCGCGGCAGAAAACCACCTATCGGTAAAACGTACCTGTGGCTGTCGTTGTCACCATAAACAGAACGCAGTGGATCAGTGAGACTTGAGCAGAGGTGCAGGATGCTTCGCAGACGTGTCAGTGAGTTTGAAAGAGGGCGCGTTGTTGGTGTGAGAGAATGTGATGCATCCATCCAGAAATTGCCGCTGGTGTGGGACGAAGTATTTCGGCAGTGCAACGGGTGTGTACAGAGTGGTTCACGGAAGGCCGTAAAACAGGACGAACTACGTCACGTCGCACCACGAAGACGAAAGTCGACACCTCATCCGAATCGCATTGCAGGACGGATGTGCATCCCCGTCGACTTTGGCGCAACAATGGAACGGTATAACACATCGAACACTATCAGGTATAACAGCCCGTCGCTGACTATTATGGCATGTATGGCACGACGTCACTTGGGTCAAGACGAATCCAGGTTCTGTTTGTAAATGATGGCAGCATTTTGGTTCGCCGTACACAGGGGGAGTGGCATCACCGTGACTGCATTCGTACAAGATATACAGCGCCAACTCAAAGCCTTATGTTCTGAGGTGCTATTGGATACAACCATAAATCACAGTTCGTGCGTGTAGAGGGCAGTGCGACATTCTGCGACCTGTAACCATACCCTTTCTGCAGGCCACCCCAGACGCCATTTTTCAGCAAAACGATGGACGACCACATGTTGCTGCACGAGCACGTGCTATCTTGGTGTAACTGGGCGTCAGCCTTTTGCCCTGGTCCACCAGATCACCAGACTTGCCAATCGAAAATGTGTGGGATATGGTGAAACGATGGGTGCAGTGCTGTGACCCAGTTCCGTCACAGATGAACTTTGGACTCAGGTGAATGCAGCATGGATGGTTGTACCACAGCTTTCCATCGGCGTATTACAAGGGTCGATGGCATGGCGGATGGAGGAAGTTATCTAGGTCCATGGCGGACCATGTGCCTGCTAGACAAGGGGACACATGACGAACCGACGTGACTGAAATGCTAATCATGTTTGCAGAACATACTAAGGTACATGTCCTTGAATATGAACGTCGTTCAGGGTGTTCTGTTTTCTTCTAAGCATGATTCCACATACTCATATTAGGCATAATCTGTTGGTACCAGTAAACAAAAGATAACTTAGTCTGAGGAATATATATTCGTGACAGTATGTCAAATAGTTACACGACTTTCACCAAATGACCACATAAGAGAGATTGTGCTTATTGAAAGATGTGCAGACAGACATTTATCCGGCGCTCGAATTATACGTTGGTTGACACTCGAGAGTCAAACAAAAATTACAGACTGGCTTACTCTGAATTCGGTTGGCTGTGTATGCACAGAGACTTGTAATTTTCTGAGGAAGTGCTGTGGAATTCACTTGAACTAAAAAGAGTAGACAACGACAGCTAGCACGAAAATGAATTAAAAGTATTGGAAACACTCTGAAGTTCCTAACCAGTAGAATGGAGCGGACCAGATCCGCGCCTGATAGATTCCATGTGTAACTAAATTATGTAAAATAGTGAATGGTGGACGTTCATGAGGCTGATCGAAAACATCAGTTTTCAAGATTTTTTGTTTATTCGTAGAAATCATGGGCAATAAGTTCCCGAAGTTTCAATGATGAACTCACATCTGGAGTGCCTTAAAAATAATTAAATTTGTGACGCGACTTTCCTCTCACTCCAAATTTTTGAAGCGACACTTCAGTACTAGCTCGGTTAACAGCGATTGCGTGGATTACTTGAAGCAAACATGCACGGGATCCATCTAAAAAGCTGTGACACATAGTCTTTTGTTTTACAGATCTGTGACTCTGTATCGCATCTTAGAAACCACAAGAAACCAGCTGCTTTTTTAAATGAAGAAGCAACTATTTTTTCGCTTTGTGCTACTGACGGAGATGCCAGGGCTGTCAGACAGAACCTATCCAGTGTGGTATGAAAAGTGCAGTATGTACCACATATACTGAGGTGACAAATGTCACGGGACAGCTACATACACAGCTACATATGGCGGCAGTTCCGCGTACAAAAGGTACGGTACAACAGGGCAATGCATTGGCGGAGTTGTCATTTGTACTTAGGTTATACATATGAAAACGTTTCCGATTGGATTATGGCCACACGACGGCGATTAACAGACTTTGAATTTGGTATGTTAGTTGGAGCTATACACATGGGGCATTGTATTATGGAAATCGTTAGGGAATTGAATATTCTAATTTCCACAGTATGCCTAGAATGAAAAATTTCAGACATTACCTCTCACCACGGACAATACAGTGGATTTTCACTTGAAGACCGAGAGCAGCGGAGTTTGCATAAAATCGTCACTGGAAACAGATAAGCAACACTGCGTGAAACACCAGCAGAAATTAGTGTGAATTAGGACAATGCGGTGAAAAGTGGAGTTTATGGGCTATGCCAGCAATCGACCGACGCGAGTTCCTTTGGTAACATCTACATCTACATTTATACTCCGCAAGCCACCCAACGGTGTCTGGCGGAGGGCACCCTACGTGCCACTGTCATTACCTCCCTTTCCTGTTCCAGTCGCGTATGGTTCGCGGGAAGAACGACTGTCTGAAAGCCTCCGTGCGCGCTCTGATCTCTCTAATTTTACATTCGTGATCTCCTCGGGAAGTATAAGTAGGGGGAAGCAATATATTCCATACCTCATCCAGAAACGCACCCTCTCGAAACCTGGCGAGCAAGCTACACCGCGATGCAGAGCGCCTCTCTTGCAGAGTCTGCCACTTGAGTGTATTAAACATCTCCGTAACGCTATCACGGTTACCAAATAACCCTGTGACGAAACGCGCCGCTCTTCTTTGGATCTTCTCTATCTCCTCCGTCAACCCGATCTGGTACGGATCCCACACTGATGAGCAATACTCAAGTATAGGTCGAACGAGTGTTTTGGAAGGCACCTCCTTTGTTGATGGACTACATTTTCTAAGCACTCTCCCAATGAATCTCAACCTGGTACCCGCCTTACCAACAATTAATTTTATATTATCATTCCACTTCAAATCGTTCCGCACGCATACTCCCAGATATTTGACAGAAGTAACTGCTACCAGTGTTTGTTCCGCTATCATATAATCATACAATAAAGGATCCTTCTTTCTGTGTATTCAGCGTGACGTCGCCTCCAGCGCCTCTCCTGGGCTCGTGACCATGTCGACTGGACTCTGGACGACTGAAAAACCGTGGCCTGGTCTGATCACTGCCGATCTCAGTTGGTAAGAGCTGGTGGTAGGGTTAGAACGTGGTGCAAGACCCCACGAAACCATAGACCAAAGTTGCCAACAAACCACTGTGCAAGCTGGTGGTGGCTCCTTAATGGTGTGACCTGTACTTACGTGTATCGACTGAGTCCTTCGGTCCAACTGGAAATAGCTACGTTCGGCTACTTGGACACAATTTGCAGCCATTCGCGGACTTCATATTCAGAAATTGTGAGCGATAGGTTTGAAGAACATTCTGGACAATTCGAACTAAAGATCTGGCGACCCAGACCACCCTACATGAATCCCATCGAACGTTTATGGGATATAATTCAGAGATCAGTTCGTGCACAAAAGCCTGCACCGGCAATACTTTCGCAATTATGGACGGCTATAGAGGCAGCAAGACTCAATGTTTATGGACGAGGCATCCAACAACGTGTTGAGTCTATACCACGTCCAGTTGCTGAGCTATGCCGGGGAAAAGGAGGTCAACCCCGATATTCAAAAATGGTTCAAATGGCTCTGAGCACTATGGGACTTAACATCTGAGGTCATCAGTCCCCTAGAACTTAGAACTACTTGAACCTAGCTAACCTAAGGACATCACACACACCCATTCCCGAGGCAGGATTCGAACCTGCGACCGTAGCGGTCGACCCCGATATTAGGAGGTGTTCCATGACTTTTGTCACCCTAGTTCCCACGTTCTACATAGGTGTGTCTCTGTGGTGAAGGTTGTTAGGCGGTCTGGCCGGGGCAAGTTCTGGCTATCCAGGCAACACAACAGGGTCGCTACGAGAAGAGGTTGTCGTCCGTAACTAAAGTTTGGGAAGTATATAATCATCGCAAAATCCACACTGTGTTCTCCTGTCCCAAATGCTGTAATGACAAAAGGAGACAATCAGAGTCGTATCCGGAGTGAATATGCCGTATTAAAATGTTGCAGGTGGCTTTGTTACATTTTGCAAACGCTCATAACCTGATTCTAAGGAATTATATTTTGTGTAATGTTCTCTATAAAGCCGTTTGTGTAAAATTATTACTCCCAGAAGATCACAAGCTAGATGACCTACTAAACGGATGCAGCTGTAGAAACTACAAATATGTTTTCCCCATAATATATATGCTTCGGAGTAAACTACCCGTTTGCCTCGAGTTGTTGACGGGCAGGGAACGCCTACAGCCGACGTACTTTGGGATCTGCGCACACCGGCCTCCCAGGCTACCAACCGTTCCCTGGAAAGCCGCGGGCCCTGGCAATGCGCGGTGATTCAGACTCGCGATTATTTCTCGTCCCGCAGACAATGAGACGCCGGAGTATGTGGAGACTGAGAGGTTTATTTTTACTGAGTCGGTAGCGTCTCCAGTCCGAGAGCTCCGGTTGCACGGAAAACTATACTCCCGCACTTCTGTTTACAGTTCAGTACAGTCATTGTATACTTCTTATCATTTAGGATTTACTGATACTCCATGGTACAAAAATTTTTATCTCTTAGAGTCAACGTAGTTTTTCAGGGTTCTGGTGCCAACACTGACTTTTCAGCCAATGTTGTGCATAAACAAAGCAGTGTAGGGATATGATGGCTTACGACAAAAAGACGCCAACGAACGTGTCAGAAACCGAGATGCGAAACCGGAGGCGTTAGATGCGTAAAACAAATTGAAATTGCTTACGCGATATCAGATTCATACATTTCTTTAGATCATGTAGATCATTCACATATTTAGTCATTATTCAATTGCAAAGTGAATGACTGGATATTGGCGAAAGGGCACAGGACAGGCCAGTGGAACAGTACCTGGGATCTTACTTATAACAGCTTTGTTCAAGCTGTAGCATTGGGAAATTCCATTCACAAAATATGTGTGGCAATTCCAAATTGCGTGACTGTTTTGTCGCTGTGTAGAACTTCTGGTACCAACCATCATTTGGTTTGCACCGCCTGGCAGACCTAATATTTTATTCAACAGAAGCTTTCTGTGGGCATTGATCAACAATTCTCTTAGTAGTCTCTGTTGACAAGTCATATTGATTATAAACTGCTTAATAAACAAAGTACTCTCATGAAGGTTATTTGCAATATTGGTAGAAATTTTGACACATTATTTTATAGTAGATGCAGTCTACAGCACGGAATAATTTTATAGAAATGGGTCAGAACGATTTGTAGTATCTTTCCCGTTTCATACTTCGTCTCTTCCTACATCTGTCATATGCAAAGAAAAAGATTGTACAGATCATCTTTTGTTGTGTTGTCGTTATTATTGTTATTGCTGTGATCTTCAGTCAAACATGAATCCATCTTGTGCAAACCTTTTACTTCTGCATAACCGCAGTAACGTAGATATACTTGGAACTATTTATTCAAGCCATTGTCTTTCTATACAGCTTTATAACCACCAGACATCGTCTGATTTGTACTCTCACTCACTGATGTCTCAGGATGTGACCTGTGATGTACTACTAACATATTTGGTTGACGAGTTGTCTACATTGATAGCTCTTGTAAAGATAAGAGCTTAATTATGTAGTAACAATTAATTGAGGCACTATTATATTATAAATAAGTAAATTAGTACCTACTACAAGTTATGTATTAAAGGTCTCACTTTTATTTGCGTATTTTTCGGAAAATTAAAGCATATCATAGGTGCGAATTTTGGCCTATGTTTTGTTAACGTTACCGTATATTCTAAGTTACGTGATTATTTCAATGAAGTACAGTCTCTGTTATTTCAATACAGTACAGTCTCTGTTATTTCAAGAAAGTACAGTCTCTCTTGCCAGTGTATTCTTACACGCTATGCATTTGACTCTAGTAAGTAACCAAAGTGAAAACGTTAGGAAATAAGTGAAAAGTTGAAATAGTGGATGCTTAATTGTTTGTTTCACTTAATCAATATAAATGTAATAGTTTTTATTTCTCCAGAAGTTTTGAATTAGTATGCAAAGCTTAGGCCTAAACTTCCTAGGAAATTTAATATTTGTGACTGAGCAGTGTGTAAAGTTATTCTTGATTAATTTATCCTAAAGCTAAAATTTGTTTGCATGTGTGAGAAGTGTTTAACTTACTTTAGGATTTTAGTTCCGGGATGTGGTGTGAGGGTTATTGCCATTTCTTGCAGGTGGGTGACTGTGTGGCGTGGGAATTGGGAAGTAAAGAGGGCTTACGGGTTTTGTGGGTTTCTCTGTATACACACGAAGATAGTGGAACAGGAGGAGAAGATTGCTGCCCCTCAGGTGAAACAATGTAAGGAAAAAGGTTAAGGTGGTAGAAGGGAGGAGAGAGGTGGGAAGTGACAAAAGGTTATAAAATAAACAGGAATAGTTCTCGAACTTTTTTAGTTAATGTGGAAAATAGGTTTGACATAATGTAACAGTTGGTAAATGATGAGCCTCAAGTAGGTGTAGGAGTAGACAGGATAGAACAAAATGTTAAAATTCATGGTGAACTTTCAGCTGCCCTTTGTTTTACACAACGCACTTCTCTACTAGTTTCGGTCAAACGAACATTATCAAGCATAAGCTAGCATGAATGGCTGGGAAGTTATGCTATAATAAGTCGTTCATGCCAGTTTATGATTGATAATGGACATTTGATGGAAGCTAGTAGCGAAGTGCATTGTGCAAAATAAAGGAGAGCTGAAGGTTCACCATGAATTTTAACAATTATTCGGCGCTGAATATTCCCACCTGGAAACATACATGGAATAAAATATCTGGAGGCTCTGTTGTCCCATCGCACAGTAACAAAAAAAGGAGACAGTGGTTGCTGGTGATTTTAATGTGGATTTATTGAAAAGTTATGTCAGTGAACAGCTATTGCAATCAATACCAGTGTCATTCAGTTTATTTCCTACTGTGAACATTGCAACTAGATTACGTAAAAGGTCTGAGACTACTATTGATAATATCTTTGTATACAAATCTGGGAAAAAGTTTCGTATCACCTATCACATCATATTAAATGGTTTATCTGATCATGAGATGCAGCATCTTATTTTCAATGTTGAAACTTGTCAGGATACAAAATCTATTAAATGTGAGCTCAGGAAGGTGATAAATCAGTCAGAAACTGAGAATATTGGAAGACTGTGCGAAGACATGGACTGGATAGATGTTTACAATCTTCTGAATTAAGACGAGAGTACAAAGCATTCATTAATAAAATTACTTCCACATACGAATTTTTTTTTTCTCCTAAAGGTAACTCAAATCAGATAGAAGTCTAAAAATAAACCATAGATTTCACAGGAAATAAAGGTATCATGTGGCTCAAAAAGAAAATTGTATGCACTATCTAGGGACAACTCAGATCTTAGAATGTTGATGCATTACAAAGAATATTGCAAAGTATTGAAGCTAGTAATCCGTAAATCTAAGCAGCTTTATTGTGAGAAAAAGGTAATCAGGCAAAAATATAAAGCTATATTGGATATAAAGACAGAGAGAGGTGGGAGCACAAAGCAAGAATAAGAGATATTTCTAAAAATAAATATTTGTAACAGGTGGAGTTAGTGTTGCAAACGTCTTAAAAAGTACTTTGGTTCTGTTACTGACAGCTTGGGATTATCAGGTTCAGTAAACAGAGCAGTGGCATGTCTGAGATCACTGTCGACGAATAACTTACAGCCTAAATTTAAACATTTTCTGAACGTACATGTCTGAAGTGTAACCACGTAAAGAAGTGAAATGTGGATAACAAGCCTTTCAGAGAAGTAGAGAACAGAAGTTATAGAAACATGTTGATACAGCAGAATGCTGAGGATTAAAAAGATATAACAAATGAAGAAATACTGAATCAAATTTGAGACAAGATAAATTTAAGCACAGCTTGGCTGAAAGAAGAGATCAGTTTTAGACTAGATTAGAAACTGTATTCGTTCCATAGACTCAAAAATGGGATGATTCTCAAGGGTATGGAATGTTGTGTTGGAAGAGCCAACACCGTGTTATAATTGGAGGCCGAAATGTACGCGTTTTAGCTCACGCAGGCTGGCGTGAGGAGGGAAGGACTATACTGACGTGAGGTCTGGAACATGCCAAGCAATTAGAATTCAGAAAGCGGACGTAATTAGTTTGATACTTAACTTTAATCCATTCATGATGAACGTCGCTCTTGACGGTACATGATTCACAATATTATCTGTTCAAAATACATTCATAGTAACTGAATATGGCGCCTTGCTAGGTCGTAGCAAATGACGTAGCTGAAGGCTATGCTTAACTGTCGTCTCTGCAAATGAGAGCGTATGTAGTCAGTGAACCATCTCTAGCAAAGTCGGCTGTACAACTGGGGCGAGTGCTAGGAAGTCTCTCTAGACTAGACCTGTCGTGTGGCGGCGCTCGGTCTGCAATCACTGATAGTGGCGACACGCGGGTCCGACGTATACTAACGGACCGTGGCCGATTTAAAGGCTCCCACCTAGCAAGCGCGGCGTCTGGCGGTGACACCACATGGAATATTTCAGAAAGTATGACATAAAAAACACTAAATTTGAATACAATACTCACTTCCCTTATCATTTGTCTGGAGGTTGTCAAAATATATTGCATTACAGTAAACTGCAACTGGTAATATTTACAGAATTAACAAAATACCTAATCTTGACTGTTGTGACCAAGTGTTGTCAAAACTAAAATCTAACAGACATTTTTAGTTGAGCTGGTCTAACAGTCCCTGTCAAGATATTCTTCTATAGAGTAGGAGTTGCCTACCAAAAAGTCTTTCAAACTCTGTTTAAACTGAGCTTTGTCTGAATCTAAGTTTTTAATGGTTGCTGAGAATTTATCTAAAATGTGTGTTCCTGAATACTGGACTCATTTTACACACAAGTAAGTGATTTTAGGTCTTTATGTAGAGTGTCCGTATTCCCCTGTACTGATGCTTTGTATTGAGGTAATGGTTGGAAATAGAGACATATTCAAATAACTACGCCGGCCGCGGTGGTCTAGCGGTTCTAGGCGCTCAGTCCGGAGCAGCGCGACTGCTACGGTCGCAGGTTCGAATCCTGCCTCAGGCATGGATGTGTGTGATGTCCTTAGGTTAGTTAGGTTTACGTAGTTCTAAGTTCTAGGGGACTTATGACCTCAGCAGTTGAGTCCCATAGTGCTCAGAGCCAGTTTTTTCAAATAACTACGGGTTTGCTGCCGGGTGACGTCGTCTAATACCGCCGATATTTCGACAGAAGCACACCCTGCCATTCTCAAGGCAAAAGTTAAGGTTTCATAGAGACATATTATTTGCAACAAATTTAATTAAGGAATAAATTTATTGGGACTCATTGGTTAGAATACTCAGTTCCATGAACAGGTTTCTGCATGGCGTTCTTGAATTTACACAACAATTAAGTTGTATTACATGCTTTGGCACTCTAAGAACTTTTGTTCAGTTTGACGAGTTATCCCGTATGAGGTAATCGAATGAAAGTATGCAAAATATGAAATTTTTTTTAATTTCATCTTCTGCATGTAACGTAATTTACGTTGCAAATACAGACTTGTTTAGGCGCTTTAGCAATTCTATGGCATGCCCTTCGCAACTAAATTTATTATCAAGTTGTAATACTAGAAGTTTAACACTGTCAACCTCTTATATCTGCATATATTCATCTATTACATACATTCTGGGAGGAAATCTACTGATTATGAACTGCGTATAGTGGTTTCTTAAAGTTTAATTAGAGTGAATTAGTTTTAAACCACGTATTAATGTCGAAGAAAATTATATTAACAGCCATTTTTATATCTGCACCTGACTTTCTATTTATTGCAATGTTTATATCATCTGCAAACCAAACAAACTTAACATCAGGCAATGTTACAGACGAGAGGTCATTAATATACACAAGAAAAAGCAACAGACCCAAGATGGAACCTTGAGATGAAGACCAACTGCTTACTCCACAGATACTTCACGACGACACCTTTACCTTTTTGTCGGTCAGGAAAGACTCAGACCATTTTAAAGCACTACCAGTGACACCATTCTCACTGTACGTGTAAATAGCGTTCTCTACATCAGTACCCTTAATAAACCCAAACTGTGACGTGGAAAATGTATTTTTGCAGCCAAATGCCCAAGAAGGCTCTTGAACACAACCTTTTCATATATATTTGAAAATGCCGACAAAAGTAAATTAGCGAATTGTTAAATGGTATCTCTTTATCCCCAGCACATTTTAGCAGGTCTGGAAATGTTCTGCTGATAAAAGGTTAATTACACAAATAACTTAAAATGGAACTCAGCTCACATTATCACTATTTCTTTGGGAGAAGTGAGTGCCATTTACATACACTTTCTAAAAAAGTAGTTTTTCAGAAACTACTCTCATTCTATTGTCAGTTTGCATTTTATATCCTCCTTTCTTCGGCCAACGTAAGTTATTTTACTGACCAAATAGTAAAACACATCTACTACTTTTAGTGACCCGTTTCCTAATCTAATTCCCCCAGGGTTCCTGATTTAAATCCATTACACTCCATTGCCCTTGTTTTACTTTTTTCGATGTTCATCCTATAAAGACACTATCCAAACCGTTCGACTATTTATCCCATTCCACTGCTGTCTCAGACGGAATGACACTGTCATCAGCGAATCCGAGAGTTTGTTTCCCCTCCCGCAGCTTTAATCCATTTTCCGAATATACCCTTGTTTCCCTTCATTGTGCCGGCCCTGGTGGTCGGGCGGTTCTAGGCGCTGCAGTCCGGAACCGCGGGACTGCTACAATCGCAAGTTCGAATCCTGCCTCGGGCATGGACGTGTGTGATGTCTTTAGGTTAGTTAGGTTTAAGTAGTTCTATGTTCTAGGGGACTGTGACCTAAGATGTTAAGTCCCATAGTGCTCAGAGCCATTTGAACCATTTTTTCCCTTCATTGTTTGTTCCAGGTACAACTGACCTCTTTCATTAACAATGGTACCGAAATGTTCCTTCCGTCTCGATGATGTAGCTCTCATGACGCCTCTGTAAGTCGTCACTCGCAGACGCATCCCGAACCAGCGAAATCACTTCATGGATGTGCGTCGCGCGAGACCAGAAACGGGCATATTGCTCGGCAGATCTAGTCGTTAACACTCACTGGTGGACTTCGAGTCGCCAGCCTCGCTTTGACCGGCGAGACAGGGTTAAATTTCTCTTATTGTACTCCCATATCACAGACAGAGTTTTATTTACTTTATTTATTTAACCTGGAACGCATAGGGTCATCAGGACCTTTCTTACATACGACGCGGTGTTTTATCTACTGTTACATATCATATTACAGTAAGTAGGTCATCCTACATTTAGAAATTAAAAATTACAATAGTGCAGAGGAAAAACGCAAATACTCTTTATATTCGTATATGAAAGTATAACAATAGTTACAAGAGTCCCAGATACTGCGTGGGTACGAGGAAAGGAAAGTGAAGGGGGTTCATAGAAAGAAAGAAGCGTAACTAGGAGATGATAGGAGCACTGGCTTTGCTAAGCTGATATGCAAGATAGGGCGAAAGCGCTTAGTTGGTGCGTAAGTTTGCAGCGTCTTTCCCTAAGTTTCATAAACATGACGGATACACATAACAGAGACTTCAATCATTAATAACATATTCTCTTTCACTATTTACAACAATCTGCCACCACTGGAGTAGCTTTTAGATTTCGCGACTGTAGAAATCACATGGGTTTGAAGCGAAGAACTCGTCGAGCCATCTTCGGAGTTTATTTTCATCCGGAGAGGATGTTACTTGAAGGTTTCTCCACAGAGAGCGGGAAAGGTGAAGCTCTGATGGCGCAAGATCAGGTGAATTAGGTGGGTGCCGAATGATTTCCCAGCCCATCTCCTGTGTTTCTTGTCAAATGGCTCAAATGGCTCTGAGCACTATGGGACTCAACTGCTGAGGTTATTAGTCCCCTAGAACTTAGAACTAGTTAAACCTAACTAACCTAAGGACATCACAAACATCCATGCCCGGGGCAGGATTCGAACCTGCGACCGTAGCGGTCTTGCGGTTCCAGACTGCAGCGTCTTTAACCGCACGGCCACTTCGGCCGGCTGTTTCTTGTCAGTTTAGCGGAATGCAGCGGGCATTGTCGTGAACTAGCATCACTTCACGCTGTTTTCTGTTCGTTTTTCTTAGATTGCGTCTGCAGGACACCTCATTTGTTGGCAATTGATTTCAGCAGTGATGGTTACTCCTCGAAGCAGCAATTCATAGTACACCGCAACGTCGCTGTTCCACCTGATGCATAGCATTATTTTTTGTGGATGCGCGCAGGTCTTTGTACGGGGAACCGCTGCTTTGTTCGTTTCGTCTCACCCATTCCTTCCTTTCTATTATGTTAGGGAAAAGGCAGTAACAATGTTGTTTTGACGTGGTCCTCAGTCCAAAGAGTGGTTTGATGCAACTCTCCATGCTACTGTATCCTGTGCAAGCCTCTTCGTCTCCGAGTAACTACTGGAACCCGCATCCTTCTGAATCTGATTAGTGTATTCATCTCTCGGTCTCCCTCTACGATTTTTACCCTCCGGGCTTTTCTCCAATACCAAACTGGTGATCCTTGATGCCTCAGAACGTATCCTCTTCTTCTTTTTCTAGTCAGGTTGTGCCACAAATTCCTCTCTTCCCACCTCCCCCCATTTCTTTTCATTACCTCCTCACTAGTTACGTTATCTACTCATTTAACCTGCAGACTTCTTCTGTAGCACCACATTTCAAAATATTCTATTCTCTTCTTGTCTAAACTGTTTATCGTCGATGTAACAATACGTGGAAGGAATGGTCGGTGTTGTTCACAACTAACTGATGATGAGGAAGCAAGAGATGCGCACATGACCATCCGCTGATTTTTGTGATTTTGGCTTAGGGATGAGGTATCCTTGTAGTAGACGTTTTAAACTCCCTCACTGTATGCAAATGTCGCACGATGTTGCAATGATCATACTACATCCCATTCACCAGTTCTCAAGTACACCGATGTGGATCACAGTGGATAAACGAGTTTAAACGATCTTCATCAAACTCGGAAGAGCTTCCTGAACATGGAGAGTTAAAACGATGTCAAAACGATGCTCCTCAAAAAGAGATAACCTTGTCGCCGTGCTTGGTCCAAAGGAATTGTTCCCATGCACGAAGCAATTGTCTCAGGTTGACTACGCTGCTGGCACCCATCTACTGAAATCAAACAGAATGATATGTCGGAAATACCTCGATTTTTCCACTTGGCACCCCATTTTCTGGTGTCCACAGTTCCACTATCTCCAAATGAAAGAAGTGACAATATGTAAACTCAAATGGCAGCAGTGAATGAGAAGTAAAGAATTACAATTGTTAAGGAAACCCTTAGCAACCAGAATAGCAACATGCAAAATAAAACACTACTATCTCATACATCAATTTTTTCACTTTCACAGGATGATAAAAGGAGTTGCAAGGCACACAATCTCATTGTCCACAGTGGCATGGCGACTGCATTGGAGGTGGTCTCTTTGCCCGAAGACCAATACGTTTTCTCTCGTTGACACCCGCGCATCAGCGGCGCCGTTTGCCAAGGTGTGAAGAAGATATGGACTGGACCAATGAGGTCTGGTGTCGCGAATTGTCTTCTGGTGAGAGCAGATTCCGTCCGATAGTGATTCTGGACGCACTCATATAGTGAGGGGTTGGAACATGAAATGCACGCATCAACACTGGTCGAACACCATCAGAAACGCGAAGTGTCCGCGCGATTTGAGGCGCCATGTCACGGATTGCGCGGCCCCTCCCACCGAAGGTTCGAGTCATCCTTCGGGCATGGGTGTGTGTTCTTAGTGTAAGTTAGTTTAAATAGTGTGTACATCTAGGGACCGATGACCTCAGTAGTTTGGTCCCTTAGGAATTCACACACATTTGAACACATTTTTGAGCACGATCGTTTGCTGGCACAGCTGTTATGATGTGGAGAAGCGTAATTATATATAGCAGTATTGACTTCCAAATATTCGAACACTATACCCTCTCCGATTAATCTTATTGTGACGCTGTACTCCTTTCTCATGTGCTTGTTTTAAGCGGTGCATTCGGTCCTGACTTAATTTTCATGGATGATAATGCGCGACTGCATCGAACAACGCAAGTGCACCAACGACAGTTCTCCAACTGTTAACCGCGCTGGTGGAGGTATGGAACATCCTGTCACAAGAACTCCTTACCAAACTTGGGCTGGGCTGGGAGCACGTTGCGGATCATGCGTTGCAATCCGTTGTGATTGCACACCCTATTAACATTCATGTCCCACTTTTAGCGATATCCAGGGGACTATCGATAAAGTCAGGGGACTTTGAATAAAAGTTCGTCTCATAGTGTATTTGTTGGAGTTGCATTCTGTACTGTACTGCAGCAGGTCCTTCTGTATACTGTCCAATTATCACCAAACTATGTTTCTTAGCAGTGACAACATGCGAAAGTTACTTCTGTCCATTACTTTTTCACCCCAGTGTATTTGATACAAGGAAAATTGATCATACACGTTAATTTTTGGGATTACGCAACGACGATGACAGAAAGAGGTACTTCAGGTTCTTAAAAGTAAAAAGGCATTGACATATGCGCAACAGGAACGGCGAGGAAGTTTGCGACTGTTTTTGTTTTATGGGTGGGCACACCTAGGACACTAGATAACTGGGAACTCGTCTTTTGATTATGTTCAGGTGACAGGTGAAGTAGACACAGCGAGTGGTGGAACTTGTCTGGCCAGCACCACCACCTCACTTAGGCGTATGACGCAGTCAGATGCTACACAGCAAGTATAAACTAGCCCTATTACATTCAAAATATTCTCAGATTCTAGGACTAGAATAGCAGACGAACGCTGCAACAGACGCTGCACCGTCTCCATATGATATCAAGGAACTTCCACCGATTATTGCCTCCGTAAACTCAGCAGGATAAGAGGCTGAGGGGGAAAAAAGGTGAAGGACACACACAATAGTACCACACTTTAAGATTCCACAGGCATTTACTTGCTAGCATGAGATGTTGCCACGTCCGATTACGGGCAGATAATGGCTCCATTGTTTGCTATGAGAGTCCTTTTACCGAGCCCTTGCCGTATCACTAAACTGCTACATTTACCGAAAAAGAAATCTACAATCTAGAAACATCATCCCCGTCCTCTAGGGGCTACGTCTCCCTTCCTACACTCCCTAGGACTACCCACCCACGTCCGAGTTCGCGATCTCCAAAGCTGCTTGCAACATCCCAAGAACGACCGGTGGCAACGACCTAACAATTCATGTGCGAATTTCACTTGAACATCTACACATCAGGCACGCGACGCCAATTCTGTTTGCTCATCCAATTTCTTCTAAAGCTGTGTCCCTTTTGCAGAAGGTTTCACACGGTTGTGGTTCCGTTGGTGAATAAACGCTTTGGATCCATTATTGGAATGTGAAGGTCTACTTTCCCGTAACGAGTACGTAATTTAAAGGAGCCCAGAAATTTATTCCACTTTGCAAAGTTTGACGCAACACTGAACATATTCGCTGATACTATCAGTATTACATCATTCTAAACACTTCCCAATGAATGACAATACAATGTCAGACATACAATTGCACAGTGCCATATATTCACCATATTACTGGCCCATTCAAACTTATTGTGTAAAAGGAAGCCACGAACTAAATGAAATGCAATTTGAGTAATACTGTACGAAAATTAAATCTTCTGAACAGTAAACATGTTTCTGCTCAGGCCACGAGGTTCCTCTCTGTGACACACACCAATGATTCCTCATTAAAAATTCCTAGCAGTGACCGTTCACTGAACTGCTGTCAACATGCAGTGGAGTCTCTGTCTGTTAGTACTGACTAAATAGAGGCCGAGAACACAACGCTACTACGTAACGCCGAGCTACGACCAGCCTATGAGAGGTGAGCAAATAGTCTCGACGTAAACATCTGCCTCTCACCTAGTGATCACTATGCAATACGCTATATAACAGTAGGATTTACGCCATACTGCAGAATATTATTGTTTGCACCAAGCCAATCAGCAATAAATATTATGCACGTCACAAAGCTGCTTTAACATCCAGAGCTTTCATCAGAATGTAGGCACTTTGCTCGCAAATTCCTGGTCCCGATAACAGAAATATAACCTGTTTCCTGTCAGACTTTTCAAAGTTTATATTCAGCAC
The DNA here is from genome assembly GCF_023898315.1 of Schistocerca nitens. Taxonomy (NCBI): domain Eukaryota; kingdom Metazoa; phylum Arthropoda; class Insecta; order Orthoptera; family Acrididae; genus Schistocerca; species Schistocerca nitens. The sequence continues at coordinate 310,937,263 of NC_064617.1, forward strand.
GAGCTGATAACCACCTGCCGTCACACAAAAACTACTCGCTCTTAATCCAGCATAATAGACCCAGAGCAAATTTCATTTAGGCTTACAGGAAGCCCAATCCATCATTCCAAACTTGTCGCAGATTCAGAAAACCAGCTCTCAAATCCAAAAAAGCTAAAAGATAAGTACAGTGGCATGGTCGAGAAAGTTATGTTAACGTGTAAGCAAGCTGTAAATGAATCTCAAGAGTAAAAATATCGTGTACAATTTAGTGCCATTCTCTTGGTTTCCTCTTGGTTATTACGTACACTAAATGATTTAAAGGATCGTGTTTGGAGTGTCTGGATACTTTTGTGTGTTATAACCGACCACTAGATGTCAAAGGAGGCGGATCAGCCAGCACAAAAACAAGGCGTGGAGTACTGTCATCAGAGATACAGTAATAGTGGACTGGGTCACTGGAAGGTGGATTATTTTAAACAAGTGATTAGGAGTGCTACACTATGTGATCAAATGTATCCGGACACCTGGCTGAAAATGACTTACAAGTTCGTGGCTCCCTCCATCGGTAATGCTGGAATTCAATTTGGTCTTGGCCCAAACTTGATGATAACTTCCACTCTCGAAGGCATACGTTCAATCAGGTGCTGGAAGGTTTCTTGGGGAATGGCAGCCCATACTTCACGAAGTGCTGCACTGAGGAGAGGTATCGATGTCGGTCGGTGAGGCCTGGCACGAAGTCACGAAACACCCCAGACGCGTTCTATAGGATTCACGTCAGAACTCTGTGCAGGTCAGTCCATTACAGGGATGTTATTGTCGTGTAACCACTCCGCCGCAGGTCGTGCATTATGAACAGGTGCTCGATCGTGTTGAAAGATGCATTCGCCATCCCCGAATTGCTCTTCAACAGTGGAAAGCAAGAAGGTGCTTAAAACATCAATGTAAGCCTACGCTGTGATAGTGCCATTCGAAACAACAAAAACAACAAGGGGTGCAAGGCCCCTCCATGACAAACATGACCCACCACAACACCACCGCCTTCGAATTTTACTGTTGGCACTACACATGCTGGGCGATGACGTTCACCGAGCATTCGCCATACCCTCACCCTGCCATTTGATCACCATATTGTGTACCGTGATTCGTCATTCCACACAACGTTTTTCCACTGTTCAATCGTCCAATGTTTACGCTCCTTACACCAAGCGAGGCGTCGTTTTGCATTTACCGGCGTGATGTGAGGCTTATTAGCAGCCGCTCGATCATAATATCCAAGTTTTCTCATGTCCCTCCTAACTGTCATAGTACTTACAGTACTTGATGCAGTTTGAAATTCCTGTGTGACGATGTCTATTACACATTAAGACCCCCTTCAACTGTCGGCGGCCTCTGTCAGTCAACAGACGGGGTCGGCCTCTACGCTTTTGTGCTGTACGTGTCCCTTCATATGTCCACTTCACTATCACCTCGGAATGGGGATGGTTAGGAGTGTGGAAATCTCGCGTACAGATGTATGACACAAGTTACACCAATCACGTGACCATGTTCGTAGTCCGCGAGTTCCGCAGAGCACCCCATTGTGCTCTGTCACGATGTCTAATGACTAATGAGGTCGCTGATATGGAGTATCTGGCAGTACGTGGCAGCACAATGCACCTAATATGAGAAACGTTTGGTTTGGATACTTTTGAAAAAAAAATGTGGTAAGTTCTTATGGGACCAAATTGCTAAGGTCATCATTTCCTAAGCTTATGTACTACTTAATCTAATTTAAACTAACTTACTCTAAGGACAACACACACACCCATGCCCGAGGTAGGACTCGGGGGAGGGAGGACGGGGATCCCTCCCGGACCGCAACAAAACGCCTCAGACCGGATTCTCTTGACCACATAGTGTATTATCCTGTGGCAATCCTATGGAAGGGGCTGGGCTTAGCGAATGCCTAGAGAACGTTAACTGATACGATGTGTGGTGCCAACGGTGAAGTGGACATGAGGCGGTGTTACGATATGGGGGTGTAGTTCGTGGGTAGGCAATATATGTTACTTGCAGCACAGAAACTTTTTGGAGATCGTGACTCATTGTATCACCATGACAGTGAAACCTGTCATAAAGCAGCATCTGTGAGGAAATGGTTTGTGGACCGTAAGATTCCTGAAATGAATTGAGAGCCTACCTGGTCCAATTCCCACCTTTCGGATGTCTTAGAACGTCGATATCGTATGGAAACCCAGCGTGCAACATCACTAACTTTCCTGGTTTCGGCTCTTTTGGAAATATGGGTGTCCATGCCCCACAAACATTCGCGCACCTCTCAAAGTATCCTCAACAGTGTTCAACCCGCCATAAACGGGACGAATGGACGCATCCCATATTAACGTCCACTAGCAATTGTCCGAATATATTTCATTAGATAGTGCAGGGGTCTCCAAACTACGTCCCGCGGGCCAACAACGTCCTGAGAACATCATCAATCCGGCCTGCGGTAAAGGGTCAGAGATGCACGGTAGCAGGCACGCCATAAAGAGTGATTCGCACGACGAGTAGAATAAAATGAAGAAGTGATCTACTTAACGATAGATGCTTCAAATAGAGAGCCTGATAAGTGTTTTTTTTTTTTCTAGTCTTCAATAACCATTTCAAATACAACAGTCTCGCCTAGATCTGCCTCTTTGGCAGCTATAAATGAACAGTAAGTCACGCGTTCTCCTATAAACTACAGCTCTATAAAATAGAAGCCCCGACATTGCTGAGTTCAGTCAGCTGTACTGATCCCATTGCGCCTTGCGCCGCAATTGTCCTCACCCTTATCGCTGCTCGCGCTTCTGCGATGGTGTTGCAAATTCTCTGCAACGAAGATTCGATATCTTCTCTTCGCCGGCGCATGGTAATCCTTTCCCTTGCATTACCTGTTCATGAATTTCTATTCTAACTTGTCGTCATTAACCAAAATGAATTCCTTGAAGTTGGCCATAAGGCAGTACCTAAGCTCTTTACGAATGTAATTAAAAATAATGGTGCGTCTCATTTTCCAAAAAATTCGAAGAACAGGCGTAAACAAATCTCATAAGACAACTTTTTTCTTAAGTAATATGTGCTGTACCTTAAATAAAAAATTAAAATATTTTTATCTGTTATCTGCGTAAGTATCTGTTTCTTCGGGCAACGAACCATTCTCATTAAGGGAAGTGACACTGTACATTGTAAAATTTGCAATGGAAATAAATCATACAAAAGACCTGTAATAATCTGTTGTTTTTATTTTATGACCAATAAAAATAAGCATTATTTTAACGGTAACTACATGAGATTTCCTGAAAATTTACCGTGCTTAAGTGATACACATAGGGTAATGACATCATGAAATTAAGCACTATATTGAAGATCTGGCTTTGCTGCCACATACAAACAGCGACGTACCGCATTGCCCAACTTTTGGATGAATATAGAATAAGTTCATGTAAACCGAAGGCGAAAGTAAAGCAGGCACAGTCCTCAGTAGAAGATAAACAGGATCCACTGGATGGGGCAGGCATCTACAGATATCCGTGCAGTTGTGGTCGTGTGTATATTTTAACTACGAAGTGCTGACACACTGTGAAACGAAAATAAAAGCCAGTGTATCCTAAGAAGTGAACGATTGCAGAACACGCTCTAAAAAACGGCGACGTCGTCCGATTAAAAGAAGCGTCTGGACTCAGCTTCATGGCTCTACTGCTAGCCAATAGAACGTTACAGAAACAAAAAGAGTTTCAATACTAAAGGAAAGTTCCGTAATATATCTGTCATCCGTCTTAGAATAATTAAAAAAAACGTAAAATCGAAGCACGAGCAAAAACTCGTATGGATCAACCAAATAGCAATGATACAGAAATGTAAAGTAGTAGGACGCGGTTTGAAATTTAATCCAAGACATAAGCCTAAAGACTGGTGATCAGGAACTTTACGCCATCATCCCCCGCCCTACACTTTGACGTAAAGGAAGAGAGAAATCAGTCAATAACATGTGGCGTAACCATGCGGTTTTCCATCCAATAACCAGCCACACCAAACATTGAGAAGTAACAATAATTTGGCACCATCAGAAGGATATCAAACGAGGGTGTAATAAATTTATCTACGCCATATACTTTCGAATGTCGGAGGAACAGAGTTCTGAAGGTTTCCGACATAATTTCGGGCTTTACGTCTGGTATGTCATGCAACCTACCACTCTGGGAAGCTCCTCTGTATTACTTCTGTAGTTTCATGAAATCTTCGCCAGAACGTTGAGAAAGCTATTCTGGAAATCCACTGTCAGATACCAGTACCGCCGGTCGGTGTGGCCGAGCGGTTCTAGGCGCTTCAGTTTGGAACCGCGCGACCCTTACGGTCGCAGGTCGCAGGTTCGAATCTTGCCTCGGACATGGGTGTGTGTGATATGTGTGATGTCCTTAGGTTAGTAAGGTTTAAGTAGTTCTAAGTTCTAGGGGACTAATGACCTCAGATGTTAAGTCCCATAGTGCTCAGAGTCAGAGAGACCCCAGTTCCTAATGTCCCTTCGACAATGAGAAACGCTTAGATTACACAAAGATGGTGAGGGATTTCATCGTATGAGTTTCAAAGGAATTATTTAAGGAAACCATAACAAATTTAAACTTCCACGGCCAAACAGAAGTTTGAGTTGTGTTCCTTCCCACTGCGAAACTAGTGCCTTAAACTGACATGGAGTAGTAGTTAAAACCGACTGAATTTTAGAGATCTGGATTCAAGTATAAATTCCGCCATCCAAATTTAAGCAGTTTCGTTAATTACGAGGGTATGAAGAACAATAATGCATCCGAATTTATGTGAAAACTCTTAAAACTTTTTAAATAAACCAAATGTTATTAACATTCTACATATTTATACTCAATGTCTATATACTATTTGCAGAGCTCGGAATTGTAGCGTGTAACATGGCGGTGTGTGGCGTAACTGTGTCGGTGCTTGAGAAAGAGCTTGCTGTAACAGAGTTTCGAATTGTAAGACCTCGTTCACACATCGAACATCCTCTCTTTCAGCATGACAACGCCAAACCATTTGCGAGTGCCGCGACATCTGCAACAATCCGACACCTTGGGTTCACTGTTATCGATCATCCTCCATACATACCCGATTTGGTGCCAGCCTATTTTCATGTGTTTATAAAACTTCAAGAACACCTCAGAGGACTACATTGTGGTAGAGATGAAGGCTGAGGGCAGAGGTGACATTGTGGTTCCGTCAACAAACTCAAAAACTCCAGGTGACGCTATCAACAAATTGGTCTCTCGTTTAGAGAAATGTATTCTTCGTCAGGATGACGTTCTTGGGGAATAAATGTGTAGAGATGAAGGATAAAGATGTAGAATGATAAAAACTTTTTATTTAAAAGAGTTTAACAGTTTTCAAACAAAAAATCGGAGGCATTGCCTTTCAGCACGCCATCGTAGATTAAGGTGAGAGATGGGATCCTTCCTTTGACAACGACACGGCGGATTCTAGTTACAACACCAAGTTTGTTCTTGCTTTATTCACTGAGTTAGCGCTGCTGGTGGATAAGCAAGAGACAGACCTATTCATGCCAATTTTACCGCTAGGTAAACGGCCGCCAAGAATATAAAAATACGACAACCAACCAAGACGGAAACAAAATTTCAGTTGCAGAAGTGTTATACGATAACCAGCCATACAAGGGCGAGTTTCCATTCAATACGCTATAGAACGGATGTGTTCCTTGAGGCCACTGCGAAGAAACAGAGACTGTACATAACTAGACTATGCCCCTGGCTGCGTTCGCATATCAGTAGTTCTGTTCTTATGAGTGATGGTGAGTAAGTAATCTATTGTATGGGCAATAACGTCAGTCGCCCTCAGGTATGATGTGCAGCCCCCCTATCCCCCATCTGACATCTGCCACAATGCACGGTGACGCGGCCACTGTTGAAGTAGCTATAATTATATAACATGTGCATTATGCAACACATTCATGATTTTTAACATAAATTATGTTCTCTGATGTCGAAAACGATGCCCCATTCCCTATAACGAGCAGATTTTTCTTTTGCTTCCTAAAGTAGCTTACGTCCTTTCTTAGGGCTCAAGCCATCTCCATACTAGATTTCGTCTCTGTGGATTTAGCGGTTTAGTCGGAAAACCGTAACATACTTCCTTTCACTTTTCATACTACTGGTGTGGAAACCTGAATTAAACACGTTCGCGATTATATTCGCATTGTATTGATCATGCTGAATCGTATTACGTAGAACATATCAACCAATAAAAGCTCTGTCACAATTATGATGAATTTCGAAAGTCAGAGAGTGAATGCCATTTTCCGAGAATAAATATTTTCCCAAAATTTGCATACCATTCATGAAATCAATAAACACTTTCTTACTGCAGATTAGTGTAATATCATACGTCACATAATAAAACTATACTTGTGGTAAACACTTGCGAAAGTTTCTGATAAAATACATCTGCTGCCGTCAGATGCCGGCACAGATATAGCAAGAAAAACCTTTTGAACTACACGACTTTGATTAGAAGCTTCTCAGTGTTTACCACAAGTATGGTTTCATTCTATGACACATGACGTTACACTGGCTCTTCATAAACGAGTATGACTGGATGACAGTGCACGACACTGAGTGGCACAATGGTCGATGTATGTAGATAACCTGAAGATGGCAATTTAAATTACCGAAACTAGTTGTCTACATATGCATTTATTCCGATCTTGGCAACTAAAACTTCTACAGTACGAATATGACATTTCTCAAATCAAATGTTAAATATCTTTCTGTCACAACACACTTCAACCGCTTCTTTTCTGTTCTTGTTTGTACCATCTGCTGTGGTATAGGACTCTGGCGGGCCATCTCAATCAACGAATAGATACGCAGTCAGCCAGCAACAAAACTCTATAGCATCCGTAATGCTTGCATACCATTCTGCAACATGGCATCCTGCCGGCAGCGATGGACTAGATGGCTACGCGCTATAGCACACAGCAGCGATTCTGCAGCTGGCTACTTGACGGACGGGAGCCTAGCTCTTGTCACTACACACTTAGCCGGAGCGAGTGCAAACACTCCCCGCTCAGCCATTAGCAGCATTTCAATAGCACCCTGCATTTCACCAGCGCACACTCTATCCAGTCACTGGTCGAATGTGTGTCCAAGCAGTTACAACCTCATCGAACAGCACAGTCAAGTAGCTGGAGTCACTGCTTTACGAGCCGTCAGCTCCTCCTTATGGTTCCCGGATTCTAACTGGTCCTCCCAACGCGAGGCCACCCACTGAGTGAAATTTGCCTGACGTTCCAGCCCTGCGTTCGATTCCGGAAATCTGCATGCACTTGCCACTAGGCCACAGTCACCGAATTCCTCTACAAAGCGTCGATGTTGACTAAGCATTGACTAAACGTTCTTGACTCTTCGCTCGCTGTGGTACCCGAGATCACATCCCACAGCTCTCAGCGGACGCCACTTTAGATGGACAAGTGGCCATCCTGCAACACTAGTGTCAGCGTAGTGGTCATAAAACAACTGTACCCAAACATAATAAGAGTTCACATTTGACTTCAACGTAAGGCTTCACACTAACCAAATACTATAAGTTAATATAACAAGCAAATTCACGCAATTTTAATATTTCTCTTATTCAGAAAGGCTTTTGCTACTAGTGTGTATTTTATTTCCTCTTTATTTCTGCCATGATCTGATTTTTTTCTTCTCAAGTAGCGAAACTCAGCTACTACACTACTACTACAACTGCTAGTTCCTTACTTTCTAATCGAATTCTTCTGGCCTCATCTGACTTGTCAACACTTCAACAAAATTATTTCTCTTTTACTGATGCTCATCCCACACAGTCCAGTCACATTCATGGAATCACCACCTACACTTGACATCAACGTGCAGTAACTACTCACAGACAGCAGGTGGCACCGCTAGCAGTAGAAGGTTAAAAACGTGTGTCGAGGGGACGTGGAAAACAGTGTAGTCGTTGCCGTAATACGGAAACGGAGCGATTTGTCTGATGTCCAAAAGGGGCAAGATCTTTAGCTTTTGGATCGAGGTTGGAAACATTTTCGAACCTTTTCACTTGCCGCCGTTGTCAAATGGTGCTATTCAAAACCAGCGCGGAGCCAGCTGTGCTGCGGTACGTGCCGTAGATGACAGCGATGACCCACGGTTGAGAAGTTGCGTACGGGCGAACAGAGGTGCAAGTGAAACTTCCTGACATATTAAAACCGTGTGCCGGACCGAGACTCGAACTCGGGACCTTTCCATTTCGCGGGCAAGTGCTCTACCATTTGAGCTACCCAAGCACGACTCACGACCCGTCCTCACAGCTTCAATTCTGCCAGTAACTCGTCTCTTACCTTCCAAACTGCACAAAAGCTCTTCTGCGAACCTTGCAGTACTAACACTCCTGGAAGAAAGGATATTGCGGAGACATGGGTTAGCCACAGCCTGGGCGATGTTTCCAGAATGAGATTTTCGCTATGCAGCGGAGTGTGCGCTGATATGAAAATCTCGTTCTAGACGTGCAAGTGTTGGCACCTGATGGCCCAGATGAACCAGCAGGAGCCTCGTTCATGCATCTAAACTGATGGCTGTTCTTCGACGAGGACGGTTAAAATTTAGACGCCAGTACTACGGCTGTACGTCCACTGTGTGGCGACAAGTGGCCTTTCCAGGTGAATCACGTTTTATGCTCCGACGGGCAGGTGACCTCTGCCGTGTACGGCGTGAAACGTCCGAAAGCGAACACCCTGCAACCAGGAGGAAGCGTTATGGTCCGGGAAATGTTTGCGTGGCAATCCCTGGGTTATCTCGTCATTCTGGAAGACAACGGATAAACACAACTGTCCATCTATCCTTGGGAACCACGTCCACACTTACATGCTGTTTGTTTTTCGTCGGCACGATGGCAACTATCAGCAATGCAACGTGTCACGCAGTTCGTAGTGTTCGTTCATGGTTTGAAGAGCACCAGGATGACTTTATCGTACTTCACTCACCACCATACGCTCAAATGAGAGTCTGTGGAACCAGCTCGATCGCCTTTTCGTGTCATGGATCATCAAACGGGAAACCTAGCGCAGCTGGGCACGGCACTGTAGGAGTCTGCACGGCTCCACATCCCTGACGGTACCTACCCCAAGTTCACTGGCTCTCTTTCTGCACGTTTCGCATCGTTCCTTGCTGCGAAAGGTGGTTATTCTGGTTACTGATAGGTGGTCACGTTAATGTGACGTGCCAGTGTATAATCTCTTTGTAATTCGCTATCTGATCCGTAAAACTTATCTTCCAAATCCTTCCCCATCGCTGCAGATTTACAAAGTCATTGGTACCCATTGTTCTAATTTCGCGTTTCTGAGCAATTTCTATTCTAGATTTCGCCTCTCTTTCAGTTACATCTAAGTCGTACGGAAATTGCAATATCGAATTCCTGTTGTAAAATCAACAGGGAAAAAGAATTTAAGCGGCTGTGTATCACGTATGGAATTCAAATGTTCAGTGGGGCAACATGGAAGCATATGCAAGGTAATCACTACGTTAATGTGACTTTCTCATGAATACCCACCCAACGAAGAATGGAAAATTGATTCCAAAGAGGGTTCTAAGTAAAGTAACTTCCTGATATGTGTTCCCTGTTATTGCATGTCAAACAAAATTACTTCGTCTTAAAAAGTTAATCGATTCCACTGTTGTTGTTGTGGTCTTCGGTCCAGAGACTGGTTTGATGCAGCTCTCCATGCTACTCTATCCTGTGCAAGGTTCTTCATCTCCCAGTACCTACTGCAACCTACATCCTTCTGAATCTGTTTAGTGTATTCATCTCTTGGTCTCCCTCTGTGATTTTTACCCTCCACGCTGCCCTCCAATACTAAATTGGTGATCCCTTGATGCCTCAGAATATGCCCTACCAACCGATCCCTCCTTCTAGTAAAGTTGTGCCACAAATTTCTCTTCTCTCCAATTCCATTCAATACCTCGTCATTAGTTATGTGATCTACCCATCTAATCTTCAGCATTCTTCTGTAGAACCACATTTCAAAAGTTTCTATTCTCTTGTTGTCTAAACTTCTTATCGCCCATGTTTCACTGCCATACATGGCTACACTCCATTCAAATACTTTCAGAAACGACTTCCTGACACTTAAATCTATACTCGATGTTAACAAATTTCTCTTCTTCAGAAACGCTTTCCTTGCAATTGCCAGTCTACATTTTATATCCTCTCTACTTCGAGCATCATCAGTTACTTTGCTCCCCAAATGGCAAAACTCCTTTACTACTTTAAGCGTCCCATTTCCTAATCTAATTCCCGCAGCATCGCCCGATTTAATTCGACTGCATTCCATTATTCTTGTTTTGCTTTTGTTGATGTTCATCGTATATCCTCCTTTCAAGACAATGTCCATTCCGTTCAGCTGCTCTTCCAGGTTCTTTGCTGTCTCTGACAGAATTACAATGTCATTGGTGTACCTCAACGTTTTTATTCCTTCTCCATGGATTTTAATTCCTTCTCCAAATTTTTCTTTTGTTTCCTTTACTGCTTGCTCAATATACAGATTGAATAACATTTCCACTATACTTTTAGTTTTACAGCAAGGGTATACGATGATTCGTTTTATTCCAGACCTGTGGATTTCTTAGGCCTGTCTGCGCTACCTCAGCAGTAAATAATGCCATCAACAACTACATTGTGGCAGTTGTGGGCAGGCACAAAAGACTGTAACACAAATTTACTACACAATCTCTTTTGTTACTAAAATTTCAGCGTAATATATTGCAGATATACTTCAAGATGTACTCATTATTTATTTTTCACCTTTTAAACGTTTTTTGCACCTGTTATTCTTACCAACGATCCAGGTATCACCTGAATGACGAACGCGTATGTGGAGCCACCACAGTTGAACTGCTTTAATTAAAGGTATCATCTGTCATTCTAACCCTTACGATGAAGAATTCCTAAACTACATTTAGCTAATAATATTTTTAAATACGTTATACGACTAAAAATTAGATTTACAGTTCAGTTTCTATGTGCCGCTTATAGACTTAATGTTTTATGAGCAATATTACCTCTTGTGCTTATCATTCTAGAACAAAATTTTAATCAAATGTTCCATATCTGTGTAACAGATCTTAGTATCAGTGCAAGATACGGGTAAACGTAGTGGAAAGCTAGAGAAGTACTTGGATATCCATACGTTCTACTTCCTCTATGTGATGCCGGACCTCTTCCTAAAATTATTTTCACAAGTAAACGTAAAAAAATTTCAGAATATACCCACTGTAATTTACACTTTTGCTGTGGGAGAGATGTTATGTTTTTCGTGATATGTAAACTTACATATTAGGGACGGTATAGCCACCATTGTTGTGCCCCTCTCATCTCTTTCTTTCTCCTCTCCATCACAGCTTCGAATTTTACCATACTATGTCTCTTCCTCTAACCTAACTACCTCTTCTATATCTCTTTCACCCCATTCTATCGTCTTATGTCTCTGATCGATGAGAATAACTCACAAGCTGCAAGAACATAACGAGAAAATTCCCAACTAACAATAGGACTGACATTCATAAAAGAAAAACATGTTTACTTTTATATACATAGTCATTACTATTATTATTATTATTCTTGATTGATATAACTATTTTTTGATTGCTATAATTATCATTGTACTACTGTTATAATCTCTATTTTTTTTATTTAACAGTAATACTGTATAACACGTTACATGCCCTTAATGTTCTGTAGAAACTGTAATTCGTTCAATCTGAGTATGCCTGGTTAGGTGTAAGAGAGGGCCTGAAGGCCCTAATCTTGCCAGGTAAAATAAATGCATAAATAAATAAATAAAATAATAATAATTATCATAATCAAGCAGATTTAGTAATAGACATCAATGTAAAAAATAGCCGCGTTTAGAGATAAGGAATGTTTCAACATCAAGATAAATATATCACTATTAAAAAGATGTAGGAGGGTAATTAATAAGACTGGTAAGAACCTGAAGTGGAAGTCACATGTAACAATTATCAAATGTCTAAGCTCGTAATATCATTTTGCGTAACATTAGATTCTCGAGAGGAAAACGTCAAAAAGGTGACTTACTTTTCCTGTTTTCGTTCTCTTATATTTTGGCATCATATTCTGAGACTAATGGTCGCTGAAGGAGGAATACTTGATGCCTGGAACGGTGTAATGAAGACAATATGTGGTGACCACACTACAGTCTCTTCCATACAGATCGTTAAGTGTTGGGTATACTGACAACTGCTTCACATCACACATATTAATTAGGCAAGTACGTTGTCAAAAATTAATAGTAATTCTGAAAGAACGGAAACTGCCGTAAATACACTATGTGAATAAAAGCATCCAGACATCTGGCTGAAAATGAGTTACAAATCCGTGGCGTCCTCCATCGGTAATTCTGGATTCAATATGGTGTTGGCCCACCCTTAGCCTTGATGACAGCTTCCACTATCGCAGGCATACGCGCAATCAAGTGCTGGAAGGTTTCCTGGGGAATGGCAGCACAGTCTCCACAGATTGCTGCACTAAGGAGAGGTATCAACGTCGGTCGGTGAGACCTGGCACGATGCCGGCGTTCGAAATCATCCTAAATGTATTCTACTGGATGCAGGTCAGTACTCTGTGCAGGACAGTCTATTACAGGGATGTTATTGTCATGTAACCACTCCGCCACAGGTCGTACATTATGAACAGGTGCTCGATCGTGTTGAAAGATGCAATCGCCATCAACGAATTGCTCTTCAACAGTGGGAGGCAACAAAGTGCTTAAAACATCAATGTAGGCCCTTGCTGTAATAGTGCCACACGTAATAAAAAACCCAACAACGGGCCCAAGCCTCCTCCATGAAAAACACGACCACACCTTAATGCCACAGCCTGCCAATTTCACTGTTGGCACTATACACGCTGGCAGATGACGTTCACTGGGCATTCGCCATACTGCCACACTGTGTACCGTGATTCGTCACTTACATAGTGTTTTTCCACTGTTCAATCGTCCAATGTTTACGCTCCTTACACCAAGCGAGGCGTAGTTTCGCATTTACCGGCGTGATGTGTGGCATATGAGCAGCCGCTCGACCATGAAATCCAAGTTTCCTCACCTCCCACCTAACTGTCATAGCTCTTGCGGTGGATCCTGATGCAGTTTAGAATTCCTGTGTGATGGTCTGGATAGATGTCTGCCTATTACACATTACGACCCTCTTCAAGTGTCGGCGGTCTCAGTCAGTCAACAGACGGGGTCCACCCGTACGTTATTGTGCTGTACGTTTCCCTTCACGTTTCCACTTCACTATCATATCGGAAACTATGGACATAGGGATGTTTAGGAGCGTGTAAGTCTCGCGTACAGTCGTATGACACAAGTGACACGCGATCACATTACCACGTTCGAAGTCTGTGAGTTCCAAGGAGCGCCCCATTCTGGACTCTGACGATCAGTCGTGACTACTGCGGTCGCTGATATGGAGTACCAGGTAGCAGGTGGCAGCACAATACACCTAATATGATAAAGTATGTGTTTGGGGTGTCCGGATGCTTTTGATCACACAGGGTACAATACCAGATCTACAAATGGCGATCACTCAACCTTAGTGTACCACAGAAAGAAGTGCGGTATTTATCCATAAAGAAAATTTTATCCATAATTCTGTAATATATAGAAATAGTGTGTGTGTGTGTGTGTGTGTGTGTGTGTGTGTGTGTGTGTGTGTGTGCGGGCATTTGTTCCACAACATAACGAGACAAAGGAATTACGATCCATGGAACATGCATATAAATAAGCAACTGACAAATCTGAACACAGTACCATTAAAGATGTGTATGCGTTTGAAACGTCGGACTTCTAAACAGATTATCTTGCTACATCACCTGTTCTATAGAAGAAACAGACCAGCTTCTTATTGTTTATGGCGTTCTCTTGTGGCGTACAGAGTCAGTTCTCGTAGGCCCTGCGACGTGTTTTCGGTTGCCCAAATACACGACAATGACAAATGAAACGGCGGTAGGAGGGAGGGAGGGGTGTATGAGGGAATGCGAAAGAAGCAGGAAGGGAAATGTGTTGGAGAAAGACGGGAAAAGCGGTACAAATGGTCTCATCAAAGACAGATGAGAAAAAGTGAAAAACCAAGGTGTGTGAAATTAATGAGAAAGGTTGTCTAGGAGAGTGGGTAGAAAGAAAAAAACATTACAGTGGGGACAGAGGTGGATGAAGTGACAGAGAAGAAATAGAAACACACATACACACACACACACACACATATATATATATATATATATATATATATATATATATAGAGAGAGAGAGAGAGAGAGAGAGAGAGAGAGATAAAGACGGATTAGTGAGTTGTGGGTGGAATTGCAGAGAGAGAGAGAGGGGTAGTGTAGGAGGAGAACACAAGGAATGAGGGCAGGGGTGGACAGGGGGAAAGGGGAACGGTTTCGGTACATTATCTCTTAATCTTACTTTTTAAAAAATCTTTTAAATCCGCACAGATTCGAGTTATTTCAGTTACTGGCAATGCACTTCATACGATTCTGCACTCAAGATTTAATATTTCGGAAACTTAATCATTAATGATAAGAGAATGCTTTACACAAACATACATATTTTTCAGTTTGTTATAATTAATTCACTCAGCTTGTTTTGGGTGATTATTTTACATCACGTAAGTGAAATCGTTCACTCCTCCTGCAGTATCAGTCTAGATTTTTGACGCTTTGTTTATTCTTGTTACCACTCTTATTATTCCCAAAACTCAGAATAGAGGTTCCCCTAGAACTTATTTCTTGTAACAGTTTCACTGCGTGAGTGAAAAGCTGAAAGTTTTGTGAATTACGAAACCTGTGTACAGTTTCCGATATTGTGATAAAATTTATGGCATATAAGAGAAACTAAATCGTTATTTTCAAGAAATGCAGTTGCACTAGTGGAGGAGGAGAAGTGTTTAACGTTCCGTCGACAATGAGGTCGCTAGAAACGGAGCACAATCTCGGATTAGGGAAGAACGGAGAAGGAAATCGGCCTTTCCCTTTCACAGGAACCATACCGGCGTTTGCCTGATGCGATTTAGGGAAATCATGGAAAACTAAATCAGGATGGCTGAAGACTGGTTTGTATCCTCGTCCTACCGAGTGCGAGACAAGTGTACTAACCCCCCCCTCCCCCCCTGCCCCCCTGCCACCTCGCTCGGTGGCATTCCCCTGAGACACTGTTATGTGAACAACAATACAGTCATGAACTTTGCGTGTGTGGTGTTATGGTATTTAACCATATGAATATTGCATAGCCTCGCTATGATGTTAACTCTTTAAGGAGGAGCATAGTCCAAAGTTTCTGTCGATTGTCCAGTCCAAATAACGACACGGATATGAATGATGGCTATCACGTAAATATGAAAGGCATATGAACATTGTTATTGTTATTTATTTAAACAACAATGCATATTTCACATTGTCAGCCGCAGAAAAGTATAGTCGTATCACCTTCATGAAATGCAACCTTTGAGACATAGGTCCTCTTTCGCTGAAAGTGCCCTACTTCATGTGCCAAGTTACACGTTACGCCACTGTAACTTCCTAGTGCGTAATATTTTTTAAACCTGACGTGAACTCCTCGGCTGTAACTGACAGTGGTACGAAATTAGATACAACTGAGTTCAATAACTACACGCGCAACGGAGAGTGGTGCCTTATTTCATTAGAGAGTAGTTGTTGTCATGCTAGACTATGCCTGTGTAATATCTTCGTAGATATACCCGCGGGCAGGATGTAACCGCTCGAGACGGCATCTCCTCGTAGCGGACAGGGGAATGCTTCCCAGTTATGAGCCCCTGGAAGGAAATGAAATACCTTCCTCCCTGTAGGATCCACAGCAGCTCCCGTTCCCTCATTGGTGGATGCCGAAATCCCTCTTCCGCTCGGTTTGAGCTGCCTGGCAGCATGTCCTCAGTAAAACAAAAACATTTTCGCTGGTTTCAAAAAAATTTTCCGTATTATGTCACACGTCTTACGCTGTCTGTTATTTTCTTCGTATCTGCTGTCTCTGTAATGTAGAAAATTCGTCTTACCACATCGTGTTGAAAATGAGATAAAAATAATTGTAAATTCAATCTACTTCATACCTAACATCTAATTTTCTTAGAATAACAATAACTGCCTGTTTTTGTAGTACATTATTACATCATTCACAATAAAGTGCCAATTGTGAATGCTGACTCGTATATAGACCTTATGCGTTCAATTGGCGTGTTTCTTACATAAAACATTTAGATGATATTCACTGGAATTCGTTAATCAGTTTCGATTAAGAATTAATAAATTTAATTGTGTGACACTGATAGAAATAGTTAGGAAGATAGTTTGCTGTTCCTACATTTGTTGTGATACTGGCATTATTTCTAATGGAAATACTATACATCGACTCAATCACTCAAGGCACGACAATATGAAATGAAAGTCAGATCCTCTTCATCCTCCAGCCTTCTGTTCAGGTAAGTAGGTATACCAATTGCAAATGTCAGAGCAATAACCTATCGCAATTTGGAAGTAGCTACTGTATTGATATACAAAAACTACGAATGAAGGTCATTTGCGAATCACTTTCATTTAAGCATGTAAAATTAAGAAGGATGTTTTTCTGAAAGGACGTTTAATCAATTCCTTGGTGATTTGAAGGTGCTGGTAGACAGTTTAAAAGCGAACTGAAATCATTGAACAATTATTTTTTTGTTGTGTAGGATAGTCACGAACAGCCTGGAAAGCTTGTGAGGGTGTTTTAGGGTACGTTTTTTTGAGAAGTAATTGTGAAGAAACAAAACTGATACGTTGCCCTGTTTCAGAATTAATTGCCATTGAAGTTAGCCAATCAGGCCATTGTACGCGCAATGTCTAGCGGCCCGAAAGACACTGTATAAGTTTGAGTTGTTCTCATAGCGTAGATGATAGCGTCTGATACTCCTTGGGATGGATATTTACTACCATCCCAAGTCTAAATTAGTGGCTCTCTCTTTTTCAGGTTTAGGAAAGCAAACGAAGAACGCGTTTGGCGACACCGTCTGTGTCGGGCCACTTGAATTTCCGTGCGCAACTACCTGACTGGCTAACTGAAATGCTAGTTAATTCGGAAACGGCACAACGTACCGATGTCTTTTTCCTAAGAATTATTTCTGTGTGCAATCTACCCTGCAACACCCTAACAAGCGTTTCAGACTTTTTTGACCACGCTTTACGTGTGTGTAAGAATTCTGAATATCAATTAATCAACGTTAATGCAGGTCAAATATAATTTAGAGATAAATAGATCCACTCTTTGATATTGTCATTCATTAACAGGAAAGAATCGTATTTTTGTTATTGGTCAGTGCTTAGAGAATTTTCAGGCACTTCGTCAATGGGAAACGGAAATAATAAACGGACCAACTAGATGAAAGTGTCGATAAGCCCTCGGAAAAACTGTTGATGGCTCTCAGCACTATGGGACTTAACTGCTGAGGTCATCAGTTCCCTAGAACTTAGAACGACTTAAACCTAACTAACCTAAGGACGTCACACACATCCATGCCCGAGGCAGGATTCGAACCTGCGACCGTAGCGGTCGCGCGGTTCCAGACTGTAGCACCTAGAACCGCTCGGCCACCCCGGCCGGAGAAAAACTGTTGAGTAAAAATTAAATAAAGTAGTCAAGTGTTCAGAGCTACAACAGCTAAGAAATAACTATTCAAAAACGGTCTCCTGAGGTGGTCATCCAGTTATATGCCTGTAACCAGAATATGTTTATGAATGAGATGATTATAAACAAAGAAGTTTGAAAGTGGTTTGAGAAATATGCACACAAATCTCATGTTTGGTTTAGTGAGTGTTAGTAACACATAAGTGGTAGCATACACTGGCGAAGGTTGGAGTAACGTGTTTGAAACTGAATACAGCAAAAGGCGAGTGCGGGAGTGTGTAAAAAGTGGAGTTCAGCTTCGGCCATGTCACAAGCAGGATAAAGTATTATGCTATTTAGAAAAGCACAGAAGAGTTTAGTAATGATGGGTATGCTGATTATCTGCTTCTGACATCTATCTCAAACAGCGATGGGGTAAAAGTGGCGAGGATTTCGAAAGACTGAAGTGTTACTTTTGATCCCGAAAATAATTGTCTGTAAATTCTTGGAAAATTACAATTATGAAACTTTATGTGAATCTTATAACCAACATATCTCAGTATAGAAAGTAAAATCTTTGAAGGAGCTTCAAGGCGAACACAAAATTGTGATTAGCTTCTAAAGTTGAAAACATAGAACTTCATTACAGCAATGCTAGGAAAAAATATTCTAATTTAAATTACAAGTAATGTGTGCCTAAAATGGATACTTGTAAAAACGGAAAATCAATATTTTAAGCCGAATGATACACACCATTAAACGGGGAGAGGTGTAATTCCTTGTTATAAACAAACTTTTACATAAATAGAAAGTGTGATCAAACAAAAGTAGGCTAACTGCTGAAACATTGAATGTAACATACTTATTAAGTGAGAATAGAGCCCTTCTCGCTGGATTTCATTGATGAAATCTTCTCGAGATTTCAGTTAAGTGGCAGGATAGTCAAGCAGCTTATTAAGTGTCGCCATAAAAAGAGAGACAGAGAGAACATGAAAGAAAACAACAACACAACTGAAAAATGTATTTAAGATGGACAATAAACCGCGAGTTTAGAATACTTGCATATGTGTATATTGGCAGACAACGCCTGGTTTATCAGGAGGTATCGGTGTGGTATAGGCTACGTATGGATGAAGGATTTAAAAGAGAAGATTTGTGGGCCTCGAGAGATGTTCTACGATCCCTTCTTTAGTTCATTTCCTTCGGAATATCCAGTCAGGTTTCGACACGGACTTCAGAAAACAGCATGAAAAAAAATCGGTAGTAACGTCTTTATCAAGTACTGAATGCATTTTTGAAAAATCCAGGAGTAGGCAAGAAAAGCACGCCCTTCAAATTAATTATTACGATGAGTAAAGCGTATTTCAAGGGTAGTGTAGAAGACAGGTCAAGGATCTATCTCGTAAATTGCTCAAAGAAGTTCACCACACAAAATGTAGTATCATTTATTTTTGCTGGTTGCGAATACATTCTACCAAATCCTAGGAAGAACGTTTTGCACGATAACAAAGTTTTTTTGTAGAGAGCGTCAGTCTGATACAGATACATTTAATTTAAATGTTGTAGTTGTACTCACAAATTGGTAAAGAATTGTAAGGGGGGAAAAAACCGTTCTGCCCCACATATTGTAGGAAGATTTTTTTTTTTTGTTTATCGTTTGGTTAATTGTCGTAGAAGAACGCTGATTTCAAATCTGGAAGACTAATGAGTTTACTTTGGCAGAATCACATAATTATTAAAAATGTGAGAAAGATTAGAAAAACTTTATGGCAGGGAAACATGATGATGGATGAAACATTTTGGAAACAATCTCTTGGAATGGCAGTCTTTGGCAGAAGTTCTTAAAGTAATTGAGGTATCTCACTCTAAGCAGGTGGTCAAGAAACATCGATTCAGACATGTAGTTTCCTACTGCTTATGTTTCAAAATTGTGAACAGTGCATGATATTTATCTCATTCTGTTTTCCATATTTATGTCCGAACCTGACTTGGGACTTCGAATGCCATGAACTGAAGGAGGCGGCTCAGAACCTCCCAAGGACATACATTTTTAACGAGCTCTTCCTGCGTCACTACGGTTGTTTTTTTTATTCAGTCAGTTTCTTCAGACGAATGAAACGACAGAAGGAAACTAACCTCAGCGGTCACGTCAGCTGTATCAATGTTTTTCACTAATTCCCCAGGTTTGAGTGGTTTTCCTAAACGTGAGATACCTGACGGACACAAATGTCTAACGGATATGTCAGTTACACAATTTTTTTCACTCAGTCTTCCGGTTTAAATGATTTCATTAACATACATCTTCAGTCTTTACATTTATAAAGGAAATACGACTTCAGTTGACAAAGCTTTTAGAGACAAATTAGTACCTTATATCAAGCTGAGGTGCATGAAATTCAAAGTTTTGAAGATGGTTCATCTTATAAAAGACTTATTTTTCAATTTTCCAGTGACTTAACCACTTGCCTTTAACCATATGCTAGCACTTGTCGCAATTATTTCTTTAGCGAAAGATATTCTTATCATTCTGCAATTTTCTTTGAGTTTATTAATCAATATAGATTTAGAATATGAATCTTTGGAGACACCTTAGTCTGCGTTGAGTTTATCGATATACGTTTTCTTGCATTTCCACGCTACTGAACATGTAGACATTTTGATTTAGACACCTAGTTCACTATTAAGCAAACACCTATTGACAAATGTGGACGTACAATCTGAACTACAAGTTACTTCTTGGACCTCAATAAAAGCAAATGTCGCAATGCCAGTAACAGTGGCGACGGCGATAACAGAGTGCAGTCAACGATAATAATTTAACAATGTCAAAACGACAGAACGTTTCCGCTCAGAATTGAATGCGCCGAAGACCAGGCGATTCCAAATTGCCTCCCCCAACCGTGCAAGGGGGAGGAGGGGTGAGAAGGGGTTGCTATCATGGTTACAGACTGTTTACAGTGATGACTGCAGAACGTTTTAAATGTGTAACTGATGTACCGAAGGGTGAATGTCAAGTCCGTAAAATACTACACCTGGTATTTTTCGAAGCCTTTAAATCTAAACAGGTTCGTGAGTATGGATGTAACTTGTACGTACGTAGCTAGTACCGTAGCTTTATGTACAATGTATTTACCTTTCACATGAATAAATGGCTGGATAAGTGTTCAAGTGCTAGATTCGAATGCGTTTTATTTAATGAAAATCATTACACATTTTCAGTATAAAATGCAGTCAGTCGCTAAATTTTTGTAATGCTCCTTCCTTCTGCGTGTAACCCTAAGGCAATATTTATGGTGTAATTTGTACTTCAAACGTTTCGTTACCTTAATTAGTTACGTTTATTGGAGCTGAAACAAATCAGATCACGGCAATAGACTATATCAATGATTTTTCAGTAACAAAATGACTCACTACACCCAGAAGAACGAATCGACAGGTCAGCCAACTGCGATACAGGAGTTTGATTTCAGTTGAAACCATTAGTACACCTTTCAACGGACTGGTTGTAATGCTAGTGTAAATATAATACTGCCATTAATCTGTATATTTTAAAATTTTTTGACCCATAATAATTTTGAAAATTGAAGCAAATACTATACCGGGAGTAAGCTTTTGTTAAGTGTAGTTTATCTGTTTAAAATAACCTCTTTGACGTAGGTGGAATAAATGTATTAAAACATATTTTGTAAATAATTATGCAATATTTCAATTACAACTGTAATTAATTATGTCAATTTTGTATGTATATGCTGTCATGCAATTGTAAATGGTTCATACTTAGGGTTTTTGTAAGCAGAAGTGTAAATCGAAAAGGTGCAGGGATCATAGGTAGAACGGAATTCCGTTCTGTAGTGGAATGGAAAAGGTGGTTGGGGCGCGCGAGTGAGAATTGGCGCGCGAGTGGCACATAGTCGGTAGCTGCCCCGCAAGTGGTGAACACGCATTACGTTGGTCAAGCACTAGAGGCCCAGAATTTACCTGCAAGACTGGGTTTTTGGCCTCGGACGTGTTCTACATGATTGGCGCAGTACGGCAATAAATTAATAGCTCAGAAATTTGCAGTTTTATCGTCGCCACCAAGAGGAAGACAGAGCTATGTGCATCAAGAGCCGTACCTGCGGAATGTTACTACGCAGCACCGCCCCACGCCACCTTCGACATCAGTAACAGGCAAAGTACTTTATTTAGAAGTGTATCACAGTATGAACCATCCATCTTCAATCAGTGGAATATAAGTGTTAAATGTACCTTTGTGTTTATCCGTGATTTTCCTATGTCATTTACCTCAGTAGGGTCCTTACCTGAACGAATTTATTCCGAGTATCCTGATGTTTATTGAAGCTTGAATAATAGTAAATTACTGTCAATAGTATTGTTTTGGTAGTAAATTCTGAAAATCATTATTAAATACTAAAGTTTGCACGTATCAGAATAAGGGCCACCGCTTTGTGTGACGATGAGAATAAGTTTTCAATAGCATTTCTGAAAGTAAAGTAACATAATTGTTTAACTTCAACGATCTTAACAGTAATTGTTCGTGTTGCTTCTCCATGTCAAAGAAAGCCAGACAAATATTGGTGTTAGTAAAACTTTAACAAATAACACTCCTAAAGAAATGAAATTTAGTCGTGTTAAATAATAGTTTTGGTCATATGAATGATAGCTGTAAGTTTAATATTTTTTTGTATCCTTGTTGAAACATATGTGTGTCTTCTTTAAATAATTACTTAAGTATAGTGATAAATTCCATAAGTAACAGAAAGTGGGATTAATAGTACTTACTGATAAGTGACCGTAGTAAGGGAAAGTAGTTATTTATTCAGTGTCGAAAAATGACTTCATCTTTTTGTGTAGACACTGTGCCCGATTTGGGCTGGCGGCCGTTTTATTAAGCGAAACAGTTTATTGTTATAACAGGCTTTTTCTGATAAAAGGTTTCCAAAAGTAAGTATTCTCACTGCTTTTCCCACAAACTGTTTGATTCGGAGAAAACGGTTGAACACGGTTAAAATCTCACTCCGAGAGTCGATTGTTTGGAATGTTAGTGCTGTATAATTTTGTGGTGGTGCTCCTGCCGCTACTTCTCACAGTTCTGACATTCCAAATCGCCGGTCTTCCGTCTTTATGGTGGTAGAACTTAAACGTTCTGGTACCGTATTGACGAGCAGGCGAAAGTAACGTTGCAAGGTGAACTACGTACTGGTTTCACTTACAAAAATGAAATGAGTAATTCATTCAGTATGTAAAATGACAACTGGTTTCACTCTAAAAAATAATCCAACCGTTGTGTAAAATTACAACCGACTGATTTCCGAGAAGCGTCTGAAACGGTGCACCATTGCAGACTTTTAACTGATGTCCGGGCATACAAATTAAGTTCACATGTACGTCAGCATCCTAAAGACTTCTTATGTAATACACACATCAAAAAATGTATTTTATCACCTCGCTTCCGAGAGTTCCGGAACCTGTACAGCAAATTGGAATAGATATCAAAATAAACATCATTTCCGCGGTTTTTATTGCTCATGAAAACCACACATTGCATTTTGTACCACCATACACTGTGACCTTCAGAGACGGTGGTTCAGTTTGCTGTATACACCGTTATCTCTAACACCAAGTAGCACTTCCTCCTGCATTGATGGATGCCTGTTTTCGTCGTGGCATACCAGCCCCAAGTTCATCGAGGCACTGTTGGTCCACATTGTTCCAGTCCTCAAAGGCGATTCGGCATGGATCCCTCTGAGTGGTTGGTGGGTCACGTCGTCCATAAACAGCCCGTTTCAATCTATGCCAGTCATGTTCGATATGGTTCATGTCTGTAGAACATGTTGGCTACTCTAGCCGAGCGATGTCGTTATCCTGAAGGGAGTCGTTCACAAGACGTGCACGATGTACACGAATTGTCGTCCATGAGGACGAATGCCTCCCCAGTATGCTGCCGATTTGGTTGCACTGTCGGTCGGAGGATGGCATTCACGTATCGTTCAACCGTTACGGCGCCTTTCATGACCACCAGCAGCGTACGTCGGCCCCACATAATGTCACCCCAATAACAGAGAACCTCCACCTTGCTGTAGTCGCTGGACAGTGTGTGTAAGACTTTCAGCCTGACGGGGTTGCCTCCAAACACGTCTCCGGCGATTGTCTGTTTGAAGACATATGCGACGTTCATCGGTGAAGAGAACGTGATGACAATCCTGAGCGGTTTATTCGACATGTTGTTGGACCCATCTGTGCCGCGCTGCATGGTGTCGTGGTTGCAAAGATGTGCCTCGCCATGGACGTCGGGAGTGAAGTTCCGCATCATGCAGCCTATTGCGCACAGTTTGAGTCGTAACACGACGTCCTGTGGCTACACAAAAATCATTATCCAACATGGCGGCGTTGCTGCCAGGATTCTTCCGAGCCATAATCCGTAGGTAGCGGTCATTCACTGCAGTAGAGTCCCTCGGGCGGCCTGAGCGAGGCATGTCACCAATAGTTTCTGTCTCTCTGTATCTCCTCCATCTCCGAAAAACATTGCTGTGGTTCACTCCGAGACGCCTGGACACTTCCCTTGTAGAGATCACTTCATGGCACGAAGTAACGATGCAGACGCGATCGAACCGCGGTATTGACCGTCCTGGCATGATTGAACTACAGACAACACGAGCCGTGTACCTCCATGCTGGTGGACTGACTGCAACTGATGGGATGTCGGACCCCACCCGTCTAATAGGTGCGGCTCATGCCTCATTTTTGGTGGGTTTAGAGACATCTGTAAACGGTGAAAGAGACTGGTCTGTGGTTCAAATGGCTCTGAGCACTATGGGACTTAACATCTGTGGTCATCAGTCCCCTAGAACTTAGAACTACGTAAACCTAACTAACCTAAGGACATCACATACATCCATGCCCGAGGCAGCATTCGAACCTGCGACCGTAGCGGTCGCGCGGTTCCGGACTGAGCGCCTATAACCGCTAGAACACCGCGGCCGGCGACTGGTCTGTGATGCAATATCCACAGTCAACGTCTATCTGCAAGAGCTCTGGGAATCGGGATGATGCAAAACTTTTTGATGTGTGTACAATCCAGTACCAGCGTTCATCGGAGACAAGGGTATTGCCAGGAGTGCCCCAGGTATGTGTGATAGAAATGCTATACGTAATGATCTGACGCACAGGGTGAACAACAATTTGCGGCTGTTTGCTGATGTCGTGTGGCATACGGGGTCGCAGTTGAGTGACTGTAGGAGGATACAAAATAAATTAGACAAAATTTGTAATTGGTGCGATGAATGGCTGCTTGGTTTAAATGTAGAGAAATGTAAGGTATGCAGATGAGTACGATATCATCCCTGTAATGTTCGATTACAGTGCTGATAGCGTGCCTCTTGACAGTCATATAGATTAAATATCTAGGCGTTAGTTTGGCCAATAGTACGTAACGCTAATAGTCGACTTCGGTTTATTGGTCTAGAACACCAGTGCGCATATTCTTGAATACTGCTAGAGTGTTTCGGATCCCCCTCCCCACCCCCATAGGTCAGATTAAAGGAAGACACCGAAGTAATCCTGGAGTATTACGGTGACGCTTCGTGAACTCCTAAGTATGCGTGGATGGAGCTATTGAGAAACTATTGAGAAAATTTAGAGAACTAGCATTTGTAGCTGACTGCAGACCGATTCTACTGCCTGCAACGTACATTTTGCGTAATAACCACAAAGATAACAAGAACTAGGGCTCGTATGTAGACATACAGACAGCAGCTTTTCGCTCACTGTATTAGTGAGTGGTACAGAAAAGGAAACAACTAGGAGTGATACAAAATGTTCTTAGCCATGCACCACACCGTAGTTGCGGAGTGTCTCTAAGTAGTTCTGAGTCTTCAGATCTTCCCGGTTTGAAGAGTACTCCATGAAGTTTTGGAACTACAGCAGGATGAAGTGGACTTCTTGCCATGAAATTTCGGCTGACAGCGATACAGCCAACTTCAGGTGAACGTTTTGCACTTGCGGTAGTTAGTTCACGTCGCTGACTTTATACCAAATATTAGCGCGGAGGCGCATGCACAAAGGCAGCCGCTACAATAGCGTCCTCTCGAGTTTTGCGTCCTCTTAGAATATTGAGCCATTATGTCACCGATGCGCATGCGTTATGGTGAGACTATATGCGCCCTCTCTGTCTATTTGAGGGTTCGCGGAGCTAATATTCAGATGCCAAATTATTTAACTGTCGTAAGGACGATCTGGGATTGTGAAGGGACAGAATTTACAGCTTTTCGTGTGGGAAAGCCTACATTGGCCAGACAATGTGCATAGCGCGTGAAACGTGTGTTGAACATGATCGTCACACTCGTCTTCGCAGGTAAAACCGCCATATCCGAACATTTTATGCCCACAGAACATATCATGTATTATTGCGCCACAGAAATATTAATTTCGACGATATCGTTCTGGGATTCGATTATTAAGGAATCGGTGGAAACAGTTTGTGGCTAGATATGATTGACCCCGATGGCGGCTTTCCAGTGGAGAAGTCTTGGGACCCTATGATTTTTTTTTATTATACTCAGAAAGAAAATATTTTATGAGTAATGACACGTCTTCCAAATTAATTTCATCAATTTGACACCTGGTTTTAGGTCAGCGTGCCCGCCTTCCGACAGGGAGTACGCATGTAACTTATTCACAGATTCAATAATTCACAATTTAAGCGATTCTCAGGATATTCGTTCCAAAGGCTCCATTGTGGATTTTATACATTCAAGTTCTCTTGTTTATTCAAAGGATTTAATTACGCATGCGCCTACTCGCCATAGGTGGATAAATACTCGAGGAGGGTGCGAAACTCTTCCGAAGTCGCTCAAATAGCGGCTGCCTTTACGCAAGCGCCTCCGTTCCAATTTTCGATATAAAGTTGGCGATGTAAATTAGCACTCTCCATGGAACGCACATGTCCTTACCATCCAACACAAAGCCCGAAACCGACTACAGCTACTAAAACTATTAACAGGCCGCACGTGGCTTCTAAATCCTTCTACCACCGTCCTCAGCTGTAACTTCCCCATCCGCCCCATCCTAACCTACGCAAACGTTAACTGGAACTCTGCCTCTGCTAAAGTCTTTAAGTCCTGGAAAGAGACACTCCACCTCTTCCCCTCCGCTTAACTTCCCCAACACACACAACCTGTACAAACTCGTCCGCTTACCAACCTCCTCCTCTTCCTAGAGCACCTGAGGTTCCGATACATTAATCGCAAAACCTACTCCTTGGATCCAATTTCCCACCCACTAGTAACCAATCCAGGTACCCTGCTGTGCCGCTGCATCCATACACATCGATGCCACACCAATCATCACCTGCTGGAATTTTCATCAATTCCCACTCCGCAACAATGAAATCCGTCACGAGATATACCATTCTTTCTAATCCTAATCACAGAGCTCCACGTCACACTTTCTTTCAATTTTCTCCTTTCTCCTTCATCTACTTAGCTGACTTCTAGTCACTACCTGCGGTTCTACGAGGCCACATCGTCGTTCCCATCATCGCATCTTCTTCATGACAACTGTTTCGTGTATCACCTAGCACCACCATTACACCATGGCATCATTCACATTCATCAGTGACAATATTTTAACTGTAAAAAAATAAAATTGTCAAATGAGTTTTAAAAACCGTCAATATTTTCAGTCTATCGGTATTTCACAAACTCCTCCTTCATTGGCACTAATTTTATGTAGAAACCGAAAATATCGCCCACCTATGTGTTTTTTTACGAAATCGTCTCTTACTGTCACCTTACATATATATATTTAAACATATTTAACTGAAGAGTGGGTGTTATCCGCTACCAGCCCGCCCCAGTCGTGGGGAATGTGAAACACCAATGATGAAAAAAACTAGAAATCTCAAGTGCAAAACATCACTGAAGACAGCTGTATAATTATCAACCGCAAAATCGTGGCAAGAAGTCGACATCATCTGACTCCAACTGCGAATCTTCATGGAATACACACTGAAGCGTCAAAGAAACTGGTATATGCTTTTATTCAAACAGGCTGAATACGGCACTGCGGTCGGCAACTCCTGTATACGGTATAAAGCGTCTAGCGCTGATGTTAGATCGGTTACTGCTGCTAAAACGGCAGGTTATCAACATTTAAGTGGGTTTGAAAGTGGCGTTCTAGTGGGCGCATGAGCGATGGGACACCGCTTCTCCGAGGTAGCGATAAAGCGGTGAGCACCGTGAATTGCATATTTCAATGCTGGGCCACCGATAAGTGTCAGCGTGCGAACATTCAATGAAACATCATTGGTGTGGGTTGGTTCAAATGGCTCTGAGCACTATGGGACTTAACATCTGAGGTCATCAGTCCCCTAGAGCTTAGAACTACTTAAACCTAACTAACCTAAGGACATCACACACATCTATCCCCAAGGCAGGATTCGAACCTGTGACCTGATGACTGCACGACACAAAGATTTACGCTTCGCCTGGGCCTGTCAACGCCGACGTTGGACTGCTGATGGCTTGAAATATGTTGCCTGTTCGGACGAGTCTCATTTCCAATTGTACGGGTATGGAGACAACCTCATGAATCCGTGAACCCTGCATGTCAGCAGTGGACTGTTAAAGCTGGTAGAGGCTCTGTAATGGTGTGGAGCGCGTACAGTGATATGGGAGCCATGATACGTCCAAATACGACTCGGACAGGTAACACGTACGTACGCAGCCTGTCTGATCACCTGTATCCATTCAAGTCCATTGTGCATTACGAGGGACTTGGTCAATTCCAGCAGGACAATGCAACACCCTACACATCCAGAACACTTTCTGAGTTTAAACGCTTTCGCTAGCCATCAAACACATATGACATGAACATTATCGAGAATGTCTGGTATGCTTTGCTGTTTGAAGAGATTTCCACCTCTTCTTGCTCTTACAGATTATTTGTGGGCAGCCGTGCAGTATTAATGGTGTCATTTCATTCCAGCACTATTTCAGACATTAGCCGAGTCAATGCACGTCGTGTTGCGGCACTTCTGCATGGTCGCAGGGCCCCCTACATGATGGTAGGTGTACCAGTTTCTTTGGCTCTTCAGTGTATGCAGTTGTAAATGGAGAATGGATTGTTTTCATTTGGTTACTCCGACAGACTGATTTCAGTCAGGGGAGTTAATGCGTAATTTAAACTGTACCAAAGTACAACCAAATGAGTCGATTGTTCTCCAACAAGCGGCTAATTCGGTTATTTTCGTCCGCTGCTGGCGTCGCAAGCCACTTGCAGAGCGGGAGGTGTGGGGCAGCCAGCGGCAGGGACACGTGGTGGCAGCCGGCCGCGTGGAGTGGCGTGCGCAGGTGCCATGAACTATTCACCGGCGGTCGCGCCGAGCCGAGCCGAGCAAACCCCCGCTGCCAGGCTGTCCGGCGTGGCGCGCTCTGGCCTTGCGTGGCTGGGCGCCTCGCGTCGCCATCGCAGGCCGACCGGCATCACAAACAGACGTACGTACGTGCTAACCGAGTCTCTTACACCCACCAGCTTCTCATAACCAGCACGCGAAGTCCTCCACCATGTCACGCAAGATACAGCTCGATCATTCCTTCACGTCCTTCGGAATAAGGACAAAGAAACAACCTGCCACACCAGCAACAAGTTTACGACGGTTTCTGGCCACGATCTTTCGAAAAGCTTTTCAGAACCACTTCGACACCGAACATAGTCGGCCGTAAGAGAGGAAGGTGCCAAGGCGGTGGTGGGGGGGGGGGGGGTGAGGATGCGGCTAGAGGTAACACTTCCCCGTTACCGAATATGGGGTACAGATATTACTAATTACATGAACGCATGGTTTCGCAGCTATACGTACTGATAAAATTCTCTCGGGCTACAAGCCCCTTGCAATGTACTTCTCGGTCACTGTCCTGTGGTGACTGAATTTTGGGTTGCTGTTACCGTTCGTATATAGCCGAGCTGTCTTCTGTGACGTCATTGGTGCCTGCTCCAATGCCATACAAGATAATGTTCTCGGTATTCGTTAAAACAAATTTGGTTGCAATTTTAGTTTTTTTATTTTTTTTATTTTTTTTTTATTTTTCAACGACGTGTTTTGCCTTATTTAGGCATCTTCAGGTTATCTTTTTTAGATGGACGCGAGAGGCACCAATATCTGCATAACGCGCCCCCATCTTACTGTTACTCGCTCCTGTGAACGGGAACG
Source organism: Schistocerca nitens (assembly GCF_023898315.1). Classification (NCBI taxonomy): domain Eukaryota; kingdom Metazoa; phylum Arthropoda; class Insecta; order Orthoptera; family Acrididae; genus Schistocerca; species Schistocerca nitens. Next base: position 310,967,175 of record NC_064617.1, read on the forward strand.
CGTTATGCAGATCTTGGTGCCTCTCGCGTCCATCTAGGAAAGATAACCTGAAGATGCCTTAATAAGGCGAAACGCGTCGTTGAAAAATAAAAAAAACTAAAATTGCAACCAAGACTGTTTTTAACCAATACTGTTAAGCACTAGTTTGCTGTTATGCCACATATGGACTGGAAGAATTTCTATAATGTTCTCGTTCCGCTCCCGCCTCGTCCACTCCAACCTTCCAATGGCCGGGTCCCAAGTCGTACTTAGCTGCACGCCGTCATCTTTATTGAAGGTGAGGTCACAAATTGCTATATCCATAGCTTCTTTAATTACTGCATCCCAGATGCTACCAGTCATGTAATAACGCGCCAAGGTCCTCAGAACAGAACGCTTCTGCGACGGATGGTGCATCGAGTGGAAGCCATCTCAGACGCTGAAAAGCTGCCGAAGGAACTGAGCCACTTACGGAAAGTACTGGAGGAAAACGGCTGCAACCACCTCCAAATTTCGCAAGTCATCTTTCCGATATCACGGAAGCAGGACAACCCCGAGGAAGACTCGAACAATGCGTGTAGTCCCCGCGCGGTTTGGGGCGTCTTGTCACGGACTCCGCGGCCTCTCACGTCGGAGGTTCGAGTCCTCCCTCGGGCATGGGTGTGTGTGTTGTTCTTAGCATAAGTTAGTGTAAGTTAACTTAAGTAGTGTGTAAGTCTAGGGACCGATGGCCTAAGTAGTTTGGTCCCTTAGAATTTCACACACATTTGAACATTTGAACAAGACTCGAAGAAAATTGCATTTTTGCCGTTCTGTGGCTCAGTAACAGAAAGGATTAGCCGTCGCCTAAAGAGACTTAAAATCGATTCTGCCTTCAGGACTCCAACAAAATTTTGACAACTCAAGAGGCCTGTCAAAAATGGTGTAGGCCTCAGAAGGCCAGGAGTATACAAATTAAATAGTTATGTGAGCATGGTGTCTGTTCTTTCGGACATGTCCGAAGGAACAGACACCATACCCATATAAGTATATAGCTCAGGCAATACCGGCCATGACCTCCTCCTTCTGTGCGGATTCACACATACTTGCCGGCCGAAGTGGCCGTGCGGTTAAAGGCGCTGCAGTCTGGAACCGCAAGACCGCTACGGTCGCAGGTTCGAATCCTGCCTCGGGCATGGATGTTTGTGATGTCCTTAGGTTAGGTAGGTTTAACTAGTTCTAAGTTCTAGGGGACTAATGACCTCAGCAGTTGAGTCCCATAGTGCTGAGAGCCATTTGAACCATTTGAACCACACATATTCCTCGAACTCCTATGGGACTTGGAAAGAATGTCTTCCACGAGTAACGAGTGTGTTGGGTGTAAATAATGAAATACAAAAAATTATACCTATATAACTAATTCTGTGGAGCTGCATGCAGAACTTTTGGAATTAAAGTCAACTTAAGTTAATGATTACACCTGTACTGCTCTGTGTGTACGAAACGTGAATCGTCACGAAGAGAAAGGATAAAAGGATAATGAACTTTCTTCAATACGTGGCTGGATATATTTTAATTATTAGAAAGACAATTGATATTCGAGATGAACTGAATATGCAAAACATAACTAATGCAATAAAACAATATCATATATGGTGGAAAAGACACACAAGCCTCAACCTCAGATGCAAGAATCACTAAAACAGTGAAACAATATAAACCAAGAGGTAAAAGATCTTCAAGAAGACCGATGAAGAGATGCCTTGACCAATTTTGAAAGAGACGGACCAAAAGTCCCGAACCATGACGTAGACCTTAATGACAATGGATTATTCTCGTCAGAATCGACATCAAAACAACTCCAATGAACGTGCTTGATCTAAATAAGGATTCTTAGTTCGGCATATCATGGAAACCTTTCACGTATGTAGTATCAGAGGAGTTATTGCGCTACGCCATCGCTGCCTGGTATGAAATGAAATGAACACAAAGGAGAGAGAGGATAGGCGAAAGAGCGCTTCAAAGGCCTCTGTCAGGTGGAGGACTCCTTTCATAACGTGACTGGGGAACAAATGCTGCACAGACAGCCAAAATTAGCGTTTAACAAGATTTAGTAGGCTTACACTCAAAGAAGACGTAAGAGATAGATAAAATTCCACCTGAATTACTGAAATTATTGAGAGAAGTGACAACCAAGCGACTACTGAGGTGGGTATATAGCATCTGTATTTCTGGAGCTGCCGTCAGACATGAGGAAAAATATCATTCAAGCAGTCTCTAAGGAAAAAAGAGCAACCAAACGGCTCATGCATCGAATTTGTTGAAGAGACAGACGAATAGAAATGAAAATTGAGGATCTGTCAGATAACCCATTTAGCTTTCGGAAATCTGAACGAACAGAATAGGTAGTGTTGACGTTTCAATTGTTGGTGGGAACCACCCTTAAGGAAAATCACGACTCGTTCGTAGAATTTATCGACCTGGAAAAAGTGTTCGGTCACGTGGTGCAGGATGTTCCAAATTGAGACAGTAACTGGGTAAGATCTTTAGGAAGAGAGGTAATATACATTATGTACGAGAATGAAAATGGACCAATAAGAATGCAAGACCAACAATGAAGTGCTCAGACTCAAAGTGTGTAAGAAAGGGATGTAGTGTTTCGCCTTTACTGTTCATCTACTCATCGAAGAAGCAATGACAGAAATAATAGAATGGTTAAGAGTAAGATTAAAATCAGGATTAAATAACGGCAATGGTAATATTCAATTACAACATTAATATCCTCGGTGTAATTGCAGAAGAAATTACAGGACGTTCAGAATGAAATGAACAGTCTTTTCTGAGATATATTACTTGTGGAAACAAAGCGATGAGGAGGAGTCGTGTCCCCCGGTAGCTCAGTCAGTAGAGTGCTTCGGACGAAAGGCAAATGTTCCTGGTTCGAGTTCCGATCCGGCACACGCTTTTAATCTGTCACAAAGTTTCCTTCTAACCTAGTCAGAAGACCGATGGCTCCAACAGAAAGGGCTTCTCTGGTACATCAATTTTTAAATTCCCTATGAGATGACGGACTCTGTCCTCCTTAACTTGATCAGAACATTACATTTTTCTGGAACAGATTTCCATGGTAAAGTTTATAGCGTCCCCAGAAATGAAATAGTCATAGCTTACACACGAAGATACTTGTCGTCGGCTGCATTGGTTCTTTAAGATATTTTTAGCAGAAAGCCGCACCACCATAGCTTAGAAACCAAGAACAAAACTGCATATGTTGCAGAGTCAAAAAAACAGATCTTATTTGTTTAAAGTTAATTAGGAAATTAAGAGTATTGCATTCATAAGCAAAGATAGAGAAAGTCGTAAAAATGTGGGGTTAGTGATGGAAAGACGGTATTTATCTTCTAACTGGTTTATGTGCAGAACTTTTTTTTTTAAAAAAAACAGACAAGTTCTGAAAATGGACCGGAAGTGTTAAGATAAATAGTTCCATCTGTGCAGTTTTTTCATCTGTATTAATGATTATACAATTACGATCAAGCAAGAAGTTAATCTGTAGACAGAGATTTGAGCAGAATAACACGTTAGAGAAATTCTCGTGAACATGATCAAGAAAAATGAGAGTTTCCGGCCACTAATGAAACGCAAACACACGCGTGATAAGTATCAACCTACATATTGAAAACTAGCTCACAATTAATCTCAGTATAAGTAAAGCGTCTTGCAAATAATTTAAAAATGAAAATGCATAGGCATCACGACCGTAATGGAGGTATGATGCTGTGTAAGTTAAGAAAATTGCTGCATGTCTTCATGATGATCTGATGATCTGAAATTATGCAATCATCGTAATCAAGGTAAGTAAACTGCCTTGAGTGATACGCTATGAGATGGATTGTTGAGAAAAGCGATTTATTCTTGAATGGTGTTCGATGATACCAGTATCACTAACAGTATAAAATACAGATAATACAAAGAAGGTCAGTTTGAAAACCGAGCCCTTTTGATTGACACAGTAAAAAAATGACAGAGATGACTTGATCCTAGTAAATTACACAGTGTATGTAGTAGAGGCAACCATAACCAGTGGAGAGGGTTAGAGGAGCCACAGTTTGGGAAAACTGTAAGAGGGGTGGGGGAGGGTTGTGACGTCAGGTGTACACTGTCCCACCGTACCTCCCTGCTCGCGGAACTTCTCAAAGTCAGGAAGATGGATTGCTGCCAGCTCAGTGGAAGTCTCGTCTAGGTGTGTGCTTTTCTCTGCTTCCTACGCATAAAAACGTTCCAGTGGGTGCACGTCATGACTAAAAATCCATCTTATATGATAATCGTCCAACAGCGGTATTTATGACCTCGAAATCTATATCTGTCCCATTTCTCTTACGATCTGTTTCTAAAACACAATGAAACAGTTAATATGTCATTAATCACGCTGAAATAACTGTGTGGGAAAATGTCAAGCGCACAAGACAAGCAAATAAAGGTAAGTTACGAACGATGGATGAGAAAGAGAAACGAGTGTTAGTTCTACCATCGTCTTATTTTGCCCCCTAAATAGAAAAAAATCTTTCATCTTAGTTCAGTGTCTCATTTCCTGATCTAATCCGCAGCATCATTCATTTAATTCGACTGCGCTGCACTAATCGTCTTATGCTTTTGTCGACGTTTGTCTTGTACCCTCTTCTGACAAAACTATTTGCCGACTGTACAAAAATCCAACGCCAGTGGAAACCTTTAAGTTTTTGTTATTCTCACTAAATGTGAAATTCTTTTCCAAATTCCTTCTTACTTCCCTTTACATCTTTCAGAATGATTGGATTCGGTAACGTAGGGAATCGGCTAGAACCAAGTGTCACTCTCATGTACATTAATAGCTCCCATTCTTGCACTCAGAGTCTTATGACTGGAGTCTGGTTAAGCAAGAACTAACAGATGGAAGCGCAGATATTTTTACTGGTGACTGAGTATGGTGTGCTGAAAAACATTACATCAGTATTTACTTTTGCAGACGGATAGTTGTAGCTATTACAGTAGTATGTTTTGAGGTTGGTTAGTACATCCAAGTAGATGCAGAAAGAGCAAGCCATTAATGCTTGGGCAGGGCGGATGTTGGACTGTGGACGCATATATGCAAAACGGTTATTCTATAATGACAGGTGTACTCCACTTAGAGATGCAGTTACGACCGTGCAGTAAAAATCAGGTTGTAAGGTTCATGCGGTGTTTGTGGGAAGACTGTTCGACGCAGTGAAGATACAACGAACACATTGATGTGTGTGCATATTAAGGTACCACATATAAAAATATTTGTTTTTATACCCGTCACACCATGTATATTGCACATAAACTTTCGCTTCAGAATTCCTAAAAATGTAATCCAGTCAAGTGTTTAATTGCGTAAAGTCTTTAGAGATATACTTCTCCAAAACTACACAGTTTTCAAAGTTGATTTACACTTACAATCAGAATATCTTGCAGTATGTTGTTCGTTAGTCATGACAGATAAACTGAAGACTATAAATTACTGTTATCATCAACCCCGTAAATAAAGCAACTTTTTTGTCCTCATGTTTATTATTAGATGTGATGACGACGATGACTGATGAAAATCGTTAAGCAAGAGTTGTTGGTAGTGAGCATGACTGATCAATAAAATGTTGTAGCAACATCTATACCTGGGAATCCAGACTTCCAAGGTACGGACGTTTACATTATTAGAAACGGCGGTAGGTATTCGGAGTCAGTAAAGAAATGTGGAACAATTCATTTCTCTTGTGCTACTCTGCACGGCTCTTATTCTACCATTATGAAAGCAGTATGGATATATAGCCCACCGTGAGGAGAAATAATATTACCTTACTCGAATGACACCTTCAGATTTTCGACGAGAGGTAGCAATCGGAGACGAAAATATCGTAATGACATCCGAACTAGACCTCTGTTCGTATGCGTAAACGCATGTTCACAAAAATCGTCGAAGTGTTTCGTTAAAGGAATTTAGTAACGTGTCTGAGCACCATGACAAATGAGAATGCAGAATGACATTCTAGAATATGCCGTTTGGAATTATGGATATCAACTGACGAGGGATCACATAGATGAATGGACCATCTAACACAAACTCAACTCTGTTATGAAGACACAAAGCGCATGACAAGAATCACCACTGAAGAGATTTCAGAGTGGAGTAGGCTCGCCCACGTGTACCATAGAAAGCTGTAAGAGGCTCATGATTAAGGAATTTATTGCTACCGCACTCGAGCAGATGTAATTTCGATGGATTGCTCACGCGCTGCCTGCGATATGTAAGCTATAAGAGAATCTCAGACCAAAGAGCACTGTTGACTGCAGTAGGAGCAGTGTAGCAGTTTTAGTAGTAGTAGCAACAGCAGCGAGCAGTCGTGTGTGTGGAGTTGGCTGGGCCGGTCGTGGGGAGCGATGGCGGAGCCAGAGCGTTGTAGTATAAGGTAAAAGCAGCCTCGCGCATATGTAGTATTGTTATATCAATCCCCATGTAAATGTTTTAAAAAAAATCTCTTAGTAATAATCTTTCTCATAAAAAGTAACTCTTGACAATCATTCATTTCGGTTCAAAGAATTTACTAATTTCTCCAATCCTTGGTCATCTCGATTATTGAAAAGAAAAATCAGTTGTTTCCTTTTATACATGACAAATCTATCGGCCAGCATTCCACTCGGCTGTGCCAGAAAAATTTCTTATAGGAGCAGATATATATGCGTTATCCGGCGACCTTATTGAGGTAAGAATTTTTAATTTATTCAGAATGATCTTTCATGGCCATGACGCAGCACAGCTGACGTCCAAAATTTACCAGTTTAAATTTACAGTCAATTATTGAAAGGTTATAAGTGAGCCACAATTTTTTATTGAGAGATTAGTCACATTGTATTATTGGTAGGTTACGGAATACATTTATTGGGAGTTTACGCTGAATGTGAATTATAAATAATTATATTTTTTACTGTTGGGAGGTTATTATATAATTTTTCGGTTGAGAGGTTACACTAAATGTCAATGCTATACATATTTTCACTGTTGGGTAGTTACGCTAAATGACAAAATATTATTATATCTTTGGGAGGTTACAAAGTTACAACCTGTGGTCTTGAGGTTGCAGTTAAGTATTTTTTTGTCCCACTTCTACAATTTTGCTAATTTAAGTACTGTGTACCATTTTACTACGTGGTATACATAGGACGCAGCCGTTCACAAGTAAAATGGAATAAGATGTTAGATCTCTTGAATCGGGGTTGTAATGCACAAAATAACTGACAAGGAAATTAAATCAGGTTCTTTAACCACGAACAGCTTTCCTCTTCCACTTTGTGTAGCTTTCGCATTATTGTATTTCAAGAGATGCTCTATGAAATGTAGCCATAGGCTTCTGTGACTGGTTCCCAGAAGGCCATTGTCGGCTTCATTAGTTTTCTGCTGTAAGGAGAGATATTTTATTCCACTCTGTAATTTGTGTAGCAGCGGCCCTGCACACGGCGGCGTGAATATCTGCCGCACTCTCGGAACGCCGAAAGCAGCCCGAGGCGGTTCCGCGGCGCATGAGCTGGAAAAACCGCAAACTCCACGGCGGCGCCGGTGGTGTCGGCAGCCGCCGCTCGCGCTACATTACACATGCGCCGCGATGGCTGCGCCAGAAAGAAACCAGGTGCTGCTGCACCCAGAGGGCGGCGAGAATCATTCTCACACGATATATCATGTGTTAAACTAGTATTTTTCCCCTTTGGTGTAGTTAGAATCAAAGATTTGGTATGTTTAAATTATTAGTGGTATAGTTTCGGCCTTCAATCCGAAGACTGGTTTGCCCAAGCCTACACCAGATTACACTACTGGCCATTAAAATTGCTACACCACGAAGATGACGTGCTACAGACGCGAAATTTAACCGACTCGAAGAACATGCTGCGATATGCAAATGATTAGGTTTTCAGAGCATTCATACAAGGTTGGCGCCGGTGGCGACACCTACAACGTGCTGACATGAGGAAAGCTTACAACCGATTTCTCATACACAAACAGCAGTTGACCGGCGTTGCCTGGTGAAACTTTGTGATGCCTCGTGTAAGGAGGAGAAATGCGTACCATCACGTTTCAGACTTTGATAAAGGTCGGATTGTACCCTATCGCGATTGCGGTTTATCGTATCGCGACAATGCTGCTCACGTTGGTCGCGATCCAATGACTGTCAACAGAATATGGAATCGGTGGGTTCAGGAGGGTAATACGGAACACCGTGCTGGATCCCAACGGCCTCGTATCACTAGCAGCCGAGATGACAGGCATCTTATCAGCATGGCTGTAACAGATCGTGCAGCCACGTCTCGATCCCTGAGGCAGCAGATGGGGACGTTTGCAAGACAAAAACCATCTGCACGAACAGTTCGACGACGTTTGCAGCAGCATGGACTATCAGCTCGGAGACCATGGCTGCGGTTACCCTTGACGCTGCATCACAGACAGGAGCGCCTACGATGGTGTACTCAACGACGAACCTAGATGCACGAATGGCAAAACGTCATTTTTTCGGATGAATCCAGGTTCTGTTTACAGCATCATGATGGTCGCATCCCTGTTTGGCGACATCGCGGTGAACGCACATTGGAAGCGTGTATTCGTCATCGCCATACTGGCGTATCACTCGGCGAGATGGTATGGAGTGCCATTGGTTACACGTCTCTGTCACCTCTTGTTCGCATTGAGGGCACTCTGAACAGTGGACGTTACATTTCAGATGTGTTACAACCCGTGGCTCTACCCCTCATTCGATCCCTGCGAAACCCCACATTTCAGCAGTATAATGCACGACCGCATGTTGCAGGTCCTGTACGGGCCTTTCTGGATACAGAAAATGTTCGACTGCTGCCCTGGCCAGCACATTCTCCAGATCTCTCACCAACTGAAAACGTCTGGTCAATGGCGGCCGAGTAACTGGCTCATCACAATACGACAATGACTACTCTTGATGAACTGTGGTATCGTGTTGAAGCTGCAAGGGCAGCTGTACTTGTACATGTCATCCAAGCTCTGTTTGTCTCAATACCCAGGCGTATTAAGGCCGTTATTACGGCCAGAGGTGGTTGTTCTGGGTACTGATTTCTCAGGATCTATGCACCCAAATTGCGTGAAAATGTAATCACATGTCAGTTCTAGTATAACATATTTGTCCAATGAATACCCGTTTATCATCTGCATCTCTTCTTGTTGTATCAATTTTAATGGTCAGTAGTGTATAAAACACATATTAAACCGATGTTGTGCTACTCTGACATGATTAGAATCAGAGGTTTCCTGTGCGTCAGCCGTTGTCGTTCGAGTCATTAGTCCGAAGACTTGATTGAGGCAGAGCTCTCCATGTTATTCTACGCCGTGTAAGCATCTCTGCATAGCTCCAGCAGCCTGAATCCACTTGTTTACTGTGTTCATCTCTTGGTCTCAGATTTTGGCCCCTCATACGTTCTACCATTCATTGAAGCCCCAGAATGTTGCCTCTCAAACGTATCACTTCCCCTTTTCAGGTTGTACCGCAGTTGTTTTCCCCGATTCGGTCCACTTTCTCCTAATTAGTGAATCGCTTACCCATCTCACCTCCAACACACTCCTGTAACATCACATTTCACTCGCTTCTGTTTCTGGCCCTACCCCTTCTCCTCGACATTTGAGTTCCGTACAATGCAGCACTCCAGACAAATACGTTCACAAAAGACTTTGTAAGACGTGTGTATTTCTATTGTCTATTGTCAATCCACAATTTATGAAAGATGTTTGTATTTTATTAATAGGATTAAGTAGGAATAATTAAGATTTCTCATGTTAGAACTAATTGTGGTAGCAGGGAATGTCTGCACCAAAGTATTGTTGGCAGGAGAGACTGCACGTTGATATAATTTTAAAAAGGGCGGGATTGATCGTGTATGAATACATTTTAAGAAAAGAGCGGGAAAGACCGCGCGTTGATACATTTTGTAATGGTAGCAGGGATTGTCTGCACCAGAAACCATTGTTGGCGGAAGAGACCGCACTTTAGCGTTCGTAGGAAGTCCGTAGTAAGCGGGAAGTGAAGCAAGCCGGTTGCAGGTCTGAAGCGAGAGGTTGAGAGGAGCGGTGTGCCTGCCAGCCACCAGCTATGATTTACAAGAGATTATAAACGGATGTACAGAGACATCAGCTAACTACTATCGTAAGAGGAACCCTTGCAGCCTCGGCCAGACGCCTGTTCTAGCTGGCCGATCTCTTGCAGATGGCCATTGTATAATTGTTTTACTGTGATCTCTCCCCGTGAAGACACGTGTATTTTCTATAATTATTTGTTATTTTATATTTGTGACAGTCCACAGCTGGGATCGAGCCTATTGTTCTTTTAGAGATTTTATTATAGTTTCGTTTTGGTGAGTCCAATAAGTTTCGTAGGGAGCACATTGTGCTCGTGTGGTAGCGATCTAGATTCTTGTAAAACAATAAACTAGTAGCCAAGATCGCTGGAATTCTTTTCATTCCATGATTACCGGTTTCGGGGAAACTAAGTGACTCCATCACATGCATGCGCTTGTATGTGATGGTGAGCATAACGTTTATAATGTCGTCTCTATTGGCCGCCTATGTGCCGCATACAATTTTGTAAGGCCTGCGTGTTATAAGCAACTATTAATATCACCATTGTTTGCCTTCATGTTGTAACCTGTATGTGTCCTAAGATCCGATGATGGCTGCTTTAGTTTCGCCGAAACCGGTAATCATGGAATAAAAAGAACTCCTGCGATGTTGGCTACCAGTTTATTGTTTTACAAATTGTTTCCGGACTTCTATTCTGCTAGCGCAGATATTTCAGCGAGACTGGTTGGTTCAAATGGCTATGAGTACTATGGGACCTAACTTCTAAAGTCATCAGTTCCTAGAACTTAGAACTACTTAAACCTAACTAACCTAAGGACATCACACACATCCATGCCCGAGGCAGGATTCGAACCTGCGGCCGTAGCGGTCGCGCGGTTCCAGACTGTAGCTCCTAGAACCGCTCGGCCACCCCGGCCGGCTCAGCGAGACTGGCACAAGGCATGTTCGATATCCTGTTCACCGTCTTCTGACACAAGCTGAAATCGAGAAGGTCTGTGGAGTCACGTTCAGAATGCATTGCACAATGTCTGCCTACAATTCGTAAGTGGAGAACTGATCACAACGTCTTCCAGATAACCCACAGCCAGAAGTCAGATGGAACAAGAGCAGGCGCCCTGGCTGGTGACGTTGTACGGAAATGACTGCTGATAATTCTAGTATTTCTAAACTCTTCTGCAGTAGCCGTTTCACTGATTCTGCAATGTATGGAAGAGCGCCATCTTGCATAAAAATGATCCTACCCACACACCCATGGTGTTGAAGGGTTGAATTTACGTTGATACTCTAAAGCCTTTCATAGCATCTACCAGTGACAGTACAGGTAACAGGAAGCTCAGCGCCCATCTCCTCGTAGACACGCGGCCTCATGATAAACGATGCAGTCAACCAGCACCACAAAGTCATCTTTGAAGAATTCAGTGATACCGTTCATGGGCGTGCGAATTTACCGTGCCAGTTCTGCGCAGTGACATATCCTTGGAGGTGGAAATGGGCTGCGTCTGTCCACAGAATGTCCCATTGTCATTGACTTCCATGCGAGCAAGAAATTCCAGAGGTTACGTTCGTCTTGCTGGTACATCAGCATGAAGCAACTCCGGAACGTGGGTGATGTTCAGTGGATTGCAATGGAAGATCTCTCGTAGTATTTTATGCACGGCGCTCGCATGCATGTCCAACGTTCGTGCAGTTCCCCGAGCACTGCATGTTTGCACACGACCTCTTGCAATGCTGTACCTAATCTTCGACAGATATCAGATCAACTACTATACACCCACTATCACACTGCATTTCTAAAGAATTTGCCTTTTCGTATTCTCTAACCATTTTCTCAACACCCTCAGGAGATATCGGACCAATGCCTTTTTTCATATCTTGAGAGTCGGGAACTTCTGGAGGGCTACTAGAGTACAGTCACCGTTCATGTAAAAGATTTACCAGCAGCACGTGATCCTTCATGGAGACGGTCATGTTCGGCTTCTCGGATGCAAACTGAGGAACACGAGTGTGTGGCGCGTCTGTTGGTGTGCTACAGTGCCATCTATTGGTCAAATTTAAATCTTCTTTTGTTCCATTACGTTTCCCGCTGTGTAAATAACGACCTGTTCACATTTGACGTTATTATGAGCTGTGGTTCTCTTTCTACAACATTTTCAATCTGGAACTCTAATTGTGAACACCCTGTACTTTTGCCGTCTAATTTCCTAATGTAATTACTTCAGCATCGCCTGATTTACTTGGACTTCATCCATTACATTTGTTTTACTATTGTTGATATATCCTCTTACCCATATTTTATAGTTTTTGAACTCTGTCTGTCTTTGACAGAATTAAAAAGTCATCGGCAAACCCAAAGTTTTTATTTTTTCACTGTGAACTTTAATGCAATCTCCGCATTTCTCCTGGGTTTCTTTTACTGCTTATTCAAGTTACAGATAGAATAACGCAGTTTACATATCACTGCCGTACTATGCTACATTCCAGAAACATAAAATCACAATAATATTGCCGGCTGGAGTGACCGTGCGGTTCTAGGCGCTACAGTCTGGAACCGCGTGACCGCTACGGTCGCAGGTTCGTATCCTGCCACGGGCATGGATGTGTGTGATGTTCTTAGGTTGGACAGGTTTAAGTAGTTCTAAGTTCTAGGGGACTGATGACCTCAGATGTTAAGTCCCATAGATCTCAGAGCCATTTGAACCATTTTGAACAATGATATTCATGCATAATAAAAACTGGATTGTGTTTGCACTTGCAAACACTTTACACGCTACCAGTGGAAATCTCTGGAGCTGATGACACGATCGATATTTTCTATCCGTACTGTGTACTTTGAAAATTTGAGTACTTTTGGAGCACCCTCTCTAGACGTACCGAAATCCGAAGTCAAAGGCTAAATCAGTACTGTAGAAACTTTCTTTGAGGACTATTTGTGGAGAACGCAACCAGCCAAAAAAACTTTCAAATATCTATCTAATACTTCCGGGATATCTGGCCATATTCAAATGCCTACAGTTGTTTACCACAGCGTTAGAATTCAAACAACATATCGTCCGCTCCTGAACTGCATATGAATATTTGTGTAGTTAGCGTCACGTTATGTTTTGTGTGCATAACTTGAATAACGTAGAAAAAATGGTAATGTACTACACCTGATAAGAGGCAATTATATTTCTTCTAATTAACGGCGATTCGTCTTGAATTCGCCCTTACGGAACTGACTACTCAAGTATTCTTAAGCAACGCTGGAGCCGTCGATACGCTGCTGACGAATATAGCCACCTAAAAATGGACCTACTCGTAATATCCTGAAACTGGTGAAGACAGTAAAATAAAGCTTTTTCGTTGCAGTAAACTAAATATTTTCAACAGTATTTGTGACTGACTGCGTTCTCCACCAACAATCGTTAATGAAATAACAGCGACGAAGTTCAGCAACATCGAGCATTAACAAAGTAACATAATTTTTTCAGCGAATGATAATCGTGAGTAAACTGCTGTTTAGTGCGTGGTAATTCAATTTTGTCCTGTGGCAGAGAGTTTCACATGCCAATTCAGTTTCAATTATTGTAGCTAGTAAACGTCGTTCATCAATATTTTACACTTTTGTGAAAGACAAATATGGCCTTTAAACGGCGTAAACTGACGTTCAGCAAAAGAAACTAGGATTAGTGATTTGATGTGAACGGAAAAGAATTGTTCGGATTTGTCTATGCAGTTAGAAGTAAGAATTTAGTGGAATAATTTAATTTAATTAATTGTTTTCTTTAATTTAAATTTCATTTTCAACTCTTACCTGTATTTAAAGAACAGCGCAACAGAACCACCAAAACATATTCTAATTTATATCTATTTCCGGTTATTATATTAAAATAACTATTTTTATATTGTAATTTCAATACGATGAATTGATTTACGAAACACTGCAATATCAAAACGTTTTAACCAGGCTGTTAAGATGAGAAATATTTTTAGTTTTGTGAGTGTTTGTCAATTCTGTTTTATATACTGATATAATCTTAGTGGTCTCGTACTATGTTAGTTATAGTAATACTTTTAATTTAGGGCTGCCTGTTTGCAACAGAAGAAAAGCAAAATTTGTTTTGGGAAAACTCGTGATTACGATGTGTCCGAGGAGTAATGACCGATATTCGAGAATATGACAGGTACGATCATTCGAAGCAAAAACGTTTAGCAGACAAGGTAGCTAAAACGCACACCTTAAGATCTGTGAGCATTTACTCAGTGCTGAAGTTAAAATGTAGCTTAGTAGCTTAGCACTAATTTCCAAGACCAGTTAGCTCAGTTTTGTTACTTCAACAACCGCAAACAGAATCTTTGCGCCTTATCAGTGGAGTCCAATAATGAGAAATTTAACGAAATGTGACAAAGTTGCCTGAGAGTTAAGAATTCGTTGGTACAGTCCTGCTGGTTGGAGAGGATTTGTTTACCCGTGAGCACTGGTACCTCTCATAACAAGCACTATGCAGATTATAGTGCTGAGTACCTTAATGTAGTGTTGTGTTTGCATTGTCGCACTGCTTAGTGACGGGGAACGGCATTTCACTTCCCTTACTAGTTCTAAGAAGGGATCATATGGCCATCACATTTTTATAATTTTTATGTTTTTGGTTCGACAAGCGCAAAACTCAACAGTCCAAAGCGTGTAGATGCAAATCTTAAAAAATTCTACAAAATCGACTTAGCATTCCTGAAAGAAGGTCACTCGGAGAACTGCGATGACGAATTTCAAAGCATCATGTAGCTGCATTGCTGCTGACATGGTAGCTTATCGTGTGCTGTTACGAGACTGGCCACCCTCTGTAGCTATAATAATAATAATAATAACAGTAACAATAATAACAGTAACTACGATTTTTGCCTGTTATCGACATTGCTACAAAATTTAGGTCATAGGATTCCAAGACTTTCGACAATGTTTTAATTTCAACTTTGCAGTCGAAAAATAAATGAGAAAGAAATACTTTTCCATGTGATACAATTACAAATTTACAATTTTCAGATTGGTTGATTGGTTGGTTTAAAAGAGGGGGGGGGGGGGGGGGGAAGGGACCAAACAACGAGGCCATCGGTCCCTAGTTCCGAAGGAAACGATGCCACAAGGGTGAAAATAAGACCATGAGACAACAGAAAGGGAAAGAAAAGAAAAACCACAACGACTGAAGGGTAACAAACACTTAAATGGACAAAAGGGGACAAGAAAATCACAAAGACGCAAGAAACAGGTTGAAGAGGTTTAAACAAGAAAGCTTGTTACCATGGCCGTCTGTTCATGAGGATAAAAACGAAAAATCAGCCACTCTGCAACACATTAAAAACCCCAACCTGAAAACACTAGGGTGGAGGACACACAGGGACAAAGGAAATATGCTAAAACTTGAAGCAAATGGTAAAACACACCCTCACGAATAAAACGTAAAAATAAAGCTGTTGTTGAGGCACTGTCGCCCAACACCGAAGGTAGGGTGCTGGGAAAGTTAAAACCCCGCCGCAGAGTGACTAAATGTGGGCAGTCCAGCAAGAGATAGACGACCGTCATTCGTGAGCCACAGCGACACCGAAGTGGGTCCTCCCGACGGAGGAAATAACCATGCGTCAGCCACGTATGGCCGATGCGGAGCCGACAGAGAACCACAGAATCCCTGTGAAATGCGCGCACGGAAGTCTTCCACACATGCTTAGTTCCCTTAATGGCACGCAGCTTGGTGTATGTACTGAGATTATGACATTTCGCCTCCCAAAGCCGCAAAACCTTTCGGCGTAGTAATGAACGCAAGACAGTTTCTGAGAACCCGATCTACATAAGCGGTTTCTGCATAGCCTGTTTGGCCAGCTCGCCGGCAAGTTCGTGCCTGGGATTACGACGTGACCTGTGGTCCACACAAACACCACTTAACGACGGGACCGGTCCAGGGCACAGATGGGCTCTTGGATGGACGCTACCAAAGGACGGCGAGGGTTGCACAGGTCCATAGCTTGTAGGCTGCTCAAAGAGTGAGTAGGCCTGTACAGGAGAAATGACTCGCCTGGGAATGAGCGGATGTGTTCAAGAGCACGAGATATGGCCGCCAGCTCTGCAGTGAAAACACTGCAGCCATCTGGCAAGGAGTGCTGTTCTGTATGTCCTCCATGAACACAGGCAAAGCCAACGTGGCCATCATCCATCGAACCATCGGTGTGAACGACTTCATGGCCCCGGTACATGTCGAGAATCGAGAGAAAGTAACATCGGAGAGTCACAGGGTTTAATGGGGTACTGGCCATGTGAAAGGTCCAGGCGAAGCCGCGGCCTTGGTTTACACCATGGAAGTGTACGTGAATGAACCTCAAGTATAGGTGGTAAAGGCAAGGACTCCAGTTCGGAGAGAAGGGATCGCACACGAACTGCAATTGTAACTCCCCACCTGGGCCGCCGATGCGGGGGATGCACCGCCGTGAGTGGGAAAAAGAGACTGTAATTCGGATGCGCAGGAGAACTACGAACGTGTGCAACATAACAGTAGAGCAATTACGCACGCTTAACCTGCAGTGGAGGAACTCCAGCCTCCACCAGAACGCTTGTCACCTGACTCGTCCTGAAAGCTCCTGTCGCTAAGCGAACGCTACAGTGGTGAACTGGGTCGAGTAAACGCAACGCTGAGGGTGAAGCCGAACCATAAACCAGACTCCCATAGTCAAGGCGGGATTGAAAAAGGGCTCTGTAGAGGGTGCAGCAGTGTAGAGCGATCTGCACCCCAGCTGCCGTTCCTCAGGCAGCGGAGGGCTTTAGGTGCTGCCAGCACTTCTGCCTAAGCTGACGAAGGTGAGGTAGCCAAGGCAACAGGGCTCGAAAACCAGTCCTAAGAATCGATATGTCTTCACTACAGTGAGTGAATCGTCAAGAAGATCGTTCAGGATGATTCAAGATGAACGGTCCCACGCCGATGGAAGTGCGTAACACACGACTTTGCGGTCGAAAACTGGAAACCGTGGGCCAGAACCCATGACTGCCCCTTGAGGATGGTTCCCTGTAGGCGCCGCTCAGCAGCACCTGTACTGGTGGAGCAGTACGAAATGCAGGAGTCGTCTGCATAAAGAGACGGAGAGACGGACGGCCCGACAGCTGCTGCTAGAACATTAATGGCCACTAAAAATAGAAATACACTGAAGACGGAGCCCTTTGGGACCCCATTCACCTGGATATGGGGCGAACTATGGGAGGCTACAACTTTGACACAGAAAGTACGAAGGGACAGGAAGTTTTGAATAAAAATCGGGAGCAGACCTCGAAGGCCCCACTCGTGTAATATGGTAAGGACATGATGTCGCCTGGTCGTGTCATAAGCTTTTCGTAAATCAAAAAA